>NC_060141.1:724099702-724740952 GCF_021461385.2 Schistocerca piceifrons
TTAAGCGGTGGCTGCGTTCGAGCCAGGATCGAATAAGTATTGATTACTAATCAAAGACGCTACCACTAGACCACGAGTTTCTACGGGTAACGTTGATTCTTGCTTTACAAATTACAATCTCAAAAAGCTGAACCCCACACTGATGTATCAGCCGGATATAATTAACTGTAAGTGTTGAATTTCCAGCGTCTAGAGCAGCAGCCCTTTCTCGCCGTTGGCAGCTGACGCCACCACCAGCCTTGGACAGCTACAGCTACCCCTCGCTGCACTGAGCCGTGCGTTGCCTCTCGCTCCATACTGGGGAGCTCCTCCCCCCCCCCCCCCCCCCGCACTCTCAACCTACTGGAAAATTGGGCTAAAAGGAAAAAAAATAACAGTTTGTCCACCTCCCAGGTGGAGGGAACGAAATTTGTGAAATAAAATCCACAGCATCTGCATGTAAGGGGTCTCCTTTTCTTATGTCAGAACATACTGTAGATACTTCTCATGCCAGACCAATACACTTGTCTGTAATGAAAATTACTGTGTAATCTGTCGCTTGAAGGAAACAGTAAAAGTTATTTTCCCGCACAACTTGGATGTGTTATATGTAATTTTTTTGGACAATTATCTCAAATATTGAACGCTCCAAAGTTAATGGAACATATGGTTGTTTCATTAGTTTTATTTCAAGTCTTATTGGTGTATGCTTATCCCCCACTATAAATACAAAGTGTATTTCATGTCAGCAATTTACTATTGGCTGCTTCTTTTTACTTCTACTCTGGCGATTCACAATAAGTATATATGTCATACGTATTATTGATGGAAGATGAGTGGCATAACACTGACACACAGTTGTAGTAGTTCAATGTGGGTTTCGATGTCACTGTGTTAGTGCACACAAACATACTCATGTCTGTTATTTTCATGTACATATGGAACTTGATCATTTTCATGTATTCTGTTACACCCAATTAACAGTGTGTATATTCAATGTTGTCCCCGTTAAATAAACAGACAATAAAGGCTTCACTTTCATGCTTTAAATGCTGCTTATTTGCTTTCCCTGAAAATGATTCACAGAGGGTAAATTTCACTGGGAATTCTTGTGCCTCCTGCACTGTGCGATGTCATGGTCTCTTCAAGGTGCACACACAGTCTTTGGTGACTGAGTCTGGATATGTGGTTCTAAAATATGCTGCTGACCTGCGCCACCAGTTTTTTTATAGGAGTACGCTCGCCTTCTGGACATGCTTCAGCCACCACTCTAAGACGTTATGGGGAAACAACGTACAGCAACGGGGACAGAAAGCCTGGCTTAACCGTCTAATCACAGAGACACGTCAAACCTCTATTTAAATCTTTGAAAAAATTCACGCCTCAAGCTAAGCTGTACGCTAAAGGGTATATAACATTGTTGAGGCTAAAATGCAGGCAACTTCAAATAGTCAAGAGTTCCTCAACTAGGCGAAAAGGAAAGGAAATGATTCAGAATCAAGGCTGAGTAACTCCTGAGGTAGGTATGTAAGTAGGCTGTTTTTGCGTTTGTATGTTGGCAGCGCTATGTAGCGCTCTGCATTAATAACTCTGACAGCGCTGTGCGCACTCTGTAGGAGACTCTGGTCGGACTAACAGTGGAAGGTGAACAGCCAGCAGTGGTGGAAGTTGGGAGTGAGTAGTCAGCAGTGATGGGGGTTAGAGGTTAATAATTAGCAGTGTTGGAGGTTTGCAGTATTAGTGCGTGCGGACGGTCAGAATGTGTTTCCATCATGGAGATTTATTACTGATGATTACATAATTTTTTTGAACTAGTTGTCACTTGATTAAGGTAAAGTCTGGTAAACACATTGTTTGCTCTGCAACAAAATCTTTCCTTTGCTAACCACATGCCTATCAGTAGTTAGAGCCTTCAGTAGTCTCTTACTTAGCTGGCAGTGTTGGTGCTTGCAGCGTTGCTGTAATTCGTGTAATGAAGATTTTCTGTGAGATAAGTGACTCATGTATGGGTTATTATTAGGATTTCTTCTAATTCAGTCCCATTTTTTTGTATTAGTTATTTAAAGTCAGGTTATCATTCTTTTGAGCAGTCAGATTCCGTTGCGCTAGAATATTGTGGGTCAGTGTTCAAATGATAAAATAGCAAAGAGACAGTGTAGTCAATTTCACTCAGCAGTTTACGTAAAAACTTGATAAAGAAGTTTCATCTTCTCAGTTATTTCAGTCCAAGTAAGTTAAAATTTTTACTAAGAAGTTTCAGGTATGACGCCTATTTATGTAAGATATTCATTGGAAATTTAGCAGTACCTATAACAAGGGGCTATAATCATCATAATTTCCGCAGTACCCCCAGTAAGTGTAACAGGACCGTTACTGCTTACAATGTATGTAACGGATCTCTTAGAAAGCGTCGGACGATCTTTGTTCGCAGATGATGCGGTTGTCTGTAAGAGAGTAGCAACGCCAGAATACAGTGTCGATCTGCAAAATGATGTAGGTTCTGGCAGTTGACCATGAACGTAAATAAATGTAACATATTGCGCATACATAGGAAAAGAAATCCAGTGCTGTGCAACTACACTGCCAATGACAAATTTCTGGAAACAGTATCCACCGTAAAGTATCTAGAAGTTGCTGTCCAGAGCGATCGTAAGTGGAATGACCACATAAAACAAATAGCAGGAAAAGCAGTTGCCAGAATGACATTCATAGGTAGAATCTTGACGAAATGTAATTCATCCACGAAAGAAGTGGCTTACAAGGCGTTTGTTCGACCAAGTCTTAATGTTGTTCATCAATCTTGGACTCTTACGAGCTAGAACTGACGGAAGAGATAGAGAAGATCCAACGGAGATATGCACGTTTCGTCACGGGAGCGTCTAGAGGGTGCGGAAGCGTTACAGAGAATCTCAACAAACTCCAGTGGCAGATACTACAGGGGAAGCGTTGTACATCACGGAAAGGTTCACTACTGAAGTTTCGAACGAATGTTGTCCGGGAAGAGTCGTACAACATATTACTTCCTCTCACATACATCTCGCGAAATGACCACAATGGAAAAATTCGAGAAATTAAAGCTAATACAGAGTCTTATGGACAATCGTTCTTCACTCGCGCAATTAGCTTGTGGAACAGGGAAGGGGGGATCAGTTAGTGGTACCAGAAGTACCCTACGCCAGCACCGTTAGATAGTTTGCGGAGTACTGATGTAGATGTAGATAAGAAGGAAGACCTCAATAATAGAAATGCTAAGTAACTCGCTGCAGTATTCATCAGTAGTAAATATAATTCCTCATTTCTCACTTTTATCGCTGGTTTACAAGCAGTAATAATAGTAAATGGCTGAAGAACTGCGTGCTTACTGTAATTCCACTGCCTTAATCTGTGGAAAGTAAAAATCATAGTGCTTAGAGCCATTTGAAGCATTTTTTTTCCACCCCTCGAAAACCGACCTCAGCAGGCAGATGGATGATGGGCATATATCTGTATGCGCAGTTGACCAGCAAATAATCATCTACTGCACAACAAAGATGACGCGAAATATACAGCCGCCATCTAAAGCTGTCAGTTCCGCCTGTCTTATCTCTTTGAGGGGCAGGTAAACAGCACTATAATTTACCCTATGGGGCAAGGAAAATTATATGCAAATTTCAAATTTCTTTCACTTGTAACACATTTGTTTTATTGTCTTGACATGTTTTGTACACTGAGCTTGTAAAAATTCACTTAAACAACAAAAAAATATTAACATTAAATGTGGTCAGTACAGGTAACCACTACCCCATTACAGTATACAAATTCGATATTTGATTCAAGAGATGCCAAGAAAATTAAAAACTAGTTATTTCAGTTCTTGCCTGCTCTCAGAGGTATTTTGCACACTGATCACATCCACACTGTTCGCACTGGATTTTTCTTTGAACTGCAAACTGCGGATCTTATAGATGATGAGTGAATAGGTTGTTGTTTACTGCTTTTGTGGCGAATACTTTCGTCTACGTATGGTTTGTGTGATTTGGTCTGGGTTGCTGTACTACTTTGGGACACAGAAGCAAAATTAGCTGCCACTGAAACTATTTTTGGAGCCAACAAGATTTTGTACACCTCTCGACTGAAGTCTTTATTGGAGAACTGTTCCATTTCGATTTCTTTGTGCATAATGAACGCGTTTGTCACACTGCAGTCGAAAAAGTGAAGAAACAATCTCATCCACCATTTCTTGCTTTTTCTGTCAATAGCATAGTATGACTTTAGTCGATCAAAATTATCCACATAGTTCATACTGGAATTGTAGTCTTTCAATACAATTGGACAAGTGATATTGGTTATTGTTCCATCTTTCATTTTTCGAGATACTGTGGATACATCTGATAGTGAATGACATGTTGAAATCAAGTTGACTGCCCTGTTATCTTTCCATCTATAGATTACTATGCCATCATTGCTTATTTTGTAATCGAATTCCCCTCTTTCCAGTTCATTTTCCTCCTTGAGTTTTGGTATGTTTTTCCTTATGGGATTTATTGTTCCACAAGCGTACACACCACTGGATTTTCGATCCTTGAATAGATCATATGATGTAAAATAATTGTCCATGAAAATAATATGATTCTTTTCATGAAGACAACTGGTTAAATTTAGAACCACACGACTGCACACAAGACTAGAACTTGCACAGCTTGTCGTGAATGTGGGGTCATTTCCATCACTGCCATCACTGTCAACACTGCTGTCACTAGAAGATATTTCTTCAAATAAAATTCGGTAACATTCGTCCTCAGTTATTCCTTTTCGGCTAGACATATTCGATGGAGACGAAGAAACTATACTGGGTGGAGCAGAAGGGCGGTGGTTAGCAGCACTAACCACACAGAAATATGTCTGTAAAACATGGAAAATTATATTTCAATTAAAAGTTACATTACACGTAGACTTATATGTATTCAGCACATAAATATAAGAAATTACTTACCAAAAATAGTCGTATAAAGAAGAGCTACAGAGAATACTGTGCGCCGCTTCCAAGAACAGTGTTAACAATGAAGAAGTACCAACCATTGTTCTGAATACGCGGCAAAAATTCGCGCAGAAGACCTGCACTGCCATCTACCGGCATTTTAGGCAACAATTAGGTGGTTGGCAGAGAGACTACTGGCCCCTGAGCGGTAAAGGGAGAAAATATGTGGTTAGCCACAGTGACCACCACCCATTGAAACCGTCTACGTATGTGGTTAGTTACAGTTTTGCCTGCCCTCCAAAGAGTTATCACTGCCCGCCCTGCGATTGAATATTATTCACAATCCGACCTCGAACAACGAAGATATCTGAGTTCATTTTAGCAAGAATCTAGTGCGACTAAATCCAGACCATACTGCTGCATTTAACTGAAGGTGTATATCGTCACCTTTGTTGATTAGGTTTCCCGTAAATACACACATAAAAAAAAAATTCCATTACCCCGGTTCCCAGAACTCCTGAAGATAGACGTTGACTGTGGATATTGTATCACAGACACAGTCCCTTTGGCTGTTCAGAGATGTCACTAAACCCGTCCAAAGATCTAAACAATCATGCACGAGCAGCGCGTATTAGATGGAGGAGTCCGACAGCCGATCAGTTCAAGCCATTCCACCAGGAAAGAGATACACGGCTCGTGTTGTCTGTAGTTCAACCATGCCTAGACGGTCAATACCGCAGTCCGATCGCTTTTGCATTGTTACTTTGTGCCAGGAAGGGCTCTTAGCAAGGGAAGTGACCAGGCGTCTCGGAGTGAACCAAAGCAATGTTGTTCGGACATGGAGGAGATACAGAGAGACAGGAACTGTCGATGGCATGCCTCTCTGAGGCTACTACTGCACTTGATGACCGCTACTTCGGATTATGGCTCGGAGGAACCCTGACAGCAACGCCACCATGTTGAATAATGCTTTTAGTGCATCCGCATGTCGTGTTAGGACTCAAACCGTGCGCAATAGGCTGCAAGATGCGCAACTTCACTCCCAATGTTCATAGCGAGGTCCATCCTTGCAACAATGACACCATGCAACGTGGTACAGATGGGCCCAACATCATTCCCAATGGACCGTCCAGGACTGGCATCACGTTCTATTCACCGATGACTGTCGCATATGTCTTCAACCAGACAATCGTCGGAGGCGTGTTTGGAGTCAACCCGATCGGGCTGAACGCCTTAGACACATTGTCCAGCGAATGCAGCAAGGTGGAGGTTCCTTGCTGTTTTGGGGTGGCAGTGTGTGGAGCCGACGTACGCCGCTGGTGGTCATGGAAGGTTCCGTAACGGCTTTACGATATGTGAATGCCATCCTCCGACCGATAGCGCAACCATATCGGTAGCAGATTGGCGAGGCATTCATCTGCATGGACGACAATTCGCTCCCTCACAGTGCACATCTTGTGAATGGCTTCCTTCACGATAACGACATGGTTCGACTAGAGTGGCCAGCATGTTCTCCAGACATGAACCCTATCAAATATACCTGGGATAGATTGAACAGGGGTGCTTATGGACGACGTGATCCACCAACCACTCTGAGGATCTACGCCGAATCGCCGTTTAGGAGTGGCACTATCTGGACCAACAGTGCTTTGATGAACCTGTGGATAGTATGCCACGACGAATACAGGCGCGCATCAATGCAAGAGGACGTTCTACTGGCTATTAGAGGTACCGATGCGTACAGCAATCTGGACCACCACATCTGAAGGTACAACATGCAAAGTGTGGTTTACATGAGCAATACAAGGGGCGCAAATGTTATTTATGTCGATCTCTATAATTTTCTGTACATGTTCCGGAATTGTCGGAACAGAGGTGATGTAAAACTTTCTTTGAAGTGTGTATTATAGAATGAACTGGTTACAGAAATAAATAAACATCACGCCACGAATTTAGGACGATGCTTTACAAAATTTTATGGCAGCACTTTAGGTGATTTATACCGCTGAGTCGAAGCAGATGGATTCGAACGATTGCTCTGTGCTATTTCTTGGCAATGCCCTTAAGACAATAATGTATCCATTCTATAAGGAACTATGTGGACTAGAGCAGATAAACAGGTCCAGAGAAGCTAGAAATCTCTTCATCATTTGCAGAGGAAGACGATGTAGCCGTCAATTAGCTATCTTCCAGGGCACGTGGAAATTCACTGGAATGAGGGCTCTGGCGAAGCAATTAAACATATCTGTGAAGAAAACAGCGTGGCACAATTTGCCGGTTCCATGTTGTCATTGTTTAGGATTAGGAAGGCGCATCAGTGGGGGAAGGAGGACGTAATGGGATTGGAGAATTATGAGCTTACACCAGCGCAGCAAACGATTCGACCCTGGTGTTGCTCTCTGTTTCTGAGATGCGATGAAGTAATTTTAATGAATCTCCTGACAAGGTGCTGTCTAATGATTATTGGATTCATGCTCTGGTGAGAGGACTCTTCACTGTGCAGTGCTTCGACGTAACTGTTCTACCCTCTGCGTTCCACGCGGTCTGGGCGCCTTGCCATGGTTCGTTCGGCTCCCCACGTCGGCGGTTCGAGTCCTCCCTCGGTCATGGCTGTATGTGTGTTGTCCTTAACGTAAGTTAATTTAGATTAAGTAGTGTGTAAGCCTAGGGACTGATGACCTCAGCGGTTTGGTCCCATAGGAATTTACCACAAATTTCCAAGTTTACAAGCTGATGCGCCCGCCATTTCAGGTGACGATGAGAGGTTCGTGATATGGGTTTTAGATTCTGTGTTTGGCCCAATCTGTCTTAACAGATTTCCTCGGTGTTTAACCAACAGCAATCTTCTGTTAGATCGCTTTACTATACCACATTTTTGTAGTTAACACTAGATACTAAGTCCTAGTTAAATTTACGTTTGCAGTAAAGTATAAAACACGAAATTTTGTACCTAACTTGGTATTAACATGCCACTGGACATCTAATAATTGTAATTAACAAATTCGTAACATATACAGTATGATGACCTTTGATTCAATTTGGACTTGTACGATTTAGGATGGTTTAATAGCAACGTATGTTTTCCCTCCGTTAGCGTTCTACGGGTTAATAATAGCTTTTATAAAATTTCTATACAGGGATTTTTTGTTTTGTATACCTTATGTACACTCCTGGAAATTGAAATAAGAACACCGTGAATTCATTGTCCCAGGAAGGGGAAACTTTATTGACACATTCCTGGGGTCAGATACATCACATGATTACACTGACAGAACCACAGGCACATAGACACAGGCAACAGAGCATGCACAATGTCGGCACTAGTGCAGTGTATATCCACCTTTCGCAGCAATGCAGGCTGCTATTCTCCCATGGAGACGATCGTAGATATGCTGGATGTAGTCCTGTGGAACGGCTTGCCATGCCATTTCCACCTGGCGCCTCAGTTGGACCAGCGTTCGTGCTGGACGTGCAGACCGCGTGAGACGACGCTTCATCCAGTCCCAAACATGCTCAATGGGGGACAGATCCGGAGATCTTGCTGGCCAGGGTAGTTGACTTACACCTTCTAGAGCACGTTGGGTGGCACGGGATACATGCGGAAGTGCATTGTCCTGTTGGAACAGCAAGTTCCCTTGCCGGTCTAGGAATGGTAGAACGATGGGTTCGATGACGGTTTGGATGTACCGTGCACTATTCAGTGTCCCCTCGACGATCACCAGTGGTGTACGGCCAGTGTAGGAGATCGCTCCCCACACCATGATGCCGGGTGTTGGCCCTGTGTGCCTCGGTCGTATGCAGTCCTGATTGTGGCGTTCACCTGCACGGCGCCAAACACGCATACGACCATCATTGGCACCAAGGCAGAAGCGACTCTCATCACTGAAGACGACACGTCTCCATTCGTCCCTCCATTCACGCCTGTCGCGACACCACTGGAGGCGGGCTGCACGATGTTGGGGCGTGAGCGGAAGACGGCCTAACGGTGTGCGGGACCGTAGCCCAGCTTCATGGAGACGGTTGCGAATGGTCCTCGCCGATACCCCAGGAGCAACAGTGTCCCTAATTTGCTGGGAAGTGGCGGTGCGGTCCCCTACGGCACTGCGTAGGATCCTACGGTCTTGGCGTGCATCCGTGCGCCACTGCGGTCCGGTCCCAGGTCGACGGCCACGTGCACCTTCCGCCGACCACTGGCGACAACATCGATGTACTGTGGAGACCTCACGCCCCACGTGTTGAGCAATTCGGCGGTACGTCCACCCGGCCTCCCGCATGCCCACTATACGCCCTCGCTCAAAGTCCGTCAACTGCACATACGGTTCACGTCCACGCTGTCGCGGCATGCTACCAGTGTTAATGACTGCGATGGAGCTCCGTATGCCACGGCAAACTGGCTGACACTGACGGCGGCGGTGCACAAATGCTGCGCAGCTAGCGCCATTCGACGGCCAACACCGCGGTTCCTGGTGTGTCCGCTGTGCCGTGCGTGTGATCATTGCTTGTACAGCCCTCTCGCAGTGTCCGGAGCAAGTATGGTGGGTCTGACACACCGGTGTCAATGTGTTCTTTTTTCCATTTCCAGGAGTGTAGATGTGTCAGAAACTGACAGAGTAGAACAGTGTGCAGGAAATTTTTAGTTAGAGAGTTTATTTTTAACGGATTACTAGAAATATACAACTACGCTAAGAAAATTTGCAAGTACGCTAAAGACAAAATCATTGAGCGCCATATCATACAACCCCACTACCTGCACACATCATTTGCAGTTGTGAGCTGGAGACTTCTTAGTAGTCCCAAAAAATCTTAGTAAGGGCGTCGTTGATGACATCATCGTTGAACAACCTAACCATGCAACTATCTCGTACTCGGAGCTCAAGACTTCTGTATCCATAGCTCTGCACACAGTTACTGACAGTGAGTGGATTAAGTTCAGTATGTTGCAAGAAATTAATAGCCAGTCAAAAGAATTCCTCCACGTACTTTTTAATCAAATTTTGTAGACAGGACAATTTCCTTATGCAAAGAGGAAAGGAAGCCAGGGAACAGAAACTTGTTAGTTGAGAGATGCTGTACGTTCTGGTTTAAGTAAATAAAAAATAAATTATTTGACGACTGTAAAGGGAAACAACCACGTTTAATATTTCAGAAGCAGCTTGTTTCACTGATTCATGCTGTTATCACCTGGATTTCTCTTTGAGAGAATTGTTGGTAGGATATAATACTTGTGCTGTACGTATCTGGTTTGCCACTGGAGGTTTCATTGTTCATTTAAAAATATTACTTCTTTCATTTTCAGTGAGCAAGTAGCGCAGTCTGTTCAAAAGATGTTCAAATGTGTGTGAAATCTTGTGGGACATAACTGCTAAGGTCATCAGTCCCTAAGCTTACACACTACTTAGCCTAAATTATCCTAAGGGCAAACACAGACACCCATGCCCGAGGGAGGACTCGAACCTCCGCTGGGACCAGCCGCACAGTCCATGACTGCAGCGCGTTAGACCGCTTTTTTTTGTGCAATAATCTTTATTGAACAAACTAACAGTACAAATATATATACATATATACACAATGCAACAGTTCTTAAAGGTACCATTTAAACATATACAAATAATTGTTAGTAAACAAAAATATTAGAATACCATTAAATACAATAAAATATAACATATTCTGTCTTCTTCCTTTTTTTGTGCAATAATCTTTATTGAACAAACTAACAGTACATATATACACAATGCAACAGTTCTTCAAGGTACCACCATTTAAACATA
Source organism: Schistocerca piceifrons (assembly GCF_021461385.2). Lineage (NCBI taxonomy): Eukaryota > Metazoa > Arthropoda > Insecta > Orthoptera > Acrididae > Schistocerca > Schistocerca piceifrons. The sequence goes on from NC_060141.1 coordinate 724,110,407, forward strand.
GGCAAAAGATTGTTAGTTAAACAAAAACTTTACAATAACATTAAATATAACAAAATATAACATTCTTTTTTTTGCGATGCATGAGAGCGTGGGTAAGGGTGTTGCCTCATGTGATGGGTGATGAGTAGGCATGGCACACCCCAACTTTTAGGGGGGTCAAGGAAGACGGTGCGGAGGTAACCGCCAAAAGTTTGATGGTAAGATGGCTTTCGGGTGAGGGTGCTATGCGTGGTCACAACTTTGTACCAGAAGTCAAGGACTGTATGCGGACCACTCTGAAAGAGACATTCTAAAGCCTGTCCTCGAAACCAGTCGGCTAATCCCGCGCGGCCGCAGTCTGTTAAGGGGAAAACTCTTCCGTACTTCAGTATTTAGCTGCAGGGTAATGGTCCAGCCCTATGACATTTTCTAAAACCGACCACGATCTTCATAGTAAAATCCGTCATTCATGATTAAGTATGTGTCGTCTACTCTAGCTGTTTTCATATGTTGCAGTGTCGTGCTTTTAAGATATTATTTTTCTAGTTATAATAATTTAAATTACATCACAATGGACTTTCTGCGGTGAAACAGTCTCCTTTGCCGGCTTACTGTCTGCTCAGTAATTTAATGCTCTAAATTTGTAATGTAAGTCAGTGATTGTTCCACACTAGTCAGCACGCTGCAGGTAGATGGTGAGTGATAAGTCTCGGTATAAAGGAAACTGACCAGCGAGTGGCATTCTCGCCAGACTGAAAGAGCAGAACCAGTTGGACTGCGAGTGGCGGGACGTAAATCGCGTGGCTCACCGTTAGAGTGACAAAGGCGCCCTTGACCAGCGCCGGGGTCCTGCTCGCTGCTCGCTGCCCGCTGCTCCCTGCCGCGGGCGTTTCCACCGCGGGCAACAAAAGCCCGCGCTGCTGAACTTCACAGCTGCGCAACGCCAAGGCCGGCCGCATTGCTCTCGTGCTCGGTGTAGCCATTGTGTGGCCAGCCGAGGCGTTAATGTTGACGGCTGCTATGACGACGGCGTGACTCATCCGGTAGTCTTCGTGATATCACCATGACAGCGATACCAAAGGGCAATCCTAATAACTATACTAACCATACAGGATGAATCACCTAAAGCCGGCCGTTGTGGCCGAGGAATTCTAGGCGCCTCAGTCTGGAACCACGCGACCGCTACGGTCGCAGGTTCGAATCCTCATTCGGGCATCGATGTGTGTGATGTCCTTAGGTTAGTTAGGTTTCAGTAGTTCTAAGTTCTAAGGGACTGATGACCTCAGAAGTTAAGTCCCATAGTGCTCAGAGCCATTTGAACCATTTGAATCACCTAAAACTTGCACCGCAGATATTATGGAAATGGAAAGGATTTTCACAGGATGGATTGTTAGTCAGGGACTTGTATTTTTCGCCAGTAAACTGACTATAATACAGACGGGTCCAAAAAATGTATCCACTGTTTAAAAGTCCTTAACTTGCAAACTAATTGGCGGAGTTGTCTCATTTTTGGTGAAAGTCCAACTGAAAGATATCACTGTAGGTGTTCGAAATGGTCACCATTAACATCCACACACAAACGATGCCGTCGAACTGCATCACGAACTACTGACTGCAACGTGTTCAGTTGGATATTTGCACATGAATGTACGATGGATTATCGAAGTTCATCCAATATGCGTGGCTTTCGTCGATAAACGACGTCCTTTAGTGTTCCCCACAGGTAAAAGTCCAGAGGAGTTAGGTCTGGGGAACGTGGTTGATGCTCTACAGAACCTCTACGGCCTATCCATCTTCCTGGTAGATTTTCGTCGAGATACGCCCTAACACGATTTTGGTAGTGGGCTGGGGCACCATCTTGTTGAAAGTAAACTCTTCCATCTCCATACAAGTCTTGGATGGCAGGTAAAATGGATGTCTGAAGCTTCTGAAGGAACACCTCACCGGTAACTGTGCCATCGAAGAAAAATGGCCCAATCAAGCCCCGGTAAGACAACCCACACATTTACTCCTGGCAAATTCACGGCTTTGTCTACATGGACGTTCGGATTTTCGGCGGCCCAGTAGATGCTGTTGTGGCGATTTACTTTACCATTGAGTTTGAACTATGCCTCATCAGACCACACAATCATCTCTGCAAACTCTTCATCGTTGCGCACCATGTTAGTTAACCACTCGCAGTACTCCATTCTTCGATCTGGGTAGCCCTCGTTCATTACGTGTGGCAATCGTGGGATGTAGCACTTCCACTTTTCTGTCTTCAAAATTCGTCGAACACTTGAGCGACTCACTCCAGTTTCACGGGCACACTGTATCACAGACTTCTGTGGTGAGCGAGTGAATTGTTGTAACACACGACGGGAGTTGGCTGGACTTGTTACTGTTACAAGTCGTCCAGATCGTTGTTTGTGTACATCTTTAACACAGCCTTCGGCTTCAAATTTGTCTCGAATGCGACGAATCGTTGAACGCGTCGGTGGCTTTGTTTGATACTCATTTCGCCATTGCCGTTGAACTTCATTAATGTTTTCTTACTTAAAATACAACTTAAAAACTGACTTCCGCTCATCGAATGTAAGCCTTGCGCCAGCCATATTTACTCGAGTAACTAGGTACAACTAAGAACAAAATACTGACTATGTGGCGACTGTCATCTGACAAAACAAAACAACGCAGTACAACGCTTGTGTGGCGATTGCCGGAACTACAAACTATTACACTACCAAAGATGAGACAACTTCGTCAATTAGTTTGCCAGTTATGGACTTTTAAACAGTGGGTACATTTTTTGACCCCTCTGTAGTTATTAGAAAGTGCTTTTTTTTTACGAACAAACGCTTGCGTGGAACAATGCCCATTCACATTAATAGACTAAAAGTAGGGTAAATTAAAATGTCAGCGATGTTTGCTGCAGGATTCTACTGCCAGTCGTTTTGAGGTACTGTGTTTTGAAAAGTTCCCACATCGACATTAGTACAATACCTATGGTGGCACACACTAAAGAACATCACAAGTGCATACACTAGTTATGCTGTTTCTGACCAGTAACGAGGAAACTTATCATCATGGCTTTTGTTCTTTGAGGCTCACAGTGCAAAACATGTCTTTTAATGACATGATTATTTATGAATAATATCCAGATACACTGCTATGTAAGTTGTTTATATTTTATCTCATTCACAGTGAGCCCATTTCAGCAAATTGACATCGTCAGGTGCTCTGTAAATACACAGATAAGCGATGGTCTTAGTTTTGTAACTATGATCTGAAAATTTATATCATTAGGTGTTACCTTACACGTAACATCGTTGCTGTCATGTCCTATCTGTTTTGGAATTATTACTTTCTACCAGATGTAGAGTGGAGATGTACATCAGACAGATATCCAAAACAGGCAGGATATGACAGCAACGATGTTATCGTTCCTAATGATATATTATAAATTTTCAGATCATAGTTACAAAACCATTATACTGAGGCCATCGCTTATCTATGTACTTACAGAGCACCTGACGATGGCAGTTTGCCAAAATGGGGTCATTGTGATGAGATAAAATGTAAACAAATTACGTAGCAGTGTAGGTGGCTATTATTCATAAAAAAATAATTATCATCATGGGTTGTATTCAAAATGACCACTGGCGGTTACAATACACGCTTCGAGTCTGGTATGGAACGATTGCTTTACACGAGCTAGCACTTCAGCATAGGCGTCCGAGCACATAGCAGTAATTCATCATTGCATAACATCGAATGTAACTGGTATATCCTTGTAGACAGAGGCTTTCAGCTGTCTCCACACAAAAAAGTCTGCAGAAATTAAATCCAGCTTGCCGTTGTGGCCGAGCTGTTCTAGGTACTTCAGTCCGGAACCAAGCGGCTGCTACAGTCGCAGGTTCGAATCCTGCCTCGGGCACGGATGTGTGTGATGTCCTTAGGTTAGTTAGGTTTAAGTAGTTCTAAGTCTAGGGGACTGATGACCTTAGATGTTAAGTCCCATAGTGCTTAGAGCCATTTGAACCATTTGGAACCATATCAAATCCAGACAATGGGCCAGCCAAGCTACAGGTTCTCTGCATCCAGTCTAACGATTTGGAAACAATTCTAGAGGACATGCTGTAGTACTTTGTGCACTGAAATGAAATGAAATGAAATGAAATGTCGTGTGACGTGGGCCTCCCGTCGGGTAGACCGTTCGCCTGGTGCAAGTCTTTCGATTTGACGCCACTTCGGCGACTTGCACGTCGATGGGGATGAAATGATGATGATTAGGACAACACAACACCCAGTCCCTGAGCGGAGAAAATCTCCGACCCAGCCGGGAATCGAACCCGGGCCCTTTGGATTGACAGTCTGTCGCGCTGACCACTCAGCTACCGGGGGCGGACACTTTGTGCACTGTAGACAGGAGAGCCATCATGTTGGTACCACAGGTTCTACCTAGTTTGCAGATGAACGTCTTCTAGCATCCGTAGAAGATGGTCTCTTCGGAGGCTGCAATACTTGTATACATTCAGTGGAACTTCTGTGAAACACGGACATTTGAGCTGACGGTTCACTATCCCACACTGCACATTTACACTCCATGAATACTGAGGTTCCACCTGACGAAACTAACGGGCATTGTCAACACATCAGTAGTGCATATTTCGGCGCTTTATCTGGCCATGATTGGTAAATACGGCTTTATAACTAAACAAGATACATGATAAATATGGAGTATCCTGTATTAATGCCCATGTACAGAAGCTAACACGATTCTCATAATCGTTCCCATGCAACTCTTGGTGGAGAGACATGTTATATGGATGGAACCTATGTCGATGGAGAATGCGTAGGTCACTTGCCTGACTCACGTAACTTCCTCATGCGATTGTGTGGCAGCTAGCGTGTGGATCAACGGCAACAGCAGCTAGAACATTAATTCCACCCTCTTATGTCCTCACTTGTTTCCTTCTGTTACGTTGTCTAGGTGTTACACTACCTCTTCCACGTTAACTAGTTGAAGAGGTTGATAAATAATTGCCTAGATGGATGACGTCTATTGGGCTATTTCGCCACATATAGCGTACAAGCACGAACTGAATTTCTTGTACACTCACACACACCACATACCCATCGTCCAGTCATGACCTACTGCTTGCCCTGTCAATAACCGACTAACAGGTCACAAAGCGCTGAAGGAACACACAAGCACAGTGTAAGTGGACGTCATACCTAGCAACTATGCATACTGAATGCTGCAAACTTCTCAAAATACGATATTCGTAAACGACTCCCATTAGAATTCTGCAACGAACCCCACTGATATTGTAGTTTGTTAATGTCAATAGGCATGTTCCCATGCAAGTGTATTTTTGCATAAAAAATACACTTTCTAAGTATTATTACAACCTGTTGACTGGCTAACAATACGAACTCCTGATTACCAATACATTCTGTGAAAGCCACACAACATTAGGACATTCCATTTTGGTGATATCTGCGGTGCAAGTTTTAGGTGATTCACCCTGCATAAAGACAAATCATTGTTTAATGTAGTTACCAAAAACTTCAAAAAGTACTTGACTGCTTTACTTCACATCTTTACACAATATTCTAATAATCTATCTATATATATATTATATCCCTAACATTATATGTATACATAGGATGTTAGGGATATAAGAGGTAATATTTTTATGCTGAATTTTTTATATGTGGTACCTTGATATGTACACGCATCAGTGTGTTTTTTTCTCTGCATCGAACCCTCATCCCACAAACACGTCACAGACCTTACAATCTGATGTTTTCTGCACAGCTGTAACTGTACCACTAAGTGGACTTTGTCTGTCAGTGTGGACCAACTTTTTGGCATCCACATGTCCACAATTCAACTCCTGACCTGCTGCCCAGGGAAAAAGAGGATTGATAGCTTGCTTTTGCCACGTGCCCTTGCAGGTACTAACCAATCTAAAAACATACAACTTGCAATTGCTAGAATTGTTAATCCATAAGTGATATAAATACTGATGTAATATTGTTTAGTGCAATGTGCTCAGTTAACAACAATAATATTAGAACTTATAACCACTGCACCCTGTACATGTGGGGAAACGTTGTTGCCAGAAACCACAAAAAATTCTTGACAGATTTACTTCACATTTTTACACACTACTCTACTAAACATTCAGAGGAAATATTCTATACATCTTTTTAATACACATTGTATATAAGTATATATAATATATAAAGGAGGAAAATTATTTCCAATACCTCCAAAACATCTCGAAAAGTACTGTACAGATTTACATAAATTTGTTACATGATGCATTAATTAGTATTTGGATGGATATATGCTATCTATTTTTAACATATGTAAAATATAAACATATGTATAATACATGTATAGAATGCGAAAATGGTACCAAAGATCTTGAACAGTACATAACTATTTTACTTCAAATTTTTACGCGACACTCTAATAAACATTCGGACATACGTAATTTTTTTATTTTAAATGGCAATGTATAGGTTTTTTAGTTTGAGCCAACTGAAAGAAAGAAAATGCTGTGCTTTACAGTAAATATCTGCACTTTTGTTTTCTTTCTCGTAATCAGTTTTAACTAAGATACTAGCTCACGTAAATCTTTAGAAAAATTGCTTATTCCTTATATATTTTTTCTCTTTATATATAATTTTAAACAGAATTTGTGTACACGACGGTGTGCTTTATGGACGTCAGTTTTACAGAAAACAGGAAAGTTCTATTTATGGGTCACTGACTTATGATTAGAATACTACTATAGAGCCTGAATCGCCTGAAACTTTGTAACTTCGCCCATTCGTAGATTAAAACTATGCCTCACAGATCCAGCAGCAGGAGAAATCTCTCTCATACCTCATACTCCAATGATCCCACCCAATTTAGCCACCTACTTTAAGCGACTTCGATTTCCAATCAATGCTTCGTTTACAGTGACTGTAAAGAAGGCCCAGGGCCAAAGAGAGGGGAGAATAGGAGATGGAAGCAGAGGAAAGGAGGAAACTGATTGAGAGGTAAGGAAGAGATGGAGGAGGGAGGAGGAGTTGGGGGAGCAAGAGACGGACAGAGATGGGAGGAGGATATGATGCACAGAGAGAGGGGCGAGGAGAAGTAGATGGAGAAAGAGAGGAGGGGGGAGGAAATGAACAGAGAAAGGGAGAGAAGCTTGGAATGTATATCCAATTCCCATACATATTTAACAATTATGTAATATGCTCACATTCGCTAGTGCATGGTATTTGTGACACCATCGTTTACTTTGCGATGAATCTGGTAGAGAAATACTCGTACTTGTGTTATTTTAAAAGAATAGTTCTGTAAGTCAGTACACAGATAGGTCTGACACATGTCTCCATTTTAGTCTATCCCTCCAAATTGATTTGTCTCTGCATAGCTAAAGCAATCTGCTTACTGTAGACAAACATTGTCTTCTTCCTGCAATTCCTCCTGCAATTACTCGCTCCCTCATCCGTTTTATTAGGCTCCATTACCAAATTCGCTACTCCTCGATATCTTAGCTAATGTCCAAGCAATTGTGACGCTATTTACATGGGTGATATTTCGGCCTCTGTACTGGAAAAGTTAAAAGATCAGCCATTAATGTTAGTCTTTTTTTCGGAAAAACGATTTGTTGGTTGCAGGACATAAATTTAGGAAGATGCCAGTACGAAAGATTTATGTAGATGAGAAACGGTTTTGTATTCACTCGAAAATGACCTGCGACTATTTTACTTCTATACGACCACCATTATCGAAGTATGAACGACAGTCACTGCTGGAACAATGTCATAGGGGCCACTCACTTCACGAAGGAGCAGTCAAGGAAGCAGATGTAAGTACTCATCGATGGTCTGGTTGATGAAATGTAGGACAGGATCGTTGCACGATACAACTGTTTGTTAAATCAATGGCTTCAGTAGGGCAGATATAAAACTCACATCTATTAATCGCTGTATGAAGCCAATTACGCTTGGTTTATTTTCGGTTGTGTGCTGGTGGAATAAACCCACAATTAAAAGCATGCATTTGCCTTCTACTGCTTCGATAAGCCCTACACCCTCGTAAGGATGTTAATATTATGTCCATATAGAATCTGGTGGCTAAACTTTAGAGTTTCCGAGTGTCAGCGTGTTTCGGTTTCAGGCACTGGCTTTCAGCTCATTCTATTGGTCCCAGAGGCCAATACACTGTGCAGTGTGTGACCGAAGCAGCAACGAATTCACCTAACCAACAACTCGTTCGGTGGCCGGCAACATAAGGCGAGATATCTGTTGGATGAGTGGCGGGTAGAATTGGCCCACTGCTTCTGTGGGTTCCTTGTCGCACGCATGTCGCGCATCGGACGCGTACGGGATGAGGCTTCACAGCGGTTCTCCAACAGCAGGTGTTGTATCTTTACGGCCTAGCGCACAAATGGCCTGGTGAGCTCCAAGAATATATCCAAGCTCTCCCTCATTGCCTACCAGCTTGTAAAACGAGTCCTGAATTATGTAAGAAATCACGCTCTCAGTTCTTTAATCAATCCCGAATGTTTTTCTCGGTTTTTCAATTCACTTTATCTTCTTTCTCTGCTGGAAAGCAACTATTTCCATGTCCTAGACCGAACCAAATATTTGGACGACTTTAGACTGCCTTCCCTCTCATGATATCTGATCATTCACTAGAGACTGTCTTGAAAAACGAATAGGAAAACATGGTGTTACAAGAAAGGGGAAATCACTAATTGTTTTGAACATAGTATAAAACTGCTTCATTAATCCTTCCGGATAGCTGTGCGTGTTTAGGTGCCACTTTCACGATGCGGTGGTACGCCGGCCTCGCATTGAATTCGGCCGGCGGTTTAACGACGAAGGTCAGTGTGGCAGCCAGCCTGAATGTGGTTTTTAGGTGAATATCGGACTCGTACTCGAGTGCCGCCTCGGTTACACAGTTCGCAAATATTTAGAAAAATTCCGCCCATTTTCACATGAATAACACTGAACGCAGACATCCCCGTTCCGGGGATAACGGGGTAGCAGGAAGGGCATCTGGCCGCCCCTTAAAACTAGCCGTGACAAATCCGTTAATAACAACGCCGACCCTACGTCGCCGCGGGACAAAGACACAAGAAGAAGAGAAGCCTGTGTTATTACAGCGTTGGTCACTTAGTGATCTTGTAATTTATGAAAAATATTTAAATGTCTTTTCCAGGGTACAGTATGAAGATGGTTCTCAAACCGCTGCGTTCTGCTAGATATATTTCGATCGCAGTTAGTATGTCGTTACTCAGTCCTGCCTAGGGCATGGATGTGTGTGGATGCCCTTAGGTTAGTTAGGTTTAATTAGTTCTAAGTTCTAGGTGACTGATGACCTCAGAAGTTAAGTCGCATAGTGCTCAGAGCCATTTGAACCATTTTGTCGTTACTCATCTTCCTGATAACTGGTTTTGCGAACTTTTTTCAGGAATGACGCCCAGCTTAATGAGTATTTCGAGATAACGTGCAAGTTGTAACACTTTACATAGTCGAGATCTTACCATTATCGATATCATTTTAAACTCCCAAAAAGAAAGGATAAAAGAAATAGCGTAAGAAAGAAACTTCTAAGTTGTTACTTCGAGTGGAAGTTCATGATGCATTTTTGGTAGTGCCTACACAGTCTCGAATCGTTTGTTATTCAATTGTAGCGCTTTTTCGTGTAAGATCTGTCTTAGACCTATTGTGAATGATACGTAATGAAGATTTATCTATTCACAGTTTTCTCCGTTCTCTTCAATGAATAAGATTCGTTTTGCTTTGCTAGTAGCGAGCTACAAAATTATTCTGTTGTTGCCACTCTAATGTATTGTGTTATCACAATTTCTCCATCTTGGACGTTCTGTTTCAATGGGTTTGGCAGTTGCCTTATGTGTGTAAAGATGTAAAATGGGCGCTGACGGCTGCGTTAACTTCACTGCTTCTTTTTACGCTCTTAATAGCCTAATTTATATCTATCTGTTAGATCGAAACTCAAAAATGGCATTGCTTCAGAAGTGTTCAGCATAGTATTGAGAAATTATTACATGAAGTATATTATCAACATTTACCTGTAAGAGAGTGTACTTCATTCTCGACCATTTTAAAATGATGTAACCGGTTAGCACACCTGCTGAGCATTTAAGTGAGCAGTAAAACAGGAATTCAGGGAAACGTTACACCACTCGCTCAGCCATTAAGATCAGATGCCGTGATGTAATAACAGGTCCCCCCAGGAAAGGAACTATGAGACATTCTCTCTCCTACTTCCGTCACTTTTTATGCACTAAATAAAGTGACACAACATAACTGGGCAGACTTTTTGCATTAAGTCTGGTGTGCTTGATGTCAGTTCTACTTATGTGAAATAAATCCCAATAACTTATAGGGCCTAGGAAAACTGCCACGTTACAGCACTTAGTGACATAAGTGTGTACACTTACCCATAAAATTCAAAGATTGTTGTATGGGAAATTTCTCGGAATGTTAAACATAAGTACATCTAGGTAGAGTGGCTTATTTTATTTAATAGTTTGCATCCAGAGTCATGCTCTGTCTCTGAATAAAGTGTTCGTAACGAAGTCAAGAACCGTCCTTGTGGAACATCGTCTGTCAGGATACAACTCAACTATTCTTTACGCGTTCGTTTTGCATTCTCTGTGAACAAGTAGCACATCTGGTTTCTCTCAGTTTCTGAAAGACTTTCTTTTTAGAAAAAAACTAAGCATCAGTCTACATATGTGAACGACACAACCAAAATAAAAACTACATTTCCTCTGTATTGTGTCATATTTAACATTCGTAATGTTATTCTAGTGTTCTGTATTGCAACCTATCGGCGCATTTGCCTTTATAATAATGACGGATTCCGTTCAACTATTGAGCTTCTTCAGATGTGTTGAAACCAATAAATGGCATGCTAAGTTTGATTTTACTCAATTAATGTGGAACACACAAACGAAAAATATGATAGTGTTTACGATGATCATTGTAGTTGTGGAGCAACCTATTAGTAATGTGTGCTGCGCGCAGCATCCATAAGTTATTAATGCATGTACATTACAGGAATGAATTATGAAGGAGAGTGGATAAGCATAATAGGAGGTGGTGCATCAAGGTAATGAAGTCTCTGTGTTGAAACAGAAGAGTTATAAAGATAAAATGAAATAATGGTCAGTGTATAAAAATGAAAGTAGAGTCTAAGAGAATCCCACAGTTCACATCTCGAGCACGTTTTCGTCAGTCTTGCGTATTACTGTGCCTTTACATAATGCTATCCGTGTCTATTCATCCTAAATATATTTACGCTGCATACCCTACTCGAAATCCCTAGTATCATAATTTTCATTGGCTGCACGTCTAATTTAAGTCAGTTCTGAAATTTTCGGCAATGTGTCTTCCACCTCTCGTGTTTTAATACGCCAGTTCATCTGAGCGTCTCGTAGTGCCGCAATAAAAAGCATAACGCTGCCCAAAAAACAAATCGTTTCCATACCATGCATTATCGTCATCATCATCACCATCATCATCGATATTTGATGAATACCTCTTCCATCTCCATATTTCTGTCCCATCCTAGACCGATTGCACTCCACGCTACTGGAATAATTTTGACATGTCGGTAAGACGAAGTTACCACCACTGTTTCAGCAGACTTAGATGATCCTTTCAGAAAATTATTCTGAGACAGATATAAAGAAAAGCGTGTTTCTAAGAACGTGTTGATTGACGAAAGATCTCCTGTGTTATTCGCAGTTCTTCATTTCTTGAGCACTGTAACAAACGCTTATAATGTAACCCTTAGATGATGTAAATTCAAAAGAATAAAATGAACCGATTCACTATGTCTTTTTTTACGTAAATCATGCGAAGTTTCAGAAGTTTATTCCAGTTATCGTGCGCTGCGCGTCTTTTGTTGAAAGTCTCAGAATGAGGTAAATTCAAAAGAATAAAATTAACCGCTTTTCTGTTTCCTTTTTTTTTTTAGTTGAAGCATGCCAAGTTTCAGAAATTTATTCCCGTTGTCAAGCGCTGCGCGTTGTTTTTACGTTTTAGTGTAGCCGTCCTTCACATCGACTGGTTTTCATGTAGCCTTCACCGCACGTAAATTCACTCACACGCAGTATATCATTGACAGTATTTTCACGTCAGCTAATGAGAATAGGAATGAATTTATGAATCGCGTCGTGTTTCATTCGAAGAACGTAACAGATACGATGATGTTTTTGTTTAATCAATATCGACGCAGTTGCTGAATTTCAGCATCATTATTTGTGATGAATTAAATTAAGATACATACTTCAGTGTTGCAATAGTGAAACTGTAATTTCTTTACCTTTCAAAAAATATGTTTCTGCCCCAAGGATACCTCCTTTTGGATTCGTTGGTTTTGTTCCTAAAGAAGTAATGAACAAATGTTTGCAATTACACGAGCAGTCTGTCGAGACACATAAATTGCAATGACTGATTCTGTTGTCAGATAAAGCGAAGCAATGAATTTCTTAATTAAATTTGGAAATCATTTCATGTTGTAGCTCTAATGAAACAATAATTCATGTAAACCAAACAAACTCGTGAAACAGCGGCATTGGTATCAATACAACAGATTTGCCTATATTTTTGGTGCTACAAGAATTTGCTGAATGTTTGTAAGCTATTTTACTCCGCATAGCGAACCATATAGTCGGTTGTGGGGCAGCTAACTTGGTCACTTCACTGGGTACAGTTACGCTCCAGTTACATTAGTGCGAGTTGCTACCAGTCAGTGGAAGCCTGCTTTTAACAAAGTTATATTTACAGGCGATGAGAAGGAGAAAACAGTGAAAGTACAGATGGAAAAAAGGAAGCAATGGACAAACAAAATGTTAAATTCAAATGGCTCTAAGCACTGAATGATGATGTGGCTTAAGGACCCTAGTATCGAACCCTAAAACCATTAAACCATTAATACTAGCGGGCTTTTATTCAAGATGTCAGCGTGATGAATTTACTTATAATTTATTAAAACAATGCGATAGCATTGTGTGTAGGTTAAGACGCTTGTATGCTGTTTCATGCTTTCGATCCAACCCCAAAATTTTTTTTCTTCTCTTCTTGTACTACTTTTGCTTTTGATGACAGCTGATAACCGCTTTCATCACGAAACAGATGACAAAGAGATAAAAGACAAATGATTTTGTATACAGTAAGCAGCAGGTGCAATCAACTTTATTTATTATGTCAGTGTTTACAATGTTTAAAGTGATAGTCGTTAGAGAATTATCACTAACATAAATTATCCTCGCACAAAGAACACTGTGTAAAGCACACTTTGCCAAATCGGCATCTAACTTTCTATAAAATGGACGTCAAACTTACGAACAATTTTGCGATATTAGTTTGTCACATATTACTTTTGCTGCTATACACCAGCGTCAACTGTAAATTTAGCGGTCTTCACCTTCATTCACCTTGATATGCACTTCGACACCCACATTTTTATTTACTTATTTATTTATTTTTGTTGAAGAAAGAAGTTGTACCATTAGCATCCAAGTTTTGACCTACAGCTTAACAATCTGGCGCCATGCACACTCGCTTCCTTAATGAGGTTAACGTTTTAATGGATGGCAGGTAATTTGACATCGTCCGTTGTTCAGGCTGCTCGAAGGTTCACCAGTGGGAATAACTTTACTGTGAGATAGTTTGCAGCTTAAGATACATCGTCATTCAGTCCGTTCTCCGACTATCAGCCCGACCAGCGTGTGAAAAATTGTTCTCTCTATGAAATGTGTTTTCAGTAAACGAGTCACCACGTGCGAACAAAACGAGAAGTTTAAAAAAGGCAAAGTACATTAGATCCTAATCAAAATATGAGGCTTAGGACTTAAAGTGGCTAGTGATTTATTTAGGGGAAACGTATACACTACTGCCCATTAAAATTGCTACACCACGAAGATGACGTGCTACAGACGCGAAATTCAACCGACAGGAAAAAGATGCTATGATATGCAAATGATTAGCTTTTCAGAGCATTCACACAAGGTTGGCGCCGGTGGTGACACCTACAACGCGCTGACATGAGGAAAGTTTCCAACCGATTTCTCATACACAAACAGCAGTTGACCGGCGTTGTCTGGTGAAACGTTGTGATGCCTTGTGTAAGGAGGAGAAATGCGAACCATCACATATCCGACTTTGATAAAGGTCGGATTGTAGCCTATCGCTCGGAGAGCATGGCTGCGGTTACCCTTGACGCGGACAGGACCGCCAGCGATGGTGTGCTCAACGACGAACCTGGGTGCACGGATGGCAAAGCGTCATTTTTTCGGATAAATCCAGGTTATACTTACAGCATCATGACGGTTGCATCCGTGTTTGGCGACATCGCGGTGAACGCACATTGGAAGCATGTATTCGTCAGCGCCATACATGCGTATCACCCGGCGTGATGGTATGGGGTGCCATTGGTTACACGCATCTTTCACCTCTTGTTCCCATTGACGGCACTTTGACCAGTGGACGTTACATTTCAGATGTGTTAGGACCTGTGGCTCTACCCTTCCTGCGAAACCCTACATTTCAGCAGGATAATGCACGACCGCATGTTGCAGGTTCTGTACGGGCCTCTCTGGACACAGAAAATGTTAGACTGCTGTCCTGGCCAGTACATTTTCCAGATCTCTCACCAACTGAAAACGTCTGGTCAATGGTGACCGAGCACCTGGTTCGTCGCAATACGCCAGTCACTACTCTTGATGAACTGTGGTATCGTGTTGAAGATGCATGGGCAGCTGTACCTGTACAGTCCATCCCCATCCATGCTCTGTTTGACTCAATGCCGAGGCGTATCAAGGCCGTTATAACGGCCAGAGGTGGTTGTTCTGGGTACTGATTTCTCAGGATCTATGCACCCAAATTGCGTGAAAATGTAATCACGTGTCAGTTCTAGTATGATATATTTGTCCAATGAATACTCGTTTATCATCTGCATTTCTTCTTGTTGTAGCAATTTTAATGGACAGTAGTGCACTTATATATTTTTCTGCCAATAAATGCTATAAGAGGGGCAGTTCAATAGTATATTTATTAAGTGGGCTATGCAGGGCATTGGCGTACAGACGTTTAATAAGTGGCAGAGCTCCATCTGCCAAAACACCAGAGTGTACGCTCTCACCACCCAATTCTTTTGTCTCGATCGTAAACATGGCGATGCTGCCACCCTGACTGACCAGGTAACCAGTTCGCTATGCCGGTTTATAACGTGTATTTCCAAGTAAACACTATGTACCGTGTCATGTCGTTAAGTTCTAGTGAGAAGCTGAAGCAACGTTATCCAATCAGTATATTAAATCACAGAACTATAAACCTCAATCGAGTGTGACAAATTGCGTTGCGGTTACATCAGCGTTCAACGATTACCCTCCAAAGTAAGAGGGGATACTCTGGTGAGATAGCAACTATATTCAACAGCTAAATAGAGAGAAGCATGTGTAAAACGATGTTAAGAGAAAATATTAAAAGCTAAGTGCTGTTTCGCTTTTTATTATCCTTTCATGGGAGCGTATTATGGCGTTCAGTATTTATTAAATATTATAAATATGGGTTATTGATATTCAACAACAAGATATTTTTCTGATGATACGGCATGAAGGCTCTAACCTGTAACTTGTTACTGGACTCCGAGAATTTTCTGCACTGAAACTCGGCAGGAGAGAGCAGAAAACCGTGAGTGCAGAGTTCCTGCAAAACAGATTGTGTTACTTTTTCATGTAATGAATACCGTCAAATGAAAACAGGATAGACTCATAATGGTGATCCATTATTGAGATGGGAAAGTTAACAGTCGTGGCTTCCTTGGTGCATTCTGGGAAGAGTGGACTAGATGATCACAAATGTATTTAATCGGATGACTTCGTTTTATTTAAAAGAGCATGCGTAATAGCACAGCCACGCCACTGTACGGTAAACAGGTTAGTGACGGATAGTCGCCATCATCAGTCGTTTATCATCCACAGGCTAATAAAGGCCTACCCAAACTTTAATGTATTCATCCACACACATCCGCGATGTTCCTGAATGCTTTTAACACGTGTCCACCCGCCATTAGGTCGTCTCCTCGGTTTTTCCGTATGACGAGCAGTGCGATAAAGAACGTCATTCGTACATCGACCATCTATTTAATTTTTATTAGGACCATGCTTGTCTCTCTGCCGACTCAACATGAGTCTCTCCATCATTCACTGTGCCACGTTGAGTTGTTTTTGCGTAGCTCAGAACTGGTAATAAAAACTGACTACTGTCTCTGCGTGAGAGATACATCGGAAACTCTGTTTTGAAGACACTCTTTAGTATATAAAAAACACTCCTGTTCATTTTTACTCTTCTGTTTATTTCTTTTCCGATCCGCCTTCGCGTCGTCGTCGACTGCCCTAACTGCAAAATATCGCCAACTGCTTATGTTACTTCCATATGTTTATAGCTCCCCCTCCCCTCCCCATGAACCACGTATTTAACCAAAGTGGACTGGATTGGGGATATCCACGACACAGACAGCTGTACCGTAGCTGCAACCGCAGTGGAGGGATATCTATGGGCTACTGAGAGACCAGAAAAACACACACTGAGAAGCAAAAGAAACTAGTGCACCTGCTTAATGTCGTATAGAGCCCCCACTAGTGCAGTAGGGAGATGGCGGTATCACCCCAATATTGACGTCAAATTGAAACGAAAATTAATTAAACTGTTCAATTAATTATTCCCCGACTGCGCCCAATCCCGCCCCCGACCACGCCCACCCCCACCCCTGGATGACATCGTGTATCTGTCTCAGCCTGCACGTTGACCTCAGCTCCCTCCTCCCTCCCCTTTCTTCTCCACCATCAACTTACCCTATTGGTGGGAATTTCGAATTTTAGCGGGAATTTCGAATACTGACGGGAATTTCGGATTTTGGTGGGATTTTTTTTTATCTCAGGGCTGTGCTGATATTTCTCCCCCCCCCCCCCCACACACACTCAGCAATTGACAGGAAATTAAATATTTTCCGGGACTCGAACCCTGGTCCTTCTGGACAGGATGCCCAAGTGCACCCCTAACACAATTATACCACCACAGCGACTTGGAATTAATGGGAAATTAAAAATGGTGGTGCCATTCTTGGAACTCGAATCCTGGTTCTGCTGGATGGAATGACTAACTGCTTCCCCCAACACATGGAAATTGTCCAGATGCAGGAGAGGAAGATTAGGTTAGCGTACTTTATTTACTTTGGTTGGGAAAATGAAGTAAAGATTGGCCCTAACTAAGTAATTAATCATAAAGATTGGGCCTGTTTAGACAACTATATATATAGCACTACATGAGGACAGGGTAAAATCGCAATACAGCACAAAAACTGACGATACCATACAACTGGTGTCATCCAGCTTGGAAAAAAATTCACAATACCACTCACAACTAGTGACAGACACACTCAAACTCTACCCTTCACCTACAAGCTGTTGGGAAAAAGGCAGGGATGTAAGATACTATCTTTATTCTTTTTGTCTGGAAATACATTTAAGTGACGAGATGCTGGTGTTGGACAGAGAGGAGTTTAAAAACTGTATTATATGCAAGCATACAGCATAGTACAGTATCTATCGTTGTCTGACGTCGGAGTTCGCTACAGACACCTGGTCAAAAACCACATGAAACCCAGGTAACCGAAGCCACTACATACAACCACAACTGATGGAAAAAATCCATCATAGTTCTAATTACACTCCTAAATTGATGTGAAAAAGCAGCAGTCATAATGAACAGATCATAATCAACACATGTACTGCGGAAAATCGTTGTCCTAAAAGACTTCAGAGGGGGCAGTAGTTGAACGTGCATTCTCATTGCTAGGAATCCACAAACTGCCGTAAATCGAGGCTGTCTTCGTCATGTCTCCCCACCCTCCCTCCCTCCTGCAGTGGGGACACAGGCTTTTTCAAATGGCCAGCTGCTCTGCCGTGCTTTGTGTCGTCGCTAACTGCCTTGAGGTGACACTCCTTAGCCAATGCAGTAGTATGTATAGTCAACTAAGCAATAGGAGATAATAGGGTGGCCACGCCAAGTGCATCTAGTTGATCTAAAATATAGCAACGCAGTCCCACCCCCACACACCACCTCCACATACAGGGGGCGACCACCCACAGAATAGGCACACTCCCAACGCCTCCAATAGGCATGTCGTTCTACGGTCGAGAACATATCTATTTAATGTAAACTCAACCCAACCTCTTGCAGTCTGTTACAATATATTTAACAGAAAGACTGTACCCCTCTGGAACAACAACGAAATTCTGGAGAACGCTTCAGATCGTTTTTTCAAATGGCTAGCTGCTCCGCAAATTGCTTTGCTGTTTTTCTGTGGCTCCACCACCATCCCTCAATGGTCTCACCAGGCCTTCCGCTACCCTCCACGGTCGCTCGCGGCACGCGGACTGTCTTGATGTGGCGACCTTACCGCCTAAAGCGACCGCAGCTTCAGTGCAATACACTCCTACGAGCCGCTGCTTCACATACCACAGAGCACGATGCCGGCATCCCTCAGAACAAAACCATGATAAATCAAGGTATCCTGACTAGTGACCTCTTACTAAACTCAGCCACCACTCCGTTCTGAGCATTGGACTGTAATATTCGTACTTAACTTCAAGACGACTCCTATGATAAAGCTACTATTTAAAAAGAGAAACACAATCATAATGATAATAAATGTCCTCTTACCATGAAAAAGGTCACAGTCCATATTCTTTCAAAAAAATGGTTCAAATGGCTCTGAGCACTATGGGACTCAACTGCTGTGGCCATCAGTCCCGTAGAACTTAGAACTACTTAAACCCAACTAACCTAAGGACATCACACACATCCATGCCCGAGGCAGGATTCGAACCTGCGACCGTAGCAGTCGCACGGTTCCGGACTGCGCGCCTAGAACCGCGAGACCACCGCGGCCGGCCATATTCTTTCAGTTTCATCAGCAAAATCGGTATAGTTTTTTCACATTCCACTGCAAGATACAATTCGTATCTAATTTTTTTGTGAAGTCGAACAAAGTGCGCCACCACCGATCACAAATGACCAACAGAGACATGTCCACCCTGCATAAAATCAGGAACAAATGACTTTGACTATTTCGCTTCGAAAACTATCGATCATTGCAGATTGTCCTCATTATCTCTAAACCGTCATCAGAGTAACGAAAAAGTGAGAATTTAAACTCCGAAGAAAAAAAAAACATCTACGTCAAGCAATTTCTTTCAGCTTGATGGACAAAGTACAAGGCATGCGAGCGTCTCTCGCATTCATTGACTGTAAATAAACTGTCATACACTTGTGTATTACAAACATTACAGACATGTGAAATAACATTGGATAATACAATCTTTCACGCCATTGGCTCACATATCGAAAAAAGAACACATTCGTTTTATGTTCGACAACAATAAACTATAATTCAAGAGGCTGTAGCTGTTTTGTACATTGTGGCAGGTCCCATTTTACCAGTGGGATGCTATATCACACAAACATTTACGAGATAAACGGTGGGTGTCTCGCCCAGTGCAGGCGGGAGACTGATACATCGTTAAAAGATATCGCTGCAACGAAAAAAAAAAAAAAAGGTCTGGCAAGAATCATTCTGTGGTGCCTGAACCATCTCCTCCACCCACCTGGTAGCACATCATTGATATCAGTTTGATAGTGTAAGTAATTAAATTGATCATGAGAGTCACTTCTCATGCCGAGTAATCTCTTTTCATTAGTCAGAATACACTCACCACGCACGTCAAATGGGAATCCGTGGAGGGAAGACGATGTTCTTTTCGAGGAACACTATTGAGATCCGACATTCGAAGCTGACTGCAGAGGAATTCTACAGGCCACACCACACGTTTCGCTTAAGGATCGCGCTATTAAAACATGATTGTAGCGACTACGTTACCGTCACCCTGCAGTGAAAGCCTTCTTAAGTCTAGAAAGCATTATGCCACTGGTAGAAATGATGTCTGATATTTGGAATCAATGCTATCCATTCTATCATATACTTGTATTAGGTCTTGTAGAGACTGTCCATTAATGATTACAGCCACTGGTGAATCATATCCATGAAACTCTCATGTTTCGAAACGAGTCATCTTTTTCGAACCTATCTGCTAAGGATCCTATATAGCAAAAACTCCACCGCTTTCTTTTAGACAGACCCTCTGCTTCTCGTAACTTCTCCTCAGGCTCTGTCCCGCCATCCCTGTAGCTTCATCCACGTCCTCAACCCAATTTATGACGGACCTGAACGGAAGGCAGAGACCGCTATATATAAGACCTTCTGCATCTCGTGGAGAAACAGGACTAGTTGAGTTAATGGGACAGGACCGCGTTTTGACGACTCTTTGGAAATGGGAACATGTTGTTGTAGCGTCACCAGTCGTGTACAATGTGCAAGGCCAGCGCCAAATGAAGATTTCCCCTGCAACACGAGGTAGTACAAAAGATAGTACGAGCAGTCAATCACACGAGAGGGTTATTGCATTGCTTCTTTATTAGCAGTTTCATACATTGTTTTTTTAGATGTAACACAATCAGTGTACACCCCCATACACTTTGTTTTTTTCTACTGTGACTTAGCGGTTCGTGTCAGCTGCTGCTAAACTGACATTAACACGTTTCGGTCGTTTGGTTCTCACAGAAAGCTGAACATTGCATCACGTAAACTATACAGCTACCACAAACACAGACTGGTAGAAATAAAACACATAGGCGCTGTTTCCCATTGAAAAAATTTGGAACATATCGCAACATATGGGAACTGGAAGAGTTTGCGGTATTGTAGTGTGTTTCCCACAGTTATTCGAAGGAGATGACCTGTACAGTTAATCTAATTTTCCCCAACGACAGGGTAACGTAAGTCTGTTCCACTTTGAAAAGCATTGTTCATTAATTTTGCAGTCATGTACATGATTACTGTTCTGGTGTTGATCATCACCAGAAGGTGCTGTTCACAACATGCGTGAGCCAATACAAATTAAAAGAGGTCCTCTTATCTTATTGGTGGAAAAAATTAAAGAACTAAAAATAAAAACATGTGAAGGGCATCGCAGCATAGGACGAGTCTGCAGCATTGAGGAACACTTCCAAACAACTGTATGAAGTTGATGACTTCTACATTTAATCCCATGCTCCACAGCGACAAGTAGCAGCTATCCAAAGTTCCGCCAAGTCTCCCTCCCTTAACCAACAGCTCACCCAGTGGACGGTCAGCATAGGAAATACACCATTGATATGGGACACTGTACTGTTATACACACAGCAGTTGAAACATAGATCAATTTTAGCAGTTTTACCTGTTGGTCTGCAATTTCAATGTCAGTCAATGACACGCTAGAACGCTTCCCAGTTTCTACATCATCGCTAATTCACCCCTTTACTACTTTGCAAACACCATACACCCGATTGCCAATGTTGGTAGATGACTGTGCAGTACATGCAGTAGACCATATACACCAAAGTATACCAAACAGCGTCCTACACCGATGCAAAGAGGTTATCTATATATTTCCAGCATATCGATCATAGTCAAAAAGCACAAGGTCTCCCCAGATGCGTGCACGTCGAGAAGGGTCGCACCCCTTATCGGTGTATAGTAGACATGAAAATGTTGCGTTGCTATAACAGACGGGTTACACATGTTGGAGGTCCAGATGTATGGAGTTTGAAATATTTCATGTAGATCTACCGTGTAATTAATGCTGAAGCATTATTCCACTGTCTGAAGTGAGTACTGGGAAGGTACCAGCATAAGAGAAATGATCATAGAGCATAAACACACACTCTGATGATTACACAGTTCTGCACCTAAAAATGCTATACTTTTAAAGCCATAATGTTTCCAAATTATTAGTCATGCAAAATGGAACACTTTTAATACTCTAATGGAGGATACATTTGTCCAACATCAGACATACAACCACCCCACAAGTATGTTTCCCCATTCACTACTGTGACAAATTTTAAAATGATAAAACTACTCCCTTGTACACTAATCTGGTATTTTAGGAAGGCATCGGCAGCGTAAATCCACGGCTCAAGCTGGTTATAAACCAACTAGAACGGAGTTTGGAGACTGTTGTTCTGTCTATTAGGAAATTAATGGATTTTACACGTCTTTTTCAGTCGGAAAAGTACGTACCCTCAATCACACTTCCCATGTCAGACGTGCATAGCATTAGTAATAGTAATTGATGGATGCTGCTAAGTCTCATTAGGCAATAGAGAGAATTGTGAGTTACTTGGTGCAGTCGGTTACAGTCTATACTGCTCGACTAATGTGTCGTTCTGTACTGTACATAACTGTGGTGTCACCGCCAGACACCACACTTGCTAGGTGGTAGCCTTTAAATCGGCCGCGGACCGTTAGTATACGTCGGACCCGCGTGTCGCCACTATCAGTGATTGCAGACCGAGCGCCGCCACACGGCAGGTCTAGAGAGACTTCCTGGCACTCGCCCCAGTTGTACAGCCGACTTTGCTAGCGATGGTTCACTGACAAATTACGCTCTCATTTGCCGAGACGATAGTTAGCATAGCCTTCAGCTACGTCATTTGCTACGACCTAGCAAGGCGCCATTACCAGTTACTATTGATGCTGTAAAACATGTACCGTCAAGAGCGATGTTCACCAATTATGGATTAAAGTTAAGTATTCCAGCAGCTACGTACGTTTTTTGTTAGTCTCATTTCCTTGACCTGTTCCAGACCTCACGCCAGCCTGCGTGAGCTACAATGCGTGCCTTTCGGCTTCCTCTCATAGTGGGTTGGCTGTCTTGCCAATCCACAACAATAACAATAATGCCCTTGAAGGATTGTCACCCTACATCCGATGGACATCTGGCACACAAAATAGAGGAATGGGAATGAGTATGTTCCATCATCGTTGATCTTTGAGAGTGTAAAAGTAGGAGTGATACTCACAACAGGATGCCATGGTTTGTTCTTATTACTGGCGAATCTCGACAATATTGTTACGATATATCGGTAATATGACATGTATCAAAGATGTTATGCTCCTTAGCATGATGTTTAAATGTGCTTAAATCCCCTACAGAATCGCTTTGCGAAGAGTTTTTCTCTATTTGCTCGGCTGTAGCACTGTCGAAAATAACGTACAAGCGGTTCAAATCGAGACGTCGCGATTGGTAATATGTATGCATAGTCTCTCTACCATCTGGTGAGCAAGATGTATGAAACAGGCGAAATACCCTCAGATTTCAAGAAGAATATAATAATTCCAATACCAAAGAAAGCAGGTGTCGACAGATGTGAAAATTACCGAACAATCAGTTTAATAAGTCACAGCTGCAAAATACTAACACGAATTCTTTACAAACGAATGGAAAAACTAGTAGAAGCTGACCTCGGGGAAGATCAGTTTGGATTCCGCAGAAATACTGGAACACGTGAGGCAATACTGACCTTACGACTTATCTTAGAAGAAAGATTAAGGAAAGGCAAACCTACGTTTCTAGCATTTGTAGACTTAGAGAAAGCTTTTGACAATGTTGACTGGAATACTCTCTTTCAAATTCTAAAGGTGGCAGGGGTAAAATACAGGGAGCGAAAGACTATTTACAACTTGTACAGAAACCAGATGGCAGTTATAAGAGTTGAGGGACATGAAAGGGAAGCAGCGGTTGGGAAGGGAGTAAGACAGGGTTGTAGCCTCTCCCCGATGTTATTCAATCTCTATATTGAGCAAGCAGTAAAGGAAACAAAAGAAAAATTTGGAGTAGGTATTAAAATCCGTGGAGAAGAAATAAAAACTTTGAGGTTCGCCGATGACATTGTAATTCTGTCAGAGACAGCAAAGGACTTGGAAGAGCAGTTGAACGGAATGGATGGTGTCTTGAAGGGAGGATATAAGATGAACATCAACAAAAGCAAAACGAGGATAATGGAATGTAGT
The DNA here is from genome assembly GCF_021461385.2 of Schistocerca piceifrons. Lineage (NCBI taxonomy): Eukaryota > Metazoa > Arthropoda > Insecta > Orthoptera > Acrididae > Schistocerca > Schistocerca piceifrons. Next base: position 724,134,375 of record NC_060141.1, read on the forward strand.
CGAGTTAAGTCGGGTGATGCTGAGGGTATTAGATTAGGAAATGAGACACTGAAAGTAGTAAAGGAGTTTTGCTATTTGGGGAGAAAAATAACTGATGATGGACGAAGTAGAGAGGATATAAAATGTAGACTGGCAATGGCAAGGAAAGCGTTTCTGAAGAAGAGAAATTTGTTAACATCGAGTATAGATTTAAGTGTCAGGAAGTTATTTCTGAAAGTATTTGTATGGAGTGTAGCCATGTATGGAAGTGAAACATGGACGGTAAATAGTTTGGACAAGAAGAGAATAGAAGCTTTTGAAATGTGGTGCTACAGAAGAATGCTGAAGATTAGATGGGTAGATCACATAACTAATGAGGAAGTATTGAATAGGATTGGGGAGAAGAGAAGTTTGTGGCACAACTTGACCAGAAGAAGGGATCGGTTGGTAGGACATGTTCTGAGGCATCAAGGGATCACCAATTTAGTATTGGAGGGCAGCGTGGAGGGTAAAAATCATAGGGGGAGACCAAGAGATGAATACACTAAGCAGATTCAGAAGGATGTAGGTTGCAGTAGGTACTGGGAGATGAAGAAGCTTGCACAGGATAGAGTAGCATGGAGAGCTGCATCAAACCAGTCTCAGGACTGAAGACCACAACAACAACAGTCTCTCTATATATATGTGTGTAGTGCTGTCAACGGCGAACGGCTGTGGCTTGAATGCATAACTTGCTATCTGTTCGTCTACAAATTACGCTGCCAGGGGTGCGCACTCTGTAGGTATGGGGAAGGGAAACTCTCATGGTCCAGGATGCTATGCGCAGTGGACACACTATCAGCTACCAAATACTTATTACTAGCATAAAAAAATACCTGAAACCTACGGTTTGTTGATGTTCTGACGTGGGAGTGCCAATCAGAGTTGGGTGATGTAAACAAAAGTAGTGAAGCTCATATGGTAAGCGATAAGAGCACATACTTATGGGGAAAAAATATCAGAGCAGCAGCAGAAATTACTTCCGTATACATGTTAACTCCCTGTTGCAGATCGCTACATGGCAGAGTGGAAGTCAGATGAATGTGTAGAGCTGTGTCAGACTTTGAGTTTCCATCATGTGCGTGACGACATGAGTCTGCAAATAAGCTCTCTGGTGCGCCGCACCAGTACACTGAATTGTTTCGAGACTACGAGTTTTCAATCTGCTCCACTCGCTGAGTCTCATGAGGGTATGAAGCAAACGTTACTACACTTTTCATGACCATTCTATGCAAAATGCGTGGATGTAGATCATAAGGAAGAGGGGAATTCTTACAGTTTTTTAAAAGCCATGCGTATAGGACAGGCAAATATCCTCGTACAAAAACAAACAACGCGTGGGCATGCCTGCAATATGACCATATACCTACGGTAAAATATTAAAGAAACACGACAAAAGATATAAAATCCATAAAACTTGACGAAAACCTTCGACAATTACGACAGATCGATGGAGGGAAATACGACGAAATACGTAAAACTAAGAAAAAACTGGCAAAATTATTTAAATTGTCTGAGAATACATAAAATTAGAGAAAAAGTACCACGAAACACGCGAAATTTAGATGGGTTCCCGGTCACTCAAGGCCGAGAAAAGCCTCCCCCTCCCTATGTAAACTACGTGGGTTTTCGTAACACACACTCCAACAAAGGCGAGATATGTATTGCACAGAGGCGTCGTATTAAACCAGGCAAGACATACGCATGTTGTTGTTGTTATTGTGGTCTTCGCTCCAGAGACTGGTTTGATGCAGCTCTCCATGCTACTCTATCTTGTGCAAGCTTTTTAATCTCCCAGTACCTACTGCAACCGACATTCTTCTGAAACTGCTCAGTGTATTCATCTCCTAGTCTCCCTCTACCGATCCATAACTGCGTTCTCACGCATGCAGTTGTATATATATATTCCCGAATTACGGCCGGTTCTCACAAACAATGTTATTCCTTACGTATTAAAGAGAAGAATCATTGCGTTTATCACACTTAAACCGTTCCCTAGAGTGTTCTGTAGGAGAGTAGGTCGAAGTCACATATAGCACCTTTAATAGTGTGTGTGTGTGTGGGGCGGGGGGTGGGGGGTGGGGGGTGGGGGTGGGGGGTGTACTCAAGAGATGTGGTGTTAGGATGAAATTGCTGTATTATTCTACACACGTTAAATATAACATGAGACCTGGACTTTTTTGAGCAAGTGGAGTGCTACGAGAGCTGTAGTGATGCTACTGTAATCAGCAATAACACTGTTACATCTCCTTTATCTACTGGTCGTGGTGCTTACTCCCTCGTAAGAAGTTGCTGTTTCTTCTTTTGCATTTTTATGCAGCGGCGTGTGTGTGGTAGCTCAATGTATTAGCTATCGAAAATACTCAAGTCAGTTCTCCTTAACTCTGTTTCCTAGGGAGACATAGCTGCAGCCATCAAAACCGATACTAATACTATTACTAATGATATGCACGTCTGACATAGGAAGTGTGATTGTGAGTACGTAATTATCCGACTTAAAAAGACGTACAAAATCCATTCATTTCCTAAGAAACAGAACAACTGTCTCCAGACGTCGTTCTAGTTGGTTTATGAGCAGCTCGAGCAGTGGACACACACTGAAAATGCCTTCCTAGGATACCGGATTAGTTTACAAGGAAGTATCTTCATCATTTTAAAATTTGTCCCCATAGTGAATGGGGTGCCAACGGCCTTGCTGCAGGGGTAACACCGGTTCCCGTCCGATCACCGAAGTTAAGAGCTGTCGGTCTGGGCTAGCACTTGGATGGGTGACCATCCAGTCTGCCGAGCGCTTTTCCCAAGTGGGGTGCACTCAGGCCTTGTGAGGCAAACTGAGGAGCTACTTGAATGAGAAGTAGCGGTTCCGGTCTCGGAAACTGACATAGGGCCAGGAGAGCGGTGTGCTGACTACATGCCCCTCCACATCCACATCCAGTGACGCCTATGCGATGAGAATGACATGGCGGCCAGTCGGTACCGTTGTGCCTTCATAGCCCGTTCGGGGGGAGTTTAGATTTTATTTTAGTGAATGGGGTAACATACTTAAGGGGTGGTTGGGTGTCTGATGTTGGGCAGACGTATCCTGCATTAGAGTATTAAGAGCATTGCTTTCCGCTCGACTAATACTTCGGAAACCTTATGGCTTTAACAGTATAGCATTTTTAGGTGCAGAACCATGTAATCATCAGAGTGTGCTTTTATTCTTTATGATCATTTTTCTTAAAGCGGTTCCCTCCTGGTACTGACCCCAGACAGTGGAATAAGGCTTCAAAACTAATTGCACGGTTGATTTACGTGAAATGCTTCAAACTCCATACATCTGGACCTCCATCGTGTATAAACCATCTATTATAGCAATGCAACACTTTCATGTCTACTATACACAGATAAGCGGTGCGACCCTCCTCGACACGCAAGCATCTGGGGAGATCTTGTGCTTTTGGACACATGTCGTGAGTAAGATTAGTGTTGCAGGAAGGATTGGACAAGGACAGTGTGGGAAGGATCTGCGAATCTCCAACTTTATCCTCCGAATTTGACAATACTCTGTGGTGCCCATCCACACTTGGTAAGATGGCCAGTTGTAATCGTAAATTCTGCACTATGATCGATGCGCTGGAAATATGTAGATAGCCCATTTGCATCGGTATAGGACGTTTTCTGGTATACTTTGGTGTATATGGCCGACTGGATGTACTGCACAGTCATCTAGCTGCATTCGCAATCTAGTGTATGGTGTTTGCAAAGTTGTAAGGTGTCAGGCAAATCCAACACCTTCCATGAAAATCGGGCAATATGTCACATAGCTCAGAATAAATCCTGATATTAAATTAACCAAAGTAATACGATCAACGAGTGAGCAAATGGAATACCACAGACTAACACAAGAACGCCTAAATGCGTGTCATACCTTCCCACCGTGAAACAGACGCAGTTCCGAGGGGAGAAACGAGAACAGAAGCTGAGAGCAGAGCCGTGTAGGCTAGAAGGCCCTACGATAAGGGAGGACGGACACCCACATTTTCGGCCGATCGCCAAGACCACCCCCAGCCCATGTTAAAAGATAGAGCCCTCCAGAAGAACAGCATAGATCTTACGATAACACTAAAAGGGCCACACCAGCTGCAAGTTTTAGCGTGAAACTATACGCATCTCTGTTACGTAGCAAACATTAAAAACATTGCCCCACCACGAGAAGTATAGCGTTTCTCGTTGGATGGACAGAATTTTTGTAGGCGGAGAGTAAGGTTAACATTGAGACCCTGACTGGTCAGTTGAAAACACAGCCAGATACCTTTTTCTTAAACCCACTTCAGTAAATTGTAGTAAAGAGAAGTTCGGGAGAGTTGCTTCCGAGACGGCGAGGTGTGTGGAGCTGCGCCACCCGCCGCCCCCTGACGCTGACTAACCACCGACAGGGTAATGAACACACGCGATGCCGCATAAGAGCGCATAAGGCTTCACTGAGAACTGCAGAAGTCTCATCTGTTACATCCCCTTTTTACGTAATACTAGTGTCGATCGTCAATTAAACCTCATGGTATTCACATTTGCTACTGGAAGTTAAAATCTGAAACACGATGATTTTTCTGTTATATAATTATTGAGAAGCCACATCACCCACTGTAATTTATGACAAGTTAAATAAGTAATTAAAGATAATTGAGGGTCACTGTAGCCCGTTTTGATAGTTTTCTCTTTCATGAAACTTAACTTAAACCTAAATTATAGATGTGATACGGCACAGGTCATCCTTCGATCCATTATAGAACTTGGAAACCCATTCAGGAAATATTCGATCACATTTTTGTTGATCGCAGTTGGTTTTTATCATCCTGTATTAAAATATTTCCTTTCATCAACAGTGCAATTTATAAACAATGTTTTGTGAGTAGAATAAAAATTCCAATGGTAAACTTAACTCTGGCTGAGTGGTTCTAGGCGCTTCAGTCTGGTACCACGCGACCGCTACGGTCGCAGGTTCGAATCCTGCCTCGGGCATGGATGTCTGTGATGTCCTTAGGTTAATTAGGTTTAAGTAGCTCTAAGCTCTAGGGGGCTGATGACCTCAGATGTTAAGTCCCAAAGTGCTCAGAGTCATTTGAGCCATTTTTAAACTTAACTGCTTTTTCGACGTTATTCTATCAGCTAACTAAAAATAGGAAAGCCTTGAACCCCTTCCACTAAATTCAGTTAGTATTAAGATTCTTTTATAGGGAGTGCAGTGGAGCTGACGCTGGAATCATTAAGTATTTGAATATATCATCGCTAGTCTCACTGAACTCTTCTGAACTCTACATGTCATGTGTGGCCTGGCGTCTCCTTACCAGCAACAGGTCCCAGGTTCATACTAATCAATTCCTTAAAAAACACGCTCAGAGCGTCGTTGCGCAAAAGTTGAAGGGAGACACGACTCAAAACAAACAGAAACCACGCAGAATGTTAAAAAGTAGTGGAGGGGTGATTTAGTGATGAGGTAGAAATTGGGAAGAGTTCTACCGTGTCACTGACTGGCATTGAAATTGCAGAGCAACAGGTAAAACTGCTAAAATTGATTTATCAACTGCAGTGTGTATAACAGTACAGTGTCCCATATCAATGGCGTCTTTCCCATCCCGATCGTCCACTGGGTGAGCTGTTGATTACTGCATAATAACTGACTGACACCACTCGGTTGAGATGGAGAGAGACTTGGCGGAACTTTCGATATGTGCTACTTGTCGCTGTGAAGCGTAGGATTAAATGGTGAGGCCATCACCTTCATACAGTTGTTTGGAAGCGTTCCTCAATGCTGCAGACTGGCACTATTTCCATATGCTGCGATGCACTCCACATGTTTTTATTTTTATTTTTATTTCTTTACTTTTATCAACAATAACACTACAGGATCTCTTTTTATTTGTACTACATCATGCATGTTGTGAACAGCACCTTCTGGCAATGGTCAACACCAGAACAGTAATAATGTACATGACTGCAAAATTAATGAACAATGCTTTCAAAGTGGAACACCAAGACATCTGCTATCCTGTCGACAGGGAAGATGAGATTAACTGTACAGGTCATCACCTTCGAATAGCTGTTCGAAGGATGCTACAATACTCAATATCTTCCAGTTTCCACATGTAGCGATGTCTTTCACATTTTGGTCAATGAGAAACAGCGCCTTTGTGTTTTATTTCTACCAGTCTGTGTTTGTGACAGCTGTATAGTTTACATGATCCGATGTTCAGCTTTCTGCGAGAACCAAAGGATCGAAACGTTTTAATAGTCACATTAGAAAGAACAAAGTGTATGGCCGTGTACACTGATTGGGTGTGTTACAACTGAAAAAACAATGTATTTAACTGCTTATGAAGGAACAATACAATAATCCTCTCCTGTGGCTGATATATTGTTGCATATGGCCGTGATGAAGCTTTACACCGTCTGTGGAAGCAACTTCAATCACGAGCCACCTGCTCCTATGAACCAATACCTGTATATTTAATAGGATCGCCACATACGGTCAATGCCAGAAAGCAGACTGCATATGTTTCAGATATATCAGAAGACAGGGATGTGATATCTTATCGAGTTCTCTAACAGATGAGTATTTATACACTACTGGCCATTAAAATTGCTACACCGAGAAGAAATACAGATGATAAACGGGTATTCATTGGACAAATATTTTATACTAGAACTGACATGTTATTACATTTTCACGCAGTTTGGGTGCATTGATCCTGACAAATCAGTACCCAGAATAACCACCTCTGTCCGTAATAACGGAATTGATACGCCTGGGCATTGAGTCAAACAGAGCTTGGATAGCGTATACAGGTACAGCTGCCAATGCAGCTTCAGCCCGATACCACAGTTCATCAAGAGTAGTGACTGGCGTATTGTGACGAGCCAGTTGCTCGGCCACCATTGACCAGACGTTTTCAATTGGTGAGAGATCTGGAGAATGTGCTGGCCACGGCAGCAATCGAACATTTTCCGTGTCCAGAAAGGCCCGTACAGGACCTGCAACATGCGGTCGTGCATTATCCTACTGAAATATAGGGTTTCGCAGGTATCGAATGAAGGGTAGAGCCACGGGTCGTAACACATCTGAAATGTAACGTCCAGATAGCGTATACAGGTACAGCTGCCAATGCAGCTTCAGCCCGATACCACAGTTCATCAAGAGTAGTGACTGGCGTATTGTGACGAGCCAGTTGCTCGGCCACCATTGACCAGACGTTTTCAATTGGTGAGAGATCTGGAGAATGTGCTGGCCACGGCAGCAATCGAACATTTTCCGTGTCCAGAAAGGCCCGTACAGGACCTGCAACATGCGGTCGTGCATTATTCTACTGAAATATAGGGTTTCGCAGGTATCGAATGAAGGGTAGAGCCACGGGTCGTACCACATCTGAAATGTAACGTCCACTGTTCAAAGTGCCGTCAATGCGAACAAAAGGTGACCGAGACGTGTAACCAATGTCAACCCATACCGTCACGCCGGGTGATACGCCAGTATGGCGATGACGAATACACGCTGCCAATTTGCGTTCACCGCGAAGTCGCCAAACACGGATGCAACCATCATGATGCTGTAAACAGAATGTGGATTCATCCGAAAAAATGACGTTGTGCCAGTCATGCACCCAGGTTCGTCGTTGAGTACACCATCGCTGGCGCTCCTGTCTGTGATGCAGCGTCAAGGGTAACCGCAACCATGGTCTCCGAGCTGATAGTCCATGCTGCTTGAAACTGTTCGTGCAGATGGTTGTTGTCTTGCAAATGTCCCCATCTGTTGACTCAGGGATCGAGACGTGGGTGCACGATCCGTTACAGCCATGCGGATAAGATGCCTGTCATCTCGACTGCTAGTGATACCAGCGCGGCGTTCCGTATTATCCTCCTGAACCCACCGATTCCATATTCTGCTAACAGTCATTGGATCTCGACCAACGCGAGCAGCAATGTCGCGATACGATAAACCGCAATCGCGACAGGCTACAATCCGACCTTTATCGAAGTCGGAAACGTGATGGTACGCATTCCTCCTCCTTACACGAGGCATCACAACAACGTTTCACCAGACAACGCCGGTCAACTGCTGTTTGTGTATGAGAAATCGTTTGGAAACTTTCCTCATGTGAGCACGTTGTAGGTGTCGCCACCGGCGCCAACCTTGTGTGAATGTTCTGGAAAACTAATCATTTGCATGTCACAGCATCTTCTTCCTGTCGGTTAAATTTCGCGTCTGTAGCACGTCATCTTCGTGGTGTAGCAATTTTAATGGCCAGTAGTATAGTTCGTAGGTTTTTTCTGTTGGATGGAACAAAATACTGATGTGGGAAGGAATGTTTGTGTGATAGTCGTGAATGGACCCACTCTGAGAATCGCCGATTGCCTTCGGACTGAGTTACCTTTACGCAGTTTGTAGACGTGTTGCAATGCAGTAGCAGAATCCTCTTCCTAATTTTCCCAACATGAAACATCACCGTAACTGCTTGTACTATCTTTTGTACTGCCTCGTGTTGCAGGGGAAAACTTCGTTTGGTGCTGGCCTTACACATTGTACATTGTTGGGGGAGCTGTGACAACATGTTTCCATTTCCTCTGAGTGATCAAGACACGGTCCTGTCGCACTAACTCAGCGTGTCCTCTTTCTCCATGGGATGCAGAAGCTCTTAGATATAGCGCTCTCCTGCTTCCGTACAGGTCCCACTTACATTGGGACAATCACATGGACAAAGCTGCAGGGATGGCGGGGCAGAGACTGTTATGAGATGCAGAGGGACTGTCTAAAAGACAGTGCTGAAATTTTTGCTGTATGGGATCCTTAGCAGATAGGCTCGAAAAAGGTGATATGAGAGTGACACGAATACGATTCACCAGTGGCTGTGAACATTAAAAGACATCTCTACAGAATCCAACGCAAGTATGTGGTAGAATGAGTAGACTTGATTCCAAATCGTAGACAGCATTTCTCCCAGAAAGCATAATGCTATCTGTGACTCGTGTCTGCCTGTAGACTCAAACTGCTTTTTATGCAGGGTGACGGCAACATAGTCGCTGTAATTGTGTTTTTAGTAGCTCGATCCTTACGCAAAATATGAGAACTGAGCCTATCAAATTGATATCAGTGACGTGCTACCGGGTGGGTGGAGGAGATAGCTCCGGCACCACGGAATGATTCTTGAAAGGCATTTCTTTTTTCTGTTTTTTTCGTTGCGGTGATATTTTTTAACGAAATATCAGTCTCCCACCTACACAGGGCGAGACAGGTTCTCACGATTTGTTTCGTAAATGCTAGTGTGATATAGCCTCACAATGGTAAAACTGGAATTGCCACAGTGTACAAAACAGCTACACCCTCCTGAATTATACCTTGATGTTGTCGAACGTAACATGAATGTTTTTTTTTCCGACATGTGAGCCAATGAGATGAAAGACTATATTCTCTAATGTTATTTCACATGGCTGTGATGTTTGTAATACGCGCGTGTATGACAGTTTATTTACAGACACTAAATACGAGAGACAGAGATGCTCTCAGGTCGTGTAATTTGTCCATCAAGATGAAAAAAATTGCTTAATATAGATTTTTTTCCTTGGAGTTCAACTTCTTACTTTCTCTTTGCTCTGATGGTGGTTTCGAAACAACGAGGACACTCGGTGGTGATCGGTAGTTTTTGTAGCAAATTGTCAAAGATTTTTCCTGATTTTACACGGTATGTACATGTTTCTGTTGATCATTTGTGATTGGTGGTGGTGCACTTTCTTGGACGTCACAAAACAATGAAGTGCGAATTATATCCTCTAGTGGAATGTAAGAAACTATACCGATTTTGCTGATAAAAATGGAGGAAAATGGACTGCGCCCAGTTTAATGGGAAAAGGACATTTACTATCGTTTTGATTGTGTTTTCCTATTTTTAATAGTTGCTTTATTATAGGAGTCGTGTTGATATTAAATACGAATATTACAGTCGAGTGCTCAGAACGAAGTGGTGGCTGAGTTTCGTAAGAGGTCGCTACTGTACCTTTAGACAAACAATCCACGGTCATGATAGCCTTCATTTATCACGGTTTTGTTCTGAGGGATGCCGGCATTGCGTTCTATTGTATTTGAAGCAACGGCTCGTGAGAGTTTATTGTACTGAAGACGATGTGATGTGAAGCTGAGATCGCTATAGGCAGTAAGGCCTGCCGCCTCAAGACAGGATGCATGCCGCGAGATATCGCAGAGGGTAGCAGAAGGCCTGGAGAGACGACTGACGGCAGAGGGGTGGTGGTGGAGCCACAGAAAAACAGTAAAGCGCGTTGCGGAGCAGCTAGCCATTTGAAAAAGCGATCTGGAGCGTTCTCCAGAATTTCGTTGTTGTTCCATAGGGATACAGTCTTCCTGAGAAATATATCTAACAGATTGAAAGAAAGAGTTGCGTTGATGTTAAATAAAAATGTTCTCGATAGCAGAACGACATGCCTATTGGCAGCGTTGGGAGTGTGCCTATTCCATGGGTGGTCGCCTCCTGTCTATGGAGGTGGTGTCTGGGGGTGGGACTGCGTTGCTATATTTTAGATGAACAAGTAATACTTGGCATGGCCGCCCTTTCATCTCCTATTGCTTAGTTGACTATACATGCTATTACATTGGCTACGGAACGTTGCCTCAAGGCAGTTAGAGACCACACAAAGCACAGCAGAGAAGCTGACTATTCGAAAAAGACTGTGTCCCCCTGGAGGTGGATGGAGGACGGAGGGAAGGTGAGGAAAAATGAGGAAGAGGGCCTTGATTTACGGCAATTTGTGGATGCCTATCAATAAGAACGCACGTTCAACTACAGCCCCCTCTGCAGTCTTTTAGGACGATGATTTTCCCCAGCGCATGTGTTGCATCATGATCCGTTCATTGTGAGTGCTGTTTTTTGCATGACAATTTCGAAATGTAATTAAAACGGTGATGCATTTTACATCAGTTGTGGTACTGTGCATTGGCTTCAGCTACCTGAGCTGCTGGTGATTTTTCAGCAAAAATCTTTAGCGAACTCTGATGTCAAACAACTATTGATCCTGTCCTACGCTGTATGCTTACATGTAATACAGTTTTTAAACTCCTCTCTGTCCAACACGAACATCACGTCACCTCAACATATTTCCAGACAAAAAGAATAAAATTAATACCTTACATCCCCGCTTTTTTCCCATCAGCTTGTAGGTGAAGGGTAGAGTTTGAGTGTGTCTGTCACTAGTTTCGAGTGGTATCATTAATTTTTTTCTCAGCTGGATAACACCGGTTGCATGATGTCATCAGTTTTTGAGCTGTATTGCAATTTTACGCCAGCCTCGTGTAGTGTTGCACATATAGTTGTCTAATTAGGCCTGATCTTTATGATTAATTATGCAATTGGGACATCTTTACTTCATTTTCATGACCAAAATAAATCAAGTCCACTAACCTAACCTTTCTCTCGTGCATCTGGATAGTTTCCATGTGTTAGAGGAAACACTTGGTCTTTTCATCCAGTAGAACGAGGGTTCGAGTCCCAGAAAAGGCACGACCATTTTTAATTTCCCATCAATTCCAAGTGTCTGTGGTGGTATAACTGTGCTAGGGGGTAAACATGGGCTTTCTGTCCAGAAGGACCAGCATTCCAGTCCCTGAAAGGGCACCACCATATTTAATTTGCCACCAATTCCTGGGTAGGAGGCGGCATGAGATGTCAGCACAACCCTGGGACAAAGAAATTCCCAGCAAAATTCTAAATCCCCGCCAGAATTCGAAATACCCACCAGTAGGGTACTAGGTGTAGGGAGACAGGAGGAGGGTGTGTGGGATGGGGCACACAGAGAAAAGCACATGACGTCGCTCAGGGATGGGGGTGGGCGTGGTCGGGATGGGAGTGGTAGGGGAGTGATTAATTGTTCAATTTTATTGATTTGCATATCAATTTTGTATCAAAATTAGTGTGGTGAGGCTATCTCCCTAGTGCTCGCGAGCACGTAGAAGTGGCGCAACACAATGTGGCATGGACTTGACTAATCTCTGAAGTAGTGCTGGAAGGAACTGACACTGTGAATCCTGCAGTGCTGTCCATAAACCCGTAAGAGTACAAGGGGGGTGGAGACCTCTTCTGAATAGCACGTAGCAAGGCATCCGAGATATGCTCACCAATGTTCATGTCTAGGGAGTATGGTGGCCAGTGGGAGTGCTAAAACTCATAAGAGTTTTGCTAGAGCCACTCTGTAGCAGTTCTGGACGTTTGAGGTGTCGCATTATCCTGCTGGTATTGCCGAAGTCCGTCGGAATGCAGAATGGACATGAATCGGTGCAGGTGATAGTACAGGGTGCTTCCGTACGTGTCTAGACGTATCTAGACGTATCAGGAGTCCCATATCACTCCAGCTGCACACGCCTCACACCATTACATAGCCTCCACCAGCTTGAACAGTCCCTTGCTGACATGCAGGGTCCATGGATTCATGAGGTTTTCCGCATTTAAGGTACACGTCCATCCGCCCGATACAAATTAAAAAGAGACTCGTCCGATGAGGCAACATGTTTCCAGTCATCAACAGTCACATTCCGGTGTTGACACGCCCAGGCGAGGCGTAAAGCCGTGTGTCATGCAGTCATCAAGGGTCCACGAGTGGGCCTTGGGCTCCTAAAGCCCATATCGATGATGTTACGTTGAATAGTTCTTACGCTGACACTTGTTGATGGCACAGCATTAAAATCTGTAGCAATTTTCGGAAGGATTGCACTTCCGTCACGTTGAACGATTCTCTTCAGTGGTCGTTAGTCCCGTTCTTGCCGGATCTTTTTCCGGTCTCAGCGACGTCGCAGGTTTGACGTTTTACAGCGCCGTACTCTGCCTGTTTACCTATCTCTGTGTTTGAATACGCATGCCTATACCAGTTTCTTTGGCGCTTCAGTGTATGTTTTCTGAAGGGGCAGCATCCTTTTCAGTAGTTATAACGCGAGCTATTATACCGTGTTCGAATGGATTTCACCCTAAAACCCAACGTTTCGTCCACATGTGTGGAGCACATTTTCAAGGGGGATGGTGGTTAATTTAAATGTTCGATTCACATCCTGGCTTGCTACTGACTACAGTAAAATTTCGCTTCCGCGTGCTTCCGGGCAGTGGTGTGACGTCACACGTTTTGAATGCGTGAGCGCAGTTGGCTGTTGTCGGCTATCGTCATCCGCTGTTGCTATTACCCCATGGTGGAAGACTGGTACACATCCCCTTCAGCACCGGAATCCAAATGTCATTCAATTTGACGCCCTCCTCCTTCTTATTGAAATTCCTGGGGCGTTTTACAATCTGTATGGCCTCGTTGTACAACCTTCCAAGGTATCCTCTAGCGGGTGCCAGTACTTGAGTGTTATCAATACGATGTGATGGTCGCCCTGCTGCAAACCATGTTCCGCGACAGCTGATCTGTCAAACTCCCATCTTCTGCAGTCGGCTATGAGCTCCTCTAGTCGTTGCAGTCGTTATTAACATTTCATTGCCAGAACGAGATTTTCACTCTGTAGCGGAGTGTGCGCTGATATGAAACTTCCTGGCAGGTTAAAACTGTGCGCCGAACCGAGACTCGAACTCGGGACCTTTGCCTTTTGCGGGCAAGTGCTCTACCATCCGAGCTACCCAAGCACGACTCACGCCCCGTCCTCACAGTTTTACTTCTGCCAGTACCTCGTCTCCTACTTTCCAAACTTTACAGAAGCTCTCCTGCGACCCTTGCAGAACTAGCACTTCTGAAAGAAAGGATATTGTGGAGACATGGCTCAGCCACAGCCAGGAGGATGTTTCCAGAATGACATTTTCACTCTGCAGCGGAGTGTGCGCTGATATAAGATGGTGGAGCACTTGCCCGCGAAAGGCAAAGGCCCCGAGTTCGAGTCTCGGTCCGGCACACAGTTTTAATCTGCCAGGAAGTTTCAACATTTCATTGGTCGAAACTTGGAAAGTGTGCTCCTGTAGGGTACGGAGATTCTGGCGCTGTCAGCACCAACTAGATTTTGTGGAGAAGAGCAGAAAGTGACTTTATCTCGGATATAGGGAGAAGACTTAGTCTTGGGACAGCAGACAGTGGACATTATAGTGATGCAGAGGGAAATGTCGGTGGTAAGCATGGACCGCATTTGCGTACGTCGTGAAGTGGGATCACGACGTTATTTGTTTCACCTCAAAGTTTCGTTTTTCTGAATTAATCTATGCAGCCAGCTAGCTGCACTCAATTTGCGCATAGGCGAGAGAACTGGTGCATGTTCGTTCTTTTCTGGGTCTTTTATTTAGGCTACTCATTTATTGAGCAACCATTGTCGATTTTTGTGGACACAGATTTTGTATCATTTGTATAACAAATCCACCCGTCTGTGTTAATATCTTACGTAGGCTACGTGTGTTTTCATCCTTGTACTCTTTTGCAATTATTTGTACTTTTTATTCAGTGGTTAGAATCACGTTAATGCATCTAGCAATAAATCGGATTGTTGTAGTGATCTTTAGTTTCATTTAGCAGCTTGACAGAAACCCTTGTCAATATATTTCTGTGAGTCGTAGTTGGTTGGTTGGTTGGTTGGTTTGGGGAAGGAGACCAGATAGCGTGGTGATCGGTCTCATCGGATTAGGGAAGGATGGGGAAGGAAGTCGGCCGTGCCCTTTCAGAGGAACCATCCCGGCATTTGCCTGGAGTGATTTAGGGAAATCACGGAAAACCTAAATCAGGATGGCCGGACGCGGGATTGAACCGTCGTCCTTCCGAATGCGAGTCCACTGTCTAACCACTGCGCCATCTCGCTCGGTGTGTGAGTCGTAGTACTCATATTTCATGTTCAATTGGGTCACCCCTGTTTAACCCAAATATTTAATTAGTTTTAACTTCCGCGACGTCGCTTTTCCATTTGACTTGATCTCATTGGAAGTGATCTGTTTATGGTACGGGTCACTGTGTTCAGATCTTGTACCATCTCTAGGACATGCTAAATAGTCAACTGACACCTCGCAATATCCTTGGGAGAGCAAGAGATGACACGAGTATTCCGCTTGGTGTGCAATATGTATGAGACAGAAGTATCCGTAGACTTCAAGAAGAATGTAATAATTGCAGTGTCGAAGAAAGCAGGTGTAACAAGCGTTAATATTACCGGACTATCAATTTAATAAGTCATAGTTGCGAAATACTAACACGAATCAGTTACACAAGAATGGAAAACCTGGCGCAAGCCGTCCTCTGCGAAAGTCAACTTGGGTTCTGGGGAAATGAAGAAACATGCGAGGCTATACCAAGCGAACTACTTCTCTTAGAAGATAGGTTAACGAAGTCAAACCCACTTTTATAGCATTTGTAGACTTAAACAACGCTTTTGACATTGTTGACTGGAATGATGTCTTTGAAATTCTGACGGTAGCAGGTGTAAAACGAAGCGAACAAGAGGATATTTACAACTTGTACAGAAACCAGACGGCAGTTATAAGAGTTGAGGGGCATGAAAGGGAAGCAGTAGTTGGGAAGGGAATGAGACAGGGCTGTAACCTCTCCCCGTCGTTATTCAATCTGTAGATTGAGCAAGCAGTAAAGGAAACGAAAGAAAAATTAGGAGTGAGAATTAAAGTTCGGGAAGGAGAAATAAAAAGACTTCGACGTTTGCTAGTGACGTAATTCTGTCAGATACGCAAAGGAGTTGAACGTGTAGTTGAACGCCGGTCGGAGTGGCCGTGCGGTTCTAGGCGCTACAGTCTGGAACCGCGTGACCGCTACGGTCGCAGGTTCGAATCCTGCCTCGGGCATGGATGTGTGTGATGTCCTTAGGTTAGTTAGGTTTAAGTAGTTCTAAGTTCTAGGGGACTGATGACCACAGCAGTTAAGTCCCATAGTGCTCAGAGCCATTTCAACCATTTTTTGTAGTTGAACGAAATGGACACTGTCTTGAAAAGAGGATGTAAGACTAAGTTTAGCAAAAGTAGACCAATGTAATGGAATGTTGTCTAATTAAATCAGTTGATGCTTTGAGAATTAGAGTAGGAAACGAACCATTTAAAGTAGTAGATGAGTTTTGCTATTTGGGCAATAAAAAAACTGATGATAGCCGGAATAGAGAGGATATAAAATGTAGATAACATTGGCCAGAAAAGATTTAAGGTGGAAGGAGTGAACATGGAAGAAAGGAGGGTTGGGAGAACTTTTATGAGGTATTGCAAGAGACAGTGAACGCCCTAAATAGACATTACTTTATATTTTCAGGTGGTGATTCCCCACAGCACTTATACATTTAAAAAAAATGTGAAATGACCTCCTTGGCTGCTGGTGAAATTACTTATACAACCAGTCTGAGTCGTATCACCGTCATCAGGTACCTATAAACCAAATAAAATAATACATAAGTAACATTATAGGCTTAGAAAGTCACAAATCTGTTCATCGATGTAAATGTTAACAACAGTACATCATTATGTCTGTATTATTGTTAACATTTACATCATATAACTAATTAGTGACAGTCTAAGCCTGTAATGTTACTTTTGTATTATTTTATTCGGTATGTAGATACCCGTTGATGGTGAGACGATTGGAACTGGTTGTATAGATAAAGCATTCTCGCGGCAGCTCAGGGTGGTAACTGACATGTTTCAGAATTTACTTTGTCATAATTTGAAAAGACATGAATGCTAGAGTTGGAAACTCCCCAACCGATATTACGGTTCAAATGGCTCTGAGCACTATGGGACTTAACATCCGAGGTCATCAGTCCCCTAGAACTTAGAAGTGCTTAAACCTAACTAGCCTATGGACATCACAGACATCCATGCCCGAGGCAGGATTCGAACCTGCGACCGTAGCGGTCGTGCGGTTCCAGACTGAAGCGCCTAGAACCGCTCGGCCACTGCGACCGGTTGATATTATGGGAAACAACTGAGAGAATGTCTTAAGTAGAAATAGCGAGCGAGGTGGCGCAGTGGTCAGCACTCTCGACTCGCATCCGCCTGGAAGATGGTTCAAATCCGTGTCGGGCCACGCTCATTTAGGTTTTCGGAGATTTCCCAAACTCGCTCCAAGCAAATGTGGGGATTGTTCCTCTGATAGACTGCATCCGATGTCCTCCCCCATCTTTGGAACAGTGCGAGATTGTGCTCCGTCTCTGATGACCTGAATGTCGACGGGACGTTAGACACTAATCTTCCTTTCTTAAATAGAAATGACAAGTTACTGCGAGACTTTTGATGTTTTAGTGACTCTCGAATAATATATTTTTCCGACGTAAGGAGTTACGCAGGAAACATGGGCTGAAAGAAGACAGCAGCTGATACTGCAATATTTTCGGCAAGTCAGTAAAAAGCTGTAACATTTACAGATGTGAGAGTATACCAGGGGGCTGAACTGAGTACAGTCAGTTGTTGCTAGTGGTAGTGATACTGGTCAAAGCAAGGTGGACGGAAACAAGGCTTCTATAGACCATGGGAATAAGAAGAGGAAATCATATTTACGGGGAAAAACTGAACAAATTTTGTGATGAAATAGAAGAACGCAGTGACCTAGAGAAGGCGTGGAAAAATTTTAAAACTGTAATAGAGCAGGCTCCAGAACATCGAAGACACATAAATAACGAAAGAGGACTGATCTACTGGGACGATGATATAGACAGATGAACGGAGAGGAAAAAAGAACCATGTTTGAAATGGCTACAAAACAGACTCCTGAAAATAGAGAGGAATATCCAAAGAAACTAAAGAACTATGCCGGAAATTTAATCAAAAAAGCTGGGATAGATTCATTCAGAGCTGGAATAGATTCGTTCCGGAACTGGAAAACGATGTCCAAGATGGACAAGAATTTATTTATGTTATGATGAAGTAGAATAAAAAAATGAAAGATGATGCAAGAATAAAAGTGTTAAGTAAGACACAATGGCTAGACTACTTCAAAAATCTTTGGACGACAGGAGACGATGTAAATGAAAATCATGACGGGAGTAACATGCTTCGAGAAGCAGGAGAGTCATAGCAGAAATAATATAAATAAAGGAGTTAGTAGATGCAATGTCTAAAATGGAAATAGAAAAACACAGGACAGGACGGAATTAACACAGAGCTGAAGTATTATGCATCATCTGAATTGAAATACAGACTTCTTAACTGCATTAACAGTTACTGGACAAATGAAAAAATTGAAAACGACTGGAAATTAGCTACAATAATATCTATTTACAGGAAAAGAGACAGAAGTATCTGAGAACACCATAGGGGCATCTCTGTGTTAAACACGTCGTATAAAGCATATTCTAAAATAGTAACACAGTGACTAGCAGTAATTGTTGAAAATTTTGTACCACCAGAAGATCAAACGATCTTTGTACTAGGAGAGCAAACAACACGTTCGGTACTAGACAAATCATTGAGAAACACAGGAAGTTCAACACAGAGACAGATTCACTATTCTCAGACTATATGAAAGTTTGCGATAAAGTAAACAGAGAAA
Source organism: Schistocerca piceifrons (assembly GCF_021461385.2). NCBI lineage: Eukaryota > Metazoa > Arthropoda > Insecta > Orthoptera > Acrididae > Schistocerca > Schistocerca piceifrons. The sequence continues at coordinate 724,152,864 of NC_060141.1, forward strand.
ATCTATCGGAGGTAATTAACGAAAGGAGAATAGCTGTGCACATAGTAAAGTTAGTCCAAAGCAGGTACCAAAGAACAGAAATTGCGACAGAAGGAAAATGAAAAGCTAAGACCAGCATAAATTTGTGAGTAAGTCAAGGAACCTGTTTGTCTCCGATTCTTTTAAAACATGCTGAGGCAATGGATAAGAAAGTTAATTTTTTTAGTTACGACTTCATCGAATGGAAGTACTCTATGACGTTACTGTTTGCTGATGATGACGTTGTGATTGCTGATAGCGAGAACACACTCCAAACAGCTGCTACTATTTTGTACACAACAGCTAATTAGCATTTTCAAAGAAAACGAAACTATAGCAGTTGGGGCCAGTCCGCAGCAAAATAATAATAAAAGACCAGAAACTAGAAAGAGTAAACTCGTTCAAATTCTTTGGAAATAGTATCTCGTTCATGACAGAAACGGGCAAATGAAAGGAAATTGAAAGACATACATACATTAACGGAACGATCTAGAGAGCCATCAGTTAAATTCGAGTTAAGTTCTACAAAACGATATCAGTACCAACCTTGACATATAGAAGTGAGACGTAGACTGTTTCAAAAAGGAATGACCAAATAATGCAAGCGTAGGGAATGACACTGCTAAGAACGGTAGCTGGCTACACACTATCCATCAGGAGGAGGAATAGTGACACCAGAGAAGAACTTGGAGCGGAAAGGTTAAATGAACAGCTTAAAGGATACAGAAACATCTAGAAGGACCAGCCACAAAAATGGAAGGCGATAGAATAACAAAACTAATGATGGCTAGAAGATATTTTGGAAGATCGAGGGAGAAGTTTAAAGATCAATAATTTCAACCAAGATGGTGTACCAGGCTTAATAGGTGCAGAAAGAAGAAAAAGAAGAAAAAAGGGTGTCCACTCGTTACTGATGTTTACCTGCATTAGAGGCAAACAGTACACTGTGTTCCGCAGAACGTATATGGCTCAGTCATTCTCCTTTAACACCTTCCCCTTGTTTTTCAGTCTAGTGACTGTAAAACTTCCTCCAAATAAGTTTACAATACTTTTTTTGACGTGAAATTTCCTTAACTGACTGCTCTTTCAGTTCTGGTGGAGTCTAATGTAAGCTGCAACACTTTGATCTTCGAAGGCTGTTGCTGTAGATATAGCTGAAACTGAGTGACAGGGTATCAAAATCTATAAATCCAAGGCAAGCAGCAATTAGTACGTTCCATAATTTCATTCACGAGTTGCAAATGATCCATTGTTCCGTATCCACCTCTAGAGCAAGTTCTGACTTTTTGCTTCGTTGATATCCAATGTTCTTACAATGCAATTATCAAAATACATCTAGTACATTACCGTGAGAAAGCTGATGGGTCTATTATTTCGTAAGTTGTGTGTGCACTTTTTCTAGCAGAGAAGAATAGTTGCACCATAGTTCAAATTTGGGGAAATGTCTTCCTACACAGACATTCTGTAAACAATTTTGCGGTTGATTTTTGTATCATTTTTCCTTCATCTTTAATAGTTTTAGTTGAAAGACAATCATTTCCAGATGCCTATCCTTCTTTCATACCTCCAGTGGCTTTATATACACCTGGCTTTAAATCCAGGAGGTCAGTTGCTTTCGTTGTTATCTGATTTTCATCTCTTGAATTATATAAACTTCGATGCCGAATCTGATCCTTCATTTGACAAGGGACGCCTCTCTACTCTTCAATAAATTCTCATAACCTACATTTGTAATATTCTGCCGGATGAATTAGTTTGTTTCTATTGTTCCTCTGCATCTCATCTATCGTAATTTAAAATACCGAAGTACCAGGTGATCAAAAAGTCGGTTTAAATTTGAAAATTGAATAAATCACGGGATAATATAGATAGAGAGGTACCAACTGACACACATGCTTGGAATGACATGGGGTTTTATTAGAACAGAAAAAAAATAATACAGAAGTTCAAAATTTAGTCCGACAGATGGCGCTTCATCTGACCAGAGCCGGCCGCGGTGGTCCCGCGGTTAAGGCGCTCAGTCCGGAACCGCGCGACTGCTACGGTCGCAGGTTCGAATCCTGCCTCGGGCATGGATGTGTGTGATGTCCTTAGGTTAGTTAGGTTTAAGTAGTTCTAAGTTCTAGGGGACTGATGACCACAGAAGTTAAGTCCCATAGTGCTCAGAGCCATTTGAAGCATTTGAACCATCTGACCAGAATAACAATAATTAGCACAACAAAGTAAGACAAAGCAAAAATGATGTTTTTTACAGGAAATGCTCAATATGTCCACCATCATTCCTCAACAATAGCTGCAGTTGAGGAATAATGTTGTGAACAGCATGTCCGGAGTTGTGGTGAGGCATTGGCGTCGGATGTTGTCTTTCAGCATCCTTAGAGATGTCGGTCGATCAGGATACGCTTGGGTCTTCAGGTAACCCCAAAGCCAATAATCGCACGGACTGAGGTCTGGGGACCTGGGATGCTAAGCATGATGAAAGTGGCGGCTGAGCACACGATCATCACCAAACGACGGTCGCAAGAGATATTTCATGCGTCTAGCAATATTTTTTTTTTTTTTTTGTGGTTCTAATAAAACCCTATGTCATTCCAAGCATGTGTGTCAATTTTTACCTCTCTATCTACATTATTCGGTGGTTTACTAAGTTTTCAAATTTATACTGACTTTTTGATCACCCAGTACTTTAAGAATGTCGCATCCTGTATATATCTATAATGTCATTACTGGTTTTGAAATTATAGTCAGTATTATGTTGAGTCCCATTACTTCCTGCCAAATCCCATTTCTACTTCCTCTCTATGGAACTATATAGTTTTATAATGGCCTGTCATTAAAAAGAATGTCTGCACAAAGGGAGTACTGGGGATGACATGTCTATTTGTGTGTGAATGAGTGCATGCATGTGTGCGTGCGCGCTCGCGCATGTATGCATGTGTGTGTGTGTGTGTGTGTGTGTGTGTGTGTGTGTGTGTGTGTGTGTGTGCGTGTGTGTGTGTGTGTCAGAGAGAGAGAGAGAGAGAGAGAGAGAGAGAGAGAGAGTGGTGGAGAAAATCAATTTTGCGTCGATTGTGTGAATGTTAGTTTATGACACTACACTACCGTCATCCCAAGATTCCTAAAACTCATTTTCACTCACTAGATAACAAATGAGTTGCGTCGTAATAATGTACAAACTACACATTAATTTTCTACATAGACAAAGGATATGGAGTCCGCAGCTTGTGGTCGTGCAGTAGCGTTCTCGCTTCCCACGACCGGGTTCCCGGGTTCGATTCCCGGCGGTGTCAGGGATTTTCTCTGCCTCGTGATGACTGGGTGTTGTGCGCTGTCCTTAGTTTAGTTAGGTTTTAGTAGTTCTAAGTTCTAGGGGACTGATGACCATAGATGTTAAATCCCATAGTGCTCAGAGCCATTTGAACCAAAGGCTATGGAGAAAAGTAGAACTAGTTTTACCCAAGTTCGACTTCAGCTTGTTTACTTATTTCGTTTGCTTGTAAACCGAAGCATGCTATTCACCATTACTGAGCTACGTTTCCGAAGGACGGGAAGGCGGTTAGTTTTACGTTCCATGTGTACCACTCGCTTTGGGGAAGGATTTAGGGAAGGAACACTAGAGCACTGCAGACATGTGGCTTACCCGCGTGGCCTGCACTAGGCTGCGCTGTGTGAGAAAGAGAATGAATACACTTCGCCGTCGTTGGTGGAAGTTGCCGAAGATGACGGTTGCTGTCTCACACGATAACGCAGCCGTGTGAGCGTTTCTTGACAGCCACACGCCCTATACCTTATCCTTCCTACGTCGTTGCAGGACAATCCAAAAAGAAGGTCATGGAAGAATTAATGCCATCTTTTAAGCTGCCACCCTTTGTCCGTCTTCCCTCTGGGTTTGTACTGTAAGGCCTTCTATAGAATCCTCGTTTCTTTCATTCGTCCCTGATGTTCCTTTCACTTTTGTTTATAGTCTTATATTTTATCATTTACTGCAAAAATATTCAGTTCTTGTCTTATGTTTACGACTGGAATCATGCCAAATATAGTGCAAGCTTTGGATGCTCGTACAGATTTCATTTCTAGAGTCTTTTCTCTTTATAACCCATGTTTCACTGCCAAACAATACAACAGGTACGGTCATCAGCTTATAAAAATCCATTTTCGTGATTCTTAGTGTATTTATTTGCTCTGCTCATAGTGTCACATCCATTCTGATATTTCTAATTTAGCATCAACATTCTTACCGTCGTTAAAAGTGATATAGCTCCCTAGGTAAATGAAGTGTTGAACTTGTTCCAAAACACCATCTTAGTTACAATTCTGTTTCACACTGGGTACTGCCCATAGAATGCTATTCCTTGGTTTTATGTAGTGCGGTCTTAATATTATGATGCTTTTCAAAAAAAGTTTAGAGGATGGATTGAGTTTTGTAGTTTGTCTTCAGAATTTGCCATTAACAAGTTATCAGTGTATAATAGTATATTAACATAGTTATTCTCCTTGTTTGTTTGGATCCCCTCCGGTGCTCTTTCTTCCCATTTTCGGATGCCGTCATCTCTATAAATATTAAAGAGAGTAGGCAATAAAGTACATCCTTGCTTCTCACCTTGGCCTATTAAAAACTTTTCCCCTGCAAAATCTGTTATAGAATTACATTTTACAAAACGTCCAATTTAAGGACCCAGCTGAAGTCAGAAAGCAATCCATCACTATGTTCTTCACATTATTTATTGAAATTTCTCGGCACATCTGTCCAGCGGCCTGCACTTCTTCAAGCCCAGTCATGGATAATGTTATCTTCAGTTTCATCTCAGGAATGAAGTTACGCAAAATAACAAGCCTTCACATAATCTATAGAAAATGGTTGAATCCGCTGTATTCTCCTTCATTTCAGACGACGTTAAGTAAAAATTCGTGTAAGCATTAGTACATGCTTTGTTTCACTGGGACTGTGCTGAGAGACGGGAGAGAACGGAGCTACTATGCAGCTCACGGCAAAAGCCTCATAAAACTCTTGAAAACCGTGGCGGCACGCCCTCTACTCAAAGCTGTTTAGACAGCTGAAGAACAAGTGTGGCACGTGGCTTGCACACAGCTTGAAACTTCAGGCGGAACGCATTCACATGTGGCAGCGCTTTCCGGACTGACGTGACGTAAACTCATTGTCTGGCATTCCGCATCACTTTCAGATGAACGCGGCGTGCGTTTTACCACGCAAGACGCCTCTGCTGACAATTTACGAAACTCTCTCCTTTTGCTGCGTGTTCATATTTGTAAGCATTAGAGTAAGTTGGTCTTGAAGAGGAATATCCACGTATTTACGATCTCACCAACATGGAATAGAGCAATAGGAACACGGAACACCAAGAGTGAGAAATGAGTACAATTCAAATATCACTAATATCACTGATCAAAATTAATTTAAGGAATTTCTAGAAAATAAAGTAGACACGGATATAAACGGAAATATGTAATGATGTTTCCTATGAGCCAATACCTGGAACTTCGGCACTAGCATGCTAAAAGAACATTCTACATACTTTATTCCTCTAGCTAATCTGTAATTAAATATTCACCTTTTGTCAGTTAATTGTTTATAACGATAAGACTTCATTATGTGTTTTGCGACACCAAAAGCTTTTTACACAACAAATAACAAGGAAATTTACAGTGTTCTTGCAGCAATGGCGTAGGAACTCGGCTCTAAACAACACTTGACTGAAACAGCTTTATCACTATTAGCATGGAGAATACGATACAACAGTTGTCTAGATGTGTGTTGCACTTAATTTAAAAACATACTGTGTTTCAGAAAGACACAGTTCGATTTTATTTGTAGCACTGTATAATATTTTTAAGAACTTGATAATGGCTTCATGTCTTTACAAAACATGTTGAGTTTTTAAATTAAATAAAGCGCTCATCTGGACAACTGGTGTATCGTGTTTTCTGAACTGACAGAGTAACACAGATGTATTACTACTACAGTTCCACAACACATTTCCAATAACACTCTCCCATCACTGTTGCAGCCATACTCCACGATTCCACGACGTCAATGAAAGAATATACCTAACAACATATTTTAGACATCTGTTGATTAATTTTAATTAAGTTGACTAAAGCCAAGAAAGCTTCATTGTGCAAAGAAGACATAGTGCCCCACTAACAACTATTCTCACTTCTACCAGCATTGAGTCACACGTGCGACGTGCCAGTGCCACGTTCCTGACACGCCACGTGTCACATCGCTCGCTCGTCACGCCACGTGTGCTAGCCGCGTGGCTGGGCCACGCTCCGCTTGGTGACTGAGAACCGCGTTTTGGCGCGTGACACGACTGCCAGCCGCGTGCTTCCGCGTGCGCGAGCTTAGCGAGTGATGGGTACCGAGTGCTGCTCGTGCGGTTTCGCCACGCAGGTAAAGGATGGATACAACCTTGGATTAAGGTGGGATGGGTAAGGTAATATTCCACGTTCTTTTCATGGGCAGAAGTCATCATTCGCTTTATCGATGTGAGCAACCACGGAAATCCTAAACCTCGTTGGAGATTTGAATCGCTCCACTGTTTTCCTGAATTACTGCGCCACCTCCCTCGAAACACGTTGCAATAACAGACAGAAACTGAAATGTATCATATTATCAATGTAAAACTGGAAGCGTCCCCTTAGAAAATTAACCCTTTCTGCGTCTGCGATTCCAAATGGCATCATTAAGTATTCCTGGCTTTATTGAGCTTCCCAATGCTTCAATGATACCGTTTGGCATCGCTTGATGTAGTTAAAAGTTTGGCCAACAGATCACAGTGGCGTTTGCTTTTGTGACTCGCCGTTTGTTTGAAGTGCAGAACAGAGAAGTGTCGTGAGATGTGCTACTGCGTTTGTGAGTGAACAATAACTGTTGTGTTTAGTTATATTTTGTGTATAGTGAAATTCTTGGTTATGGAACCAACTTTACGTAGTTCCTCAAGAGCAAGGGAAAGAAATACGGTAAGTTTACAATACAGTTATGTATGCATTTTTTGAGTAATTATTACGTAATTTCTAATGATGCTATTTGAAATCAAAAGAACTTTTGCAATGGATATGGCATATGTGCAACGTGCAACATATACAGTAAATATTCATCACAAAAAATTTCCCCATTTTTCTAAATGTGACGCACAAAGGGTTAAGAATGACAGTGCTGGAAAAACTCTTACGTTATTTGATTTTCAAACAGCTGAGCACAACTAACGCACTGACTCTTTTTTATCCTTACTTATTCTGATCAACAGTAAACTGACACACAATATTTTAGCGCAACGCAATCTCACTTTCAATAATCCCTGCAAAAGAATGGCCCTGACTAACAATAACCTATACCCTTCATGAATCACTTACCGCACAAAAATCTTCGTTACTCGAACCAATGCAATACAGCGAGCGCCAATACTGCCAGCCCTAAATAAAACATTCTAACTACTGAAGGAACTAACTACTGATAGGCATAGTTAGCAAATAAAAGATTTTGATAGAGAACAAACAATGTATTTACATTAATAGTATTCAAAAGTCATTATATAAATTCGTGACATCCAGTTTTACTAATTTCCTTTTTCTGACGGACACACGTCCAGATCGTTCGCTCATAGTAACCTCTCAAAACTCTGGCATCTCTCTCCCGACGTCCACCACTGCTGGCTGCTCACATCCAACAGCCCAACACTACTGGCTGTTCACATACAACTGCCCAACACTGCACGATTAACTTCCAACAACGAGTCCAACCAGCCACAGACTGCACAAAGCGCAGTCAGCGATATTAATACAGGGCGCTACGTGGCGTTACCAACATAAAAACCTAAACAGCCTACTTACAAAACTTCATAATGGTGTAAGTATCGGCACACTCTGTGCCAGATATCTGATGGTTTGGCGACACAGAGCTGCTGGGGAGCTCGATACAAGGGATGAACAGGAAACACTGGGTCACTACAGGGCAGCTCAGTTACTCCTTCCAGTTCTCCGTCATCTTCAGTGTGCGAATCACCGTAATGACTTTCGCTATCACTATCTACGATACATAAAAATATTATTATCTTATCTGTTTCATCGGCTCATATAGAACAGGTTTTAGTTTGTCATCCGAGAATGCGATACATTCCTCTGTTAGCGTCCTTCTGATACCGTCTTTAGTAGATTTAGACTTTGGATCTCTGTTTATTTTAACGTTGTTTTTTCGAGAATTAGTACAATGTTAGGTTTTAAATTAAGAATCACCTTTCTATCAACCACTTCCCATGGGCCCGCATCTCGTGGTCGTGCGGTAGCGTTCTCGCTTCCCACGCCCGGGTTCCCGGGTTTGATTACCGGCGAGGTCAGGGATTTTCTCTGCCTCGTGATGGCTGGGTGTTGTGTGATGTCCTTAGGTTAGTTAGGTTTAAGTAGTTCTAAGTTCTAGGGGACTGATGACCTAAGATGTTAAGTCCCATAGTGCTCAGAGCCATTTGAGCCATTTTTGAACTTCTCATGGTTTTGTTGGTTCATGTGGCTGCGGTAATCTCCCGTTGCTTCATTTGACTTCTCCATGACAAGCACATTACAAATAAAGCCACTTTCACCGCTTGCGTGAGTTGTTATCAGGTGCGTTGTCCCTTTGATACTGGTTTGAAGAGACTGAGTGTTGTATTCTTGCTCCGTGATTTCCCATTTACTTGTGATGGTAAAATGGAAGTTTCATCAACGTAAACAATGTCTCTGTTTTCCTCCATGTACATTCTTTTGATTTGATTCAAATCATCAGTTTTTCTCGTATGTCGCTTCTCCCCAGCAGAAACGTAATTACTTTAGTAAGTGCTTTAGACTAGTGTTGCTGTCTTGAAATTCTATAGCTTCATTCAACTTCCGATTAATTCCTTTCACAGTAGGCACTCGTTTTTCGGTCGAATAAAGGTTGTAAACAGTTCTCCTAACAACGGCTACACCAAAACTATAAATGTCTGTAACTGTTTTGCTTTTGCGTTTTTTAACTGGAGTTATAAATTTCCCTCCACAGCCACATTTAGATAGCCTGCCTTCCTTTTTAATTTTATGGATAGTGCTACGTGAAACTTCTGTGGCCACTTGGGCTCTCAGCACCAGAATGTTCCTTTCCTGAGTGTACTCATCTTCCATAAACATTGAAACGTTATGCACAATCTTCCGAGACTGACTGTTCCGTTTTCTGCCTTTCAGTTTCGAAATATTAATAGGCGGTATAATTTCAGTTTGAACTTACCGCGCACTACTAATACATACACGTGGCAAACTGAAGGCAGCCAAATGTATAAGCGCTGAACAGCAACCTCTGCACATGCGTAGTGGGGTAGTTCGCAGCTACATTTTAACGGCTGCGAAGGTTTCAGATACCTGGCACCTTGTGTACGTACAGCCATTATTCAGCCAGCCATCAGCATTGTAAATATGTACTTCTCTGTTTGCTACAGGCGTTTTTTATCTGGCACTCATAGTCTCTTGTACGGCTTCATTTTTTGGATTAAAATATTCTTGTTACTGTAGTTTACTTTATGAGATTCAGTTGTCTTGTTTCAAATTTATACATCTATGCGTTTCAAGAAATGAGTACCAACTGAATGAAGACAATGCTCTGAGCAATTTTTTGTTATTATGTGGTTTATTTATTTACGTCCGCCCCGATAGCTGAGTGGTCAGCGCGGTGGTCTGTCACGCCAAGGGGCCCGGGTTCGGTTCCCGGTTAGGTCGGAGATTTTCTCCGCTCAGGGACTGGGTGTTGTGTTGTCCTCATAATTTCATCGTCACCAGTGGAAGGAACGGGAAACCACCACTGGAATCACTTCCCTAGACGCTCATGCCGTGGACCCCTCTGACAATCACCCATGACGAGACCTGCAGTAAGGCAGAACAGATTTTTTTTGTTTTGTTTACAGAAAGCCATTTATTTTATTCGTAGATAATTGACAAGATTGTGTGGATCTCACAAGGGGAAGGCCTCAGACACGGCCAACCGATTCGGTTCAAATTTGGCAGGTCGCTCGTGTACAACCTAAAACGAAGGACTCTAAGATATTTTGGGTCAACACCCCCTCAGTTTTGAGAAAATCAGCCCTGAAGGTTTTGACGAGCAATCGACTCAAAATTGGAGGGATCGATAGATAATTGTAAACAGAGCATTTTTCATCATCAGCTATGGGGTCCGCAAACGCAAACTTTTCCAGAAATCGAGGAGAGAAACTTTTACAACTGCCGCTTCTGTACCCACGTGGTAAACATTTCTCGCCCCCAGGACCGATGACGCCGGCACGGTAACTCAGCGTGTTCGGTCAGAGGGTTAGCTGCCCTCTGTAATAAAAAAACTGAGGTAATTGATCAAAGACGAACCGAAGCGGGTGTCTCATGACTTCCGCCCCGAGCAGAGGCAACGAACGGAAACGAACAAAATGAGAAAAATAGCGCAACGGCCGAGGTAACTGGCTGGGAATCGGAAAACCTGTGTTCCAATCTCGAAGAAACCTAGCGGATGTTATTCTTTTCGTTTGTATTTTTCCATATCACAATTGATAAGGATACGAGGGTTAATAAGGTAAGTAAATCAATAAAGAATGATAATAATAAGGTAGGCAAACTAATTTCCCAAACGCCTTGAGTTAGTAAAGTATTAAACTTTTAAGCCTTGTCACATGAAAACAATTCCGAGTAAGAGTGCGGCGAATTCCTCATGAGGGATCACAGATAACCAAACGCGCGATGCTTGTTTACAGCGAGGCACGGGAAAGAATGCACGCAGGTAGAGTTACGTTGTGCCGGTTGCCTCTTCGTCATATAGTTGTGAACCTGGAAGAGTGAAGGTGTCCAGCACAAGCCTTATGGAAGTCAATCGGAAAGAGTTGTTTTCCGTCAATAGGCTGCCGCGAACCTCGCGGATACATGTAGTGATTTTTCTATCGTTAATGCGCCGAATGAAATACGTTTTGTGAATGACTACAGTGCTCTTCCGTAAGTAACATATGACGAGTCCGTACGTAGTTTATAGTAATTAGCTCGTCTGTTTATGCCGTCGTCACTAGTTATTGTTTGTTGTGTCATATCTTTCGGGCGCATAATCTGAATAATGGAGGATGTACACCCTTCGACTAGCGCTGTAATATATAGTAGGGAGCCTGTCACAGACGATGGCAAGTGGGAAGTTACCGACGCTGTGTTTTGGTTTGTAAAAGTGTTGCAAGACCGATGCATTATAAATGCACTACTGGAAATAGGCAGTTCTGTTTCTCGGCGTTCCAGTTTGATAGGAGCGGCTATCGTCGAGCGATTTTTGGAGCTGACGAACGAAATGACTTTTGTTGATACTGAAGTACTATACCATGAAGACGAAGCAGAAAGTGATTCAGTGGAAGATATCCCGACTAGTGAATCGCAAAATGGTCATAACACTTTGGAAATCTCCACATCACTCATCTGTTCATGATGAGTATTACGAAGCGGTTACTAAACGATCGAACTACGGCGCTATATCGCTTGAAGTAAAAGTAAAGGCACTAGTCAGGAATCATCCAAATTGGAACTTACAAACACTGCAAAAGAATGGAGCAACAACAGCCCTGAGAAGGAAGAAGGACTTGAAATTGTGAGAAAGTGATATCATTAAAGGAGGGACAAGATACGACAAATACCAGGCGATAAATAAGTAGACATACGACCGATTTATCGAACCTCGTTGTCGTAACGAGAATGTAACAACGAGAATACTTCAGGAGTGGGCTGCAGGTGAAGCGCTTCAATATACGGCCAACAAGGATTTTACGTTTGCTGCGCCATTATTTTGGGCATGAAATTTCAAATCGGAGTATAAAATTCGTCAACGGCACGTCATTAAATACGTCTCTCATAAGGAGGTACAAAATATAGAAGATATACAGAAAGTGGCGGCCCTTTTCAGCAGCTAACGGCGTCACTTATGACCGGTTTTAATCGTGATTGCCGGCCGGTGTGGCAGAGCGGTTCTAGGCGCTTCAGTCTGGAACCGCGCGTCCGATACGGTCTCAGGTTCGAATCCTGCCTCGGGCATGGATGTGTGTGATGTCCTTAGTTAGGTTTAAGTAGTTCTAAGTTCTAGGGGACTGATGACTTCAGATGTTAGGTCCCATAGAGCCATTTGAGCCATAATCGTGATTACGTGATTAACACCGATCAAACAGGATGCGAGTATCGGGTGAACATTCGACGCACGTTATCGCATAAGGGAGAATAACGAACCCTTGTCGCAGTTGGTAGTAAAAACAAACTAACACATTCGTACACGGCGCAATATGCCATCACAGCCTCTGGAAAAGTGTTGCCTAAGGTTTTCCTGTGTTAACAAGAAACGAATGTTACATTTGGTCCTCGGGTTATTGAAGAGGTCAATCGTTTAACCGACTCGTTGAAAAATGTTTACATTACCTGCTCCAAACCCGGGAAACTGACGAATGCGATTTACAGAACATTTCTTGAGAATGCTTTAAAACCATACGTTTCTGATAACAAGTTTTGTCTAATATTGAATTCCTGGAGTGGACAAATTAATACTACAATATATGACACAATGTTTATAGATGGCGAGGGTCAGCCGATGTGCACAGTAAAAGTAATACCGCCAAACTGCACACCTGTGTGCCAGCCGTGAGATGTTTATTTCTATCGCCAGGTTAAAAACTTTATTTCCAGGCTTTAGAATTGCAGTGTGCTTCTGGAAACCGAGCGGGAATTGCAGAACCGCACGGATGCAATAACTATTCACAGCATAATTCATAACCAACTTTGAGCACCGATTTTTCACGCAGTGACATCGTATGCGTGGTACGCAGAAAAATTAATTCCCGAAAAAGACATATTTTTAAATGTAAACCGAGTTTGTTTTCCGCCGACTCTTCGGAAGGAACAGTGTACGGTCAAAAGATTGCATTCATTAGATGTTCTTGGTGCCGTGAGTATATTTGTTTCGAATGTTTATATGACAAGTACAATCCATCTAGTTGTTCGAGGAAAAGTCAGGACGCATAACAGTGACTGGAAGAGCCATTGTAAACTGACCTGGAGTAACATTTTAGTTATTTACTATCCCAAGAGGTTTGAGAAATTTATTTGCCTACTTTATTATTATCATCCCTTATTGATTTACTTACCTTATTAACCCTCCTATCCATATCAGTTGAGAAATGGAAAATACAAACGAAAAGAAGAACATCTGCTAAAGTGCGCGTCATATATGTTGGCGGCCGAGTTTAGGTTTGTTCTGCGCATCTGACGTCACAAAAAACAGTCAGCCAATGACACAGAGAACGACGTTGCCAGATCTCGACTGCAGAGCAGAGCACGGACGAATGTCTTCAGTTTTAGAAACGTTCAGTCATAAATAAAGTAATAGGACAAAAGCAATGTCTGGATAGCAGATTTTCTTTTATAGAAAGTTTGGAAAAAGCGATTTTTATACCAATTGCTTCATATTCTATTAATTAATTAAACCAAACAAGCAATAAGTCTTCTAATTCAGGCGATAGCAAGGAAAGGTGTTTGTATCAATCTCACGAACCGCTTTTTCGCAATAAAGAACAGCAGTAATTGTTTATTTCCTATTGTACTTTGACAAAGTGTGAGTAATTCATAATCATACCAACAGTGTTTGTCAGTATTTTGCGTCATGTGTTAGATATCTCGTGGTGTTACATCATGGAACGAGTTGTGGTAGTGTAACGGTTAAGGCGTTGGGTTGGTAAGTAAAAGGTGCGGAGATCAAACCTTGTGTGGTACTTATTATTTTCTTTATTTAAAAACAATATCGAAGTGTCTTACTTCATGAATTTTATTCGTTCGAATGCAGTTTTTTGAAATTTCTAGTGCTTTGTCTCTTCATTAACCCTTTTGCTGCTGCAGACACGTGCTCCCCGCATTCCGCGCTGTGCGCGATTTTATCATCACTGCACTGCTCGCCTGTGCAGACACATGGTGTTCTCACTCCTTTGACACACTTATAATTCGATTTCACAAGAACTATTTGGTCCAAAAATTAGATTTTTACACATCTTCTTGACTGATACCTTCCCCCCATAAATGACTTAATTTTGTTTCGATGTTCAACCCAGTTATTGTGCAGCATTAAATACAGTAAACTATTGCACGAAATTTTAAAGAGTTTGCAGAGGTAAATGTCCATAGAGTATACTTTCCGTATGGTCGATTTTAGTTGCCACAATGTTGAGAATGAAATGTGGACAAGGTACCTAAATTTCATATAAAATTTACTGTGTAACAATATCTCATTTAATTTAAGTACCACATAGGTGCCGTATGTAATATTGAGAAATATTCCACCTTTCGCGACTGCAACAAAAGTGTGTCTGCACAGGCGAGCAGTGCAGTGACAAAATCGCGCACAGCGCGGAATGCGGGGAGCACGTCTCTGTAGCAGCGAAAGGCTTAATGCGGCCTTGGTGGCATTACTTCATGAACTGCGCGCTCCCCCCTAAACGTAAGCTTGCGAACTATGCTATACTATGGTGCTGCTTCTATTGGCGCGTGCGTCGTGTGCAACTGGCAACGCAGCAATCTCCCGCGTCTGGGCGGGCATGCGCGAGCCGCCAAGATAAAAGAATTCAACTATAGGTTTCTTCGAGATTAGAACCCGGGTTCTCCGATTCCCAGCCAGATACCTTGGCCGTTGCGCTCTTTTTTTTTTTTCAATCTCATTTTGTTCGTTTTCGTTCGTTGTATCTGCTCGGGGCGGACGTCACAAGACACCCGTTTCAGTTCGTCGTTGATCCATTAACTCGGTTCTTTTCTCTTTCTTTTTTATTACAGAGGGCAGCTAACCCTCTGACCGAACACGCTGAGTTACCGTGCCAGCGTTATCAGTGCTGGGGGCGAGAAATGTTTACCATGTGGATACAGAAGCGGCAGCTGTAAAACTTTCTTACCTCGATTTCTGGAAAAGTATGCGTTTTCGGACCCCATACCTGATGATGAAAAATGCTCTATTTACAATTATCTATCGAAACCGCCAATTTTGAGTCGATTGCTCGTCATAACATTTAGGGGCGATTTTCTCAGAAACGCGGGGGTGTTGACCCAAAATATCTTAGACTCCTTCGTTTTAGGTTGTACACAAGCGACCTTCCAAATCTGAGCCGAATCGGTTGGCCGTGCCTGAGGCCTTCCACTTGTCAGTAGTATTCGCCATACTTACATAACACTTAGTTTGCTATGTTCACGTTGCATTCATATAGAGACATTACAGAGAGCTGTAGGTATTACTAAAACGGCAGGTACACATCGATACGGCCTCAGTAATATTTGTTGAGCGTGTCGAATTTCTTTCTTCTAAACTGGTGCTGCATTTCTTCTGCTTCACCAGATTAATGCTATCTGTGCATTATGTGGAGAAGAGATGTACGCTCACTATCACAGGCACTGACGAGCCGTTTATGCAGGTTATTTGATAGAGTACAGTCTGCGGCTCGGATGCACGTCGACGGCGGCATCCGACACCGTCCTCTCGCGAATTTTGAGAGCCCGGGCGCCCCGGCTGGACCGCCACACGTGCGCGGTCGGATGTGGTGGCGTTGCCTCAGACGGAAGAGAAATCGCGCCGCGCCACCTGCGGTCAGCTGTTACTACACCTGACCTCGCGACTGCATGCTGAAAGTTATTGCCGGGAGCCGTCTTCGGACCATGTCCACTCGGCGAGCTGCTCTCTGGAACCACTAAAGCCGCCCGCTCGTCTTTTCGCATCCGTATCGTTCTGTGGGCTGCTTGAGCGCTGACAAATGACGCAGACCTATGCACCGCAGAATGTGTCCGTACTACCCAGAAAATAGGGAAACAATAATTATTGTTTCTCAAATGAATTCTCAATATGTTTTATATCATACTACAACTTAGTCACAGATTCTCTCTATTATATTTGGTAACCTGGTTGGATTCAACAGTGTTTTACTTTTTTACATAGAGAAGACGGCGCTTTCACGTCAAGTACGAAGTACCGAAGCGCTAAGGGTTAAATTCTGTTAGACTTTCGCACGTACTCTTTAATGATATTACGAGATTTTAGTTCTATGTTGACCTGCTGCTACGCTATTGATACAAATTTATACGAAATTTCCTAAATTTCATTGAAAGCTGAGTACACCGATAAAGTTTCAAAATGTTCTGTCCATCTCTTTACGCGTTTTTGAAACTGTGTTTTATGTATTCAAGTGTCGTAATTAAAAGAGTACCGCTAAACTTTTTTGCAGTTGATGTTACGGTACGATCCAAATACAATGATTTAGTTACTAAAACCAAACATACTAAACCTGTAGGTAGGAAAAACTTTTTTGTTCGAAAGAAACGTTACATGTAGGAATCAACTTGCCGTTATCGAAGACCTTCATGCAACCGTGTAATGATGTCGGCAGAACATTGAATGTACTGAGAGAGAATCGATTGTTTCCAAGTAGGTCACGTAATGAATATCAATTCAATTGTGGCAAAGAAAGGCCATTGTCAACGTGTCCGTGGCCGGGTAATCGGTAATCGGTAAAGGAGACCAATTTTTAAGTATGTCAAGGCGCAGCGCCATGTAAGAAGTGACTTACTACTTTGCCAACTTCAGATCGAGGTGGTGACTTTCGGAGAGGAAAGGAAACGCTTGTTGCTAGCAGTGCTGCCACATAGTTCATGCAGCGGCTGGACGCGACAGGATACTGCAGACACTGAGTCATAAAAATGAGAACTTCTGAGACACGGGCACTTTGGTTTTCTTATGAAAATTGATGGCGGATGTGATATATAGCAACAGAGCCCACATCATTTTGTGCTCACAGTCTCGTCCGATTAAGTCCACATGGGGATCGTTGTGGACTAATTTCTCAAATGTTTTTTTTTTTCCAGTCTTTGATCACAATATCAATTCTTTTGACGATGACCGGTTTCAGTCCGTAATGACCATACTCAGATCTTTTCTGTACCCTGTCTTAAAGTGAAATGGCCATAATGGTATCGTCAAAACATATAAATATAATCAGCATAGCATCGTCACAGTAGCCAGTTGCAATAATGACTGTGTGGACAATGTGGCCTATTCTACACCCCATTTTAGATCTATGTGACGATGCTGTGCTGATTATATTTATATGTTTTGGCGATGCCATTATGGCCTTTTCACTTTAGGACATGGTGTAAGAAAGATCTGAGAATGGTCATCGTCAAAAGAATTGATATTGTGATCAAAGACTGGAATAAAAAAATTTGACAGTATTTAATCACTGTTTGTGTACGCGGCTATGTCGCAGCTGGATAGACTAATTTATCGTTCAGTTACCTGGCTATGGGTGAAAGCAAGAACTGTAATTTAGATACGCAGAGCTACACTCCTGGAAATTGAAATAAGAACACCGTGAATTCATTGTCCCAGGAAGGGGAAACTTTATTGACACATTCCTGGGGTCAGATACATCACATGATCACACTGACAGAACCACAGGCACATAGACACAGGCAACAGAGCATGCACAATGTCGGCACTAGTACAGTGTATATCCATCTTTCGCAGCAATGCAGGCTGCTATTCTCCCATGGAGACGATCGTAGAGATGCTGGATGTAGTCCTGTGGAACGGCTTGCCATGCCATTTCCACATGGCGCCTCAGTTGGACCAGCGTTCGTGCTGGACGTGCAGACCGCGTGAGACGACGCTTCATCCAGTCCCAAACATGCTCAATGGGGGACAGATCCGGAGATCTTGCTGGCCAGGGTAGTTGACTTACACCTTCTAGAGCACGTTGGGTGGCACGGGATACATGCGGACGTGCATTGGCCTGTTGGAACAGCAAGTTCCCTTGCCGGTCTAGGAATGGTAGAACGATGGGTTCGATGACGGTTTGGATGTACCGTGCACTATTCAGTGTCCCCTCGACGATCACCAGTGGTGTACGGCCAGTGTAGGAGATCGCTCCCCACACCATGATGCCGGGTGTTGGCCCTGTGTGCCTCGGTCGTATGCAGTCCTGATTGTGGCGCTCACCTGCACGGCGCCAAACACGCATACGACCATCATTGGCACCAAGGCAGAAGCGACTCTCATCGCTGAAGACGACACGTCTCCATTCGTCCCTCCATTCACGCCTGTCGCGACACCACTGGAGGCGGGCTGCACGATGTTGGGGCGTGAGCGGAAGACGGCCTAACGGTGTGCGGGACCGTAGCCCAGCTTCATGGAGACGGTTGCGAATGGTCCTCGCCGATACCCCAGGAGCAACAGTGTCCCTAATTTGCTGGGAAGTGGCGGTGCGGTCCCCTACGGCACTGCGTAGGATCCTACGGTCTTGGCGTGCATCCGTGCGTCGCTGCGGTCCGGTCCCAGGTCGACGGGCACGTGCACCTTCCGCCGACCACTGGCGACAACATCGATGTACTGTGGAGACCTCACGCCCCACGTGTTGAGCAATTCGGCGGTACGTCCACCCGGCCTCCCGCATGCCCACTATACGCCCTCGCTCAAAGTCCGTCAACTGCACATACGGTTCACGTCCACGCTGTCGCGGCATGCTACCAGTGTTAAAGACTGCGATGGAGCTCCGTATGCCACGGCAAACTGGCTGACACTGACGGCGGCGGTGCACAAATGCTGCGCAGCTAGCGTCATTCGACGGCCAACACCGCGGTTCCTGGTGTGTCCGCTGTGCCGTGCGTGTGATCATTGCTTGTACAGCCCTCTCGCAGTGTCCGGAGCAAGTATGGTGGGTCTGACACACCGGTGTCAATGTGTTCTTTTTTCCATTTCCAGGAGTGTAGCTCAAAGGTTGAAACTTTTTCTGCTTCTCTCTGATACGCTTTTAGACCCATGCTTACCTTTCATTTGCCTATACGAAAAATCACGTAGCCCTAAGTTACAGCTGCGGTCGCAGGTTCGAATCCTACCTCGGGCATGGATGTGTGTGATGTCCTTAGGTTAGTTAGGTTTAAGTAGTTCTAAGTTCTAGGGGACTGACGACCACAGCAGTTGAGTCCCATAGTGCTCAGAGCCATTTGAACCTAAGTTACAAAAAGCTTTATAGGTGCATCGCTATTGCGAACCTCGAATACATTAAAGACTGTTTCAAAAATATGGAAAACATTGTATTTTTCTCTTAAAGAGATGGATACAACATCCTGAAATTTTATTGGTGTATTCACTTACACAGCCGTTAAGCAAAATTTTAAACATGGAGCCAATAAAACCATCAATATCTTGCCAAAGTACTTGTAAGGAGGTAGCTGCGTATGGCGTGTGATTTCATATTACAGTGGGGTTTATCTACCAAGGCGAAGAAGCCTTTCGCGCTCGCTGGTAAAATTCTTTTATTAAAAAGCCATTAGTAGAGCATCTTCAGTCATTTGTACAAGAAATAGAGACATTAAGGAATTACAATGATTTTAAAAATAGATGCATCCTACCAAAAAGCTCCTTATATCAACGATAACTGAATACATACTGGTTTTTTTACTTTTTACCAGATAGTAATGGCACGGCAAAGTAAATGCTCAGAGCCAAATCCCACTGTTTATCGTCAACATTAAACCAACGGGGCGCTAAAAGCGGTTCTCTAAGATTAAACAGACTAGGGCCACGTCGCATCTATTAGTGATAGGAAGCCTGATGAAACAATTAAAATTTCTGATTCTCGTGTAATTATAGGAACTAACTAAAAAACGCCACATTAGTATATCTTAACTTCTACAGAGAAGAATAATAGAACGTTGAATGTCTTACCACGCTGCAGGCAGTATATATGTGTGTAAGGTGCCAGCGTAAACTGCGCTGATGGGTCAGTATTAAGAGCCACGTGTGCGAGGCCCGAACTCATGGGGGTTGGCTTCACATGTTCTTTCGTCATTAGCAATTCCTTTTTTAAAACAGTCATAGCTAAAAACGGTTAAACGTTAAAATACAAGTTAATACACTCCTGAAAAAACATGAACCATTTTAATGCTAAATTGCAGTATTTTTTAGAACCAGCAAGCGTATAGGATATCCGTAGTAATGCAGGGCACATAATGACGCCTTTCTTTGGGCCAGTTACGTCCATTGAGCATAAAACTAAATAAAACCAAGTCTTACGAAATCAAAAGTCACAACAAAGAACAACGGTGTCCTGTAGAGGTGCTAGAGTTACATGGGAACTATTATCTACCTAGATAATCAAAATTTGATAGCAGGCGATTGTGGCACAGCTCGGTGAACGTTAAATAATAATAATAATAATAATAGTAATAATAAATTTCCACCTCCTCTAAAACGTTCGAGTCCACCCTCGGACATAGGTGTGTGTGTTGTCCTTAGCGTAAGTTAGTCGAAGTTGGATTAAGTAGTGCGTAAGCTAAGGGACCGATGACCTTAGCAGTCTGGTCCCATGAGACCTTACCACATATTTCCAATTTTCTAAAACGTTGAGTTTACTACCCTTAATTTTATAATGCGGCACCTGCACATTTGAATGGAGGCTAGTAATCGAATGGCCTGGTTCATGTAAATGGGCGCTTAAACATGACCTGACATTGAGCCCGAATTGTTACTATATTTATTAAAACGAACCTCAAAGCTTCTTCCTGTCCGGCTTATGTACCTGGAATCAAAATCATCACACGTGGTACAATACACGCCTGGTGGCTAAAGGTTACTCCGCTTTGTCTCCTCCCTATGCCTAAATTTTAGGTAGTTATTCTTTGGGATACAATAGGCCAGAACTATATTCTTAGAGACCAACCTTACTAGAAATATTATTATAACAAGATATCCCACGATAGTGACTACGACCGTAAGGCCCGTTCGTATTGGGACGAGCGTAATTGATGTGCTAGATGACGCAGAGGTGCCCATATTGTTACGCCCCATAATCATTTTCTGCAACACATTTCTGTTAGTACTACGGATAAAGTCTGTACCATAGCCATTACAATACGCTGTACACTGGATTATCCCAAATTACCCGTCATGAGCTTCACGTGACAAAGGGACACTGTGTAATCTGCGAAGCAGTACCCTGAAGGCTATCACTAGGTAACGCGTTACTGAAGCTTAAAAAAAAATTGGTTTGATTCATTTGAAGTATGAAAGCTTAGTGAAACTGACTTGCGAATTCACTGCACTTGTTATGTAACTATTCCACATCGGCTCACCGCTGACTGAAATGGTTCTGCATTCCATTACGCTCATCCTAAAATTGAAAATTCGTAGAAAGTTAGTCTTATCGACGCTAAATTTGGAACTTTATGATGATAGAGACGATGCAAAAAAATGTTCAAATGACCCTAAGCACTATGGGACTTAACATCTGAGGTCACCAGTCCCCTAGACTTAGAACTACTTAAACCTAACTAACCTAAGGACATCACAGACATACATGCCCGAGACGGATTCGAACCTGAGACCGTAGCAGCAGCGCGGTTCCGGAATGAAGCGCCTAGAACCGCTCGGTCACGGCAGCCGGCATACGATGCAGAGTGGCGAAACATTCCTGAATCAAAACTAACACCTGCCAGCAAAATGTTCTATTGGCCACTCATGTGTGAGAGATTTAATACCGCCAGTGTAGTGTTTATTGTGCCCTGTGATAGCGTACCAACTCATAACTTTACTTGGCGACGTGGAGGAACTTTTCAGCGTTGCGGAGTGTAGGACAGAAATAGTTACTCATTATGGTTTTGCATCACACCTTTCATATCCTAACCCAAGTGGACAGCTGTCAGTCACGGCTAAACTGCTGAGACGGTAAGCTTTTACCTTCAACTGACACTGCCCTGGGGTCGATTTTCGATACTACACATGAATTTAATAAATCAGAAGGTCGCCGATCATTGTTCATGTGAGATACATTTTACTTTATTAACGAAACATCGGATTTTTTGAAGTAAGAATGCATTTTCTTATCGAGTAAGGCAGTGTGGGTCGTAGGTTAAAAGTGCGGCGTTCGCCTTGACTGCAGAAGGAACCTGTGTTGTTCCCAGCGATGTGTGATAGCTGTCTCACCAGTGCACGGGACTAAAGCCTTGAGCAGAGTTCCATGGCAAAAGTCGGTAACAGGAAACCTCACGCAGCAATAAAAGGATCATGTCTCTGTCATCTGCCGTAGTCTCACAAGGAAACATCACCAACTCGACCTCATATTTTAAAAATAGAAAACACACTGGCGAGGTACCAGTCGCAGCAAGCGACACCGCGCAAAAATTCTGAACGTACGCAGTTATGATCTTCCGAATACAGTGATTTTAAACTTCACGCGCACCGGCTGCTTGCCACTCTCTCCGCCCTGCGGATACTAGAATACACGGTAGGGATAATGAGCTGTGTGAGGAGTAGCGAGCCGAGCAGTTGACGTCAGAGTGAATCCAACCAGTCCTCAATTACTCGCAATTATTGCCGTAACGTATTGTGTCGTAACTGCGTTAACGAGCGAAACCAAGGTTGTTGACGGCAGTGTGAATTTTTGTTAGGGACTGACGACTGCGTTCAGATTTGCGTCATAATTATCAGTGAATTGAGGGATTTTTTAGAGTAAGTTTTTAAGCGAAAAATAATGGTTTACTGCGCGATCGCCAGTTGTTCAAAAATGTTCAAATGTGTGTGAAATCTTATGGGACTTAACTGCTAAGGTCATCAGTCCCTAAGCTTACACACTACTTAACCTAAATTATCCTAAGGACAAACACACACACCCCTGCCCAAGGGAGGACTCGAACCTCCGCCGGGACCAGCCGCACAGTCTGTGACTGCAGCGCCCTAGACCGTTCGGCTACTCCCGCGCGGCGATCGCCAGTTGTATTAACCACACAGCAGGCAACTAAGTAAGTTAGGAATTAAATTGCATATGTTTCCTAAAAACAAAGACAAAACGAAAGTGAATAAATGCTTATAAATGTGCAGAATTGTTTTGAGTTGAAAATGTTTGTGTCTGCTCAATGCATTTCACTGGTTATAATTCTGAAAGGGATTTGAAAAGTGAACTCTTGAGTATGAAACGCAAGATGAATATTGATGCTGTCCGAACTATAGATCTACGTCCTTCCGCTGCTGATTTAGGGCGTAGCAATGAGCCTAATAATGTGAGGATTATTTGGGCACAAAAATGAAGCTGCCGCACAGAGGTAGGAGATGTTTCACAGGTAAATATATTACCAACTAATGAAGAAATTACTACTAGGCAAAACATCAACCGTGAAAACAAACAGTGCTGTAAGTGCGACAACGTTTGCTTATGCCAGCAATTAGAAATTATGGAAAGAGAAACAAAAGTCCTGACGTGAAACAATGCAGATTTACAGGAACGTGTCTGTCGATGTAGGGATGAGTTTCACTAAATTAAAATGTGTTCAAAAACTAATTCCTGGCTCTTTTTCTGACTGTCAATAACAAGTCGTTATGAAAGGTCATCTGAAGATAATACAAAGGCTGAGACTTTCTGTAGCCTGTCTTACGAAGCTTACCTTCTGTCCGAGACGTATTAAAATATCCTCTTCTTAATGAAGTCACTATTAAAAGCAAGACTCAGGCAATTTAGCGTTATAGCGATTTAAGCCTTAGAGTTTTCAAAAATTAACGAAATTTGGAAAAGATGTAGTTCGAATGCTTTACACTAACATTCCACTTATAATAGAAATCATAGTCTAACTAATGCGAAACTTAATAGTATTAACAGTAACAACAATACACTAAAACATGCAAAATCTCAATTACATTCATACCTGCGCATCAGTTAGACATATGTGCGCCACGTGCCTATAAGCTTCAATGCAAAGGGTTCACGGTGACGTCGCAGCTCACAATCCGCCTGCACGTGACCCCTACCTTGTATTCTACACTCATGCTCATAAATTATGGATAATGCTGATACATGGTGAAACAACGCTCTGGTGGGCGGTTTCCGGGCTTAAATCACCTCGGAGTATGACCATGCGGTGCATTTGACCTGCGGTCATCGTACGGTGGCGCTGGCAGCAGTCCACATACGCAGAGGTGTGTTGGTGCATGTCAGAGTAGGTGCAACGAGTAAGTGTGCAGACCTTCTCAGACGTGCTAATGGTGACAGTGTGTTGAAAATGGCTCAAAGAACACGTACTGATGACGTTATGAGGGGTAGAATACTAGGGCGACTGGTGGCTGGTCAAATACAGCAGGTCGTAGCACGGGCCCTCCGTGTGCCCCGAAGTGTGATCTCAAGATTATGGCAACGATTCCAGCAGACAGGAAACGTGTCCAGGCGCTACAGTATGGGACGTCCACAAACACCACAAGAAGACCGATATCTCACCATCAGTGCCCGCAGATGGCCACAGAGTACTGCAGGTAGCCTTGCTCGGGATCTTACCGCAGCCACTGGAACAGTTGTCTCGAGACACATAGTCTACAGACGACTGAACAGACATGGTTTGTCCGCCCGGAGACCTGCAAGGTGCATTCCACTGAGCCCTGGTGTCAGGAGAGCCCATACAGCCTAGTGTCAAGAACACAGTACATGGTCATTGGAACAGTGGTCCCAGGTAATGTTCACGGACGAGTCCAGGTATAGTCTGAACAGTGATTCCCGCTGGGTTTTCATCTAGCGTGAAACAGGAACCAGATACCAACCCCTTAATGTCCTTGAAAGGGACCTGTATGGAGGCTGTGGTTTGATGGTGTGGTGTTGGACTATGATTGGTGCACGTACACACCTGCATGTCTTTGACAGAGGAACTGTAACAGGTCAGGTGTATCGGGACGTCGTTTTGCACCTTCTCAGGGGTGATGTGGGTCCTACCTTCCTCCTGATGGGTGATAACGCACGGCCACACCGAGTTGCCATCGTGGAGGAGTACCTTGAAGCAAAAGATATCAGGCGAATGGAGCGGCCTGCCTGTTCTCCAGACGTAAACCCCATCGGGCACGTCCGGGATGCTCTAGGTCGACGTATCGCTGCACGTCTTCAAACTCCTACGGCACTTCAGGAGCTCGACAGGCACTGTTGCAAGAATGGGAGGCTATACCCCAACAGCTGCTCGACTACCTGATCCAGAGTATGCCAACCCGTTGTGCGACCTGTATAGGTGTGCATGGTGATCATATCCCATATTGATGTCGGGGTACATGCACAGGAAACAATGGCGTTTGGTAGTGCATGTGTTTCGGGATGGCTTTCTCAATTTATCACAAATACTGTGGACTTACAGATCTGTGTCGTGTGTGTTCCCTATCTGCCTCTGCTATTAGCGCCAGTTTTGTGTAGTGCCACGTTGTGTGGCACCACATTCTGCAATTATCCTTAATTTATGAGCATGAGTGTAGTATCCGTGCTCTGCCCCACTCGAACCACGGGATGCCCGAGTGGGAAGTACTGTGCGGCTGAGTGAGTTGGAGGTTCGTCTTCATAACGTCCATGAGCAAAGGAGGGACAGTAATTTGTTCATTGTGTCGTACTGTCCTGTTCCTATTCATAAATTCAGTAAAAATAAATGAAATAAATGCGTCATTACAGAAGTAGGGTAGCGCTAGTTTATGAATATCATTGTTGTTATACGTTATTTTCTTTGGACTGAGAAACTGTCACTCTTAAACTGAAGTACATTTGCAGGAGTTGCGCTATTCTTCAACATGACTGGGTAAGTAGAACGTCATTCATTCCATTTCATAGCAATTCTTCAGTTGCTTAGATTTATTTATTTTGATTTTCAGGCAATATTGAACATATATGTCTATGAGGCTGACAAATAGGTATTCTTTTCGTGTAAAACAATTACATAACACGTTCGGCAGAGGTGATCCTCTTCCCCCTCATCTTCCTTCGTCGTCAAAATCCCGCGAATAGGAGGACACTGTACAGCACTTCGCGCTCATGCCTTAATCCGTCGGCATACGGACGTGCAATAGAACGTTCACCTTGCCGATCTCTGACGTCACAGCGAGGAACAGCACATCGCAGAGTCATCCCAGCAGGCGGAGCAGTATCTAGCATGACAGGCATTTCGAACGTGCTTTTGAACGTTGCTGAATGGCATGGAATAATTCCACTTATGTCACAGGCACGCCATTCCTCTGCAGTAAATTGTCACGAGACGCTTTATGAGCTTTCAGTAGAAGCCCGTACGTATATGTGCCGTTTCTTAGCATTAGCTAATTGACGACCTCCCGGAAATCCTTCGTTATTGTATGATTTGTTGTAATAAAATTGCCCGAAACGTCAAATTGTTGGTTAAAGAATTATTTTCTGTCTCTGCCAGCGATAACTCCAGTCGGCGCTCAGATTTCCAGATGACCAATATACAAGGTGACAATTATTGGAAATATGTGCTATAAAATAGTCGTAACTTCTGGACAGTTTCGGTTAGGACGTTCAAACTGCACGTTTGGCCAGGGACCGTGATGGGAATGAGTATGCGCATGGTTTGGTTTAGCGACGAAGCCCACTTTCATTTGAATGGGTCTGTCAATAGTCAAAACCGGCGCGTTGGGGGGACTGAGAATCCGCATTTCGTAGTCAAGAACTGTCTACTCCCTCACTGGATGACTATATGGTGTGTTATGTCCAGTCACGGAATAATCGTAGCGATGGCACAGTGACTACCTAACGGTACGTGGAGGTTTTGGAAGATGATTTCATCCCCGTTATCCAAAGTCACCCTGATTTCGACAAGATGTAATTCATGTAAGAAGGAGCTCGAACCCCTCTGAGCAGGAGGAGCACTCTGGGGCTCGCATTCTCGCTCTGGGGTACCCAGAGGTCACTGGCATGGGCCTCGATTGGTCACCGTATTCTCCGGACCCAAAGATATGCGACTCCTTTTTGTGTGGCTGTATGAAACAGAAGATGTACAGCAAAATCCCCTTAACCATTTCTGATTTGAAAACAACCATTCAGTAGGTCATCGACTGCATCGATGTTCCGACACTTCAGCGGGTCATGCAGAATTCGGCTATTCGTCTGCGCCACACAATCGCCAATGATGGCAGGCATATCGAATTATGTCAACCTAAATCGGAATACCTGTAGTGACGTTTACATATTGAATAAAGCGTGTTAACGCCGTAGTTTGTAAGTAATTTTCGTTTTTTTTTTTTTTCAGATACACTACTGGCCATTAGAATTGCTACACCAAGAAGAAATGCAGATGACAAACGGATATTCATTGGACAAATATATTATCCTAGGACTGATATGTGATTACATTTTCACCCAATTTGGGTGCATAGATCCTGAGAA
The DNA here is from genome assembly GCF_021461385.2 of Schistocerca piceifrons. Taxonomy (NCBI): domain Eukaryota; kingdom Metazoa; phylum Arthropoda; class Insecta; order Orthoptera; family Acrididae; genus Schistocerca; species Schistocerca piceifrons. The sequence continues at coordinate 724,180,094 of NC_060141.1, forward strand.
ATCAGTACCCACAACAACCACCTCTGGCCGTAATAATGGCCTTGACACGCCTGGGTATTGAGTCAAACAGAGCTTGGATGGCGTGTACAGATACAGCTGCCCATGCAGCTTCAACACGATACCGCAGTTCATCAAGAGTAGTGACTGGCGTATTGTGACGAGCCAGTTGCTCGGCCACCATTAACCAGACATTTTCAGTTGGTGAGAGATCTGGAGAATGTGCTGGTCAGGGCAGCAGTTGGACAGTTTCTGTATCCAGAAAGGCCCGCACAGGACCTCCAACATACGGTCGTGCATTATCGTGCTGAAATATAGGGTTTCACAGGGATCGAATGAAGGGTAGAGCCACGGGGTGTAACACATCTGAAATGTAACGTCCACTGTTCAAAGTGCCGTCAATGCGAACAAGAGGTGACCGAGCCGTGTAACCAATGCACCCCATACCATCACGCCAGATGATACGCCAGTATGGCGATAACGAATACACACTTCCAACGTGCGTCCACCGCGATGTCGCCAAACGCAGATGCGACCATCATGATGCTGTAAACAGAACCCGGATTCATTCGAAAAAATGACGTTTTGCCATTCGTGCACCCAGGTTCGTCGTTGAGTACACCATCGAAGGCGCTCCTGTCTGTGGTGCAGCGTCAAGAGTAACCGCAGCCATGGTCTCCGAGCTGATAGTCCATGCTCCTGAAAACGTCGTCGAACTGTTCATGCAGATGGTTGTTGTCTTGCAAACGTCCCCATCTGTTGACTCAGGGATCGAGACGTGGCTGCACGATCCGTTACAGCCATGTGGATAAGATGCCTGTCATCTCGACTGCTAGTGATACGAGGCCGTTGGGGTCCAGCACGGCGTTCCGTATTAACCTCCTAAACCCACCGATTCCATATTCTACTAACAGTCATTGGATCTCTACCAACGCAAGCAGCAATGTCGCGATACGATAAACCGAAATCGCGATAGGCTACGATCCGACCTTTATCAAAGTCGGAAACGCAATGGTACGCATTTCTCCTCCTTACACGAGGCATCACAACAACGTTTCACCAGGCAACGCCGGTGAACTGCGGTTTGTGTATGAGAAATCGGTTGTAAACTTTCGCCGGCCGAAGGGGCCGTGCGGTTAAAGGCTCTGCAGTCTGGAACCGCAAGTCCGCTACGGTCGCAGGTTCGAATCCTGCCTCGGGCATGGATGTTTGTGATGTCCATAGGTTAGTTAGGTTTAACTAGTTCTAAGTTCTAGGGGACTAATGACCTCAGCAGTTGAGTCCCATAGTGCTTAGAGCCATATGAACCATTTGTAAACTTTCCTCATATCAGCACGTTGTATGCGTCACCACCGGCGCCAACCTTGTGTGAATGCTCTGAAAAGCCAATCATTTGCATATCACAGCATGTTCTTCCTGTCGGTTAAATTTCGCGTCTGTAGCACGTCATCTTCGTGGTGTAGCAATTTTAATGGCCAGTAGTGTAGTTTAATAATTGTTACCCTGTACTATCAGTCTACTGATTGTGCCCACTCCACGAAAAGATACTGAAATTTTAGTAGCACCTGTTCTGCTGGAATATAAAAAAAATTCTAAAAGATCAGTGCTTGTAGTCGTTGTGCATTGATTACAATGCGCAGAGAGCTGTACGCTCATGTCTGTAACTGGGAGCTGCAAACCAAGTTGCTCTTGTTCGGTAGTCTTATCCGTGTGATCTCACGTATCATCGCCATCGCCTATATCGGCGTTGAGCTGTACTCGTGTATCGTAATATTAAGACTACAGCCTACGGCACGAACAAGGAACACTCCATTTCGCTCTCCGGGAAAATCCATTAAGTTACAATACTCGTAAGTAAAGCATTGTTCAGTTACTCGTACTTCACGAGTCAACGCCGTTCGTAGCTAAAGTTCAGAGTAAATGTACTGCAGTATCTCAGCCACGAGGTTTTCTGAAATCAGTAGCATGCCGGAATAGAATCTGATCATTGTGTGAGGTAGCAAATGTCGTGGGAATATTTCAAAGTGCAATTTCGCAACTATGAAGTTGCATCAGGCAACGGGGGCATTAACGGAAGATGGAGATAGTTAAGGTCGCTCACAGCTCGACGAAGAAACCGACACAGCACGAGTCCACTACAGCAGTCACCGCAGAGAGCGAAGGGACGCGAAATATCAACAGAAAATGCCATATATGCTTTCACCAGTCAAATTTTGAATGATCTGAATAACCGAACACCACCCATTGGGATTTTTTGTGATCTCTCAAAGGCTTTTGATTGTGTAAATCATGAAATTCTGCTAGACAAGCTCAAGTATTGTGGCATGAGTGGGACAGTGCACAAATGGTTTAATTCGTACCTAACTGGAAGAGTGCAGAAAGTTGAAATAAGTAGTTCTCGTAACATGCAAAGATCAGCACATTCCTCAAACTGGGGAACTATCAAGAATGGGGTTCCACAAGGGTCAGTCTTGGGTCCTTTGTTGTTCTTATTATATATTAATGACTTGCCATTCTATATTCATGAAGAGGCAAAGTTAGTTCTCTTCGCTGATGATACAAGTATAGTAATCACACCTGAGAAACAAGAATTAACTGATGAAATTGTCAATACTGTCTTTCAGAAAATTACTAAGTGGTTCCTTGTAAACGGACTCTCACTGAATTTTGGTAAGACACAGTACATACAGTTCCGTAGAGTGAATGGTATGACGCCATTAATAAATATAGACCTTAATCAGAAGCATATAGCTAAGGTAGAATATTCCAAATTTTTAGGCATGTCCATTGATGAGAGATTAAATTGGAAGAAACACATTGATGATCTGCTGAAACGTTTGAGTTCAGCTACTTATGCAATAAGCGTCATTGCAAATTTTGGTGATAAACATCTTAGTAAATTAGCTTACTACGCCTATTTTCACTCATTGCTTTCATATGGCATCATATTTTGGGGTAATTCATCACTGAGGAATAAAGTATTTATTGCACAAAAGCGTGTAATCAGAATAATAGCTGGAGTCCACCCAAGATCATCCTGCAGACATTTATTTAAGGATCTAGGGATATTCACAGTAGCTTCTCAGTATATATACTCTCTTATGAAATTTGTTATTAACAACCAAACCGAATTCAAAAGTAATAGCAGTGTGCATAACTACAATACTAGGAGAAAGGACGATCTTCACTATTCAAGATTAAATCTAACTTTGGCACAGAAAGGGGTGAATTATACTGGCACTAAAGTCTTTGGTCACTTACCAAATAGTAACAAAAGTCTGACAGATAACCAACAAGTATTTAAGAAGAAATTAAAAGAATTTCTGAATGACAACTCCTTCTACTCCATAGAGGAATTTTTAGATATAAATTAAGAAGAAAAACAAAAATATTAAAAAAACACAAAAAAATATAGTTGTTATATTAACTTAAGTATGTTGTTAAATTAACCTAATTATGTCATGTATTGGAAAATTCGATTCGTTCCACATCATTACGAAATATCGTATTCATGATCCATGGAACTAGTATTAATCTAATCTCTAATCTAATCTAATCTAGAGCCTGCTCCCAGTCGACGTCGTGTGTGCGCCTTCTCACAAGGGTAACTCCCCGTCGCTCTGGGCATCTTACCGCTAAATCTGAAGGGATGTGATGGAGAGTTCCTTTGTCAGCACATAGACCTCTCAGCTCTGTGTCATTGGTGACGTCCCGCCGGTGTCCTCAGATACGTGCCGTAGGAGAAGAAGTGCTTTGATCCGAGGAATCGAGTAGTGGAGGGCTGTCCGACGAGTTGAGGTTGGGCTTGACCAACATACGCGGAAATTTATGCTGCTTCACATCTGACATGTTTCCTACACCAACGTGGGAGATTTCCTGCAACGTGGGAGATTCCCTGCAAAGTTTGGAAGGAAAGAATTGGAACCAGCGACAGGTAGAAGATCTGAGTAAATCTCTGGAGTGAAGTAATCGATACTACAGCTGCCTTTGAAAAGCAAAGACCCGAGTTTCGACTATTGGTTTGACGTATAGTCTTAATTCGTCACATACTGTTGTAGGAGGGGATGATCTACTCAGGACAAAAAGGATTATTTATGGGTGATACATTTACATCTGAAGAAAGCAGGGCTCGCGGAACAGTTCTTACAACTTCGCGGAAAACGTCAATTTTCACGTTATCTGTTACGACTCCCCGAACGCTGGACGAGATCCTGCGATGTTTTATTCTCCTGAGTTCTGGCGCTGCTAATCCCTATTGGGACAACATATGACGTGGGTATCGGGACAGAACCGTGATTAGTGTGCTTATCGGCCTTGAAGACTACTGAATATGTTCGAGACATATTGCACCTTGTCAAGCATCTCCTTCGGATGCTACAGACCTTCTCATCTTAAGAAGGCAAAAAAGTACGTTTATGGTGACCACTCTTTCAGTAAACCTAGCTACACAGACTAAAAAAAATACTGGTCGTTCACCATAACCATACACCCTGTTAGGGTGTCCAAGGAATAGAAAAGCAACTGGAATCACTCAATAGAGGAAAGTCCACTGGACCTGACGGGATACCAATTCGATTCTACACAGAGTACGCGAAAGAACTTGCCCCCCTTCTAACAGCCGTGTACCGCAAGTCTCTAGAGGAACGGAGGGTTCCAAATGATTGGAAAAGAGCACAGATAGTCCCAGTCTTCAAGAAGGGTCGTCGAGCAGATGCACAAAACTATAGACCTATATCTCTTACGTCGATCTCTTGTAGAATTTTAGAACATGTTTTTTGCTCGCGTATCATGTCATTTCTGGAAACCCAGAATCTACTATGTAGGAATCAACATGGATTCCGGAAACAGCGATCGTGTGAGACCCAACTTGCCTTATTTGTTCATGAGACCCAGAAAATATTAGATACAGGCTCCCAGGTAGATGCTATTTTTCTTGACTTCCGGAAGGCGTTCGATACAGTTCCGCACTGTCGCCTGATAAACAAAGTAAGAGCCTACGGAATATCAGACCAGCTGTGTGGCTGGATTGAAGAGTTTTTAGCAAACAGAACACAGCATGTTGTTATCAATGGAGAGACGTCTACAGACGTTAAAGTAACCTCTGGCGTGCCACAGGGGAGTGTTATGGGACCATTGCTTTTCACAATATACACTCCTGGAAATTGAAATAAGAACACCGTGAATTCATTGTCCCAGGAAGGGGAAACTTTATTGACACATTCCTGGGGTCAGATACATCACATGATCACACTGACAGAACCACAGGCACATAGACACAGGCAACAGAGCATGCACAATGTCGGCACTAGTACAGTGTATATCCACCTTTCGAAGCAATGCAGGCTGCTATTCGCCCATGGAGACGATCGTAGAGATGCTGGATGTAGTCCTGCGGAACGGCTTGCCATGCCATTTCCACCTGGCGCCTCAGTTGGACCAGCGTTCGTGCTGGACGTGCAGACCGCGTGAGACGACGCTTCATCCAGTCCCAAACATGCTCAATGGGGGACAGATCCGGAGATCTTGCTGGCCAGGGTAGTTGACTTACACCTTCTAGAGCACGTTGGGTGGCACGGGATACATGCGGACGTGCATTGGCCTGTTGGAACAGCAAGTTCCCTTGCCGGTCTAGGAATGGTAGAACGATGGGTTCGATGACGGTTTGGATGTACCGTGCACTATTCAGTGTCCCCTCGACGATCACCAGTGGTGTACGGCCAGTGTAGGAGATCGCTCCCCACACCATGATGCCGGGTGTTGGCCCTGTGTGCCTCGGTCGTATGCAGTCCTGATTGTGGCGCTCACCTGCACGGCGCCAAACACGCATACGACCATCATTGGCACCAAGGCAGAAGCGACTCTCATCGCTGAAGACGACACGTCTCCATTCGTCCCTCCATTCACGCCTGTCGCGACACCACTGGAGGCGGGCTGCACGATGTTGGGGCGTGAGCGGAAGACGGCCTAACGGTGTGCGGGACCGTAGCTCAGCTTCATGGAGACGGTTGCGAATGGTCCTCGCCGATACCCCAGGAGCAACAGTGTCCCTAATTTGCTGGGAAGTGGCGGTGCGGTCCCCTACGGCACTGCGTGGGATCCTACGGTCTTGGCGTGCATCCGTGCGTCGCTGCGGTCCGGTCCCAGGTCGACGGGCACGTGCACCTTCCGCCGACCACTGGCGACAACATCGATGTACTGTGGAGACCTCACGCCCCACGTGTTGAGCAATTCGGCGGTACGTCCACCCGGCCTCCCGCATGCCCACTATACGCCCTCGCTCAAAGTCCGTCAACTGCACATACGGTTCACGTCCACGCTGTCGCGGCATGCTACCAGTGTTAAAGACTGCGATGGAGCTCCGTATGCCACGGCAAACTGGCTGACACTGACGGCGGCGGTGCACAAATGCTGCGCAGCTAGCGCCATTCGACGGCCAACACCGCGGTTCCTGGTGTGTCCACTGTGCCGTGCGTGTGATCATTGCTTGTACAGCCCTCTCGCAGTGTCCGGAGCAAGTATGGTGGGTCTGACACACCGGTGTCAATGTGTTCTTTTTTCCATTTCCAGGAGTGTATATAAATGACCTAGTAGATAGTGTCGGAAGTTCCATGCGGCTTTTCGCGGATGATGCTGTAGTATACAGAGAAGTTGCTGCATTAGAAAATTGTAGCGAAATACAGGAAGATCTGCAGCGGATAGGCACTTGGTGCAGGGAGTGGCAACTGACCCTTAACATAGACAAATGTAATGTATTGCGAATACATAGAAAGAAGGATCCTTTATTGTATGATTATATGATAGCGGAACAAACACTGGTAGCAGTTACTTCTGTAAAATATCTGGGAGTATGCGTACGGAACGATTTGAAGTGGAATGATCATATAAAACTAATTGTTGGTAAGGCGGGTACCAGGTTGAGATTCATTGGGAGAGTGCTTAGAAAATGTAGTCCATCAACAAAGGAGGTGGCTTACAAAACACTCGTTCGACCTGTACTTGAGTATTGCTCATCAGTGTGGGATCCGTACCAGGTCGGGTTGACGGAGGAGATAGAGAAGATCCAAAGAAGAGCGGCGCGTTTCGTCACTGGGTTATTTGGTAACCGTGATAGCGTTACGGAGATGTTTAATAAACTCAAGTGGCAGACTCTGCAAGAGAGGCGCTCTGCATCGCGGTGTAGCTTGCTCGCCAGGTTTCGAGAGGGTGCGTTTCTGGATGAGGTATCGAATATATTGCTTCCCCCTACTTATACTTCCCGAGGAGATCACGAATGTAAAATTAGAGAGATTAGAGCGCGCACGGAGGCTTTCAGACAGTCGTTCTTCCCGCGAACCATACGCGACTGGAACAGGAAAGGGAGGTAATGACAGTGGCACGTAAAGTGCCCTCCGCCACACACCGCTGGGTGGCTTGCGGAGTATCAATGTAGATGTAGATGTAGATGTAGGGCTCAGTAATGTCTGCTCTCTCTTATGTAAGCTTGTCACTGGTGTAAAAATACGTCTCGCTAATGGTGTGAAATAAGTGCGAGAACTGTAGAGCACTTCCTGTAGTCTATTCCACAGAATTACGTCGTCCACCCTATTCTAGAGTATTGCTGTGCGGTGTGGGATCCGGATCAGGTGGGACTGACGGATGACATCGAAAAAGTACAAAGAAGGGCAGCTCGTTTTGTATGATTGCGAAATAGGGCAGATAGTGTCACAGACGTGATACGTGAATTGGAGTGGCAATCATTAAAACAAAGGCGTTTTTCGTTGCGACGGGACCTTCTCATGAAATTTCAATCACCAGTGTTCTCCTCCGATTGCGAAAACAATCTGTTGGCACCCACCTACATAGGGAGAAATGATCATCACGATAAAATAAGAGAAATCAGGACTCGCACGAAAAAATTTAAGTGCTCGTTTTTCCCGCGTGCCGTCCGAGAGTGGAAAGGTAGATAGACAGCTTGAAGTTGGTTCACTGAACCCTCTGCCAGGCAGAGTAATCACGTACATGTAGATGTATCTGAGCTGTATCCTACTACAAATTATACCAGAGTGAATAATTAAAAATTTATTGTCTCGAAAGTGATCTACTAGTTCTAATTATCAGTTTCAACGAAAGGCAGCACCTTGCTTTCTCTGTTAAGTCTCATTTATTTTCCTCTGTCATCAATGTGTAACGCCCCTCACCGAAATCAGGGTTCTTCTCCTGTCCATCTGTCTAGCTTCCTCTACACAACATTTCAGAACTATTATTTGCTTCGTAATTAATATGTGTGCGGATTTTGTATCTTCACAAAGTTTATACGTCACAAGAGAACCGTCAATGCGACCATTTTCCAGAAAATGCACCAAATGCATTGCCAAGTGTCTCGTTGTTTTTATGCCCGTATGCTGTTTCCATTCTCCTAGACCTTGTGTTAACCTTGAACACTTCAGAACCTTAAGAGGACGTATAAAATGCACCGGCAATAAAAGTAAACTGCACAAAAGCTTTTGAAAATGACGTAACGAACAATCTATACGACTGAAATGGCCTTCATATCAGAGAATTCTTATATGACACAACACAAATGATGAAGATTGCTATTTTTAATTACAAAGAGACTAGTCATAGTCAAACGTCTTGTTGAAGTTCAGGTCACTAAAGATGAGATTGGACGAGCACTAAATATAGTATGGCGGCCAATTTGAAGGAAATATCTTGTCTTAATCTGAAACGATGAAGGGAAATCCGGCAAGATCTACTTTAGGATGGCTGGAATTGGCTTTAAGTTGCTTTCCCCGTCAGCAGGAGCCGAAGTCGTAGCTACTATCCCACCTGGCTTCGTAGCTTTTGGGAATATAGCACTTTATGTTTCGATAACTAACTAATAAAAATAACGTCCCTATATCACAGGACTTACTATCATTATTCTGCTTCATAGTTTACGACTTTTGTACATTTTACCCAATTCTGTTAGACGCTTTGACAACAACGATGCGCGGGAAGCAGGTGATCACAAAAAGGACTGTGAAAGCAAGTGCTCGGATGCTTTCCCGATGTGCACTAGCAAGCTGAGAAAAACTTAAATCGCTGGACCAGGTTTGCGCCTCTCTCTACGTAGCTGTGCATCAAAGTTGAATATCATAATAGAGTTGTTCTAGGCACGGAAGAACAATATGTTCATCCGCCAATGGCTGTATACACAAAAAAGCAATAGCGCTACTAAAAAAGAAAAGGATAAAGATAATGCCGAATAGAGAAACATTAGAACCAGTATCAGACTTTAAATACCTAATAAACAGAACAGAATGCGAATGAAAGTGCAGCGCAAAAAATTAAAACCTGGATTGCAGTGGCGAATTAGGGTTTTCATAAGAAAAGGAGAATATTCTGCAGCCATATGGACAAACATTTGAGGAAAAGACTGGTGAAGTGATTTTTATGGGATGTGCTCCTATATTATGTTGTAATGTCGTGTTGAAGAAGAGAGATAGAGCAAAGCTGGAGCTTTTGAGATGTTGATGGTATTGATGTTGATTTTGGAAAGAATGGCCAGGGTGGAAAATAACAAGGTACTGATTGTAATAAAAAGAAAGAAAAGAAACAGGACTGGAGATATATTAATAAAGAAGGGGAGGTTTGTGCAGAGCAGTCTTAGAATGGTATGTGGAATGGAAGAGAAAACGAGGAACAGATTCCGGATTGTGCACTAGACAGAAGCACGTAGACGGAAGCGATGGGCCGGCCGAAATGAAGGCGGAAAGGAGCTGCTATCACAGCAGGAGAATAATGACGATGAAAGCAATGAAACACGAAAAAGCTAGACCTTGGTCTAATGATGCCTGCTAGAGAATGTTACGCAAACAGAGACAAATGCATTCTCGCTCTGAAAGGACTGAGAGTAGACGTTGTCGCATTTCGTGCATCCGTGAGCAGGGCAGTGCGTGAAACCCACAATAATCTCTCTAGTAAAGAACTGGTCCCATCCCAAGCTAATTTTTACCGAAACTATCTTACGACGCGAATAGTCCCGAGTGTCTGGCTAAGAGTGCGCTTGGAAAAAGGGCAAAAGGACGTACGCACAGAATTACGGACCATTATCGCTGAAGTCCACTTTTGTACGACCCTAGAGTAAGTTACAAGCGCAAATAGTATGATACAGTATATACTATTAAACAGCTCTACGCTCCGCCTTTCTAGATTGTCGTAAGGAGTTCCACACTTCCCTACATGGGCGGTCCGCAGCTCGTGGTCGTGCGGTAGCGTTCTCGCTTCCCACGCCCGGGTTCCCGGGTTCGATTACCGGCGGGGTCAGGGATTTTCTCTGCCTCGTGATGACTGGGTGTTGTGTGATGTCCTTAGGTTAGTTAGGTTTAAGTAGTTCTAAGTTCTAGGGGACTGATGACCATAGCTGTTAATTCCCATAGTGCTCAGAGCCATTTGAACCCTACATGGGCGACTGCTAACCAAGACACGATGATACGGAGTAGCTACACAGATATGCTGCTGTCTCTGTGATATCAGACTAATAGAAGCCATTACTGGATGGCGAGTATTCAACAGAAATGGGAGTAACAGTGGGTGTATCCCAAATAAGTGGAATACAATCTGTAATATTATCAATATTCATAAAGTACTCATCACGTATGACAGTCAGCTCAATCAGATTTTTCGCCGACAGTTGTCTACAGGAAAATATTTATACCATCGCAAGGTATGACTCGCACGTAATTTCCGCTTTGTGTAATGAATGACGGCTATCTGCTATCTTTAAATGCAAGATCATGCGTATAACAACGAGAAACATCACTGACAAATATGTGAGGCACATATCACCGCATAAATAGTAAAGGGTAATACTAAGATGTGGTATGAAGGCGGACGAACATGTAAAACCAGTATTGGGGGAGACTTGGATTTGTTGGAAGGGTTTTGGTGAAGACGCTGGTGTGACCAATGCTTCACAAAAGAAGTTGAAGTAAATATTCCAGAATTCGAATCGAGAACAGCTGCCAACATGAGTAACGGAGTAGTGAAGCCACTTAAATCACTTAATAAAAGCAAGTCTTCTGGTACAAACTGTATACCAGCTAGGTTCCTTTCGGAGTATGCTGATGTATTACCTACATACTTCACAATCATATACAACCGTTCGCTCGACGAAAGATCCGTACCCGAAGACTGGAAAGTTGCACAGGTCACACCAATATTCAAGAAGGGTAGTAGGAGTAACCCACTAAATAACAGGCCCATATCGTTAACGTCAATATGCAGCAGGATTTTGGAACATATATTGTGTTCGAACGATACGAATTACCTCGAAGAAAACGGTCTATTGACACACAGTCAACATGGGTTTAGAAAACATCGTTCCTGTGAAACAACTAGCTCTTTATTCACATGAAGTGTTGAGTGCTATTGACAAGGATTACAGATCGATCTCGTATCTCTGGATTTCCGGAAGGCTTTTGACACGGTACCACACAAGCGGCTCGTAGTGAAATTGCGTGCTTATGGAATGCCGTCTCAGTTATGTGACTGGATTTGTGATTTTCTGTCAGAGGTCACAGTTCGTAGTAACTGAAGCAACGTCATCGAATAAAACAAAAGTCATTTCTGGCGTTCCCAAAGGTAGTGTTATAAGCCCTTTCCTGTTCATTATCTAGAGAAACGATTTGGGAGACAATCTGAGCAGCCGTCTTCGGTTGTTTGCAGATGACGCTGTCGTTTATCGACCTAATTAAGTCATCAGAAGATCAAGAAAAACTGCAAAACGATTTAGAAAAGATATCTGAATAGTGAGAATAGTGGCAGTTGAACCTAAATAACGAAAAGTGTGAGGTCATTCACATGAGTGCTAAAAGAAACTCGTGAAACTTCGGTTACACGATAAATCAGTCTAATCTAAAAGCCGTAAATTCAACTAAATACCTAGGTATTACAATTACGAACAACTTAAGTTGGAAAGAACACAAAGAAAATGTTGTGGGGAAGCTAACCAAAGACTGCGTTTTACTGGCAGGACACTTAGAAAATGTAACAGACCTACTAAGGAGACTACCTACACTACGCTTGTACGTCCTCTTTTAGAATACTGCTGCGCGGTGTGGGATCCTTACCAGATAGGATTGACGGAGTACATCGAAAAAGTTCAAACAAAGGCAGCACGTTTTGTATTATCGCGAAGTATGGGAGAGAGTGTCACAGAAATGATACAGGATTTAGGCTGGACATCATTGAAAGAATGGCGTTTTTCATTACGACAGAATCATCTCACGAAATTCCAGTCACCAACTTTCTCCTCCGAATGCGAAAATATTTTGTTGGCAACGACCTATATAGGGAGGAACGATCACCAAGATAAAATAAGGGAAATCAGAGCTCGTACGGAAAGATATAGGTGTTCATGCTTTCCGCGCGTAATACGAGATTGGAATAATAGAGAATTGTGAAGGTGGTAAGATGAACCCTCTGCCCGGCAGAGTATATGTGATTTGCAGGGTATCCATGTAGATGTAGATGTTGTTCCAGCACGTGGAGTCCTTATGGAGGAGATACGGCAACAAACGTAGAATTAAGAGATGCAGTAGGAGGAATGTAACAAATCGGTTTAGCCCTTGCGAAAGTGTAACAGATATGTTCGGAAATATAAATGGGAAGCTTTGAAAGCAAGACGATATAGACGTCCTGTTGTGCTGGCTGAAGATCCAACACCGTGTTACTAGAGGACGCCGAAATGGACGCGTTGTAGTTCAGGCAGGCTGGCGTGGGGAGGAAAGAACTATACTGACGTGAGGTCTGAAACATGACAAGGAAATTAGAATTCAGAAAGCGGACGTAGCTGGTTTGATACTTAACTTTAATCCATTAATGATGAACGTCGCTCTTGACGGTACATGATTCACAATATCAATAGTAACTGAATATCGCACCTTGCTAGGTCGTAGTAAATGACGTAGCTGAAGGCTATGCTAAACTATCGTATGAGAGCGTATGTAGTCAGTGAACCATCGCTAGCAAAGTCGGCTGTACAACTCGGGGCGAGTGCTAGGGAGTCTCTCTAGACTATATCTGCCGTGTGGCGGCGCTCGGTCTGCAATCACTGATAGTGGCGACACGCGGGTCCGACGTATACTACCGGACCGCGGCCGATTTAAAGGCTACCACCTAGCAAGTGTGGTGTCTGGCGGTGACACCGCACGTCCCAGTCACATTTAATCAGACCGCAGCCTATGTTCGACGTCAGCGTCCAGTGTCCAGCACTAGCAGATGAGGGTATACAAAGTGCTATCGCTGACGTAATGCGGAAACTGAGCGATACATCTGAATTCCAAAAGGCTATGATTATTAGCTTTCGGACTAAGAATGGAAGTATTTCCAAAACGGCTGAGTTTGTAAACTGTCAGCGGGCCGCTGTGATTAAAGTACACCTGCACGGCAAAATGGTGCTTTCCAAACCCGGCGCCGAGTCAGTTGTGGTGAACCACGAGCAGAGATGACAATGGTGAGTGACAGCTACAGAGCTGTGTACGGGTGAATCGACGTGCAACTGTCCAGGTAAACAAAGGGACTACCGACAGGGTCTCTTCAACGATCGTTCCGCGAACGTCGCTGCGTATGGGCCTCCGGAACAGGCGCCTTATTTCATGTAAGCATGTTGACTGCTAACTACGTCGATGGCAAGAGTCTGCACGCAAAAACTGCGACTAGACGTCCACGGAGTGGAAAGAGATGGCCTTTTCAAATACCAGGGAAGTCTCTTTTCTCATACCACGCGCCGCTGTAGCCGTTTTAGAGGGTACTCAGTAGATAAAGTGTTGGTAAAGAACCCACGTCCGACATGTACCGTTTGGATGTACAACAAATTTGAGAATCGGATCGCTTTCAAATGTCCCGCTTCACGATACACACATGGCGGGGACAATGAGCACAAATCATATTACCTGGCCGTGGACTATCACAGTCTACCCCTAATTGTGAACGTACCAGTTCCTTGCAGCGAAAATCGTATGTGATGAATTGAGGCGACGCGGAAATCTTTCTCGATACGTGCGTTGCGCTCGCCGTATTGCGAAACGGGAGATTTGAAAGCGATCAGAACTTCAAACTGCAAACGGCACATTTCCGGATATGGGTTCCTTATCAAAATTTTATCAGCCAAGTCCCTCTACAATCGCTAGACGCGTGTAATAGAAGTTTCGAAACAAGCTGTATAAAAGCAGCGACGTTAAGCCACAAGCAGGTAGCCACATGAAAGCTGCCTACAACAGCACCCGCAACGTTCACTCAGTCACACCTAGAAGGGTTTTACTGAAGTACATATACAAATGTCCTAGAACACGATAAAAGGTCGTGCACATGTTGTAACCCGCATTCCGGCTTACACATACCACAGCTCGCAGTACCTTTATCTTGTTCTTGTATTTTCTACTTACTGCTGCAGTTTATGTGTGTTGTACATTGGAGATTAATGTCAATGCAAATGCACACGCTATTTCGCCACTACCCTCATCGGTTACTGGACGCCTTATACAAATTTAGTTGCTGCGCTCTTACAGATACTGCGTCTTTTGACGCAGACTCCGTACCATTTCTGGCTGTGTGGCAACCGTTCTGTCTTACTGCATCCACACTTTCTATGCCATCTGCGCCATTTCGGCTCGTTGCCGTTCTCGTTTTCTTCGGAGAGGCTATCCTGGACTATTCATACTAATTAAAACATAACCTAACTTTGTTATCAACACAACTACTATTAATACAATTAACGTCACTGGCTCTGAGCACTATACGGCTTAACATCTGAGGTCATCAGTCGCCTAGAACTTAGAACTACTTAAACCTAACTAACCTAAGGACATCACAGACATCCATGCCCGAGGCAGGATTCGAACCTGAGACCGTAGCGGTCGCTCGGTTCTAGACTGTAGCGCCTAGAACCGCACGGCCACTCCGGCCGGCAATTAACGTCACTCATAGCGACCCTTTACACTGAAGCTTTCAGTATGGAAAATTAGATTTTCTGTGGCTCTTTAAGTGAAAGAAACAAGAAAGCTCATCTATTTATAGTAGCGGTGTTCTGCTTTAAACGATCAGTTCTCTCCGAGTGCACACGCCAAACTGTATTACAAATATGAAACATTTTCAAAGAAAAACTGCATAATTCCCGGTCGCTGCGACTGTGTGGATCTCATAGTCGGGAAAGCACAACCAAAGCAACTTTACTGACATAACAGAAAACGAAAAAGTGGTAGTCATATGGAAATGAAGACATACCCAGATCTTAGATATAATTCAAAGGAAAACAAAAAGGACGAAATGTTACATTATCAGTGGTAAGCAGTGAAACAGTCAAAATATTGAACTGTCAAAATGTCTGCCAAAAACATACTTTTACGTTTTGTAACTACAAAAAATATTATACTGCCTAAGACTTGACAGAAAAAATTTGTCATACGTGCAATTTGGTCGTCACTTCCAACCAGACGAAAGTACCAATGCAAATGTAATCATACAACAGCCACAGTTTACGTGTAGATAATGTTATTTTTGGCCGGCCGCGGTGGCCGTGCGGTTCTAGGCGCTCCAGTCCGGAGCCACGCTGCTGCTACGGTCGCAGGTTCGAATCCTGCCTCGGGCATGGGTGCGTGTGATGTCCTTAGGTTAGTTAGGTTTAACTAGTTCTAAGTTCTAGGGGACTAATGACCACAGCAGTTGAGTCCCATAGTGCTCAGAGCCATTTGAACCATTTGTTATTTTCGCTAGTCGATTGATAATGGAAATTAAGCCGAAACAAGTATACCGTGTAAAATATTAGATATATATTCTTACTGGATCTATTTTGGAGCTTCCATTTTCATTATGTCTTACGAGGGTGAGTCAAATGAAAACCTTAAATCTGTAATAACAAATCGAAATTTGCGCCGTTATCCTGTAAGTTGGTGAGCGTGCTACAAACAGCCTGCAAAATGGCCTGTAGGTGGCAGCATAGTGCAGGTGCACACATACCGTCGCAGTATCAGTATAAAGATGGCCGCCCCACTTGCGACTTGCACCAGGGAAGAACAGCGTTCTGTTATTTGATTTTTGCGTAGTGAAGGTGTGAAACCTAATGAAATTCATCGACGAATGGAGGTTCAGTACGGTGATACATGTTTGTCACAGCAGCAAGTCTACGAATGAAGTAGGAAATTTGCAAATGGTGTGACTTCAGTGGAAGATGCTCCTCGTCCAGGTCAGGCACAACGAGTTGTGACTCCACAGAACATTGCAGCAGTTGAAGCCACAGTGAAGGAAAACCGCCGACTGACACTGAATGACATTGCAGCATGTTTTCAGATTAGTCATGGGTCAGCACACCACATTGTGCATAGTGTACTCCAGTTTCACAAAGTGTCTGCAAGATGGGTGCTACGGCAGCTGACTCCTGAAATGAGAGAACGACGTGTTACTTGTGAAGAACTTCTCCGGCGCTTTGAACGAGAATGTGATGGTTCCTTGCAAGAATCGTTACCGGGGACGAAACCTGGGTTCACCACCACCAACCGGAAACGAAGAGAGCGAGCAAGGAATGGCGCCATTCCTTATCACCAAAACCAAAGAGTTTCGAACAGAACTATCAGCAGAGAAGGTTATGCTGACTCTCTTTTGGGACGAAAAAAGCGTCATTATGGAGCATTACATGCCTAAAAGGACCACTGTCACCACTGCATGATACATAGATCTCCTAAAAAATCGTTTGCGGCCTGCAATCAAATCAAAGCGACGTGGATTGCTGTCAGCAGGTGTCCTTTTGCAATATGACAATGCAAGGCCCCACACTGCCTGTACAACACTTGCAACAATCACAGACCTGCATTTTGAGTGTCTTCCTCATCCACCATACTCACCAGGCCTTGCCCCAAGTGATTTCCATAAGTCGGAATGGGAGGAAAGAAGGTCCGTTCTGATGAAGAGGTACGCCAATCGGTGCACGAGTGGTTGCGCGGACTACCAAAGGAATTTTGTCAAAAATGAATTTATGCACTTTGTAAGCGATGGAGGACTTGCATTGAGTGTGGGGGAGATTATGTTGAAAAGTGATACAGGTTTGTACCACTTCTGCACAATAAATAATATTTTTAAAAAATATTTAAGGTTTTCATTTGACTAACCCTCATATAATGATGCATTCTATGCTGCGGCCCAATGGAACATAAAACTTCTAATGAGGCTTCCTGAAAACACAGAGGTCTACAGATTCAGTTACTGTACTATACTCATTCACATATACGTACGTTGTAGTTTTTCTCCTATAGGGATGAATTGCTAATGCCGTAGTAATATTTATGAGAAAGCAGCACTTGAATGTGAGATTCAGTTATTGTTGGAGCATCATTAGGACTCCTGTGACGGACTAACTGCTAGACTGTTTTGGTTCGCGTCATGGTTGGAACTCAAGTTCAAGGCCCTGAGTGAAGGACGCGATTGGCTACGGTGTGGGCGGCCAGCTGGTTGTTTTGCCGGTAATGGAGTGGAGTGGAGTGGCGGCCAGCGGAGCGTGGGAGTGGGCGCCGGCTGACTCACCGCCGGGCGCCGTGGCGAAAACAAAGCCGCGCCCCTGGTAAACTTAATCTGCTTGTCACAGATGTAACAAAAACGAAGAAAATCGGCTCAGATATGAAGTCATTACTAGCTTTCTGTGGCTGTGACTGGAGCTTAGCAGCTTAATTCGTTATTCGAACTGAGAAGGCGTTCTTCCGAAGGGAGAATGGTCTCCTCTGTTGTAGCTTCACTGAATGTCACCTTGAGCGGGCAATTCACAGTACGGTAGCAGTATTCCATGCTCTGGATTGGTACTGAGCTGTCGTTAGCTTTACTGTGACTTTGGTCCATCACGCTGTCAGTTGCTGTGGTTTGTTATTGAAATGTCCTCCGATCTGATGAGGAATTTACAAGTGCGAATAAATAATCCTACTAAGACCCCTGCAGGAATATCTAGGAATATAACACTCTAACACTCCGTCTTCAGGCCACGAGCGTTGCATCTTCATGAATATAGAGTGTCAAGTCGTTAATATACAGGGTGATTCAAAAAGAATACCACAACTTTAGGAATTTAAAACTCTGCAACGACAAAAGGCAGAGCTAAGCACTATCTGTCGGCGAATTAAGGGAGCTATAAAGTTTCATTTAGTTGTACATTTGTTCGTTTGAGGCGCTGTTGACTAGGCGTCAGCGTCAGTTGATGCTAAGATGGCGACCGCTCAACAGAAAGCTTTTTGTGTTATTGAGTATGGCAGAAGTGAATCGACGACAGTTGTTCAGCGTGCATTTCGAACGAAGTATGGTGTTAAACCTCCTGATAGGTGGTGTATTAAACGTTCGTATAAACAGTTTACAGAGAATGGGTGTTTGTGCAAAGGCCAGGCAGCCCGTGACAGAGCACTTCATCACTGGCCTCCAAGAAGCCCTGATCTTACCCCCTGCGATTTTTTCTTATGGGGGTATGTTAAGGATATGGTGTTTCGGCCACCTCTCCCAGCCACCATTGATGATTTGAAACGAGAAATAACAGCAGCTATCCAAACTGTTACGCCTGATATGCTACAGAGAGTGTGGAACGAGTTGGAGTATCGGGTTGATATTGCTCGAGTGTCTGGAGGGGGCCATATTGAACATCTCTGAACTTGTTTTTGAGTGAAAAAAAACCTTTTTAAATACTCTTTGTAAAGATGTATAACAGAAGGTTATATTATGTTTCTTTCATTAAATACACATTTTTAAAGTTGTGGTATTCTTTTTGAATCACCCTGTATATTAAGAACAATAAGGGACCCAAGACTGAACCCAGTGGAACACCATTCTTGATACCTCCACAGTTAGAGGACACTGTGGGTTTTTTGCAGAATATCTGTACTGTTAATTTCAATCTTCTGCATTCTTCCAGTTAAGTATGAATTGAACCATTTGTCCACTGTCCCACTTATAGCACAATACTTAAGCTTATCTAGAAGAATTTCATGATTCACACAATCAGAAGCCTTTGATAGATCACAAAATATCCCAATGGGCGATGTTTGGTTATTCAATGCATTTAATATTTGATCAGTGAAAGCATATATAGCATTTTCTGTTGAAAAACTTTTCTGAAAAGGAAATTGACATTTAGTTAGTACTTCATTTTACAAATATGTGATGCTACTCTTGAATACATTGCTTTTTCAAGAATTTTGGATAAAGTTGTCAGAAGTGAGATTGGGCAGTAGTTGTTAGCATCACATCAACCCCCCTTTTTATGCAATGGTTCAACAATAGCATATTTCAGTCTATCTGGAAAAATGCCCTGTTTCAGTGAGCTACTACATTTGTGGCTGAAAATCCTACTTATTTGTTGCAAACAAGCTTTTAGTACCTAGTAGGAATTGCCGTCAATTCCATGTGAGGTTTTACTTTTGAGTGAAGGAATAACATGTAGCACATAGAAACTCATTGAGGTTTCTAATTCAGGCGCTACGGTCGCAGGTTCGAATCCTGCCTCAGGCATGGATTTGTGTGATGTCCTTAGGTTAGTTAGGTTTAAGTAGTTATAAGTTCTATGGGACTGATGACCTCAGATGTTAAGTCCCATAGTGCTCAGAGCCATTTGAACCATTTCTAATTCAGAGTGAATGTGTCAGGTACTTGTTATTCAAGAATTTATTTGCTTCATTATATGCAAAGATCAAATATTATATCCAGTATTGCGCTACACCCTTTGAAAATCCATTGTCTGTGACGAAGAACAAAAAATTTTCCAAATTCTGCAGATACTTAATTATGTATATGGATAGTTCATTTATAGGTTTTGATGAATAAGCAAGCGAGTATGGAAATATGTGACAATAACTGCCGTATCTTTTGATTAACATAGAAGCTAAATAAGTTTCCTTTAATTTACGGCTATGCTCACAAATATTTTGTTAACAGATTACCGGTTTCGGAATTTGATGACCATCATCAGATCTGCAGCAAAAATGGGAAAAACAAATACACTCGCAAACTGTATACAGCTTAAGAACAATATTTAGACGATAATGAAACGTAGTACTGACAAAATTTACATTTGTGCGCTTTAAATAAGAAGAGGCATAGCTGTTTCATAAAATATGTGCAGCACTAAGGTTTCTTTCATTTGTGGCTCCTTTAGCGATTTGTTTTATGGTTGTTTAATATTACCCGGTGCACTATCAACGGTGTTTAATATTTGTGTCATTATCAAGAATATTGGCACTAGAGCACATGCCAACCATTCTTAATTCTTCCTCTTTTTAACAATATTACTTTTGTCGTGCTCTTTTTTGTATTCCT
Source organism: Schistocerca piceifrons (assembly GCF_021461385.2). NCBI lineage: Eukaryota > Metazoa > Arthropoda > Insecta > Orthoptera > Acrididae > Schistocerca > Schistocerca piceifrons. Next base: position 724,200,389 of record NC_060141.1, read on the forward strand.
TTTTGTTACTGTACTGCCTTTTATACGTTATAAGCTTATTACAGACTTAAACTATTGTATCCCCCTTTATTTTCGCTGTTTCAATTAATTATTGAAAACTAGTGTATGCCGACATTAGCGACATGTGGTGAACTTGCAACACAAACATCTTGTGGCTACTTTACGGCAGCTTGTTTTAAACAGTAGTACTACTGACAACATGGCTCGTGCATGTGATGTTATTTATATGTATTTGACGATGCTGGTGCTGATTCCGCATTTAACATTTGACGATGCCTCTATGCCTGCAGTGCATTAGGACTTTGTTTTTATGAAACAGCTATGCCTCTTCATATGTAAGGCGCACAAATGCAAATTTCGCCAGTACTACTTTTCATTATGGTCTATGTATTGTTCTTAAGCTGTATACAGTTAGCGAGTGTATTTATGTTTTTCCCATTTTTGCTGCAGATCTGATGATGGTCATTAAAGACCGAAACCGGTAATCTATTAACAAAAAATTTGTGACCATAGACGTAAATTAAATGAAACTTATTACATATATGGGTCACTGTTTTTTCGCGACGATGTCGCAGTTTGTTAGAAGCTAAAGTTTATTATACCACAAAGGAACCATACACCTTAGTATGTGACATAAATTTCAGCTTGATACGTCTACCCGTTCCTGAGACAAAGGATTTTGAATAGTCGGACAGACAGACAAACAGACAGACTGACGGACTAAAAAGTTATTCCATAAGTGTTCCATTTTTACCTATTTGAGCACGAAACTATAAAAACGAAGAAACCAAAATACTTTGAAGGTATTTTCTAACAGGTCCGCTATCGCTCGTGCGAAGGTTTTGACGAATGCCAGCCATATAGAAAATCTGTTAACGTATGTCTGTTGTAAAAAATTGTAATAAGTAACAGAAACAAGGAGTAAGCTTTTGTAGAGACGAGATGTCATACCTGTAAGATATCTTATCCGGTTTTAATTTGGGATGTGTTTTCAAGTACATTGCAAGGACCGGATCTTAAATCTATGAAACATCCATGTTCTGTGGGATGTTGGTTCATGAAGCGAGTTGACTACCTCAGACGCATATTTCGATGCTGCGGGTACTCCCGTGTGTTCCTACATGATTGGCTGCCATCTGAAGTCCAGGTGCGTACAAACCAAGAACACGGACACCTAGGCAGTGTGACTGGAGTGTTATGTGTTCTGGTGTCTCAGGACTGTACAGCGAATGATGCCTAAGTAAGAACGTGTCAAATTATTGATCCAAATGTCTGTGGTTCAAATGGCTCTGAGCACTATGGGACTTAACTTCTTTGGTCATCAGCCCCCTAGAACTTAGAACTACTTAAACCTAACTAAGCTAAGGACATCACACATACCCTAGCGGTCGCGCGGTTCCAGACTGTAGCGCCTAGAGCCGGCCGGTGTGGCCGTGCGGTTCTGGGCGCTTCAGTCTGGAACCGCGTGACCGCTACGGTCGCAGGTTCGAATCCTGCCTCGGGCATGAATATGTGTGATGTCCTTAGGTTAGTTAGGTTTAAGTAGTTCTAAGTTCTAGGGGACTGATGACCAAAGAAGTTAAGTCCCATAGTGCTCAGAGCCATTTGAACCATTTTTTTTGTAGCGCCTAGAACCGTTCGGCCACTCCGGCCGGCAAATGTCTGTGGTTCAGTCCATTATGGGCCCTGTAGTTCTTATTTTAAAAAGTCTATTTGCCCCTAAAACTTCCCGTATAAGTTACTTTCGTAAGTCAGAACAAGCAGGGACATGAAAGGCTCCAATAGACCTATGCCAGCGAAGCATTTTACCTTATAGCTCCTGTGTGTCACCGCAACAGACTAATTCCAGTAATCCAAACTGAATACATGCAGCTGGGCAAAGGCTTATATCACGGTCACGCTCCAGAAGAGACGACTGGCGCCGCCATATCGATCCCTTTCCGTACTATTCACAGATCCACAGTTCATGTATGAACAGAGCACAATGTCATTGTTCCTTCATTTACTAAGGTTGAAAACGAGCTATTCGCGGAACTCTTGTGTCGGTCGAATATCGATCACCGAACGTATTCAGTAATCTCTCGAAACCTAAGATAGTCTGGCGGGAGGTGTCTCAGGCTGAGACTGCCAAGAGATCTGTTAGCCAGGCGAGTCGCTGTGTTCGGTTTAAGTCTTCCGGCAACATACTGCAAGATTACGATCCGGCAATTCGACGATAGCGCGTCGGCAACTTTTCCTGTGGCACAGCTATTGTTTCCTCAACGCTGGAATGGTTCGCACAGCACTGAAGTGTCGAAAACCATCGCCAAGCCAAGCCCTTGCTGACAGAAACTGATATCCTGTACACTAATGATGTAGCCACGGGTAATGCCATTCAGAGGCGTTCGCTGTACAATCCTACGACACCAGAACACAGAAGTTCGATCAGAACCTCTCTATCGTAGACCTCTGAAGAAAGTGAATAATCTTCTCCGTAAGAAAAGAGATAGCTTTACCGGTAAGTTTGATCTTTTTTAAAGCGTACACTTGGGAATAAAAAAAATGTTCAAATGTGTGTGAAATCTTATGGGACTTTATTTAACTGCCAAGGTCATCAGTCCCTAAGCTTACACACTACTTAACCTAAATTATCCTAAGGACAAACACACGCACCCATGCCCGAGGGAGGACTCGAACCTCCACCGGGACCAGTCGCACAGTCCATGACACTTGGGAATCATAGGACTTCACAGATTATATACAGGGTGTAAATTTTAAGTTGACAAACCAGAATAGCTCGAAAAATAAGCTTCACACGAAAAATACTGTGTAGAATCCGAAGTTGATTACTTTCGAGGGAGACATCTGCTGGTGCTAAAATTAGCCCGCCACCCCAGCCCCCTGGGGGTGGGGTGGAAGACATCTTTAAAATTTCAAATGGGAACCCCCATTTTTTATTGCAGAATCAGATTACACATAATAAACTACGTACATTTTGTCTTAAACATTTGTTTTTATTCTTGGTAGTTGGCGCTGTAATTCAAGAAAATTCATGTTCTCATTTTTAGGGTGGAAAATGGTTGCGGATAAATAAAAAATACTTATTTACATCGTATATTTTGATTCGCTAAAACTAAAACTCTCCCTCTCTCCCCATAGGGTGGGGTTTGAGAGACAGGAATCAGAGTTGTACAAAAGTTGACCCAAATATTAATATTTTCCGCAGATTGGGTTAAGTTTTGTTTGTTTTGTGGTTATTTTTGATTATTTGGTTAGCTCGTCAGATGATCTGTTTGATTATTAAAAGTTGTGTGGCTTCATGACCACGAAACAAACAAAACTTATCCGAATCTGCGGAAAAATTAATTTTTCGCTCAACCTTTGTAAAACTCTAATTCCTCTCTCTCAAACCGCACCCTATGGGGAGAGAGGGAGAGCTTTAGTTTTAGCGAATCAAAATTCACGAAGAAATAAGTATTTTTTATTTATCCATAACCATTTTTCACGCAAAAATGAGAACATGGATTTTCTTGAATTACACGCCAACTAGCAAGAATCAAAACAAATGTTTAAGACAAAATGTACGTAGTTTTTTATGTAGAATCTGATTCTCCAATAAAAATGGGGGTACCCATCTAAAATTTTTTAGTTGCCGCCTGCCCCACCCCCAAGGGGCTGGGGTGGCGGGCTAATTTTAGCACCAGCAGATGACCCCCTCGAAAATAATCAACTTTAGATTCTACACATTTTTTCGTGTGAAGCTTGTTTTTCGAGTTATTCTGGTTTGCCAACTTAAAATTTACGCCCTGTACATATCTGTGTATAGGTGAGGCCCAACGACGAGCAAGCACGGCTGAAGCGAGAAGATGACACCAAGGCTTGCAGAGAACATCGACACCCAAAATCTGTGTGTTATTGAAGACATATTTCTGTCTGCACTGGGAAACCTATTTTACACTTGCCGCGTCTGCGAAAACAGAGACCGGTGCTCCGCGGGAGAGATGCTGCGAAAACAGTGATGGGGCGGTGGTGCTCCGTGGGACAGATGCGCCAGTCACTCAGCGTGGAAGCGGACGATAAGAGGCCTTGGCTGCGATGCAGTCGCTTAGTGCGCGCCGGGCGACGCGGTGTAAAAATTTATTGCGCTCGGCGGAAGATGTTTATCGTATCGCGTAGAGTTTCGCCACGCGCTGGCAGTACGCTCCAGTACTTTAGTAGGTCGGCCGACCTTCGTCTACCGCAGTCCCTTTCGTTGCAGCGTCCTTCCCACAGTGAGTAATCCATTCGGCGTTGCAAAAGCCGCTGGTCTTATGTACTACAGTACCCCAGCTATCCAGATTACGGGGACCCTGACATGGATCTTTTTCTTTCAGTGAACCAATTTATGACACTACATCTAACTGCTGCGACCTTTTGCATGCTTGTTTTACCCTATTCGAGTCCGTTTGTGATATTTTAAGTCGTAGGCAGGTTAGCACATCCAGTCGAATTATTCTGAACATCTAAAGAATGAGGAAATACACCAAAGCTTTTACGTATTTGCAGTGGCACTGATTTCAGTGTGAAAAAGAAGTCCAGAGAAGTGGGATTGGGGCAGTGCTGATGCCATTGAACGGGGACATACCACCAATCTATGAAAACTGCGGTGCATGTCATGTATAATCTTTTCATATTTTTGGGCCACAGTCCTGTAATAACGCATGACTGATACTGTCATACATTTCGATGACTTTATATTTATCTAGTCTAAGGGACACCCAGTTCAGTAGATCTTGACGATGACTGCAATAAACAAAGTATAAATAAATGCAACATTGTTGTACTTGGTAATGGCTTAAGGCCGAAATCATGACAGTAATATAAAATAAAGAAGTTGTACACTCAAATGGCTGAAATAACATTCAAACTTATCATGTATGGCTGCAATCATCAAACGAACAAAATGTGGAGGCGGTCAGTTTTGTATCAAAATAATCATGTTACCAATAATTTCTACCAAATCTACAGTTCTTGGGAAGTAAATAACTTTCCAGTAAATCAAGTCCTCTCTGCTCAGACATTCGCTTCCGGATATTATGGACGTTCCAGTACAAGACGTAGGATTCACGCAGCGGTTTACTGTCACCTTTGTTGTTATTGTTGTCTGGGGTACGACGCTCGACATTATGTTGCTTACTATTGTTCTATTGAAGTCCTAAGCGTATCGTACAAGGTATGCACTAAATTATCACTATCGGAATACTCTACCGCGTGAGTGTCAATCTTTTTAGCTTACGTGAGCCACAACGGAAGAAAACGAGTATCTGAGTGCCGGACAAAATATACTTTACACAATTACCACTGACCACTATGGGGGGGGGGGGGGGTATCATAACTTTACATAAACGAATTTTTTTTACCAACCTTCTTGGGACTCACTGATACTTGGATTGGGCCGCCGTTTGGACTGCCCTGGTCCAGCGTATCAAAGAATCATGTCGCAATAGAAAGTATGAGTGCCTACCCGTGACTCCTGTGAATGAGGACATGTAATCTGCAGGTGTGAATAAACAAATGACAGATGTACTAATGATAGAATGAGCACGCTTGCGATATCTCGTAGTAGGGCAACACAACTGCGAATTTATTTACATCTAGTTTATAGATGTGCTCACCATGGTTCACAACAAATCACATTAAACGTTTCCAGAGAAGTGTGTATAATTTTATTTTATTGTGTTTTGTAAATTTGTGACGTAGGTGTATTCCGCAGTATCTCATTAATTATCCAAGAATCTGTTCAATTTGTTTGTAACGTGAGAGAGAGAGATTTTGTGCAGGGGTTAATTTTAAATTTACTAGTGATTTGCTCACATATAATTGGTAGGACAGCTGACTATAAATAGAATAGGATAAATTAAGACGTTATAGGGAGTTTTGGTGCCGTACTGTACAGCACGGCAAGGTTGTAAGACAGTGTGACGGAGTGTTAGTGTGTAAAGACAATGATGGGAAGCATTAATGTTTAAAGGCAGTTTGGCGATGCATTACAGTTTAAAGACAGTGTGTCGAAGTATTAGTTTGTGGGGAAATGTGTGGCGTGCAACAAAACTGCAATGAACCACTTAATATGAATTGAGGCTGAAAGTGTGGATTCCAACTAAGTGGGCTTATAAATACGCATTGTGGTCAGAATAAAGTCGGCAGTAAGTCATGGAGAGTTTCTAGACTACACTTCAAGATAATAGCCACAAAAGCTCACAGGAAAGGAGTATTAATCACTTGTCAAATGAGCTTATAATTATGTGGTAAACCCCCCTTCGACGTAGGCCTAAGTGAAATATTCACCATTTAACGTACAGTGGAAGATTGAAAAAAATGTGTGCCAAAACGTTTGAAGCAGTAAATTTAAAAGCTCTAGCTCCTCAAAACTTAAGAACTGTGTAGTAAATGTTGTACATGAGAAGTGTATTGCTTCACCTTTTCCGTTGTGGTCAAAAGGATCATTCTGTTTACGTAACCGATTTGCTACCAAAAAAAATGGTTCAAATGGCTCTGAGCACTATGGGACTCAACTGCTGAGGTCATTAGTCCCCTAGAACTTAGAACTAGTTAAACCTAACTAACCTAAGGACATTACAAACATCCATGCCCGAGGCAGGATTCGAACCTGCGACCGTAGCGGTCTTGCGGTTCCAGACTGCAGCGCCTTTAACCGCACGGCCACTTCGGCCGGCAATTTGCTACCACATTCGAATATCACGAAGTATGCATATTACCTTACATCAAAGTGGTACAGTTATTACAAGCTCTCAAAGGCTTACCTATTATTTCTCAAGAATCAGTTAGCAGATAAAGTGGAAGTAATAACCAAATGCCAATGTGATCGAGTCTGGAATAAATGCTGCTTATGACATTGACACAGCTAACAACGGTTCTCCATGCTATCAGAAGAGTTACATTTTCTCGATATGTAGTTGTCGGTACAAACTTCAAGCGTGATTAAAGTTATAGTTAGTGTTACTTGTTTCAGTCACGCAGCTGGCATCCATTTTACGGGGTGTTATAGGTGCCACAGGTTATTGGCGCATTTTTACGTGAGATTATGTGCAATGGAGTAGCAAGTGAATCAGCCTTTATTTAACTGTTCTACATGCCTCAAGTTTAGCATTTTACGTTACTGATTATAATACGCTACAGTATTTTGGCTAGTCTTGTCATATCACTCAAAGCGTGTTTTAATGAGGGGAAGTTTTCGCTTTATATGTTTATATGACTATTATTATACTGGCGCTCGCAATGACACTTGTAAATTATGTTTTTCTATCACGGGCAATTGCACGTTAGCTCTTGAGGCTTAGCAAATGCTACACACTGCAGACAACTGTTTAGCTTTAAGATTTCTCTTATAATTATTCCCTATACTGTTAATGTAGTGTTTGACTGAGCAATGACTTCCGCTTTTCATGCCCGATTGCTTTTGGCCTAACGGATCACATTTTATAGGCAAATTGCAGCAAAGATTATAACACAACTTTGATTCATCACAATTAATCTTCATATTCAAAAATATAACGAAAAGAACAGATATGGGAGGTTTTCACAACAGAAAAATTATCACAGTTTAATCATTCAAGCGAAAATGCTGACAATCTGAGTTCATACTGTATAATGGACCGTTTGCTAGTCATTAAACGGAGCAAGTTATCAAACAGAACAATTAGCATGAGTTCTGCTTTGGCTGGTATTCATAGAGTTTGAGCATCTTTTTGAGTCAGTTTCAAGAAAATATGAACAGCTCTCGAGGAACAAGGAACTGATTCAATACAGAAAGGTATTCTGCAGAATAGAAATGTCAGTTCTTCAGGAGCCATTAGCCTTCACCAGGAGAGTGAATAATTCTTAAAAGAAAGATGAGGCAGATAAACAGAATCCATATCCCTTCTTCTGTTTCACCGTCCTAGCCCAAGTATCCAGACAAACTTGAATGAAAAAGAGATTTGTGCAAATGGAAAGCATCTGAAACACTTTCGTTTTACTGACGACAGGGAAACCGCTTGCTTCCGGCACTGATAAACAACAATGCAGAATGGCAGAACTTACTAGAGCAAGCTTGCAAGTAGCCCTGAAAAGCAATAACGACTGAAATAATGAAATAACATGTAGATCCGTTTCATGGGTTTCTGAATTTAGGGCTGACAAAAACGATAACCGGATGGATGACCAAGAAAAAATGGAAGAGAGGACATGTCGTGAGGATGTTTAGCTAAACTAACAACGTTTTGAAAACTGTGAGTTCGACGTGGATGAAAATGAGGGTCACAATAAGAGTAGGTTTACCATACGTTTTTGGATCCAAGCCAAGATATATTTTTCGAACTACTTAAGATGACCCAGACAAAATTCTAGTTTTTGTGATGAGTGGCAGCTGGCTCTTAATGTGGAAAATGTAAGTTAATGGGAATGAGTAAGAAAAACAAACCCATAATACTTGGACACACACTTTATTTTGCCCATTGCCAAACGATGAGAGAAAAAATGAAATGGCCAAAACCGTGTAAATGAGTTACTTCACATACGAAAACATCATAAGCATGTTGCCCCCGTTGTGTTGCCAAACGACTGGTTGTGGTGGAACCAACGATGTCAGTGCTTGCCTGGCTGAGAGACAAACAACTGTATGAGAATGCTTAAAAACGCCATGTCGAACACAAGGGTCTAAAATTAAAACTAAATCCTCGCCAGTCATATACTCGTGAAACCTAGGACACTTTTGTAGCCCTGGACATTACCCAAGACAGCACCAAAAATACGAGAGCGTCCGCACTAGATATATTGGGAAAGTTCTTTGCAGGAACACAAGAGACAAGATCGGTGCGCGACAACAACCCAACGGGAGGTGGGAAGCTGACGTGAGAAATAATGCACAAGCAAACTGGATACATACCGCTGCAGACCATAATACATGCAAAAGTCTTCAGGAATTATCTATAAAATGTTGTATGTGGAACAACTGATAATGATAATGATGGCGATGGCGACATCTACAGCGTGAGCAAAATCAAACTACCACAGAAAATACTGAGTGCACCTTGAGATAAGTGACCTAGCTTAGCCCACGTAGCTAGTCGCTCGGTCTAACGTGCTGCTCCCCAAACGGGAAGGCGTGTCGGTCCCTGCCACGAATCCGCTCGGTGGATTAATGCCGAGGTCTCGGCGAATGCGGGCTGGTTCCCCTTATTTCGCCTCAGTTATACTGTGTTCGCGATTGCTGCACAAACACCGTTTCCACTTACGCGAACACTATAGTTACTCTACCACGCAAACGTTTGGGGTTACACTCGTCTGGTATGAGACGTTCCCAGGGGAGTCCACTGGGCCCGAACCACAAAATAAGCCTGGGTTCGGTGTGGGGCGGCGGTGGGCTGAGTGGACTGCAGTAGCCTGTTGCGGGGTTGTGAACCACTGAGGGCTACGGCAGGACGAAGCCTTCCGTCGTTTTTAGGTTCAAATGGTTCAAATGGCTCTGAGCACTATGGGACTTAACATCTGTGGTCATCAGTCCCCTAGAACTTAGAACTACTTAAACCTAACTAAACTAAAGACATCACACAACACGCAGCCATCACGAGGCAGAGAAAATCCCTGACCCCGCCGGGAATCGAACCCGGGAACCCGGGCGTGGGAATCGTTTTTAGGTCCCCAGTTTAATACACACATACAACCTAGCTTACATCGCCACATCTCGGGCATAGAACTCAACTTCGGACACTTATGGCGCAGCATGAAATATTTGCTGGGCCTCTTTTTAATTTCCCTACTCTGTATAAGACTCAACTGGTCTACCGTTGAAAATTACTACTGCTGTTGAATACAGTAGGAGCGCTGCTTCGTGTACTGGTTACAACTACTGTGCATCTTTTCTCTAAAAGCTCCCTAAGTTTGAATTGCTTTCTATCAGAGAAATAAAAACCAACATTCACTTTTTTCTGTTAATTGCACATGTAGATTCCAACTTAGATCACACTAGGTGTTGGGTAATTTCTTACGATTTTAAAAAGTTTGACGTGTTTGCGTTGTGAAAAGAAGCTGGGTAACGCTGCGGCTGTTTGAACCGGAAATGTGACCCTCCACAAGGATGTGCTCTTGGATGCTGTCACTCACACCTGCATGGGCAGGTAGAGGACAGAATACGCCGCAGCCCACTTCACAGAATTCTCTTGTTTCCGTGAACTGCGTCTCAGAAAGGCAGCTGACTGACAGCAGCAGTCCTTGTACATTGTGTCTCCGGATCGAGAATGCTAATACACATTACCTACGCTGCACACACATTCTGATGTGAAAAAAAAGGAAAGTCACCACACGTTGTTACCACGCAATAGGATATTGACGTATAAAACCTGGACCAACCAGTAGTTTGCAATTGGTCGACGGACATGGAGATTGATTCATCTTTCCAGAGTGCTCTGGCGCTTACATAAGCAGTCAGAAAAAGGGCACATAGCATCATATTGTGGGAGAGAGTAAGTCTAATATGAGAGGAAGGTTGGTCGTAAGTAATGAATGGTGGTATGACAACCAATCTATTTCATCTCGTTATAAACTGCCGCTACGAACACAAGAAACGCACTGGTGGCTCACGTCAACAGTGGCCAGTTCGCTGCTTACATCATTATGTAGTAACGGAAACATGATTGACTAACATTAACATTATATCTCAAACACGAATCTGAATTTGCTAACATGCTTGCTAACGTCGCAAAGGCTCTAAAATGCGTTCTAAAAATGTTGATAGAGAAGCGTGCTAGATACTCAACTGCTTATCGACCTGTTGTAAGCCGCGGCTGTCTATAACGCTGCTACTGCGTCAGTGAGTTGCTGTAAGAAACGAAATATTAACTTTAATGCATATCAAGGTTCCTCTTATCTTACTCTTCTGGGTTTAACAGGCGCCAGGGGGAGATAATATCCACGGTCGCATGACCTAGCACTCAACTGTCCAAAGAAGAAATATAGTAGAAGTTGATATCGTATGTGAAAACACATTTTTAAAATTTCCCGAAATAGATTTTGTCTAACAGTTATGTTTTACGAGGTGCTCAGACGTTTTATGTGCGGTACCTTAGCGAAGACCGCCACAACGAGTTTTGGGCTGCAAGGTACTGGTACAAATGTTACCGAAATGAGAGCCCAAGTCAGCGGGGTACGTAAAGAGGGAATTCCTCTTATGGACTTACTTGACGAGCATTTAGTTAAGTCCATCGGAAAACAGAAATGCAGAGAAGTCTGGAGTACTCTAAATTACACTACTAGCCATTAAAATTGCTACAGCAAGAAGAAATGCAGATGATAAACGGGTATTCATTGGACAAATATACTGTAGTGGAACTGACATGTGATTACATTTTCACGCTATTTGGGTGCATAGAGCCTGAGAAATCAGTACTGGCCGTAATAATGGCCTTGATACGCCTGGGCATTGAGTGAAACAGAGCTTGGATGTCGTGTACAGGTACAACTGCCCATGCAGCTTCAACACGATACCACAGTTCATCAAGACTAGTGACTGGCGTACTGTGACGAGCCAGTTGCTCGGCCACCATTGACCAGACGTTTTCAACTGGTGAGAGATCTGTAGAATGTACTGGCCAGGGCAGCAGTCAAACATTTTCTGTATCCAGAAAGGCCCGTACAGGACCTGCAACATGCGGTCGTGCATTATCCTGCTGAAATGTAAGGTTTCACAGGGATCGAATGAAGGGTAGAGCCACAGATCCTAACACATCTGAAATGTAGCGTCCACTGTTCAAAGTGCCGTCAATGCGAACAAGAGGTGACCAAAACGTGTAACTAATGGCACCCCATACCATCACGCCGGGCGATACGCCAGTATGGCGATGATGAATACACGCTTACAATGTGTGTTACCTCGTTGCCAAACACAGATGCGATCATCATGATGCTGTAAGTAGAATCTGGATTCATTCGAAGAAATGACGTTTTGCCATTCGTGCACCCAGGTTCGTGGTTGAGTACACCATCGCAGGCGCTCCTGTCTGTGATGCAGCGTCAAGGGTAACCGCAGCCACGGTCTCCGAGCTGATAGTCCATGCTGCTACAAACGTCGTTGAACTGTTCGTGCAGATGGTTCTTGTCTTGCAGACGTCCCCATCTGTTGACTCAAGAATCGAGACGTGGCTGCACGATCCTTTACAGCCATGCGGATAAGATGCCTGTCATATCGACTGCTAGTGATACGAGGCCGTTGGGATCCAGCACGGTGTTCCGTGTTACCCTCCTGAACCCAGCGATTTCATATTCTGCTAACAGTCATTGGATCTCGACCAACGCGAGCAGCAATGTCGCGATACGACAAAACCGCAATCGCGATAGGCTACAGTCCGACCTTTATCAAAGTCGGAAACGTGATGGTACGCATGTCTCCTCCTTACACGAGGCATAACAACAACGTTTCACCAGGCAACGCCGGTCAACTGCTGTTCGTGTATGAGAAATCGATTGGAAACTTTCCTCATGTCAGCACGTTCTAGGTGTCGCCACCGGCGCCAACCTTGTGTGAATGCTCTGAAAAGCTAATCATTTGCATATCACAGCATCTTCTTCCTGTCGGTTAATTTTCGCGTCTGTAGCACGTCATCTTCGTGGTGTAGCAATTTTAATGGCTAGTAGTGTGTTAGGGCAGAGCATTATCTGCAGCCCGAGCAATATTTGGTATTTAGTGACCATCGTATTGTAAACGGGAAAAACAGGTGACCGTTTCATGATACATATGATACTGCAGTTCTTGCGCATTCTCAGTTTCGATACAGGTTGGCATTGCCGGTCTCAGGTTGTATTCTGGCCGAGAAAGTAGACAGTATTTCCATCTCCCACTTGCACCCTTCTGCTTGCGGACCTCAGAAGTAGACTCCAGGACGCTAAATTCCTATCTACCCTGCGGTATGGTCTAATGAAAAATAGTCAGGAGATAAACGAATGAAAGACTCCCCTTTTCTCCATTAAAACTGACGTTGTGATAGGTCTGAAACGCGAATTAAACGATACGGTGTTCATAATTTAAGTTCTATTCTCAGTACGCTGTAGAAAGAGGACCCTTGCTTTGAATGACATCAAATTTAAACAGCAAATTACTGACGAAGGGGAAAACGTCATGGAATGAAAATAAACTAACGAAAATTTGACCAATAGATGGCACTATGAGCATCAGAATATGAACACCAACACGAGTGGCACACAGCTGTTCCTCCGTTTCCGAGACGTCCAACATGAATGTTTCCGTGAAGTTAAGTTTGCAGTCTGAGAGGCTTTCTTGCAACATCCCTAGGTAGAGCTGCTACGTGTGGCCTCGTTAGGGAAGAGCTCTGTGTCTGCTCGGCGCTGTTGTCCATGCGATGAATCGGGGGTTTCTTGACTTCCTCTCTCGCAGACTAAGAGCCAATAGGCTTCCCGTGTGTTAGTGCTTTAGCACTCCCAGTGTTGACACTGGCTGCGCCACCGTGGATATGTTCTGCCTAGCATTATCGCAGCGGGTTCTAACACAATTTTGTTCCTACACTTTATTACTATCCTTATCTACAACAGTCCTTTTGTGATATATATCTGGCCAGGCACTCTTCAAATGGTTCAAATGGCTCTGAGCACTATGGGACTTCACATCTATGGTCATCAGTCCCCTAGAACTTAGAACTACTTAAACCTAACTAACCTAAGGACATCACACAACACCCAGTCATCACGAGGCAGAGAGGCACTCTTAGAGATGTGCATACATGGAATTTCGGGTGTAAGCTCCAGTGAGAAGAACAACACATCATATGTTGAGCGTGCTCTGAAGTTGCTGAAGCACCTTGGAGCTGCTCTTATGCTGTCTAGATAATTCTGTCACAGGATAAGCAGATCTTTCTTGATTGTTGTCCATCTTATATGTAAGTCCTGACCAGCAAGTTCCGCGAAACTGGTTAGAAACATTGAAGCATGGCTAAAATGGGTAGAGACGAGGGGATTTAAGCTGTTCTCATGTTGGGTGAAGAATATTTACTTAGTGACTTTCTCTCTGGCATCTGCCTTTCCTATAACAAGTTTTGTGTGTCCGTTTCTTCTTAAATCGTCACCGACACGTACTTTGGTGTTTTGCAATTGTCACTGACTCCAAATTTGTTATGCCGAGCCATACATGCATAGTAGACACTATGTCATCAATGATGTTCTGTTCTACAGTTTTTCACAACGTCAGTTTAACTATTCATGTAACTATTCATATACGATTTAACAAGTAAATAAATAAATATCGTGTGTCTAGGGCCTCTCGTCGGGTAGAGCGTTCGCCGGGTGCAAGTCTTTCGATTTGACGCCACTTCGGAGACTTGCGCGTCGATGGGGATGAAACGATTAAGACAACACCCAGTCACTGAGCAGAGAAAATCTCTGACCCAGCCGGGAATTGAACCCGAGCCCTTACGAATTGACATTCTGTCGCGCTGACCACTCAGCTAACGGGGGCGGACATTTAGCAAATGACCCACTAACTTGTCGCTTCTTCTGTTAAGCATTTTCATTGTCTTCTTTCCTCCGTGTTACATTCAACAAGATGTCATTTACGGCATTCTCATTTCCAAATGTGAGTTTATTTAGCTCCTTCAGATATGATTGAACAAAATTATGGCTATTTCCTTAATTATTCACTAATTTATTTTCAGGAAATTTCGAGTTATTTGTTTTTTTGATCTTTGTTGCCAAACTCTGGCGTGGTTACTTTGGTTAAGTTTGAGAAGTAAAACGTTTTTTTTTTTTTAGTTTAAATAATCGAAATTCACCCACAGAAATTACGCAAAGTAGATCTCTGAGAACCGTTTTCTTCACATATGTCGACATATGTCGACCCTGTTCCCTGTTGTGGCGGGACACAGGACAATGTTTTTTTTGTGACGGAATAGGTTAACATTCGAATTGAAATTCGAAAATTGATTGAACGTGTAATTTGTTTTGATTTGTTTGTACTCATTGAATTTAAAAAGTGGCTATTAAAGGGGATTAGCCATTACATTGGAAACAGGGGTCAAAAGAGAAGTAGAGGGAATGCAGTAGCAGAAAGTATGTTTTGCACTGCTGTTAGTGGAAGTGCAAAAAATGAAAGTGGGGCAGTGAAAATGAAAGAATGACAGAAAGAAACGGAAGATGGGCAGGAGTAACAGGATAAATAACTGAGTGGCAGACAGATATATTAGATGAGTCAAAAAATGACCTACATAAAAATTTCAAATAAAACTTGAAGAACTTTAAAAGGGAGTTAGAACATGGGCTAGAAAAGAAAATGTCTGAGTTCAAGTTGGAGGTAAATAAATATTTTGATAAATTCCAAGAAGATGTTAAAGAGACATTTAAGGAAATGGAATTTGAATTAAATAAAAAACAAATGAAATTTGAGAATGTCATAAAGGAAAAAGTAGAATGCTAAAGTGTGTAGACAAGGGAAGATTTAAGTAAAAGGCTATTGTGATCAAATTTTTCAGGAATATAGTGAAAAGGCTAAGGTAGAAGTGGAAGAGATCAAAGAGATGACTTCTAGCACTGATATTAGAGTTTGTAAATTAGAAAAAACTGTGCAAAGCAAAAATTTTGCAGCATCACTGTTGCAGATGAGGGGTGGTAGCAATTTTAATAATATGGCGTATGATCCTAAAGACGTCCTTTGTCTTTATATAAATAGTTTGAAAAGCCAGTTTATGGCAGATTGACAAGTGAAAGATAAATGGAGAACGACAAGTGCTTGGTTAAAGGAAGAAAGTGTGGACTGAGGAACAGATGCACCAGATAATCAAGAGACTTTTGAGGATTTAGTATCAGCATTTCTGGGAAAGTACTGGTCCAAGCAAAAACAAAATGATGTTACAGAGGCTTTTAAAAGGGCTCCTTGGTATGATAGGAAAAATAGGTAGAGAATAAATGAGTACTGGGAAAGGTGGATCAATAAACTGAAACATTTGGATGGTCCATAGAGTGAAAAGAATATTATAGAAGTATAAAGAGGTAAGTTATCTACTAATCAGAATGATGATTGGCTATAACAATAATGTTCAAAACTCCCTGACTATAGTGAGGGATGTAGAAAGCTAGCAAAAAAATTTTCATTTCGTGAAAACAGAGATTCTGAGTTGTAGCATGAGAAAATAGACCAGATAAATGCGAGAGGCAGAGGAGAAAGAAGTCGAAGCAGTTTTAGGGGTAATAATAAAGGTCATTACAGAATGGGAGAGTCGTAGATGTGAAATGTACTCTTGCAACAGTGAGTGTCCTTCCTGGGGCAGGTCAATTTTTCGGCCGTGTGAATGTTACAAGTTACCATACTGAAACATGAAGCTTAGTAGTTTGTAGTTATAGTAATACTAGTTGTATGATTAGATGTGTGGAAGTCAGAACCTGGTGGCTGAAGAGACTGTGCCTATGGTTGGTTAAGGAAACGATGTAGAATCAGTAGGGTCATGTGTGGAAATGTTTCGCCAGATGTATGAAGAAGTTAGAGAATGTGAGGAGCAGCAAGGAGATGGAAGGAAAATTGTTACAGAATGAAAATAATAATAGTGATGAAGAAAATATTTGTGATGATGGTAGTAAAAAAGAGGAAATGATACAAGGGGATACATATCTTTTACACAATAGCTTGCAGGAATTACAGAGGGAAGGAATAGGACCAGTTTCTGAAATTATTGAGGAGAACACTACCACAGATTCTTTGAACAATGAAACAAATGTAAGTGATGAAGAGAAAGTTAATGTTTTAATTATTAGTAAAGGTAGGTCTATGGGAACTTGAGATAAGACGGAAACAAGTTTATGTGCAACTCGAAGCGCCGCAGAAGAAGTTATAGATCCAAAACTAAGTCATAATGACTAGACCTATGGTTGTATTGAGCAGAGTTTATTACATGAGGCAGGTGAAGTTGATGACATTAGAGGTGGACAACCATTTGCGAAAATACGCACCTGTTCTAGTGAAGAGAAAGCCCTTTTGAAAGCTGGCAGTGAAATTAACGCAACTGCTGAGAGCTGTTTTAATACAGTAAAGGAGCATAATGATGTAATGGATGTGCCAGTAATGATTCTAGAAGTAGCAGGTGCTACTGGTAAATTAAGTAAAGTTAAGCAACAAATAATTTCATAATTTGGAATTTGGCGCATAAGTTTAGCGCGAACATTTTTGTGGTTCCTGACCTGAATGTACCTGTGATTTATGGAATGCATTGGTTAATGAAGCGTAAAGCAGAAGTTAATTCTAAAGACAATTTTGTTATTTTTGAGAATTAACGTTCGAAACAGTGAGTGAATTGTGAGGATTTTTCAATAGACAGTAAAAACTTATTGGGACATGTGGAACTAAAGACGATGCCAATAGAAACTGATTTTGGAGAATTAGATTTGATTCTGGACTTTGGCTGCGATAAAGATGAGACCAAGATTATAAAAGACTTAAAGAACCAAATAGCTAAAGTTGACAGACTGGTAGAACGTGGAGTCATAGAAAGAAGTAAGAACGTGTTCAACGGTCCTTAAATCACTGTGGGTGAAAAAGATGGTAGTGGGAGAGTTGTTATAGATGCCCGTATGTTGAATACTGTTGCGAGGAAAGACCAATTGACCAGGAAATGTGGGTGGGATATTGCGAGAGTAATATGAAATTAATTATATGACCAGTCTTGGCTTGACGAGTGGTTACAGGCGAGCGCCATTTGCTAAGGAATATCGAAGACATGTAGCCCTTTTAGTGAATGGGAAGTGTTACCGGTACACTGTCGTCCCAGTTACGTTGGATATTAGTGTTTCAGTGTTTGTACACGCACTAGACCAAGTGTTAGGACCAGAGTTGAATTCCAAAGTAATGGTATATGTGGATAACTTGATGATTACGATGGAGTGATTGGTATAACATTGTAACTTGTTGAGCCGGCCGGAGTGGCCTTGCGGTTCTAGGCGCTACAGTCTGGTACCGAGCGACCGCTACGGTCGCAGGTTCGAATCCTGCCTCGGGCATGGATTTGTGTGATGTCCTTAGGTTAGTTAGGTTTAATTAGTTCTAAGTTCTAGGCGACTGATGACCTCAGAAGTTAAGTCGCATAGCGCTCAGAGCCATTTGTAACTTGTTGAACACAATGTTTTTAGCTTTAAGAAAAGGGGGCTTGACCCTTAGACTTAAGAAGTGTGAATTTGTTCGCAAAGAGATAAAATTTTTTGGAAGGACCTGTCCACTACTGGTATTAGAGCTAATCCAGAAAAGATAAAGCAATCAAGGAATGTCGATCTCCAAAAAATCGAAAGCAACTGATTTCTTTCAAATTTTTTAGAAGTTTTGTGCCTGGACAAGTTTCTAACAACCCATGTTTGAATGAATTATAGTGTCCTAAGGTACCTTTTGTTTGGACAATTAAGTGTCAAGAGACTTTTAATGAACTCAAGGAGGTTTGGAAGGAGGAGAGAATTTTACACCATCCTGACCTCAGTAGGTAATTATATTTAGGAACTGACTCGAGTGGGCATGACAGTGAAATGGAACTATCCCAGAATTTTGGAGATGAAGATAAAGGAGATCACAGGACAGTAGCTTTTGCAAGCATATCATTAAACATGTATGAAAAATTACAGGGTGACTGAATGCGAAGCGTTGATCATAATTTAGGGGTTCCAAAAGTTAAAAGATTAGATGCACGGAAATAAATCAATCATTTACACTGACCACAGTGCCCTATATTTTTGAAAAAATTTAGATGATGTATTTATGATTGTAAAGGTGGATGTTGTTTCAAAAATGGTTCAAATGGCTCTGAGCACTATGGGACTTAACATCTGAGGTCATCAGTCCCCTAGAACTGAGAGCTACTTAAACCTAACTAACCGAAGGACATCACACACATCCATGCCCGAGGCAGGATTCGAACCTGCGACCGTAGCAGTCGCGTGGTTCCGGACTGCAGCGCCTAGAACCGCGTGGCCACCGCGGCCGGCTGGATGTTGTTTTTGCAACAATTTCAGTTTGAAGTAAAAAATGTCAGGGGTACCCAGAACATGGTGGCAGATGCTTTATCCAGACTGCAAATACAATGGACTGATAAAATAGAACATGATATGTACGAGAAACATGTAAAGCTGTTTTATGTAAAGGGAGTTCAAAAGAGAAACATTTCAAAAATCTGCGGAAATTTCAAAAGGTACCAGATTCATGATGAGATATGAAAGCTGATAAAAGGGACTTTGGTAAGAAGAGTACTGAAAACATATTGTCAGGATATTACACTGTATGTGGTGGGATATTGTTTGGGTGAACTAATGAAAATTGGGAAGCCTGGAAAGTATACTGGGCCAGTGAGTATGTAGATGAAGTAATCGAGTAAGTTCATTTGAGTTTTTGACACGTAGATGCTTAAAAGTGTATACGAAAGTTAAAATAGTGTGTGATTTTTGACAATATGGTAAAAGTGTGAATAACCTTATCAAAACAGGTGACAAATGCCAAAAAGCCAAAATTACCAAGCAAATGTGCAGATTTCCCATGCAAAACGTGAAACTGAATGATTTGATGGAATTGTTACCTGTGGATTTTTATGGTCCTTTGCCAAACACAAAAGGGCGTTTTGCGGATATTTTTGTGGTGTTGTATGTGTTCTCTAAACTTTTAAAGCTGTATCCTTTACGCAAATTAACTGGCAGAGGGATCTTGACTAAGCAAGAGAATGACTACATTGCGAAATTTGGGAAGCTATAAGCCGTTCTTTCTGATAATGGATCACAGTTTACCTGTAAGGAATGGAAGTAAGGCGTTGCCAACCACATTATGTGAGAGAAATCAGCAAAGTGGCACACAAACTGCAGCAACAACAATAATTAGTAGGGTGATACTACGGGAGACATTTATGTTGTAATGAATAATGCTGTTCATGATGTAACGGGGTCTATGAAAGATGAGAGACTTTTCGATTTTGTGGAGGAAAAAATATCTTTACCTCCTATGAATGAGTTACTCAGGGATGAAAAAAAAAGAATAGAGTGAGAGGACCGGTAGAAAAGAAGCTGAGGAAGAAACGCCTTTATGATAAGGTAAAAGTTGTTGATATTAAAGTCGGGAGTCCGGTATTAGTAAAGACTTATGGGATAAAGGAAGTAGATAATGAAATAACGAAATTTTTTAATGAGTACAAAGGACCATTTGAAATAGCCAGGATGCCTCACTCAAAGGCCTTCTATTTGGTCCTATCAAAATCAAAGACGAAGTTTGCCCTTAAGAATGTAGTGAATTTGATGCCATACAAAGGATGAATGATTCCAGCATAAACTGTGAATGTAATGATTGCAATAAATTATGAATGTAAAGCTTGTGATGCAGGAGTGGAAATGAATAGAGATGTAGGGAATAAATAAATTTGTTTTCTGAAGTATAAAACTGAAAGATTTAATTCCTTAAGTTTGCAAGGCCATTTAAAGAAGTGGTTATTTCAGAGCATGATTAGTGATAAGTTTACTAATGATGTTTGTTGCCAAATTATGACGTGATTACTTTCATTAAGTTTGGGAAGCAAATTTTTTTTTTTTAGTTTAAATAACAGAAATTCACAGCCAATAATTACGAAACGTAGATCTGTGAGAACCGTTTTCTTCCATGTGTCATTTCTGGCATTTCAACAGTTCCTGATCTGTCTCTTTCCATACTCTGTAACACCCTTCTACGTATGACAAGTTTCCAGTCCTCGTTCTGACTTTTATATAATGCCGAGAGCTCCAGAAGTGCAGTTTTAGGAGTTTTTCTAAATTCCATATTTGACTTTTTTCTGACAGTAGATCACTTATTTTAAAATATCTGTCTTCTTTTGCAACAGTCAAATTACCAGGTAAGTTTCAACTGGTTCCTAACAGGTTAAGTCTGTTTCATGTGAGCAGTTATTGCTGGCCATTTTACTCATAAAGTTCGTGCATTCTACAGGTAGGAATGCATGCCATGGCCATAATGTGCTCTTACGTTGTCTTCTTGAAAGTCAAACCCTTCACCGAAATATTGACTGTGGAGCTGGCAAATTGTTTGAAGGACTCTCTGCCGATACTGCACAGATCTCAAATGATCTTCGATCGCGATGAGAGGAAAACGGCATCCGTTCATAACCCTGTCCGAAAATATGACAGATCTAGCTCCATGGTGAATTCATGGGATTCTTTCACTGACAAGGAACCCCATGAGTAAGACATCGCAGGTTCAGTCTTTAGTAAACGTGATTTGGAAGTGTTGAGTTAAAAATTATGACAGGAAAAATATTAGCTGCCAATGACTCACCACGTGCATCAAGAAGCCGACACGAAATGAGTTTCAGATATAAACCTTCGATGGGATGTATGTATTGCGCTTCACAAAATCAACATCGTCGACATTCAGGAAATGTTCAAAACAAACTATTAACTTGCACTATGCACACCTAATGAAAGATGGCGTGTCACAGTGATCACAAAGGTTCGTACCATTAAGATCTAAGGCAAACCGTTTGGGCGTTACAGACCGTGCAGGACGTTCAGCTAGATATCCATTCTCAAAGAATGCATATAGGATCATATTGGTGTAATAGGGTGACGTGAACTGATGGAACGTGATACCATGCAACTGGATGCGAAACTGCCTGTTGTGGAGCTTATCGTGAAACCGGCTTTCCTCTAAGGTAGAGCGATAATATGTTTCATAGCAAGTAAAAACAAACATACAGGTGCTGAATTTGTGCAGTGGTTCCAGGTGGTATGAATTGCAATGTCACACACTTTTCAGGAGGGATAGTTTGTTCTAAAGGAGTACGATTGTTGTATGCGGACCAGGAATCAAGCAAAAGCAACTTATTTCGACCAACTATTGGCCAAAAGCAGTGCTCATACCATAGTTACAGTTCTCTTATGTCCATTTTCCCACTCTTGCTTGCTGTGACGTAAATACTCCCTACTGCCCTTGCATGGTCACGCCCACAAGAAAGAGTCGTAGGGAACAGCGAACCTTCAACTTCTCGCAGTTCAATAAATGATTTCCCAGCCAATTTACATCCTGATTAACAGTCGGCATAATTGTATACGAATGCGTTATGGCTCTGATGTTAGTTGATATTCATACAACTCTCTTGGTACCTCTAATTTCCAGGGTTCCTTTCACATGCATTTCCTCTTCAAATACCGATTGGTCGGAGTTGAAAACAGATTTCATGCTGAACGATGGAATAGTTTTGTTTACCTCATCTACAAATTTTCGAGTATTGTTAAGTTGGCACTTTGTTTGAAATTTCGTTATCTTACTTCTCCCAATTCTGTTGCACTGTTTGAAGTTAGACAACCATCATCTGCTCGTCTTGAATTCGCTGTAACCTATGTCACATGCAGTTTTATGTGCATAATGTAGTACGTCACTATAATGCACGTCCCGTAAATTGTATCAAACATCCATGAAACGAACAAACACCAGTTTTTGCAACAAGGTGTCTTGTTCTCCCTTGAATAACCGCAGTTTTTCATATGCACTATACGGTCGTATTTCTGAGGACTTATTCTAAATACGTTCATAATTATTATTTTTACAATGCTTCGGATGTTATTTCGTTACGTAATTATGTTTAGTACCCGTTCCTTCAACAAAGACTGTCCTTCGCTACATTTCACTGGAGACGGGATTTATGGCTCCCTGTCCGACAATAAAGGGGAACTGTATGACTCGACACCTCTTTCAGTACTCCTTTCACATGTTCAGCACGTATCGCCACCATTGTACTCATGTACGTTGTCCGCACAGTCGAGCGAATACGACATCACACATTCCGCTGACTCATCTTGCAGAAACGCTAATAATTCATCTTCCCCTTCTTTGCGAAATTCCTTAGGTTCCTTTCTGATGGAAGGCCAACTTGGGCACTTGTTGTAGTAGATATAATGCAATGTATGCTTTGTTTATCGTTGCCATTGCTCTGCTCTGTATCAACACCACTAGTACTGTAAAACTGTTGTGAGTTAATCAGTTCCACTGCACTCTCTAGCCTCATGCTGTGCTCATCATTAGATGCCTCCTTTTCCGCCCCCTGTTGCCATTAGCAGCCAATATTGTGGTTGCATGGTAGACAACATATGGGGCCTCGAATGCGGTAAACATCATTGGCCTTTTGCGACCTCGCACTCAAAGGGTTCCTTGTAACACCTGCATTGGTGTCTGGCCACGTACACGTACTTCTACGATGATCACGATGCGTTAGCGAATCCTACACTCGTCGATGAAGAGAACCGTTCGCTACTTATCTAGATTCCATTCGTTCTGTTACGTTGTGTACCTTTTTTACGCACTGCAGTACAAAAAAATGGTTCAAATGGCTCTGAGCACTATGGGACGTAACATCTGTGGTCATCAGTCCCCTAGAACTTAGAACTACTTAAACCTAACTAACCTAAGGACATCACACACATCCATGCCCGAGGCAGGATTCGAACCTGCGACCGTAACAGTCGCGCGGTTCCGGACTGAGCGCCTAGAACCGCGAGACCACCGCGGCCGGCCACTGCAGTACAGGGGAACTGGTATGTAATACGTGTCTAAAGTCAAAACGCTGATGCTCTCTGGGTGAACACAGCCCTTCTAGTTGCCTCCAAAGAGTCAACGAACAATTATTCTGCATTCTCCTTGGAACACGTATGAATTGTAATTTGTAGGCACCCGTCATCGGCTAGTGTTCGCTACGGGCGAGTAGTACGATGCACATTTCCATGTTTCGTATCTCTAGATAGAGGTTCAACGTTCAGATGACGTTGCTGCTATGTACACAAATTCGTGACACTGGTAACTGTTTCCGCTGTAAAGAGACTTCGCGCGCTTAACTCGAAATGACCTCTCCGCTGCATGTTGACCCACCGCCAGTCTGCTCCTTTCACTATTGGACGCATCGTGCGCTGTACTGAATTGCACTGGAAATGGGTTTACCTACGTCACACAAGAGTCTGTTTGTAATGATTTCCTGTGGTCAAAAGTGTATTGGAGGAAGGGTATCCAATGAAATAAATACAAAAAATGCCATGGGAACTTTCATGGTCGCACGTAACTGTTCTACAATCTACGTGTAATTTATTGTTCATCATTATTTATGGATTCGTTTTACAAATCTACATCCCGAGCTGTATCCATTCCAGTTTTACTTTTATTATCACTGAGCACGTGTTGCGTGAATTATGTTCATTATTCTCGTATATACGGCAACTTTGTACAATCTCTGATACTTGTTTGGCTTTTGTCTGTTTTTCATTGGCAAACGTTTAACTTTGTCGTGTTGGGTTTCCAGCGTCCAGTTCAAAGATTATATCTATGTCATCGTCTAGTGTCATTTCTGTATTTTCATCTTACCTTTATGTTTTCTCTAACAAGATCTCACCTTTTTGACTGTACTACTGGCCATTAAAGTTGCTACACCACCAAGACGATGTGCTACAGACGCGAAATTTAACCGACAGGAAGAAGATGCTGTGATATGCAAATGATTAGCTATTCAGAGCATTCACACAATGTTGGCGCCGGTGGCGACACCTACAACGTGCTGACATGAGGAAAGTTTCCAACCGATTTCTCATACACAAATAGAAGTTGCCCGGCGTTGCCTGGTGAAAAGTTGTTGTGATGCCTCGTGTAAGGAGAAGAAATGTGTACCATCACGTTCCCGCCATTCATAAGGGTCGGATTGTAGCCTATCGCGATTTCGGTTTATCGTATCGCGACATTGCTGCTCGCGTTGGTGGAGATCCAGCGACTGTTAGCAGAATATGGAATCGCTGGGTTCAGGAGGATAATACGGAACGCCGTGCTGGATCCCAGTGGCCTCGTATCACTAGCAGTCGATATGACAGGCATCTTATCCGCATGGCTGTAAAGGATCGTGCAGCCACGTCTCGATTCTTGAGTCAACAGATGGGGATGTTTGCAAGACAACAACCATCTGCACGAACAGTTCGACGACGTTTGCAGCAGCATGGACTATCAGCTCGGAGACCATGGCTGCGGTTACTCTTGACATTGCATCACAGACAGGAGCGTCTGCGATGGTGTACTCAACGACGGACCTGGGTGCGCGAATGGCAAAACGTCTGTGATTACATTTTCACGCTATTTGGGTGCATAGATCATGAGAAATCAGTACCCACAACAACCACAGCTGGCCGTAATAACGACCTTGATACGCCTGGGAATTGAGTCTAGCAGTGATTGGATGGCGTGTACAGGTACAGATGCCCATGCAGCTTCAACATCAAGAGTAGTGACTGGTGTATTGTGACGAGCCAGTTGCTCGGCCACCATTGACCAGAAGTTTTCAATTGGTGAGAGATCTGGAGAATGTGCTGGCCAGGGCTGCAGTCGAACATTTTCTGCAACCAGAAAGGCCCGTACAGGACGTGCAACATGCGGTCGTGCATTATCCTGCTGAAATGTAAGGTTTCGCTGGAATCGAATGAAGGGTAGAGCCACAGGTCCTAACACATCTGAAATGTAACGTCCACTGGTGAAAGTGCCGTCAATGGGAACAAGAGGTGACCGAGACGTGTAACCAATGGCACCCCATACCATCACGCCGCGTGATACGCCAGTATGGGGATGACGAATACACGCTTCCAATGTGCGTTCACCGCGACGTCGCCAAACAAGGATGCGATCATCATGATGCTGTAAACATAACCTGGTTTCATCCGAAAAAATGACGTTTTGCCATTGGCGCACCCAGGTTCGTCGCTGAGTACACCATCGCAGGCGCTCCTGCCTGTGATGCAGCATCAAGGGTAACCGCGGCCATGGTCTCCGAGCTGATAGTCCATGCTCCTGCAATCGTCGTCCAATTGTTCGTGCAGAAGGTTGCTGTCTTGCAAACGTCCCCATCTGTTGACTCAGGGATCGGGAAGTGGCTGCACGATCCATTGCAGTCATGCGGATAAGATGCCTGTCATCTCGACTGCTATTGATACGAGGCTGTTGGGATCCAGCACGGCGTTCCGTATTACCGTCCTGAACCCACCATTTCCATATTCTCCTAACAGTCCTGGATCTCGACCAACGCGAGGAGCAATGTCGCGATACGATAAACCGCAATCGTGATAGGCTACAATCCGACCTTTATCAATGTCGGAAACGTGATGGCACGCATTTCTCCTCCTTACACCAGGCATCACAGTAACTTTTCACCAGGCAACGCCGGTCAAGTGCTGTTTGTGTATGAGAAATCGGTTGGATACTTTCCTCATGTCAGCACGTTGTAGGTGTCGCCAGCGGTGCCAACCTTGTGTGAATGCTCTGAAAAGCTAACCATTTGCACATCACAGCATCTTCTTCCCGTCGGTTAAATTTCGCGTCTGTAGCACGTCATCTTCGTGGTGTAGCAATTTTAACTGCCAGTAGTGTACATGCGTCATTACAAAATGTCAATGAGACTGGTGGCTCTCACTTTGAAAAATTACTATGAGCTACCTTGTTGTTATACGGTGCACGCTGTGTGTGTCTATAACACAATAAATATGCATTTCCGACCATTGGTTTCCTGTCTCAGTATAATCGGTTGTAGACCCGCTATCGCATGTTTCAATTTGACCTAAAAAGGTTTAAGACACCCCTGCGCCATATAGCATGCCGTTTCTTGAAATTAGATTCGACGTTATCGTATCTGGCAACCTTACATTATTTAGCACCTGTAATTCTTCAGCTGCCGCCACAACATGTGTGGGGTTGACTGGTTCTAGTGCTCGAGCTGCTTGACTACTGGGTAACCCCGCATGACTTTCTACTGAGCGGCTACCATATCTGGCACTTGTTCAGCAGCGCCCGCTATGAGGCGGTTCACGGCCAGTCCCTTGTTAAGCGACTCGACCTAAAGCAGTGCTCGTTTCCAGCAAAATCATGCAAATTGAATGCAAGCTAACTTAACAGTTAATCACACGTCCCAGTGTTTATCAAATTATTACGAACGGTTATGTTGTTTTAAGTTGCTAGAGAAAGAGCACAGGCCACCAGTGTGCCGTACAGCTCTCTCCCTACGGTCAGGCTGAACTGCAGACCGAGCTACGTGGCTTAGTGGTTAGCACGCTGGACTCGCATTCGGGAGGACGATGGTTCAAACCGGAGACCGGCCATCCAGACTTAGGTCTTCCGTGAGTTCCCTAAATCGCTCCAGGCAAATGCTGCGATAGTTCCTTTCAAACAACACGGATGATTTTGTTACCCATCCTTGACACAATCCGAACTTGTGCTCCGTCTCTAACGAGCTGGATGTCGACGGAACGTTAAACTCAATCTTCCTTTTCGAACTGCAGCGTCTTCAGCTTGCCATCCAAAAACTGTCGTGCTTCGCTTCATGACTGTCTGTACCATAGCGGCCAAGAATTGTTATGAGAATATGAAGTAAAATGCTACACTGCGTCCACATGATCCTATTTCATCTAAAGTTCCTCATTTGTAGAGAAAAGCAAACTGTTTCAACACGGGTAAAAAGTATTGTGACACTTCTACTCTATCATTTATCAATTTGAGTGTCATTCGGACATTAACAGGCTGACCAAGAAATTTATACTGCTTTATTATTATTTCCATTGTATTGCGAAGCAACGCCATGAGATGCTTTAGAAATCGAAAATTAGATAGCCGAAATGTAAGTGCATGCAGCACAAATGAAGCATTCCTACAAAGCAGACGATTTGTGAATGAAGTTCACATTGTTTTCTCAAATATGCTTTACTAATGACAAAGACCGCTAGGACTCCTTAAGTAGAAACTGATCTCAGAATGTGCAAAGAAAGCGACTTCTCAATGTAAACCGAAATACATCTTCACATATTTGAAATGTAAAGCAATAGAGAGTTTCCCAGGATTTGTGGTGCCACTCTGTGGTATAGATCAACATGCTGCAAATGTGACAGTTTAATTCTCTTAACGGTACATTAAATTTCGAGTTTTTAGGTGGATAACTGTGTTTTTGGGCACTAAATGCGTCTATTTTTATAACAGAGAGATGTATGGAACCTGACAGATAATCTATTCAGGAATAGTTGCAAATGATTGTCAACTTATTGAATAATATGCACAGTAAATACGCTTTTAGTTAGTCATCGTAAGTCATCTGTTCTGCTGTTACCATCCTTAGAATGAAAATTACAGGAGACGTTACAAAATTTTTACTCTTTATGGAGGAGGGAATTATTCTGCTAGTGAGAGAGTTACTTAATGAAGTAACACAACATTGTGATGATCTGACAGTTACCAAAAAAGTGTTCAAATGTGTGTGGAATCTTATGGGGCTCAACTGCTAAGGTCATCACTCCCTAAGCTTACACACTACTTAACCTAAATTATCCTAAGGACAAACACACACACTCATGCCCGAGGGAGGACTCGAACCTCTGCCGGGATCAGCCGCACAGTCGATAACTGCAGCGCCTCAGACCGCTCGGCTAATCCCGCGCGGTTCAATTACCAAATTCAAATGCTACCACAGTGAATGACGTAAGATATGTAACCAGAAACAAGTAAATAAAACTTAATGACATTCAAGCTAATCGAATATTTTTCGTTAGTTGTAACACAGCGAAATAAGACAATAAAGGAATCGAATGGTTCGCGAAACTTCAGAGCCTAGAATTTCACATCCACGTAATCTAGAGACCACATCTGTGTGGTGTCTGTCAACCGAGTGAGCAAAACTAAAGTTTTGTTATACAACAGACTCGCTACAAATGAAGTTTTAGCAACACACTAGTTATGTGAACAGTAAAGCAACGAAGTGAACATATACTGTAAGTTGGATTAGTAAAATTTCTCGTATTGTAACCCAGTGTTTCTTCATGTATCACTATAACACTGAAATACTGTTCCTGTTTTTGACCACAGAGAAAACATGGTACTCCTCTTAAGATTAAAATGACATGAGTTACCAAACGTCATTGGTAATGAATTCATCCTGTACTCAAACAGTACAAATGCTGCACTGTTGCAGATAGTACAAAATGAGGAAAATTAAATTGCTAGATAATTTACAATTAGATATGTAATGAGAGACATTCTTCAATAGGATTTACATCTGGCTCAGTGCTTAGTCACAAATGGTCGTCACGATGGCATACTGAAAAGTAATGTCTCCGAATTTTTTATGTGAAAACTCGTAAAGATGTTTAAATAAAATACACGTTATTAACCGTCTAAGTCGTTATTATTCGTGTCCACGTATTTATTTCTCTACATAGTCACTGACAAGAGTTTAGTTTGTTGATAGGTACTGTCACTACAGAATGTCTGAATTTGTCGACTGAGCCACAGCCTCACCTCTGCTTGCACTGCTCCATCACTATCAAACTGAAGTCCTCGAATTTTTTCTTAAAGTTTTCGAAACAGGTGAAAATCTGATGGGGCCAATTTGGAACTCTACGGAAGATGGTCGATGACAGTGAAGTCTAAACATCAGACTTCGCAGATACCGCTGCGCTCGTGCGTGGCCTGGCATTGTCATCCTGAAGGAGAGGGTGTGCTGTGTGAAAACACACGGGCAACGTTCTCCCATACTAGCGCTGAGCATGCTACGCGATAACTTAATAATAACGCCTGGTGGTTATTGTAAATATACGTGTACGATGTACTAAGGAAAAAAAATGTTGTAGATGATCCGAGAGCGTCCATGAAAAAACAGGTGGTGAGCGCACGCGACTTCAGCGATGCAACAACTAGCTTTCGCTGGGTCCAGAGATGCTGCCTGAACGACGCGCAGCAGCCGGCCGCTGTCGTAGAAAACCGACAGCAGCAACGAATAATCAATTGTCAAAAATTGGCGTGGCGCTGCGTGTTTGCTCGTTTTAAATGGTTCCTATGGTATGATACAAAGAGTTAGTTAGTTCCCGTATAGACCTCTCACCAGGGGGGCGCAGAAAGCTATGCGCAGAAAGCAACGTGTTTTCTCAGTTGTGCGCATGACGTCACGGTGGAAGCAGCTGTGCCAAACAGTACACAGTTCGAACTGTGTGTGATTGTTTTTCTTGTGTTGTTTTGTGTTTGAAGGAGTATTTTGATTGAGTTCTTTCTTCTGAGGTACTCAGTCAACAGCGGAAACATTCGGAATTCGGGAGTGTTAACGGTTTTTGCTGTAATTGATATTTGATTCGGAACTGAAATAGTTAGCGATAGTGGACAGCGGAATCAACATTGTGTTCGCCAGCTCTATAGTTTATGGTTCGTCCTGTAAAAGTCTTATTGGAGAATCTACAAGTGAGTGAGAAAATTAATTTTTACAATGCCAGGTTGTGCTGTAAAGGCCTGTTTTTCCTACAACTGGAGCACAAAGGGAACTGACGTAATGTATCACAGTTTCCCACGTAAAGAAACATTATCAAAACTATGGTTGTCGAAATGTTGTAGGAAAGACAGTGTAAATGTTGCGCATGCAAGATTATGTTCTCGCCATTTCGCATAAACAGATTACTTAAGGGATTTACAGTCTGAATTGCTTAATTTGCCACGAAAAAGAATGCTCAAGCCAGATGCAGTTCCTTCGTGCAATCTGCCGTGCAGTAGTGCAACTGTCAATGTGTCACCCGCAACAGAAGACAGAACCAAACGGTATAAGAAACGAGAACTACATAAGAAATCTCTGGAAACTCTGGAAAAGCTGTCACCAAATAAAAAACATCATAATAAGAGCACATGTACAGATGACAGTTCTTTTTCAGACACAGATAAAGTTACTTTGATGAATACTATAGCGGCTTTAGAAAGAAGGAATGCTGTTCTTAGAAACAAGTGTGTGCAACTTCGAGCTCTTAAGTAAATTCATTTCAATGCGATTAAATGAATAGTTTCTGATTTATTTGAGCCGAGGTTTCGAAATTCAAGTGTGTGTCAGTGTGGTTGTGATCTGACATTTTACCGATGTGTGAGGCATAAGCTGCGAAAGAATATAACTCATCAGTTTTAACTGTAATATTTTAGCAGCAGAAAAGCAGTTTAGACATCTCATTTCTGGTATAAACAAAATCTTCCACCAAAAACTTGACGTAAACGCGCATTCCGTGTCGTCTGGTTGTGAGCGCTTGCTTCCACGCTGACGTTACTAGGCCAGTCAATGGCAGAGCAGAGCGCTTACTGCCCAACCTTATTATTTAGTAACCTTGCCTCTCACCGACTAAGTGGATATATCGGAGTGCGACTAGGTCAGATAGTAGAGCGACCCTCTGCCTGGTGTATTAAGGCTGCGCAGCTGGCGATTAAGGCTTGGGAGAGGTAAGGGAGTTTTGATTGGTAGTACCAGTATTTTAATTTGGGTACGGTTCGCGGAGGCAGCGTGGCTATTCAGTCTGTTGGCCCCTGCTCATACACGTGCCTTTGACGGTTGTTTCCTCCCAAAGCTGAGCAACGATATATACAGAGATTCTGTGGGATTCTCTGAATACTCGCTGGTGATACACCGTTTTTGGCGAATTTAGGTGCACGAGCTATCAATTGATTGTCGTCTTGTGGGCAGTTTCGGTCGTAAAGTTTGCTGTGGTAAATCCAGTGTGAGCCTGGGTATAGAGGGAAGTAGATTTGTAGATGCTGAGTTTTTGGGAATCGGTGGAACCGATATCCTGTCCGTGTTGTACGATTAGTGTTCGCGGCTCGCCCAGAGGTAATCGGGCTGTTAGCAGTTTTATTGAAGTGGTTTGGTAGTGGTTGGTTAGTGTGTCGAGAAGGGAAAGCTTCGAACACATGTTCGTACTTGTTGTTTAAATACCACTATCTTACAGCGGACCGAGAATTGGCTCGAATAAATACAAATGTTTCTCCATATTGTGATAGAGTGCACCAGTAGTTGAGTGGATAAGAGACGAGGAAATAAAGGAGCCATTTTACAAGCAGCACGCTGCTAAACAAAAACTCTATTAGACAAGGCGACGAGTAGCCAAATTCAAATGGCTCTGAGCACTATGGGACAACTTCTGTTGTCGTCAGTCCCCTAGAACTTAGAACTACTTAAACCTAACTAACCTAAGGACATCAGACATCCATGCCCGAGGCAGGATTCGAACCTGCGACCGTAGCGGTCGCGTGGTTCCAGACTGTAGCGCCTAGAACCGCTCGGCAACTCCGGCCGGCCTGGCCAAATACAAATAGATAACTTAGCTGGTCACATATTCTCAACGCTTGAAGAGGTTCAGAATTGTTTTAAATTGTCACTTAAGGTTAGATTTAAAGTGGCGGTGGCACTCGGGGTTTTTGTTCAGTTTTTTTATTACTGAATTTCCGTGTTGTGGGCTGCAGTTTTGATGGCACTCGCTCACTTACGGGAATGAACTTGTATTGAAATACCTAGAGAAAATAAATTCAAGTTTTCTTGGGTTAACATAAACCTTACGTGTATTTAGTTATTACCTGGTGTGTGTATATATACAGGGTGAGTCACTTAACGTTACCGCTGGATATATTTCGTAAACCACATCAAATACTGACAAACCAATTCCACAGACCGAACGTGAGGAGAGGGGCTGGTGTAATTGTTTAATACAAACCATACAAAAATGCACGGAGGTATGTTTTTTAACACAAACCTACGCTTTTTTAAATGGAACCACATTAGTTTTACTAGCACATTTGAACATATAAGCAAATACGTAATCAGTGCCGTTTGTTGCATTGTAAAATGTTAATTATGTCCGGAGATGTTGTAACCTAAAGTTGACGCTTGGAACCTCCGACGTTCAGTTGCGTGTTGTAACAAACACGGGCCATGGTCGGCGAGCAGCATCTGCAGGGCCAGCCGGTTCTCCTGATCTTACACCTCTGGACTTCTTTCTGTGAGGTACGTTAAAGGAAAATGTGTACCGTGATGTGCCTACAACCCCAGAGGATATGAAACAACGTATTGTGGCAGCCTGCGGCGACCTTACACCAGATGTACTGCGGCGTGTACGACATTCATTACGCCAGAGATTGCAATTGTGTGCAGCAAATGATGGCCACCACATGGAACATCTATTGGCCTGACATGTCGGAACACACTCTATTCCACTCCGTAATTGAAAACGGAAACCACGTGTGTACGTGTACCTCACCCCTCATGGTAATGTACATGTGCGTCAGTGAAAAGGACCAATAAAAAGGTGTTAGCATGTGGACGTAAAGTGCTGTTCCAGTCTCTTCTGTACCTAAGGTCCATCACTTTGGATCCCTAAATAATTCGGTGCTCTCCGATACACACGATCGAACAGCAGAGGAGTGGTACTCAAGCGTCAACTTTAGGTTACAATATCTCCGGATGTAATTAACATTTTACAATGCAACAAACGGCACTTATTACGTATTTGTTTATATGTTCAGATGTGCTAACAAAACTAACGGGGTTCCATTTAAAAAAAACGTAGGTTTGTGTTAAAAAACATACTTCGGTGCATTTTTTTATGGTTTGTATTAACCAATTACATTAGCCCCTCTCCTCACGTTCGGTCTGTGGAATCGATTCGTCAGTATTTGATGTGGTTTACGAAATATATCCAGCGGTAATGTTAGGTGACTCACCCTGTATATTACGGGAAAAGAAAAGGGTGAATTCCAGAGATCTTAATACCGACTTGCAGGACGTATACGCTGGTATTTGTAAGTTTCCTTATCAAAAGTTCATTGATTGAGTGGAACCCCGATAAACCTACAGAGGGTAGATATTCTAAAAAGTTAAAACGATTTCATTGATGGAAAGAGTGTCTAAGAAAATGGAAGTAGAATTGAAGTTGTCGTAATTTATTACGGAAAGTTCAACGATTACACTAAGGACAAGTATTAGTAAATTTGTGAAGTACGTGACGTATTATTTACATAGCAACGCTGGGCTAGGTGGAAAGAGATTTAGTTGTAGCATAAACTATTTCACTTCATATCGATATTTGTGGAAGCGTCTTAATTCAAACTGGTCATAACACGACGATATATAGAATTGGAGTTTTGTAAGTAATTAAAAAGTTACGAGCCTTTTCCGGAGACAATGTACTGCGTTTTGAGAATGTCATTGTGTGGGAGAACAATTGCAACCTAGATGGGACATTTATCTCGACATAATATAAACAGGTACTGTATTTAAAGAGATTTGATGCTTGGATTCGACCAGTAGTTTAGACAACGGGAGTTGTTATCTAAATTTCCCTATCTCGTAATTACTGCTTGATATTGGTGATCATTGTCATTAGAATGTTTGGATGTGCCTGTTCGTAGTGTAATCGTGTCATTGTTCAATTTCGACGTTGTGTAAAGTAAGGGTGCTGTCTTTCATTATTCGATATTCGAGCCGGCTGCACAGTCAGTGGTTGAGGTTGCCGCATAATTATACTAAGGATGATCTGTCTTCAATTTGTTCCTTAAGAGTGCGATTACGGTACGAGCTAGTCTTAGAGTAGTCGCCAGGCGCTCTACTATAACTGGAATCTTCTAAAATCAGATAGCGATCCGCAGTCGTAACATCGACTGTGAAATTAAAAACTGTACCTAATTAAAGCGGTAGTGGTCGATTGGTTCGCCCAAATATTTTGCGAGGCAGGAAACCATACATTAACGGCATAACGACGTTGGTACAGTACGATCCATTGTCGTTGTAAGTTAGATCTTGGGTGCCGCCAGTCGGCGCGTTACAAGGGCGCTACATGTGTGGACGAACTTTTCTAATTCAAAACTCGATTACAGCACGTTCTTTCTCGTGCACCTACATAGTTACGTTACACAACGCCACGTCACTCGCCACAGTCCGGAGCCCTCTAGCGGCAGAGAGTAGTAACTTTCATCACCGAAGCGTCGACTGATTAATATGCACGATGTGTAATGCCCAACCGGTGCGCAGAATAAGAAATTCGGAAGCATTACTTTTCAGCACGCCCTCGCACAAAGAGCAAAAGAGATCTGCAAAGTGTTCTCAGGCGATGAGAACTTTTTGCCTTATGTCTGCATCATTTAGAAGGTGACAAACTTTTTTTTTTTTTCATATTCCCTCTGCGGTCAAATAACAGCTGGATATAAACACACCGGGCAAAGAATTAGTCACCTTAGTAGCAGCCACCGGCTGTAGGCTTCTTAATAGCCTCAGTTCAACCAGGACAGTCCACAGTTTATGCAGATAAGCAAGTATGTAGGTAAAGCTGTTCACTGATAATTAGATCTCGCAGAACTATCAAATTGCCTGAGCGTTCATCAAACAATAAAGGTGAGTGTGCGGCCCTTGAAGACACACCATGGAAATTCACAAGGAAACGCAATATTGGTCGCCGAGAATGCTAATGGTTCAAATGGCTCTGAGCACTATGGGACTTACCATCTAAGGCCATCAGTCCCCTAGACTTAGAACTACTTAAATCTAACTAACCTAAGGACATAGCACACATGCATGCCCGAGGCAGGAGTCGAAACTGCGGCAGTAGCGGTCGCGCGGTTCCCGACTGAAGCACCTAGAACCGCTCGGCCACAGTGGCTGGAGAGAATGCTGAAAGAAACATCCTGGTTCATGTACACGGTAACACGAAAGACTAAGCCCAAGTTCTTTTTTAATTTTTTTTAAAGCCCCCGAAATATGATCTGCAGCCGAACGACAACCTGCGCAGAGCACACCGAGGGCTAAACGTCTCATCGGGCTAACGGTGCACTCAAAGTCTTCCAGTGGCTTCCATTAACTGATTATCTGAAAAGAGGTGAAATCGTGACTCTCCCAACTACAGTCCATACCTCCAGTCAGCAGCTGACCAGTTTCTATGTACCTTGGCAACTGACCCCCCCATGAACCATGGACCTTGCCGTTGGTGGGGAGGCTTGCGTGCCTTAGCGATACAGATAGCCGTACCGTAGGTGCAACCACAACGGAGGGGTATCTGTTGAGAGGCCAGACAAACGTGTGGTTCCTGAAGAGGGGCAGCAGCCTTTTCAGTAGTTGCAAGGGCAACAGTCTGGATGATTGACTGATCTGGCCTTGTAACAATAACCAAAACGGCCTTGCTGTGCTGGTACTGCGAACGGCTGAAAGCAAGGGGAAACTACAGCCGTAATTTTTCCCGAGGGCATGCAGCTTTACTGTATGATTACATGATGATGGCGTCCTCTTGGGTAAAATATTCCGGAGGTAAAATAGTCCCCCATTCGGATCTCCGGGCGGGGACTACTCAAGAGGATGTCGTTATCAGGAGAAAGAAAACTGGCGTTCTACGGATCGGAGCGTGGAATGTCAGATCCCTTAATCGGGCAGGTAGGTTAGAAAATTTAAAAAGGGAAATGGATAGGTTGAAGTTAGATATAGTGGGAATTAGTGAAGTTCGATGGCAGGAGGAACAAGACTTCTGGTCAGGTGACTACAGGGTTATAAACACAAAATCAAATAGGGGTAATGCAGGAGGAGGTTTAATAATGAATAGGAAAATAGGAATGCGGGTAAGCTACTACAAACAGCATAGTGAACGCATTATTGTGGCCTAGATAGATACGAAGCCCACGCCTACTACAGTAGTACAATTTTATATGCCAACTAGCTCTGCAGATGACGAAGAAATTGAAGAAATGTATGATGAAATAAAAGAAATTATTCAGATTGTGAAGGGAGACGAAAATTTAATAGTCATGGGTGACTGGAATTCGAGTGTAGGAAAAGGGAGAGAAGGAAACATAGTAGGTGAATATGGATTGGGGGACAGAAATGAAAGAGGAAGCCGCCTGGTCGAATTTTGCACAGAGCACAACATAATCATAACTAACACTTGGTTTAAGAATCATGATAGAAGGTTGTATACATGGAAGAACCCTGGAGATACTAAAAGGTATCAGATAGATTATTTAATGGTAAGACAGATATTTAGGAACCTGGTTATAAATTGTAAGACATTTCCAGGGGCAGATGTGGACTCTGACCACAATCTATTGGTTATGACCTGTAGATTAAAACTGAAGAAACTGCAAAAAGGTGGGAATTTAAGGAGATGGGACCTGGATAAACTAAAAGAACCAGAGGTTGTACAGAGATTCAGGGAGAGCATAAGGGAGCAATTGACAGGAATGGGGGAAAGAAATACAGTAGAAGAAGAATGGGTAGCTTTGAGGGATGAAGTAGTGAAGGCAGCAGAGGATCAAGTAGGTAAAAAGACGAGGGCTAGTAGAAATCCTTGGGTAACAGAAGAAATATTGAATTTAATTGATGAAAGGAGAAAATATAAAAATGCAGTAAGTGAAACAGGCAAAAAGGAATACAAACGTCTCAAAAATGAGATCGACAGGAAGTGCAAAATGGCTAAGCAGGGATGGCTAGAGGACAAATGTAAGGATGTAGAGGCCTATCTCACTAGGGGTAAGATAGATACCGCCTACAGGAAAATTAAAGAGACCTTTGGAGATAAGAGAACGACTTGAATGAATATCAAGAGCTCAGATGGAAACCCAGTTCTAAGCAAAGAAGGGAAAGCAGAAAGGTGGAAGGAGTATATAGAGGGTCTATACAAGGGCGATGTACTTGAGGACAATATTATGGAAATGGAAGAGGATGTAGATGAAGATGAAATGGGAGATATGATACTGCGTGAAGAGTTTGACAGAGCACTGAGAGACCTGAGTCGAAACAAGGCCCCCGGAGTAGACAATATTCCATTGGAACTACTGACGGCCTTGGGAGAGCCAGTCCTGACAAAACTCTACCATCTGGTGAGCAAGATGTATGAAACAGGCGAAATACCCTCAGACTTCAAGAAGAATATAATAATTCCAATCCCAAAGAAAGCAGGTGTTGACAGATGTGAAAATTACCGAACTATCAGCTTAATAAGTCACAGCTGCAAAATACTAACACGAATTCTTTACAGACGAATGGAAAAACTAGTAGAAGCCAACCTCGGGGAAGATCAGTTTGGATTCCGTAGAAACACTGGAACACGTGAGGCAATACTGACCTTACGACTTATCTTAGAAGAAAGATTAAGGAAAGGCAAACCTACGTTTCTAGCATTTGTAGACTTAGAGAAAGCTTTTGACAATGTTGACTGGAATACTCTCTTTCAAATTCTAAAGGTGGCAGGGGTAAAATACAGGGAGCGAAAGGCTATTTACAATTTGTACAGAAACCAGATGGCAGTTATAAGAGTCGAGGGACATGAAAGGGAAGCAGTGGTTGGGAAGGGAGTAAGACAGGGTTGTAGCCTCTCCCCGATGTTGTTCAATC
Source organism: Schistocerca piceifrons (assembly GCF_021461385.2). Classification (NCBI taxonomy): domain Eukaryota; kingdom Metazoa; phylum Arthropoda; class Insecta; order Orthoptera; family Acrididae; genus Schistocerca; species Schistocerca piceifrons. Next base: position 724,238,554 of record NC_060141.1, read on the forward strand.
TGTATATCGAGCAAGCAGTAAAGGTAACAAAAGAAAAATTCGGAGTAGGTATTAAAATTCATGGAGAAGAAGTAAAAACTTTGAGGTTCGCCGATGACATTGTAATTCTGTCAGAGACAGCAAAGGACTTGGAAGAGCAGTTGAATGGAATGGACAGTGTCTTGAAAGGAGGATATAAGATGAAGATCAACAAAAGCAAAGCAATGATAATGGAATGTAGTCTAATTAAGTCGGGTGATGCTGAGGGAATTAGATTAGGAAATGAGGCACTTAAAGTAGTAAAGGAGTTTTGCTATTTGGGGAGCAAAATAACTGATGATGGTCGAAGTAGAGAGGATATAAAATGTAGGCTGGCAATGGCAAGGAAAGCGTTTCTGAAGAAGAGAAATTTGTTAACATCCAGTATAGATTTAAGTGTCAGGAAGTCATTTCTGAAAGTATTCGTATGGAGTGTAGCCATGTATGGAAGTGAAACATGGACGATAAATAGTATGGACAAGAAGAGAATAGAAGCTTTCGAAATGTGGTGCTACAGAAGAATGCTGAAGATTAGATGGGTAGATCACATAACTAATGAGGAAGTATTGAATAGGATTGGGGAGAAGAGAAGTTTGTGGCACAACTTGACCAGAAGAAGGGATCGGTTGGTAGGACATGTTCTGGGGCATCAAGGGATCACCAATTTAGTATTGGAGGACAGCGTGGAGGGTAAAAATCGTAGAGGGAGACCAAGAGATGAATACACTAAGCAGATTCAGAAGGATGTAGGTTGCAGTAGGTACTGGGAGATGAAGAGGCTTGCACAGGATAGAGTAGCATGGAGAGCTGCATCAAACCAGTCTCAGGACTGAAGACCACAACAACAACAAACATTGGCAACTGAAGACGTTCAGCTTTGCAAGGTATCCGAATCGAAATATCCTCTGCGTGCTATTCCCTTCCCAGTGTTTGTCCCGAAACTATTTGAGATGTACCTGAATTCACTGACAGCAGTAATTCCTGCTTGATTTAAGATAGCTTCCCCTTGACGCCGTACACGTCCCTGGTCCTTGTCGGTTAGGGCATTTTTACTGCCACTGTTCGTACTCCTTGTCATATGGCTGGGACTGATAAACCATTCCTTGCATACACTTTGCCACAAAAAGATAGTGGAATTTCATTCACGAAGTAGTCGTGTGCGCCTCCAAGAATGACAGCTCCGTTCTTCTGATCTGTTGCATCCCTGCATCGATCCGCCTTGCTGCCACCAACTGGCACACACACACACACACACACACACACACACACACACACCGCTCCACTCCACTATAATGACTTGGACCGTCGGTGGAGGGTCACGTGACCACCTAGTGCTAGTTCCACACCGGCTACAGCGCTACAAGTGACCAGCGTGCTTGGTTATGAGGATAATAAACATCTTGCCCGATGAGTTTATTTCGCGTATAGAATCCCCACGCCTTTCTACACCTCAGCCTGAACCACTGACTATATTCTCACTAGCTTTCTAATGTTTCGTGTTCGATGGTTGTATCGTCTGGTGTTTGATAATACTAACTGTTCAAAGGCATGGAAAATTTTTTAACTGATATCACGAATGTAATCGCTGACTACTAATCAATGTGGGGAACCTCCAGCAACCGGTGTAATAAGACTTATAGACTTTGAGCAGTGGCGTAAAGACCTTGTAAGAGTAGAGTTCTGGGTGCCTGGGTGCCTGGCTGTATGTAGACACTGCCTCAGTCAAGGGCTTTTTCCATTTTACCTGAAAACATTGCTAAACAATACATAGAATTAGCACGAAGAAGGAAAAATCGAGCCCATTCCCAAAATCACTGACATGCTACATGGCTATAGACAAAATGAAAAAAAAATGCATTCTTCGTTTTTAAATTGCTTTACAGTGTAGCCTAACTCAGTAATAATATTACAGAAAAAGTGTAATAGACAATGTACAAAGCATTTTATTCACTTATCTCGAACTGGTGCCAAACGGTTACATAATTAAAAAATCGTCTCATACGAAACATTAACTCATGTCTAAAGTGTAGAAGGTTTTCAGAAATATGCTTAGATTCCATCTATGCGTAATAAGACTTATAGACTTTGAGCAGTGACGTAAAGACCTTCTAAGAGTAGGGTTCCTGGGTGCTTGGGTGCCTGGCTGTATGTAGATAATGCCTCAGTCAAGGGCGTTTTCCATTTTACCTGAAAACATTGCTAAGCAATACAATATTGTTTCAAAACCAAGATGCTTAGAAAACTTTGTAAGCCACGTGACGATGATGTAGTGTACATGACGAGAACGCAAAATCGACGTGAGCTCTATAACCACGACGACTTTGGCGCACTTTGCACTTGGCAAATGCGCTATTGAAACTTCCGACATAACTGATGTCAACTGCACATGCTAGTGGCGGTTGCCTAAATGCAGGAGCAAAGACGTCACAATCGTAGATGGTGGTAAGCGACGCTCCTAATCAATGACATCATCATGTGAAAACCGATGCCCCTTCTCCTCCTCTTTCCCCAACTCCCACACTTCCCCCTTTCCAGCCAATCTCAGTGAAGTGTTAAAAACGTATCAACCAATGACAGCATAGCATTTTAGACGACAGCTATACCAAGAACTGCGTAAAATGGCAACAAGCTCAAGTATATTTGCGAAAATCGTCGGAAAATAATAAGTAAGCTTCACATGAATTGTTGCCATGTCCATAGATATTTTCACCTGAATCAGGTACCCACACAAACACACACACACACACACACACACACACACACAGTACTGCAGATCGTCCTACCACTGTGTGTACTGTACTGCCTTGGCATTACATTTCATCTCATATGTGTCCACACATAAAAAAAAAGAAATTTATACGATACTTCCACAGCGCCTCATCATTAAATTTCATGTGTGCGCACACAATAACAACAAAAATTTTTACTGTACTTCCACATTTATCTCATCATCCCTCCGATTTATACACTACAGTAAATTTACTTTATATGCAATGCTTACTTTAATAAGACAACAATATTATAATATATTAGAGAAGAAACGAAAGGAAAAAAATAGCAATCCAAAAATACTACAGATATAAATTTTACTATAAATAATTTTTACATTTTTATAAAAATAATTCAGAGTGAGTTTTGAGTACCAGCCCAATCGTTTCAAATTTTATACTGACACAGACAGTGGAAACATTCGAATTTAGCATGAACAAATTTTACAATATCATATACTGCAAACACTAGGTTGTTATTACTTGAGTGAATTTTTGAGACAACCTCATTAGACAACCAAGTTTTGACAGCCGTGCCTGCCTTAATAAAATAGAAAAGATGCTTCTTGTCTCTTTGGAAATTTGAAAACCCGTCTTTTCGGCATGCAGCATTTTCCTTGCAAAGTGTGCCATTCTGCGCCTCGTGTTGCGACCTCAGGCTTACGGCAGCGTGCAGAGCTGGCCAGAAATAGTGGTCACATTCAGTAATCGGCTGATAGTTTGTTTTGTCTGACTTCAGTGATACGTAAGGATATCCAGATAATCATCATTGTGGCTGCCTTCCGAACGCACCATTGGTTGCAGTAGAGTATCTGATACTTTCTTAATAGACGGCTGCGCTTCGATTGTTTTGGCTCTGAAGGTGCTGGTGATCATTCAGACATGGCGTTCTGTGCTATCGAATGAAAGACCAACGTTGCGTAGTTTTGCATATGGTTTACTGTGCAGTGCTGTTCAATTGGCATCACGGATTTGGAAATTGAATTTTCACCTGCGCGAGTTTTTCCACGTTGGCGTATTGTTGCTAAGAGGGAGACGTTTATGTCTGCTGTGTGCTGTGTCGTGGAGCATACGAGTTATACTTAACTGGTCTAATATCCTTTTCTACCAGTGATATTTTCAGATGTAGTGTCGAGAAATTGAGGCAGAACTTCGCTATCATAGGAGCGAACTATTTTTGCAGATAGTCAAATTGCAGGCCATGGTGGTGAGGTTGCTCGTGGAGTACTGGTTGTCAATTGCAGGCCATGGTGATGATGTTGCTCATGGCGTACTGGTTGTTCTTCCTGTTTCACTGTCTCTGTTGGTACATGTCGATAAAACAAATATCACACTAGACTAATCTGGGAACACACTGCCGAGTGATGGGTAAAATTCTGCTTTGAAAATCATTTTTTTGTGATGGGAAACAAACTGATGCTTTTATTTATGGTGAAAATTCTATGGAATACATTGTGTTTGGGTTGACTCCAGTTACACATTGCACAAACAAAATTGCAAATATCTTCAATGTGATGAAGCACAAGAGACAATTCATTTGACTGTTCTTAGAAGGGACAAGCTGCATATGTGTGTGTGTGTGTGTGTGTGTGTGTGTGTGTGTGTGTGTGTGTGTGTGTGAACTTATATCCGAATGATGTGTATGTGGACACATGTGGTTGTTTAGTTAGCTTAAAATTATGTTACTTGCAAGCTGAAAGTAATTTGGGGAATCATTTTGTTTGTGATGCGTAAAAGCTACACACATGTGAGAAGAGGTAATGATGGTCTTGAGCAGAGGATTATGGTAATATGTGTTGGGGTGGATTTAGTAGAGGGCTGCTCATGAAAATTAGTTTGTTAAAAACGTGTGTATAAATTCGTTGATTCGGGCTTACTGATAGAGGTAATATTAATAATTGGTATTGGGAATAGGTGAATTATTCATTTTTGTGTATTTAGCTAGGAGCTGGAAGTTAGTGTGTTATAATATATATATATATATATATATATATATATATATATATATATATATATATATATATGTTTGTGTGTGTGTGTTTTATGGAGAACTTAGAGAACATGAGTAAAAAGTGGTTTAGTAGAGAATTGAAGCCTATAAAAATTTGTATCTACATCTTTGCTTTTTTTATCATTGCTTTAGCAATTATCACTGGAGAGCTAAGCACAGTGGAAACATGGAAAAACAGGGAAAGGTTTTGAAGCTTGATCACTGGGAGTCATCTCTCAATTTATCTGGACAATCGCTTATTTGAGGTTCATGGCTTGCCTGGTAACAGATGCACAACACTGTTGACTGTTCTCTTAGGCGACTGATACAAGTAACTGGTAGCATCCACCTTGTGCAATCAATGGAAAACATACAATGTCCACAGATGATAGTTTCTAGGGCAGTGAAAGAGTGTGAGATACAGGAAAAATAGGCTGGGCATTAGTTAGATATGTGACTGTGAATTTTGTGCCTATGAGACAAGACGTATGTTTGTTAATGTTTGAGCATATACATGCACACGTTTCCGTATTAACATTCATGATGGCTAATCCACCATTACAACTTTCGATTACACAATAGTGACACAGTATGTAAGCATGCAGAAAAATTGGTATGAAGTAAACAGTTATTATGGCACTACTGAGTGTCAAAATTAACAGGCTAATGTGATATGAAGTGGGGGATGTGAGATTAGGAGCTGCTAAGTATGTTATGGTTCAAATGGCTCTGAGAACTATGGGACTTAACATCTATGGTCATCAGTCCCCTAGAACTTAGAACTACTTAAACCTAACTAACCTAAGGACATCACACAACACCCAGTCATCACGAGGCAGAGAAAATCCCTGACCCCGCCGGGAATCGAACCCGGGAACCCGGGCGCGGGAAGCGAGAACGCTACCGCAAGACCACGAGCTGCGGACAAGTAGGTTATGTATATGCAGAATATTTGGTTGAGAAGTGTGTGACTGAGAAGTGGCCATGACTTGGCTGGGGCAGGTAAGTCAAACTTGTTGCTGGGCAGAACACTCAAGTCAGTTGCAGTCAGCTGTGTGAGGCCAGGGGCTGCTGTTCAGGTTACGGCGACTCAGTGACAAGGAAATTTCGACTGGAAGGGTAAGAGAATGTACAGCTGTGTTCTTGAGGAACTGAGGCAGTATGAACTAGGAACTGTGTTAAAACTAAAACCTATTAATATTCACTTTAAACTGCAGGATGAACTAGGAACTGTGTTAAAACTAAAACCTATTAATATTCACTTTAAACTACCAAAAATCTGAAGGCGGTGTCTGATTAACGTTTGTGAGATGATCTCAGTACCGTTATTACCGTCTGTATAAAATTGTTATTAGCAAATTTATCATCATTTAACATTAAAGTTTTTTGTAATATAGATAAATTGATACAGACACATATGTAAGCTTGTGAAACATGGTTAAATAGCTCTTGATGTCAATCAAGGTTTGAAAAACTCTCTAATATTGTCAAACAAATAAGTAAATAGTTCAATATTATTCTGTGAATAATCTGAAAAGAATTGAAAAACCATAATTTATCCATATACACACACTTGATTATTGTCAGCATGAGGTTGCTATCCTCTTATCTGATCAGTCCATGTATTTATTTAATGATGTTTTGATAATTATGTATGGATAAGATATCATTTGATGAACATAGAAATGCAATGCTAATGTGCATAAAGATGTTGTGGTGACTGCTGTCCATTGCCACTTTGTATGTGGAAAGTAAAATAAATAAAAGTGATTGTTAATGAATAGTGCAGAGGGAATGTCGTAAAACGAAATCACACCATGTAGTATGAATAATGTTGTGTGAATATTGTAACACATCTGATTTCATGAATGTTGATGAAGTTGAGAAACACTAGGGTTTATGCAGTACTGATCATGTGATTAAGGTTTGCAAGCCAGAGCTTGGGGTCTATTGTCAGTGTGTGGTTGTAATGGTTGGACTTTCGATGTCCAGCAAAATCAAGACAGAATATTTTGGAACTCTTAATGCTGGTGAACATGCCAGATGCCAGTGACTCATTAAGTCTTATTTCAATAAAATTTTGTTAATATTGATAGATTTATATACAACTGTTGAACTTTGTGATTATTGCTGCAGGTTTTTAGTGATTTTGTTGCTGCTCCCAGCCTTCAGTCTTTACTTGCTACTGCCTGCAAAACGTTGTAGTTGCACTAAAAATCAATCATTCATAGTATGTGATTCAGTAATACGTTGAGTTAACAGTATTTGTAAGACCAGCATTTGTATACAACTTGTATGTGAATATTGGAATAAAAACTGAGTCAAGAATAATCTGTCTGCCCATATCATTATCCTACAGGATCATTTATTGATGTTTCTCCTCTCTGTTTATTTAATTTATTATTTCACTAATTAAGGTGCTTCATAAATAATCCAAACTTCTACAAGGGCTTAAAATAACAGCACATCACCAAACCCCTTTTGATTAGATGAGACATACAAATATTAAAGGTTGTGTATTTACCTGCTGCTGGTAAGGTAGCAATGAATAATGAAAATATATTGACAGATAGCAAAGAAAAATTTTTCACATTATTGTTGCTGAATGGTAAACATGCAGTTAATCCATCTGAGATGCATATCGTCATGAATGGTGTGGAGAAAGTGAAGTGGATTAAAGATTTGTTGCCAGAATACGATGTGTATAACACTGACGTCAAGCTCTGCCACTCATCTCCTCCACTCTGATCAAGAATGTGTGTTGGCAAATAGAAACCAGTGACCAGAGGTTTAAATGTGAAGTTGTTAGATAAGTGGTGGTTTCATCGTCATTTGTGAGGTTTCCTATATGACGCCAATGACTGGAATTGACCTTGTTGTTGAACAGTGAGTGGAACAGACATTGTTGTTGTTGTTGAACAATGAAGGAAATGTAATGATAAAATTTATATTTGATTTGTGTGTTCATCCTTTTCCTCCCACTCCGTCTGTAAGGTATTGTATAAAGAAATATTTTATTGTTGATACTTCATTGTAGTGAGATTTTGCTCTTGGTACTGACTTTATTCTAATGAGCATGGAAGCTGAAAGAGTTGAAGAACTGCATCGCTCAGCATTCAGAGTTTCTTGAAAGCGAGTGGTTATCTCGAAAGTAATTATTAACCTTCATCAAGCTATTTTGTTGATCTGATTGCAAATTCAAACTACAATTCAGGTTATGAATTTACAGTAACTGATTTGTGCTCCAAAAATGTTGGGTCGCTGATTTGAAGTCTGAAACTACTGTTAAGTTTGCAGATCGATTTATAAAATTACGCAGAAGAAATAACAGAGTTTCAAATCACTTACGAACTGCCTTAGGTATGGGATTTTCTGACAGCCATTTGAAGAAACTGATGGAGAAGCACATGATTAATCGCTGCCAGTGATTTTCAACCTTGAAAGTTTCGGTTGTGGAGCTGTTCAACAGAACTCTTAAAGTAAAGATTTTTAAACAGTTCAGTGCTCAGAGTTTTTGAATTGGCTTCATAAGGAGCAATATCTAGTAAACCAATATGACCACACAAAACATAGATCAATAAATATAAGATCTGTTGATGAGAAATATAACAGCGCTTTGCTGATTATGTATACCCCAAGTTTTAACCGTCTTTCTCTAGGGCATCCAGCCAGTGGCCACGCTGAAGTTCGACACCAATTTCTAAAATTCAAATAACTTTGAACACGGCCCAATTCAAATGAAACTGAGGTATTTTTTCGACATGGAAATGTTGTATGTGGCCTCATTTTGCTTAATTGGCACCATTTTTATCCAAATGAAATGAAGCTAACGTAATTTCTAAGCTGCTTTCCGATTGACTACTACATTGTGATTGGCTGCCTCATTTTAATACTGTGATGCGATTGGGGCACTTGAGGATAATGCCATCATTGATAAGGAGCGATTTTGCTTACCGCCATCTTTGAGTGTGACATCATTACCCCTGCATGTAGGCAACCCGCACTGACCATTGCAATTGATCTTAGTGGTATAGCAAGATTCAGTACCACATTTAAGTGCAAAGAGAGACAGAGTCTTTGTAGATATGGTACTGACGTGGTTACGAGAGACAGGGTAAAGAAAACTTGTATCGTGCTCTCATACTCTTCTCGCCTTTCACCTTCAAATTCTGGACAGTGACCTCGAACACTTTTGTTGAATTGATAGATGGAAAAAGAGATCGACAGAATACTTGAATCTAGCTTTAGTTGGCCCACTTGAAAGACGGTGTTTGTCGTTCAGTGGTTTGGTACAAAAGGGCTACAGGCGATGCGCAGTGTAATCACCTGGTACATCCGCAGACATGACGTGGTGTCGCGCGTATGTGCAGGATAGTTAGAAACAGTCTGAAAAGCTTGTAATGGTGCTTCCGTTTTTGATTTAATTAGCATTGAAGTTTGCCGCTTGGGCAGATTCAAACAGCCTGGCAGCGACAGTGTCCCCAAACGTCTTCTTCGTTCTGTTTCGTAAAACCGAAGAGTCGAAGGTTTCGCTACCTGGTATGATTTCATCACTTCTGAAAACAAAACACTTGTAACTGGTAATGAGCATTTGAAAAAGTGTATCTCACAGACCACTGATGTCAGTGCATTACCGCATTTTAGCGGTTGCAAACGACCTGACCCGCTAATGTTGATGCTCATTAAATCGGAAACGGTGCAACGTATCGAATTTGTTTCTTAATAATGATTTCATAGCACAATCTGCCCTGAAACTCATTTAAAAAGTTTTCGGACTGTTTCCGAGCACCCTCTACAGCACCAACTTCGGCAGTGATCCATCACAATCAACCGGCGCCTAAATTCACTTCCTCTTAAGGTGGGTCAAAGCAGTGCATTTAATCAAGCTGAATACCATAGCCATAGAGCGTAGCAGTCACATGGCTTCCGCAATACTGTTGCTAGATAAGAAATCTTTACGTTCTGATCTATAACTGTGTGTTCCTGAGGAGCTGCCACACGTGGCGAAACTGTTGTTCGTTGCACATGGTATACCTGAGACGCATGGTTTCACACAACCCATGATGCACGTCCGTGGAGCGCCACACTCAGTCCCCCTAGTTCTGAATGTACCAGTTTCTCGTAGCTGCAGCTGCAGCCACACGTAAATGGGACGTGGCGGTTTGAGGCCATCCAGGAAAAGTTCCAGAAACACGCGTTGTGCACCTCTGTCATTACGTACTGTACCGTGAAGCAGGAAATTCGAAAGTGATCCCATCTTCACAATTATTTGGTATCCAAACAGTACATTTATGTACATGGGTTCCTTCTTGTTGTTCCGGCCGAAGCGGCCGTGCGGTTAAAGGCGCTGCAGTCTGGAACCGCAAGACCGCTACGCTCGCAGGTTCGAATCCTGCCTCGGGCATGGATGTTTGTGATGTCCTTAGGTTAGTTAGGTTTAACTAGTTCTAAGTTCTAGGGGACTAATGACCTCAGCAGTTGAGTCCTATAGTGCTCAGAGCCATTTGAACCATTTTGAACCTTCTTGTTGTTGTGGTCTTTAGTCCAGAGAATGAATTATTGCAGCACTCCATGCTACTCTATCCTGTGCAAGCTTCTTTATCTCCCAGTACCTCCTGCAACCTACATCCTTCTGAAACTGTTTAGTGTATTCATCTCTTGGTCTTCCTCTGCTATTTTTACCCTCCACGCTGCCCTCCAGTACTAAATTGGTGATCCCTTGATGCCTCAGAATATGCCCTACCAACCGGTCCCTTCTTCTAGCCAAGTTGTGCCACAAATTTCTCTTCACTCCAATTCTGTTCAATACCTCCTCATTAGTTATGTGATCTACCCATCTAATCTTCAGCATTCTTCTGTAGCACCACATTTCGAAAGCTTCTATTCTCTTCTTGTCTAAACTATTTATTGTCAACGTTTCACTTCTATACATGGCTACACTCCATACAAATACTCTCAGAAACGACTTTCTGACACTTAAATCTATACTCGATGTTAAAAAATTTCTCTTCTTCAGAAACGCGTTCCTTGCCATTACCAGTCTACATTTTATATCTTCTCTACTTCGACCATCACCAGTTATTTTGCTCCCCAAATAGCGAAACTCATTTACTTCTTTAAGCGTCTCATTTCCTAATCTAATTCCCGCAGCATCACCCGATTTAATACGACTACATTCCATTATCCTCGTTTTGCTTTTGTTCCTTACCAAAATTTAATACGGCGATTTCCCTCAAGAGCCCTAGAAGCCTCTAATAGGAATTGTGGAACACTCTGTATACCAGGCTCAAAAGATGAAAGATCAGTCACCTATCGTGTCTGAAATCATTGTAGCTGTAGATAGCGAGGAAAGATTTTTATCAGAGGACAACCACACTGTTGAGACTGACCTCGAGTTTGGTTTCTAACAGTACCTGTCCGTTTTCGACTGACGGCATTGGGAGCAATGTCAGTGTGCCAGAGCACCGGAACGGAGTGACGGGTCTTGGCAGTACCAAAGGTCATCCTCCGAGGCCAGGATCGAATTTCCTGCGACTACCGACACGTAACTTCCGGTCCGCAGGGAACATCGTTTTTGGCGAATAACGGCCCTCGGACGAGGAGTGCCGATGAGAAGAATAGCTTCTCTACGAGACAGGAAACGTCGCAGCTTGCTCAGGCAGTCAGCTCCCCACATCATCGAGGAGAAACTCCGGAGTGAATTACGCCAAATGGATATCTGAGGCAAATCAGTTCGTAACAGGCCTATGTTCGCTCCCGCTCTCGCAGTTACACGGGCGATAAGTTGCCGACAACGGACTAATCCACCAGTTATCTCCTTCTCTGTACGTGTATGAAGCGCAGCTAGGTGTGTGTTGTAGCCTCCAGAAAGCCTTGTACGAGTACAACATGTGAGGCGCAATGAAAATTCAAAGAGATTATACGAGCAAGTATGGATTGTTTTAAATCGGCTGTTTGTGGCTTCTACGCTGGGGCTGACATCTTATTTCAGAACAGCTACACTACTGGCCATTAAAATCGCTACACCACGAAAATGACGTGCTACAGACGCGAAATTAAACGACAGGAAGAACATGCTGTGATATTCAAATGATTAGTTTTTCAGAGCATTCACTCAAGGCTGGCGGCTGTGTCGACACCTACAACGTGCTGACATGAGGTAAGTTTCCAACCGATTTCTCATACACAAACAGCAGTTGACCGGCGTTGCCTGGTGAAACGTTGTTGTGATGCCTCCTGTGAGGAGGGGAAATGCGTATCATCACGTTTCCGACTTTGGTAAAGGTCGGATTGTAGCCAATCGCGATTGCTCTTTATCGTATCGCGACATTGCTGTTCGCGTTAGCCGAGATCCAATGACTGTTAGCAGAATATGAAATCGGTGGGTTCAGGAGGGTAATACGGAACGCCGTGCTGGATCCAACCGGCCTCGTATCACTAGCAGTCGAGATGACAGGCATCTTATCCGCATGGCTGTAACGGATCGTGCAGCCACGTCTCGGTCCCTGAGTCAACAGATGGGGACGTTTGCAAGACAACAACCATCTGCATGAACAGTTCGACGACGTTTGCAGCAGCATGGACTATCAGCTCGGAGACCACCGCTGCGGTTACCCTTGACGCTGCATCACAGACCTGCGATGGTGTACTCAACGACCAACGTGGGTGCACGAATGGCAAAACGTCATTTTTGCGGATGATTACTGGTTCTGTTTACAGCATCAAGATTGTCGCATCCGTCTTTGGTGACATTGCGGTGTACGCACATTGGAAGCGTGCATTCGTTATCGCCATACTGGCGTATCAGCCGGCGTGATGGTATGGGGTGCCATTGGTTACACGTCTCGGTCACCTTTGAACAGTGGACGTTACATTTCAGGTGTGTTACGACCCGTGGCTCTACCATTCATTCGATCCCTGTGAAAACCTACATTCCAGGAGAATAATGCACGACCGCATGTTACAGGTCCTGTACGGGCCTTTCTGGATACAGAAAATGTTCGACTGCTGCCCTGGACGGCACATTCTCCAGATCTCTCAGCAATTGAAAACGTCTGGTCAATGGTGGCCGAGCAACTGGCTCGTCACTACGCCAGTCACTACTCTTGATGAACTGCGGTATCGTGTTGAAGCTGCATGGGCAGCTTATTCAACATGTACACGTCACTACAGATATTCGGATCTAGGTTATGAGATGTTCGATATGCCTGTCATCATTGGCGATAATGTTGCACAGACAAATGGCGAAATTCTGCATGATCCGCAAAAGTGTCGGAACATCGATGCTGTCGATGACCTCCTGACTTGCTCTTTTCAGCTCAGCAATGTTTTTGGGGTTATTGCTCCACACCTCGTCCTTAATACAGACCCACAGAAAGGAGTCACATGTGTTCAGATCTGGGGAATATGGCGGCCAATCGATGCCCATGGCAATTGCGTCTGGGTACCCCACAGCCAGAATGCGGTCCCGAAAGTGCTCCTCAAGGACATAACTCTTCTGCTTCCATAGCGTCGAACTCTGTCTTGTATGAACCACATCTTGTCGAAATGGGGACGAAATCATTTTCCAAAACTTTCACGTACCGTTTGGTAGCCACCGTGCCATTAACGAATACCGCACCGATTATTCTGATACTGTACATTGCACACCACACCATCACTCCCACGAGGGTGAAGGGACTTGTCGATTTCGAAATACGGATTCTCAGTCCTCCAAATGCGCCAATTTTGCTTATTGACGAACCCATCCAAATGAAAGTGACCTTCGTCACTAAACCAATCCACGGATGCGCATACTGATTCCCATAACATCCCGCGTCCAACCGTGCAGCTTGTACGTCCTAACGCAACCGTTTAGAAGTTATGACGATTTTATTTCGTATAGTTCAATAATTGTCACCCTGTAAGTAGGAAGCACTAGGCAGAGAGCTTCACTCGATGTAAGTCCGTGGCGGTGTGTTGACTGCTTTGCCGTAGACTATCTTCCTCCTTGAACAGTGACATTCAGTTTGTAGGCTAGAGTCTCTTCAAACTTTACTAAATATACTGTCAAAGATGTCTTCTTGAAATGCGTGCTAATAAAAATATTGTAAACTTCTACATGAATTTGATTATATTAAGTACTAATTGAAACGCAGGAAATGTATAAAATAAATCATTCCAATGCGGATCATTAGCATAAATAGAATATAGGAGACACAGATTTCTGACGATAGACGAAGACAAGCGGTTGCAACAAAATAAGCACAAAGTAGTAAACTGCCGTCTATGATACTTAAACTCTTTTCGCAATGGATAATGCATAGCATTTAGTCGGAGATATTGGTGGTGCTTCACACAGCGGCGAAAAGGCGATGTATGGCTTTCTTAGAAGTCGAAATACTCGCATACATCCACATAATGACCGACCGAAGTATTATTCTCATTGAGCAAACTGGACAAAGAAAGAAGAAAATCATAGATAACTTCATTTATTTTATAACAGAAAGAACCTAACGAGGCAAGACCTCACACAAAATATTTTGTAATATACCAGGTAGCGACTTGTACCCTTGATGTTTCATACAGGCTGCCAGAATAATAATTTAAGAATCCGCTATATATTTTGACAGAATTGACTAAATCATCTTTTGTCATTGTCGCTTTATTTCACACGCTTGACACTTTGCTCCTGCGATACGTGTGGACAGTTAATTTTCTTCTGTACATTATACAGCAAAACTGTTTTATTATAACGACTGACTGTAAGGCGTAGTGTTTCTAATGTTCACTCACGTCTTGCGTAAGCACATACTACTGCCACAAACGGGTATTTAGTTCCGCTTATTCTAAGTTTTATTTGAGATACTACGTTTCACATGATGTACGACAAATATCCATTCTCTTTACGAAATGCAAGTCGCTTTGTCGCAGAGGCCATCTTACTATCAATTGGCAGTGTCCTCTTTGAAATGCACGTCTGCAACATCTTTGTTGCAGAGTGTCATTTGCAGACGTTAGACGTGTTGATGTACGTCGTACGACTGTGACAGGCCTCTGTTGTTGCGTCATGTCGAGAACGTACGGCAGCAGTATCGAAGGTATTTCTTTGCATAATGTATCGTGTCTATCGTGAATAGATTAAGTTTTTTTGGGTAATGGTTCATTTTCATTTCATTACCATTGTGGACTGTACAGCATTAGCTGATGTAATGTGGTCTCGTTCTCCATACATATGTGTAACACGAACACATACCGACCTCTGAATCGTCTATTCTTTTAGGTTTTGAGCTAACGTTTTCTGAGCAAGACGATTGTTAATTTGGATATGACAGTTTACTTGTTAATGTATTCTACCAAGATTTCTGTACTATAATGTATTTCTATGTGAGAACTTACACGCAATTTTCTGCCTGTAGCTGCTATTGTCATGTATATAAAAATAATTGTCCGCTTACTGTTTTCTTGTTGTTTACCTTTCGTTATGGCTCAAATGGTTCAAATGGCTCTAAGCACTATGGGACGTAACATCTGAGGTCTTCAGTCCCCTAGACTTAGAACTACTTAAACCTAACTAACCTATGGACATCAAACACATCCATGGCCGAGGCAGGATTCGAACCTACAACCGCAGTAGCAGCGCGGTTCCGGACTGAGGTGCCTAGAACCGCTCGGCAACACCAGCCGGCGAAGAAAATCATAGATAACTTCATTGGTTTTACAACAGAAAAAAGCTAATGAGGCAAGACCTTGCATAAAATAGTTTTTAATATACCAGGTGGCTACTTTTACCCTTGATGTTCTTACAGGCTACCAGAATAGTAATTTAAGAATCCGCTATATATTTTGACAGAATTGACTAAAACATCTTTTCTCATTGTCGCTTTATTTCACACGCTTGACACTTTGATTCTGCGATACGTGTGGACAGTTAATTTTCTTCTATACATTATACAGCAAAACTGTTTTGTTATAACTACTAACTGTAAGGTGCAGTGTTTCTAAGATTCACTTACGTCTTGCGTGAGCACATACTACAGGCATGACCAGATGTTTAGTTCCTCTTATTCTGAAGTTATTCGGCTTTTATTTCAGATACTACGTTTCACATATTCATTCTCTTTACGAAATGCAAGTCGCTTTGTGACAGAGGCCATCTTACTATCTATTGGCAGTGTCCTCTTCTAAATGCACGTCTGCAACATCTCTGTTCCCAGACTTGACAGCGAGAGTCTCATTTGCAGACGTTAGACCTGTTGATGTACGTCGTACGACTGTGAAAGGCCTCTGTTGTTACGTCATGTCGAGAACGTACGGCAGCAGTATCGAAGGTATTTTTTACGTATATGTATCGTATGTATAGTGAATAGATTGAGTTGGATAATGATTTCATTACCATTGTGGACTGTACGGCATTAGCTGATGTAATGTGGTTTCGTTCTTCATACATATATGGTGTAGCACGAACACATGCCGATCTCTGAATCGTCTTTTCTTCTAGGTTTTGAGGTAAACTTTTTTGAGCAAGACGATTGTTAATTTGGATATGACAGTTTACTTGTTAATGTATCATACCAAGATATTTTACTACAATGTATTTTCATGTAAGAACTTATGCTCAATTTTCTGCGTGTAACTGCAATTGCCATGTATATAAAAATAATATATATATGAAAATAGTAACTGTTCTAGAAAGAACAGATACCATTGATGACCGTGCAGCTTGTCTAGGTTAAATGATAATTAATTGAAACTCTCAGCTGCCGACAGGTGTTGCTGATATATCTCGATGCGGACAGCTGAAAATGTGTGCCCCAACCGGGACTCGAACGCGGGATCCGCTGCTTATAGGGCAGACACTCTAACCATCTGAGCCACCGAGAATACAGATGAATAACGCGACTGCAGGGACTTATCCCTTGCACGCCTCCCGTTTCGCAACTGTCCACAATCTACATACGTAATGTTCCTAATAGATGTTTGTCCATCCACTCATTACTTGCGTCAACTAAGGTGACGATTCCCATAAGAGTTTGGGCAACCTGTGAGCATTCACACAGACGAAGATCAATGGCTGGGTAGCCTTTAACAATATATGAAGATAGTAACTGTTGTCGAAAGAACAGATAGCATTGATGACCGAGCACCTTCTCTGGGATAAAGGTTTCAATTAACTGTCATTTATAAAAATAATTGTACGGTTAATATTTTCTTGTAGTTTTCTTTTCTTTATGGTTCAAATGGCTCTAAGCACTATGGGAATTAACATCTGAGGTCATCAGTCCCCTAGGGTTAGAACTACTTAACTAATCTAAGGACGTCATACACATCAATGCCCGAGGCAGGACTCGAACCTGCGACCGTAGCAGCAACGCGGTTCCGGACTGAATCGCCTAGAACCGATCCTTTCGTTATGAAGGTAGACTTGAAAATGATACCTCTTACCAAAAATTGTCAGTAACAAAGCATTATTCACTGAAACCAACTTATGGCTGTAACATAAATTTATTTAAACTTTTAATATGAGATTCACTAACGGGCCTTTGCACTAGTTCCTTTCCCACTTACCATGTGGTAGTGGAAGTGTAAGGTAATCTGTACGAGATATGAGTGAGATCGCAGCAACGATAGTTTATGGGGAGGACAATTGTTGTCAACATCTGTACCGGGAATTGAAATTTTAACCTGCTCACATAAGAACTGGCCTCGGCTTTCCATGTACGGTGATAAGTGAAGCAGAATGCAATTCTGTGCCCCCGTGAGATATGTCACAGGCTGCCTTCTCAGCACACACTGAAGACAAGAGTAGTCTCGCGCTGGAGAAGGGAGAGCAGAGCAGCCGTGGAGGCGCTGCAGATAACATCGCAGTTAGTAGCGGAGCTGTCCCACGATTGAGCGCCTTCGGCAACGCCGCGTATGTTACCGGCGAGCGGGGTTTACCTTTTCTTTTTGCGGCAATCGCCACTTGTCCGAGACACGCCGGACATGGATAGTTCAGTTGGGCAGGAAACCGGTTATGGCCGGTTCTGCCGTTTCCACGCTGCCCGGCGCGCGGCACGGCTCACGTAATACGAGTTCTACGACAAAGGACGCTCCCCGCATTACTACGTGGCGTACTCGCTTCCCTTCACATCTCGACACAGATTTGCCTAGGGCGATTAACTACTACTAGAGTGCCATACAGAACACTGACTTTAATAATGCCGTAACACTCACACACCACCTGCTTGCGAAATGACCTTGACAGTGCATTTCCGACACCCAACCACGATGTGTCGGATTTGTTAATGTGGCGAGCAGTTAACTGCTATTGGTGCTTTTGGATCGTTGTATTGCGCTTGATTTGCAGTGCATCAGTAATAAATAAATGAAAGGAGAGGGCGGCGTGCGTCCTGTTCCTCACTGCACAATGCTGAGGAGAGGTGTAGCTCAAAGTGCCCAGGCAGCAAAAAGAGCACTGACAGTGTAACATTCTACATCTACATACATACTCCGCAAGCCACCGTACGGTGCGTGGCGGAGATTATCCTTTACGACAACTAGTCGTTTCCTTTCCCGTTCCACTCGCAGATACAGTTAGGGAAAAACGACAACGCATACTGGCCATTAAAATTGCTACACCAAGAAGAAATGCAGATGATAAACGGGTATTCATTGGACAAATATATTATACTAGAACTGACATGTGATTACATTTTCACGTATTTTGGGTGCATAGATCCTGAGAAATCAGTACCCACAACAACCACCTCTGTCCATAATAACGGACGTGATACGCCTGGGCATTGTGTCAAACAGAGCTTGGATGGCGTGTACAGGTACAGCTGCCCATGCAGCTTCAACACGATACAACAGTTCATCAAGAGTAGTGACCGGCGTATTGTGACGAGCCACTTGCTCGGCCACCATTGACCAGACGTTTTCAATTGCTGAGAGATCTGGAGAATGTGCCGGCCACGGCAGCAGTCGAACATTTTCTGTATCCAGAAAGGCCGAACAGGACCTGCAACATGCAGTCGTGCATTATCCTGCTGAAATGTAGGGATTCTCATGGATCGAATGAAGGGTAGAGCCACAGGTTGTAACACGTCTGAAATGTAACGTCCACTGTTCAAAGTGCCGTCAATGCTAACAAGAGGTGACTGAGACGTGTAACCAATGGCACCCCATACCATCATGCCGGGTGATACACGCTTCCAATGTGCTTTCACGGCGATGACGCCAAACGCGGATGCAACCATCATGATGCTGTAGTGCACCCAGGTTCGCCGTTGAGTACACCATCGTAGACGCTCCGGTCTGTGGTGCAGCGTCAAGGGTAACCGCAGCCATGGTTTCCGAACTGATGGTCCATGCTGCTGCAAACGTCGTCGAACTGTTCGTGCAGATGGTTGTTGTCTTGCAAACGTCCCCGTCTGTTGACTCAGGGATCGAGACGTGGCTGCACGATCCGTTACAGCCATGCGGTTAAGATGCCTGTCATCTCAACTGCTAGTAATACGAGGCCGTTGGGATCCAGCACGGCGTTCCGTATTACCATCCTGAACCCACCGATTCCATATTCTGCTAACAGTCATTGGATTTCGACCAACGCGAGTAGCAATGTCGCGAAACGATAAACCACAATTGCGATAGGCTACAATCCGACATTTATCAAAGTCGGAAACGTGATGGTACGCATTTCTCCTCCTTACACGAGGCATCACAACAACGTTTCACCAGGAAACGCCGGTCAACTACTGTTTGTGTATGAGAAATCGGTTGAAAACTTTCCTCATGTCAGCACGTTGTAGGTCTCGCCACCGGCGCCAACCTTGTGTGAAAGGTCTGAAAAGTTAATCATTTGCATATCACAGCATCTTCTTCCTGTCGGTTAAATTTCGCGTCTGTAGCACGTCATCTTCGTGGTGTAGCAATTTTAATGGCCAGTAGTGTATATGCCTCCGTATGAGACCTAATTTCTCCTACCTTATCTGCGTGGTCCATACGCGAATTGTATGTTGGTAGCGGTAGGACCGTTCTGTAGTCAGCTTCAAATGACGGTTCTCTAATCTTTCTCAGTGGTGTCCTTCGAAATGAATGTCTTCTTCACTCCAGGGACTCTGACTTGAGCGACCGAAGCACATCCGTTACACTTGCATGCTGATCGCGCCTACTGATATCTAGCAGCTTATCTCTGAATCCGACCCTGGTGCGGACTCCATACACTCGAGCAGTACTCAAGAATACGTCGCACTAGCGTCCTATATGCGGTCTCATTTACAAATGAAACACACTTTTCTAAAATTCTCCCAATAAACCGAAGTAGACCAATTTGTCTTCCCTAACACAATTCTCACATGCCCGTTCCATATCATTTCGCTTCGCAACGTCACGCCCTGATATTTAAACGACATGACTGTGTCAGGCAAGGCGCTACTAACGCTGTATACGAACGTTAAGGTTTTTTTTCATTCATCCTCATTAATTGACATTTTTTCTACATTATGGGCCAGCTGCTATTCACCACACCAACTAGAAATTTTGTCTAGGTCATGTTGTATCAACCTGCAATCACTTACCTTCGACAGCTTCCTGTACACCAGAGCATCATCAGCGAACTACCGCAGATTGCTGCCCGCACTGTCTGTCAGATTATTTATGTTTACAGAAAATAGAAACACTCCTATCACACGTTCCAAGGGCACTCCTGACGTTACTCTTGTCTCCGATGAACACTCTCCTTCAAGGACAGCTTACTGGGTTCTATTACTTAAGAAATCTTCGAGTCAGTCACATATCTGGGAGCCTATTCCGTGTGCACGTACCTTCCTCAACATTCGTCAGTCGCATACCGCGTCGAATGGTTTTCAGGAATCCGGAAATATGGAATCAGTCTGTTGCTCTTCATCCGTAGCTCGCAGTGTATCATGTGAGAAAAGAGCAAGCTGAAGTTCGCTCAACCGATGCTTTCTAATTCAGTGCTGATTCGTGTACATGAGGTTTCAGGTCTCCACGTCATCACTTACGGTCAGCTTTGGAATTTAATCCATTCCACTAGCACACACTCTTATTAAAATTGACACCCTTTCCTTAGGACGGGTAAATTACTGGTCATTATAGAATTCTTTTAACTACATATTTCGTCCACCTACTTCCACCTGTAAATGCCAGAGTGAGAGCGCGATTTAGATTTTTACGTCACAAAGACGTCGGCGAAGAATGACTTTTATCAAACAATTTGGCAAAACAATGTGAAGATCGATGGGACACATACTAAGACATCAAGGATAGTTAATTTGCTAATGGACGCAAGTGCGAGGGAGGAAAAAGGTTCATAAATGTAGAGGGAAACCAACTGAATGCAACAAGCATGATAAGAAGGTTCAAATGGCTCTAAGCACTATGAGACTTAACATCTAAGGTCATCAGTTCCCTAGACCTAGAAATGCTTAAACCTAACTTAACCTAAGGACATCACACACATCCATCCCGAGGCAGGATTCGAACCTGCGACCGTAGTAGCAGTGCTTCCGGACTGAGGCGCCTAGAACCGGTCGGCCACAACGACCGGCAGGTAAGAAGGATGTAAGGTGTAGTACTCAGGCAGAACTGGAGAAAAATCTAAGGTTTAGACTTGGGTGGAGAGATGCATCTAAGCAATCTTCGGGCTACCGAAGACAAAAACGACAGATCGGGAGTATAAGCGTAGTAGTGATTGCGTTTATAGAAACGTTACAAAAATGGCCGAGGTAAGATGAAAGACTGCTCACTTACTTCATTACAGTTATGGCATATCCATTAACCTGCTCAATATTCCTCTTCTATTGGGTTCTGGCTGGTACCTTGTAGTCGTTGGATTTTGTTAATCCTGTGTTGGGCATCATCATGCAGTGATGGTTTAGATAAGCGCCAGGTAGGAAACATTTTATACAGAGATTGATTTTGTTGAGTCAATGTCGTGGAGCTAATTAACATCAAAAGCATTAATTAAATATGAAACAGCTGGAGTTCAGTGCAAAATTTGTAGTGAACAACAACTAAAAGGATTACGGCACCAGGAGTGAAAAAAATTTTTTTGGATCATCATTCTCTTGAATGATCTCAGCGGCCTACTACGACTTCCTACGTCGTAATAACCTCTCAACTTCAGAGTAGCACTTATAACCAACGTCCTCTATTATTTAGTGGATATATTCGAGTCCTTGTCTTCCAGTAACTTCTTTATCCTCTACAGCTTTCTGTAGCGCCAAAGTTAGACCCTAATGTCTTTTCATAGTGTCCATTCTCGTCACTCTCCGTATGTTCATACACTCGTCAATGCTGTAGGGAACCTCTTCATTTCTGGTCTATCTAATTTTCAATATTTTCTGTAGAGCTACATGTCAAACACTTTGTTTCTTTTCCGGTTTTCCCCGGGTCCATCATTCACTTCCGTTCAACGCTATGTTCCAAACGTGAAGTCTCATAAATATCTTTCTCGAATTAAGGCTGATGTGTGAAACTAGTAGACTTCTTTGGTCCCTACTTGCTTGTGCTAATTATATTCTTCTTGCTTCGTCCACAATATCTTATTTTGCTTCCAAGGTAGCAGAACTCCGTAACTTCTAATACTTCGTGTCCCCAGTTTTGATAAGTTTATCGTCAGTGTCATTTATT
Organism: Schistocerca piceifrons; assembly: GCF_021461385.2. Lineage (NCBI taxonomy): Eukaryota > Metazoa > Arthropoda > Insecta > Orthoptera > Acrididae > Schistocerca > Schistocerca piceifrons. Next base: position 724,260,946 of record NC_060141.1, read on the forward strand.
CAACATCTGATTATTTTCATCATCGTTTTACTGTCAGTATACATTATGTCCTCATTATGAAGTTAATTCTGCTTAACTGATACTTCAATTCATCCTCACTTTCACTGAAGATAGCAATGTCATCATCTAATCTTTCTATTTGTATCCTTTCACCCTGAATTTTAATCCCAAACTTGAACCTCCTTTTATTTCCGTCATTGCTTCTTTCATGTATAGACTGAATAGTAGGAGCAATGGAGGACATGCTTTTGTCATACTCTTTCTAGTCCACGCACTTCGTTCTTGATTGTCCATTCTTATTTTTCCTTCTTGGTTCTTGTACATATTGTGTAGAACAAATCCTTCACTAGCTTGGACATACTTTCCTCAGAAAGTTCAAGGCGTACTAACGCTCAGACAGTTGCACTTAACAAGCCGTCGTCACTATACGCAGCCAACACATTCACACTTCAATGATAGTGAGATTAGCGTGCACCGGCAGTACAGACCGCGATGAATTTAGTAACTTTCCATGATTTCACAATTAGCTTCGACTTGGCTGCTGGAGCAAACGCCGTTGCACAAGAACTTCACTGCTATTTCGAGCAGGAGAAGCGGTTACTGTTGTCGAGCCACGGAATTTGGTCAGTCAATTTTAATGTCAGGCAGCTATATTTACCATCAAACACATCCATATTCTAAATTTTGTCAACCAAAGTTCATTTATTTATTCGTTTTGTTATTAATATTTATTTTACGGCATTATTTCAAAATATTTGAAAATCAATTATTGTTAAAAAACTCAAACATATATTTTATCTTTGAGTTTCCTCTCACAGTTTGTCATTCCTCTTTATAATTAGTGAAAAATTGTGATTACTCCCAGCCATTGAGCCATTGCTGGTCGTTTATTTATTCCATTGTGCACAGTTTGATGAATTCCTGTGTTGTTTGTTAACTTTAATTCTTTGATAATTGAAGATGATGAGCTGAATAGGCACCATCGTGTCGTCTCGCATTCATCTAAGGTTTACCCTGAACTTTTTAGTGTTTTCCACAGCTGTCTACATTCTGCAGTCTCTTTATTTTATACACATCTGTGCTAAATAAATTAACTTCAAGGAATTCAAAATCGCTCATAATATTTATTGTTTAACTCTGTAAATCGTTATACACCAATTAAAACACACAAATATTACATGAATATTTGAATTAATTACGAGAATCTGTTACTTGTCTTATAGTAAAAAATGTTGTTGTTGTCATTATTACATGTACGTCATACACTGAAGAGCTAAAGAATCTGGTTCACCTAACTAATATCGTGTAGGGGCCACGCGAGCACCCAATTGCCGACACAGCGTTGCATGGACTCGACTAGTGTCTGAAGTAGTGGTGAAGGGAACTGACACCATCAATCCTGCAGGGCCGTCCATAAATCCGTAAGATTACGAGGGGTTGGAGATCTCTTCTGAATAGCACGTTGTAAGGCATCCCAGATATGCCCAATAATGTTCATGTCTGTGGAGGTAGGTGGCCAGCGGAAGTGTTTAAACTCAGAAGAGTATTCCTGGAGCCACTCTGTAGCAATTGTGAACGTGTGGGGTGTCTCATTGTCCTGCTGGAATTTCCAAAGTCGCTCGGAATTCACAATGGACATGAATGGATGGAGGTGATAAGACAGGATGCTTACGTACGTGTCACCTGTCAGAGTCGTATCTAGACGTATCAGGAGTCGCGTACCACTGCAGAGCTGCACATGCTCCACACCATTACAGATCCTCCACCAACTTGAACAGTTCCCTGTTGACATGCAGGGTCCATGAATTCATGAGGCAGTCTCCATACAAGGTACACGTCCAGCCGCCCGATACAATTTGGACCGAGACTCGTCCGATGAGGCGACATGTTTCCAGTCATGAACAGTACCATATTGATGCTGACAGGCCCAGGCGAGGCGTAAAGCTTTGTGTCATGCAGTCATCAAGGGTAAATGGGTGGGCCTTCGGCTCCGAAATCCCTTATCGATGATGATTCGTTGAATGGTTCTCATGACACTTGTTGATGACCCAGCATTGAAATCTGTAGCAATTTTCGGAAGGATGGCACTTCCGTCACGTTGAACGATTCTCTTCAGTCGTCGTTGGTTCCGTTCACGAAGGATCTTTTTCCAGCCGCAGCGATGTCGCGGATTTGATGTTTTACCGGATTCCTGATATTCACGGTACACTCGTGAGATGGTCGTACGGGAAAATCCCCACTTCATCGCCACCTCGGAGGTGCTGTGTCCCATCGCTTGTGCGCCGACTATAACACCACGTTCAGACTCAAATCTTGATAACCTGCCATTCTAACAGCAGTAACCGATCTAACAACTGCGCCGGACACTTATTTAGGCGCTGCCGATCGCAGTGCCATATTCTGCCTGCTTACATATCTCTGTATTTGAAAAGGCATGCCTATGGCAGTTTCTTTGCCGCTTTAGTGTATCACAAGTGGAACATAAAATGGTGAATGTAATTTTTCATTGGCAAGTGTGTAATGTTTCACGCAACTGATCACGCAAGAGATTTTCATTCAGAACCATCCATAATGAATTAGGAAAATAATTATCTAATAAAAGAGTTGCTTCTTTATAGTTCGATATGCAAAAGAACGTTGGAAAATGCTAAAGCAAATAAAGTCACTAGAGTTATGATAGTGACATGGTTCAGTGGTTTAAAGATACTGGATTCTTCTCATGAAGAAGTTGTATTCGGACCCTAGCTTACCATCATGTCGTCTCCTGAATGACTGCAGTTGATTACTGGAATAATTGCTTTGGTTAGGTACTGCATCATACATGATTCCATTTTGCTTCACTTCATTCGGTGCCTACTTTTTGATAAAAGCACTCCAGTTCTGACAGGGATGTGATGTAAAAGAATGGCTCTATCATTTCCTTCCAATTAATGAACTACTTTCATCGTCCTATTTATAGAGCGTTTATGTCATCCATCGAACCCTCATTAATGTTCTGATCAAAAGAAAATTCCAAAAACAGATAATGATAAAAATTTCCAGTCAGATTATTTCCTGCATTATTTATGTTTATTTTCAATCTAAATTAGTGAACAAAAATTTTGTAGTTATTTTATCTTTTGGCATACCCTTAAACCCCTCCTATCTTAATCATATTTTGAGAAATTTTCACTTTCAGTTACTTACAAAGAAACATAAGTTTCCTGGAGAGGTGACACATAGGCAGACCAAGGGACGGAAAAACAAGTATGTTACCAGGTGAACCCCAGGTGAACCTTCTACAGTGAAATTATGGACACGCTAGGGGATTCCCGTTTGTGGTATGCAAGAAAATGAACTAGCCTAAGGAAAAGAAGATTTACAGCTCAGTGGAAAGTCATGTTTGTAGATTCTGAGAAATCTACAAGCGTCACGGACTACTTTTTGATAGAACACTTCTTGACAAGTATGGGTTTCTTAATTGGTCAAAGGCAGGCATTACTCAAGTCAGACTTAATTTTCTAACGGAAAATTCGATTGCCGAGTTGAAGAATATGAACTGGTCAATCAAACGGGAGAACATACAGAATCTCCAGCCAGAAAAGCAACAGAAATATTTGCTTCTGAGGAAACTTTGATGTCATACACGAGATACAATACTTCGTCATCTTTAAAAGATTAATCAGGGCTGATGTCATGGACATAAGAAGTTTCAGAATCAGTGCTATTAACAGCGTGATCTAGTCTAGCTGAATGAATGCAGCCACACAAATATCTCATCCAATGCCTAGATGTGTCGCCATCTCGCGCATGTAGCGATATCTTGCCAGATCCGACATACTGCACACCATCCAGTAGTGAAATACACTAACATATTTCAATACGAGCCCCATCTGCCAAAATTCCATTGTCTTAGAATAGTAACTGTCCTCAAGAAAGTGCATCTGGGGTTATTACTACCAGTAACAGTATGTTAATATTCTTTTTATTCTTTTAACAATATTGTGAGACGGAAATAAGTTAATTTGGTACAAACTTCAGAATAAGTTATTAAGCATCTTTTTGTAGGGCAACTACATTTATACATCTGGTATATTTTGTTCGTTGCTTTCTGTTGATGGAATGTACCATTCTTAAATCTGTAAGTTTAAACAAATTTTACAGATTTCTTATTAAATAGACAAACTATCTTACACATGTTTTTCCGCCGGCCGAGGTGGCCGAGCGATTCTAGGCAATACAGTCTGGAACCGCGCGACCGCTACGGTCGCAGGTTCGATTCCTGCCTGGGACATGGATGTGTGTGATGTCCTTAGGTTAGTTAGGTTTAAGTAGTTCTAAGCTCTAGGGGACTGATGACCTTAGAAGTTAAGTCCCATAGTGCTCAGAGCCATTTGAACTATGTTTCTCCATGTTAAGACGATTTCCATGTTAAGATGGATAACAGTTGCATCACAGTGTGAAATGGCGTGGCTACTGGAAACTTAGTTCAAAGCTAAAGTATCTGCGACCTACGACTCTTGTGGGCGAAAGATCTAAACTGCACAAAGATTTCCCGTGAAATTCGGAGGTATGTAGACCAAATACAGTGTCGCGTCCAGCTGTAGCGAAGTAATGCCAACAATTTGACCAAGGTCACACAGGTGTGACTAATGCGAATCGGGAACGAAGGCCACCAACATCGACCACAGTGGACAATGTTCAGGCAATCGAGGAAGAAATTGGGTGGGGGAAAAAGAAGTTCCATCGACGTGGATGTCCACGCAATGGTTTTTGAATGGCCAAGAAGTGGATTTCAATAGTCGAGAAACTGAACGACTGGCAGAATTTCCGACCGTTGTCTAAATAGACTCATTAACTGTTGAAAAATAGTGTGATGTATCGGTGTCACCCTGATGTGTAGTAAAGCATTCAGCAAAAGTTATTTCACTTGCCATAATAAAATGTAACTTACTTTTTGAAGTACAGTCCTGTAATAACTACATCACTACATAAAACAGACTTCCAGTGTGGGTGCTAACAGACTGTTCGTCACATTCAGTTGGAATGTGACATGCATGTACTTCTTCAGCTTCTTTGCGAAACTGAAAACAATAATTTAACAGGAAAAACAAATAACTTGAAGCGCAATAATGTAAAAAGTGGCAACTACAAAGCGTGTTCTCAGGCAAGTTCTGTAGCTAAACTTGAAAATCACGTGGTTGAAACAGTGTTATTTAGATGCTCACTGTTGGGAGCAAAATAGATGAGGCAATTATAAAATTTCCGCGTCTCTTACACGTGTTGGACATCACTGGATGCGTAGGAAACATGAAAGCAATAGAAGTAGTTCATTGAAAATGAAACTTAGGCTGAATGAAATACATAACGAAGCCCTGGTTTCGAACGCATATGTAGATTAAAAATTCTGCGTCTGAGTTGAAAATACACAACTTGCTTTTTCTTGTTCTAGTGCTATTTTGAGATGTTTCTTGGAATAAAAGTTGCAAATAAGGTAACAATTACATTGCCATGCAAATCATCTTACCTGGAGAACGGTGTTACTGTGTTTTTTGGTTGGGAAACTCGGGACAGATATCCTTACATTAAAATACACAGAAAAATTTTAAGTTCTGATGCAAATTAAAAGCACGAACTGCAAATATCAGGAAACACCTCATTGCAGATGAGACAGAACATATTACTAGAATTGACATTCCTAACATTTTATCTCCTCTCATTAATATCGGAGACAACTAATGAATGTAACTGTACCACATGAATCATTCCGAATACTTACTAAAAGCAATTCCTTGCGAATAAGAAATTTTGCAAAATCATCTGTACCTCCAATGCACTCAGCCTTGTGATGCCAATTGAAGAGCTACTCGACCGAATAGCAGCGGCTCCGGTGAAAAAAAAAAAAACCATCAAACTACCGGGAGAGCGGTGTGCTGACCTCACGCCCCTCCTATCCGCATCCTCCACTGAGGATGACCCGGCAGTAGGATGGTCCAGATGGGCCACTTGTGGCCTGAAGACGGAGTGCAATCTGTACCTCCAAAGCTCTTTGATCTTCACTTACTCTCCAAAAGGTTTCTCCGTCTCCGTGCAAGTGGTTATTCTTGCACTGATTAATGAACTGATCAGCTCATAAAACTTCTATTAACAGCGCCAAGCGCATTACGGAAATCTCCCCATAAAGGGTGATCACTATTAACGTTACTGTATTCATTACGACACGTTGACCCGAGTGCAGTTTAAAGTCATCTATTGCCCTTGTATCTAATACAAAGTGAGATTAAAAATCTCATTTATTCATAAGTAGCAATGAACCGTGATCTATTTGCAAAGAATATTCTTAAGAATTTATTTTATTTACTAGCGATTCATCAAGAACTTTAACACATTTAATCACACTATGTAAGCATGGAAGTAGTTGCCAGGGAGTAACTGATGAAATCATATGCAAATTCCTTTTGGCAAATGGGAATTTTATTCACTTTAAAAGTGCCTAAAAGCATTTTTTAAAAGAAACGCCTAAAATTATAATCAGAAAGCACCCTCTAAATATCAAGTTACAATTTATTCAGAGGCAGAAATAAACAAGTTTTCACTGTATGAACTTTCGGGTAGAGAATCTTGCCTCTCCCTTTTGACACGGCGGTAGTTACAACCGCTCACAACAGCCTCTGAAAGACTACACTGGTGCAAATCTGCAACACACCAGGTTACTTTAAACTAAAGTTTTTAACAGTTTACACAAGCACACAAACTATGCACCCCCGTAGGAGGGATGGAAATGGTACAAAACACTAAAAATTACAATATTAACTTTGCCACCGAAGGTGCAACTTGATTTTAACTTCTAAGAAAAGTCTTACGGTGAAAGGGTGGCAACTTTATACACTAAAATGATAATTTAAATAAAAGCCCATGAAATGCAATCTTATATAAAATTCTACAAGGTTGGCCAAACAAGTGAAGATGCTCTACAGTACACAGATACCGCCTCTCAAGACGATAGGCAAGATCAAAACATATTTCAGGAATTAGGCCGTTACACTCCAAGCAATAAATTCGTTAACACACCGAATCCGACAAACATGACAGAGGCAGCTACTAGCGTAGGGTAGATTGATAGGGAGATTACCGATCAACCCAAACCGCAGGTTGCTGTAACCCGCCCCTACTCCACAAGGGAAAAACGGACCACCCAATTTATAAACAACCACCTTGCCGCGGGAAAACGGAGAAGAATGGTGGGACGACCCCAAATCAAAACGGCTGGTGACCTCACCAAGAAAACAAGTAGAATTTAACAAGAGTAAATCAAACAACATATCACCAATCAAAAAATGGTTCAAATGGCTCTGAGCACTATGGGACTTAACATCTATGGTCATCAGTCCCCTAGAACTTAGAACTATTTAAACCTAACTAACCTAAGGACATCACACAACACCCAGCCATCACGAGGCAGAGAAAATCCCTGACCCCGCCGGGAATCGAACCCGGGAACCCGGGCGTGGGAAGCGAGAATGCTACCGCACGACCACGAGATGCGGGCTATCACCAATCACTTAACTTCTAATTAACTGCGATTTCTCGAGAAGACCTAGCGCAGCACCCCCTAATCGCTCTCCCGAACCGTCCGCTGCCAGCCGCTTCAACGGACACAGGAAGGCGCGCCGATCTCCCGTCTCACAGCGTCGCAGCTCGGACCGGCCAGACAGATGTCGTGGGTTGACTCCTGTTGCTCTCGTGGCAAGCAAGAAGCCACTACCCCTCGCTATACGGCGCGGCCCACTGGACTCACGTGGCGACCTCACATGCGCCCACGCTCAAGACGGACAAGTCATCTTGTGTCTCAGTATGCGACCGACCAACCGATCGACCTAACCGCCATTGACCACTGCCTGAGCAAACTCGAGCAGACTGGCGGCCTAACGCGCAGACTCAGATGCAGGAACTAAGCCCCGAGCGGGCGACCACTCGCTGAGTTCTCTTACTGGCGGAGTGGAAAGACTCTCATTTTGCCGGCTTTAAAGGTTGATCCGAACGACAGACATACTAGCACTCCGAACGACAGACAGACCCTAACTGCCTAACAAATGCAAACGAGAGACAGACCAGCAACTGGTGACGCGAGACTGACCTAGCCTCACTCCGACTGACCCCCTGCCGAGCTGATAGCGCCCCTTAAATGAATGTGAAGAGGCAACCTTTCCCCTTTCCCACCAGAGAGAGAGACATCAAAGCTGCGATTGCCACAGCGGCGCCACCGCCAGAAACGGAGGGCGACTGCTTCACACTACGCACTGTGGCGTGCTCTTCAAAACAGAAACTTTTACCACGGTTCAAGCAAGACGTGCATATATTTTAACTTTAAATTCAAGTAATGAACTATTTTGTTCTAAATATAAGTTGAAACGTAGCAATTGCACTCAAAGTTAAGTAAGTAAAGCTTTCGTTCCTCACAGAGGCTTGACCGTAGCACTGATCGTCTTTTCATAAAGGTATGTGATGTACGTAATTTTTGGGCAGTATCAGTTTACAAGTCTGAACGTAAGGACGATAATATTTGTTCTGAACTGAGACGTCTATCCAGCAAGTACTGCCCTTATTAACTAACCACGAAAACATTAAATATGGTTTTACTGACGAGTAACAAACTTGAAATGAGGCGACGTAACTTTCTGTTTTGTTCGACGGTGATTCTAACCCGGAAACTAACTAATTTATAAACTAGACTCAAATTTTAGATATCCACTTTTTTCAGCATCAATTCAGTGTGCGTATGCTAGAGCTTAAAAAGACGCGATAAACTTTTTGTATCGACAAGGATTCGAACATTAAGGAGTTTGGAATCTTGAATAAAACTACCAACTGATATAATTGTGTCGTCATGAAGGGGCCAAATTCCACGGAAGGAAAGATCTGAATCTGAATCCTGGTCCAGCACCAATATTTTAACCCATTTTATTAGGTTACTTTCTTGTACCTGTCTCGTCGGTACAAATTTTGGATTTGATTTTAATTTAAATTTAACTTACTAATAACAGTTGAAATTTTATATATAAATCAGCATCAGATGAGAATGCAGTAGCGTGGGGGCAAGCAAAAACTACGTGCAATAGAGGAGGACGTGGGGGTGAAAACAAGGTGCCAAAGAAACATGATGCAGAACACTGTCCATTTGGAGTTCCTGCACGACGGCTGTCCTTAGGTGCCGGCCCCTTGGGGCCGACAAGTTCTAGGCGCTTCAGTCTGGAACCACGTTACCGCTACGGTCCCAGGTTCGAATCCTGCCTCGGGCATGGGTGTGTGTGATGTCCTTAGGTTAGTTACGTTTAAGTAGTTCTAAGTTCTAGGGGACTGATGACCTCAGATGTTAAGTCCCATAGTGCGCAGAGCCATTTGAACCATTTGTCCTTAAGGGATTGCATCACAGGCGCAGTGTGTGTAAATTACCTGCTTCAGAAAGATTCTGTAACAACTCTGTAATGCCTGAAGCAATTATTTCAAGCACAGTCCACTTACCTTTTGCAACCTGGAAAACATCTCACAGTGAAACACTTTAGCACCCCTAAAGCTCAGTGTATGGGGAGGAAATTAATCAGATTTGGTGTATCCATACTCTTTTTATTACGCCTTTATTAACTTGCTCTCTTGTCTTTCTGTTTGCCGATTCAGGACTAATTTTGCACTTGATTTTAAACTAATTGAGCTAGAGCTAGAGATCTGAAACACTCTGTATAGCTCAGAACTGCTTGACTGCGCAATATTAAGTCGCTTTCTTCTATGATGTGTGCTGGAAGGTACATTGTGTACCATTGCCATTCCTTCCTTTTCCACCGAACGAGGTGGCACAGTGGTTAGCACACTGGACTCGCATTCGGGAGGATGACGGCTCAATCCCGCGTCCGGCCATCCTGATTTAGGTTTTCCGTGATTTCCCTCAATCGCTCCAGGCAAATGCCTGGATGGTTCCTTTGAAAGGGCACGGCCGACTTCCTTCCCCGTCCTTCCCTAATCCGATGAGACGGATGACCTCGCTGTCTGGTCTCCTTCCCTAAACAACCAACCTTCCTTTTCCGGTTCCAATCGCGACTGATTCGTGGGGAGAACGGTTGCCGGTAAGCGTGCATGTCACCTCGAATCCCTATAATTTTTACCTCCGTCGTCTTTTTATGAGGAGGGAATATGTTGGTTGACTCATGTGACGAGAAACTCATCAAGATATTTGAAACTGATTGAAACTGACTGAAAAATTACAAACACAGAAGACTAAAAATCAGAAAATAATTATTTAAATAAAAATAAATTCATAATATAACACGTTCCTACATCGAACTGAAAAATATAAAATGAGTAGCGACCCACCTCGGCTCCGCACAGGTAGCTCTAACTATCTACAGCCGACCGGCTTGTCTCGCGTAGTGGTTACTGGGCACTGCAGAGAGCTATGATACAAGAAATCGTAGGTAACTGAATATCATCACTTTCATACAAATCAAAAGATTTAAGCAGTACCCGCCACTTTGTAGCGAGCTGCAGCGTCTATGGGCCTCAGCGCACTGTGACACAGCAATTCGCGAACAACGCGAGCCCCGCATCAAAGGCGCCACGTCACCGCCACCGCTATGTGCCCGATACTGGCAGTAAGAGCCGGCTAATGATGTTGGCAGTAAGAGCCGCCCATTAGGTAGCAATGACTGCTGGGCCCTGCTCCGTCCGCTGCAGACTGCGCGGTAGTTCTCGCAGTTGCCTTGGGTTACTGCCACGAGTTGTCACTCCAAAGGCCAATTAAATATAGAACATATGACATTTGTTCTTCCTCCAAAATTGTGAATCGCGTCTGGCGAATACCCTTTCAAGATTTCGGTCCGATTAAGACAGTGAAACACGAAAATAATCGTCGTAGTTATTAATTTACGACGTTTCGTTTGCACTCAGTGCATCGAGGTATTAAAAGTAATTACATTCTAGCCCCTAAACCTAGCTACAGAAATGCGAATAAGACTCATTGAAATATAATGAGAATTTTCCGGCCCTTGCCAGCCACAACTTTGAGACGAAGCTATAGTCACTTCCGATGTCCCTCACAGAACACATCAGCTGGTATCTTTCCTAGCAGTATAACTGAAACTTGGCAACAACGCAGAATATATTTTACTTCCTTGATGACGCACAACTATCCTGCTAAATTCACTTGATATTGTGGCGATATTTCAATTGAATAATGGAAGTGATTTTCTCATGAGAAGTGATATGAGGATATCAGTTAATGCTTTTGAGTCCACTTAAGTTTTTCCACTCGGGAAATAAACTACTCTCGTCTCTTATGTTGCGATTTATCTGTCATAGCGGCTACTGCGCCGATAACTAACTCACAGCCGGCGCACCTTTTAGCTAGCACCGAGGTAACGTGCTTGCCTGCCGGTTATAAGCCGCTTTCGTTCACCTTTCGATACTCGCTGAAAGCCGTACTTTTAATTCTCTTGTGGCAGAGCTACATGCAGGCAGATAAAAACTGAATAAGGAAATCGTCTTGCTACTTTCAGTACTCCTTAGTGTCTGAGCGAAAACGTTATGGTACTGCAAAATTCATGATGCTGCTTTTTTTTCTGCCGACATACTTTTTGTTGCTGTGAATACATAATTTTATCTATGAAGCGCCACATTTTCATAATACTTGAGTATGATACAGGACATGAAGTAAATAGAGACCTTTCCGAAGTCAAAAGTTGGTAATATGCTATTAATTTGTGTTAAAAATAGGCACAGTCGTCTTACAGATATTTAATGCTTTATTAAGACATACTGCCGTCGTGATGTTTCTGTAGTAAGCTGAATTTAATTTGTATTAGTAATACGAATATTTAATTTCTCTTGATGATTACAGTTGTGTTCAATAAACTAATGGAAAACGCAATTATATCAGCAATATCTAAAACAATCTGACAACGCTGAAGTAGTTAATAAATTCTACGCCTGTAGAAACCTAATGGTTCTAACAAAGCTATTAAACCAGTGTAGTTTAAAGAGCATTTTCGTCTAGAAATGAATTGCCTTGACGGTTGATCGATCAGGAGCGGGAAAAGTAAAGTTTTAGGAGTATACGATCAGAGGGACAAGTGTCTGAGGGATGATTTCCCTATCAGTCTCCTGGATAGAAGACTTTAGAAGCTTGCCTGTTGAATGTCGCATGATGTCGCATGATGGTTAAATGGTAATCCATCACTTATATCAGTACGCGAGACTTTCTTAATGTGGAAAATCATTCATGCTAGAAAGATCTTTGTTGAAACAAGAATATCTTTTTGTGGCTTATATTTCCCAAAAGCACCCGCTCCACACACAGTTCAAATCTTTCGAGCTGCCTCTTCTGCATTCACCCCTACGTTATACCAAAAGTTAACACTGTGTTGCAGATGTTACACCTTTTCCCACCTGAGACCCAATTTTGTAACGCTTAACAGTAGTTCACGATTGTCAAGTACGCGAAATCCAACGCTTAACTGCAAGATGATAACTATAACATCAAATTCGAAAACGACAGTTGATACATACACTGACAGCGTCGCGCAGCGTTCAGCTGGGCGGCGCCTGATTTCAGGCTGCAGGTGGCGTCTGGCCGGTGGCCGGTAGCCGCTGCATCGCGAGGAAACGCTCGAGCGTAAGCTGCACTGATCGCGACGCAAACACGAGCTGTCCTGCAGAATTGTTTCTGGAGGTACTTGTTATTACTGTTGGGTAGAATGTGAAGTGAACTATCTTCGATGTTCAATCAGACTCATAACATTAGATGAGGGTCGTAATGCGGTAAAAAGAAGAGAGTAAGAGAGATATAGTTGGACGCGAACACACGGCTATAAGGTTAAAATGCACGACTATTACCATTAGATCACGGGCTAACACAGCCCCAGAGTATCTCGTAAGTACGCAACACATCCTCCTAGCACTTCTGCATCTTACAACATTGCAATGTTGTGCAGATGGCTGGACTTCGTGTTGTCAGAGGCGGTCGGTTTTATTGGCCACCTTAAGTGTACGACTCGGTCTTAGTCTCTGTGGCGGTCGGCCAGCGGTCAGTTTTTATGTCTAAGACTGTACGTGCTCCCATCAGTGCCTGCTCATGCTGATAACTTCCTACTATCTTACAAAAGTAGTGACTTGGTTGTAAAATCAACATTGAAGAGTAGCCTTGAATATGGAAAATAGTGAGAGAGTAACTTGTCTTCTCTCAGGACAAAGCTTTTGATCTAATAATGGTAACAGCCAAACTGACATAATAAATAATTATAGTATGCCATATAGCTGGTTTCATTCATAAAATATGCTATCATGAATAACGATTTCAGTCTCAATCGAGCATGAATTTTAAGATTGTAACCATATGACAGAACAGTACATATTAAATACTTTTATATAACGTTCTGATTGGGGGTTATGCAAGAAATGTGTAAACAAATAAAATTTTAACTCTATGTGGACTGTTGTTATTAGCGGCCATATGAACTGGTGTGGAATTACATGATGACAATCAGTATTCACATAGTGGTTGGAGGGTTCCCGTTCAACTTTATCTCACAAGTGATAGATATTCTCATTAATTGCAGAAATATGCTTTATGCTTACATCTTTCTGTAGACGATTTATTATCTTCCAAAGCAGAATGTCACCCTGTTTTGGAGGTAATAAACAATATTGACAGGATATCACATTACCATACATCCCCAATACTCCTCCCCACCCATCCCGCTGTTTTTTTTTTGCATTAGTTACGCTTCTGGAAGAATATTAATGTTCTGTTTCCTGATTATGTTTCTTCCTGTTATCTTTGGTGAAGAGATAACTGAAAAGAACGCTTGTCACTGGCAAAGAAAAAAAATTTCATCTTCAACCTTAAGTGTTCGGTATGTCCAAAATCTGCAAAAAAGCCTACAGGCTATTGTAAAGTCTTAATAACGGCTTCAAGATAGCTGTTGAGGACATCCACCTGCTTTCAGATATTATAGTAACTGAAAAATTGGGTTCCACACTTCAGTCTGGAACCGCGTGACCGCTACGGTCGCAGGTTCGAATCCTGCCTCGGGCATGGACGTGTGTGGTGTCCTTAGCTTAGTTAGGTTTAAGTAGTTCTAAGTTCTAGGGGACTGATGACCACAGATGTTAAGTCCCATAGTGCTCAGAGCCATTTGAACCATTTGCGTTCCACAAACAGACCAAAACCGGAATGGTTAATAGGCATGCTGACTAATGTCCTCAAAGCCTCTTACAAACTATTTCAAGACTTACTTAGGTAACCTGAGGTCGCCGTCAGTATCACCGTCAAAGTCCCAGTATGAATATGACACTTCTGTTGCAATGTATGGAGACTGTCTAGTACGAGAACTTTTAACGTTGCAGCGCGTCAGAAATCGTGTATAATTTAATCATTATAAAGGATCCGCTTCGATTGCAAATTGAAACCGGATGTTGACCTAGGTTTCGGCGGGGATAACCATGCCTTCTTCGGAACACACTAAAACTACAAACTGTCTAAAGAGGCATGGTCCAACATTAATACAATATTTTGCCCTTTTGGGCGTTCTGTATTAATGTTCGACCATGCATCTTTAGCCAGTTTGTAGTTTTAGTGTGTTCCGAAGAAGGCGTCGTTATCTGCACTAAAACCTAGGCCAACATCCGGTTTCAATTTGCAATCGAAGCGCATTCTTTATAATGATTAAATTCTTTATAATCATTAAACTATCTTCTATTCTGAATGAAGCATGCCATTAAGTAGGTGTCTGACACACTAGAAATCTAGCAAGGTTTGCATAGCAGAGGTGGAGTGAGATTTTGAGACCTATCAAAATCGTGTTTCCGACGCTGGAAAAGTTGAGACACGAAAACATCACAAATATTTGGTACTTCCGAGATCATTCTCTTATTTTAAGGGCTACAGCCTAATTATACTTCCAGGTTGTTTATTTTCTTGTAATCTTAATGAAATATTCTGGTTTTTGTGGAATAAGAGATAATGCGTAAGAAAATGTAATTTTTCGATTTTTAGAAGGCATTTTTACTCACAAACTACAATAATTTCATTCCTCTTTCACTTTGTGAGGAATGTGCTATTGTTGCTGCCTTAACAACTGTTACAGCAGTGAGAAAATGTTCCCGACATCAGTGCCTCACTAGCTCTATGGTAATGCACTCGTTTGCTAATGTGCATTCAGCTGCAGATATAGGGCCGATTATCACTGGAAAAGTGTAAAGTCAGTCGCTTTCCCCCTTCTCTAACGCAACTGAAAAGTACCAGAATGAAATTCAGTAACGAATCTTAAGGAAATATCTGAGTCCGTACTGCGGTTTTTGTGTGCACTAAATGGGTAGCTTTATCATCAGCTGACTAATGGAATGAGCCGAATTTCATTAATTATTACTCCAATATCATATTTGCTGTTGTTGTTAATTCACACTTAGAAGTTTTATGTCGTTTAGTTTCACTATTTTTTGAATGTAGAGTTCGAAATATGGAAGCATTGGATGTTCATCACATGCAACATCCACATTTATTTTTGTTGTTTATTTAATCTTCAGAGTGGGAGCAGGACAGCAAGTCAGACAACCCAACGACAGGGAGCCACTGATGTAGGTATAGATTTACACCTATTGTTGAAGATTTATAACTGCGATGACAAAGTAGTTCACGTCGGAACATTTTACCCAACTTGTGAATGAATATTATGGACTACATCCACCAGAAGGAAATGAATGTGCGGTCCTGAGTAGCCTAGAATGGTTTTCTGTTGTTTCAAATGCTGACTGCATTAAATGATCCGAAAATGGCAGAAAATATTTCATGACCCTGGGATTCAGGTACATTAATTGTGATGAAGTATGAATAGTTTGAAACAGTGAGTACTTCTTGCTTTTGGGTCAGAATCCCAGAGATATCAACTAATAGTTATTCGTTCGATGTGTGATTCAAGTCCCCTAATAGGCGTGATTCACCTTATTATGAGAGTAGTCGTAGTTGATTTCTTTGGGAATATAGGCTACATTGTAAAATTTTGTCTATGAGCCTATAGGAACGAGTCTGTGAAGGAGGAATTTATCCTAATCAGTTTATTAATTGTAATAGAAAAGTGATTTTCTTAACAATGGTTGAGCTGCGAGAGCTTCATTGAATTTAAGGGGACATTATATGTTCTACGGCACCAATGTATGATTATCAAATGTTGTGACCCATTATCTTCGTCACTTCTTAACAACTTTCAATTTTCCATAATTACTGAATGCACATTTATAGATAAACTGAACTAGAATTACTACTAAA
Organism: Schistocerca piceifrons; assembly: GCF_021461385.2. Classification (NCBI taxonomy): domain Eukaryota; kingdom Metazoa; phylum Arthropoda; class Insecta; order Orthoptera; family Acrididae; genus Schistocerca; species Schistocerca piceifrons. The sequence goes on from NC_060141.1 coordinate 724,277,237, forward strand.
ACTGTACTGTGGGGCATGTTACCTTTTTTTCGAACACTCAATTTTTTGACAGAATTCTGTAAATAAATGTACATAAAAACAAAGCAATTCAAGATATTTTAATTATTCTAGTTCAAATATGTGTTGAATCTCACACTTGGCATGCTGTGAAAACGTCATGACTCTACCATTCATTGCAAAAAATGTCGTTCAGAGATATTGATATTTAAAACTAATTTTTTTTACAAATTCCATGAACCATGGACCTTGCAGTTGGTGGGGAGGCTTGCGTGCCTCAACGATACAGATAGCCGTACTGTAGGTGCAACCACAACGGAGGGGTATCTGTTGAGAGGCCAGACAAACGTGTGGTTCCTGAAGAGGGGCAGCAGCCTTTTCAGTAGTTGCAAGGGCAACAGTCTGGATGATTGACTGATCTGGCCTTGTAACGCTAACCAAAACGGCCTTGCTGTTGTGGTACTGCGAATGGCTGAAAGCAAGGGAAAACTGCAGACGTAATTTTTCCCGAGGGCATGCAGCTTTACTGTATGATTAATGATGATGGCATCATCTTCGATAAAATATTCCGGAGGTAAAATAGTCCCCCATTCGGATCTCCGGGCGGGGACTACTCAGGAGGACGCCGTTATCAGGAGAAAGACAACTGGCCTTCTACGGATCGGAGCGTGGAATTTCAGATCCCTTAATCGGGCAGGTAGGTAAAAAATTTTGAAAGGCAATTGGATAGGTTAAAGTTAGATATAGTGGGAATTAGTGAAGTTCGGTTACAGGAGGAACAAGACTTTTGGTCAGGTGAATACAGGGTTATAAATACAAAATCAAATAGGGGTAATGCAGGAGTAGGTTTAATAATGAATAAAAAAAATAGGAGTGCGGGTAAGCTACTACAAACAGCATAGTGAACGCATTATTGTGGCCAAGATAGACACGAATCCCACGCCTACTACAGTACTACAGTTTTATATGCCAACTAGCTTGGTAGATGATGAAGAAATTGATGAAATGTATGATGAGATAAAAGAAATTATTCAGGTAGTGAAGGAAGACGAAAATTTAGTAGTCATGGGTGACTGGAATTTAACAGTGAGAAGGAAACGTAGCAGGTGAATATGGATTAGAGCTAAGAAATGAAAGAGGAAGCCGCCTGGTAGAATTTTGCACAGAGCATAACTTAATCATAGCTAACACTTGGTTCAAGAATCATGAAAGAAGGTTGTATACACGGAAGAACCCTGCAGGTACTAGAAGGTTTCAGATAGATTATATAATGGTAAGACAGAGATTTAGGAACCAGATTTTAAATTGTAAGACATTTACAGGGGCAAATGTAGACTCTGACCACAATCTATTGGTTATGAACTGTAGATTAAAACTGAAGAAACTGCAAAAAGGTGGGAATTTAAGGAGATGGGACCTGGATAAACTGAAAGAAACAGAGGTTGTACAGAGTTTCAGGGAGGGCATAAGGGAACAATTGACAGGAATTGGGGAAAGAAATACAACAGAAGAAGGATGGGTAGCTTTGAGGGCTGAAATAGTGAAGGCAGCAGAGGATCAAGTAGGTAAAAAGACGAGGGCTAGTAGAAATCTTTGGGTAACCGAAGAGATACTGCATTTAATTGTTGAAAGGAGAAAATACAAAAATGTAGTAAATGAAGCAGGCAAAAAGGAATACAAACGTCTCAAAAATGAGATCGACAGTAAGTGCAAAATGGCTAAGCAGGGATGGGTAGAGGACAAATGTAAGGCTTATCTCACGAGGGGTAAGATAGATACTGCCTACAGGAAAATAAGAGACCTTTGGAGAAAAGAGAACCACTTGCACGAATATCAAGAGCTCAGATGGAAAGCCAGATCTACGCAAAGAAGGGAAAGCAGAAAGGTGGAAGGAGTATGTAGAGGGTCTATGCAGGGGTGATGTTCTTGAGGACAATATTACGGAAATGGAAGAGGATGTAGATGAAGATGAAATGGGAAATATGATAATGCGTGAAGAGTTTGACAGAGCACTGAAAGACCTAAGTCTAAACAAAGCCCCGGGAGTAGACAACATTCCATTAGAACGACTGACAGCCTTGGGAGAGCCAGTCCTAACAAACCTCTACCACTTGGTGAGGAAGATGTATGAGACAGGCGAAATTCCCTCAGACTTCAAGAAGAATATAATAATTCCAATCCCAAAGAAAGCGGGTGTTGACAGATGTGAAAATTACCGAACTATCAGTTTAATAAGTCACGGCTGCAAAATACTAACGCGAATGGAAAAACTGGTAGAAGCCGACCTTGGGGAAGATCAGTTTGGATTCCGTAGAAATATTGGAACACGTGAGGCGATACTGACCCTACGACTTGTCTTAGAAGAAAGATTAAGGAAAGGCAAACCTACGTTTCTAGCATTTATAGAGAAAGCTTTTGACGATGTTGACTGGAATACTCCCTTTCAAATTCTAAAGGTGGCAGAGGTAAAATACAGGGAGCGAAAGGCTATTAACAATTTGTACAGAAACCAGATGGCAGTTATAAGAGTCGAGGGACATGAAAGGGAAGCAGTAGTTGGGAAGGGAGTGAGACAGGTTCGTAGTGTCTCCCCAATGTTATTCAATCTGTATATTGAGGAAGCAGTAAATGAAACAAAAGAAAAATACGGAGTTGGTATTAAAATCCATGGAGAAGAAATAAAAAATTTGAGGTTCGCCGATGACATTGTAATTCTGTCAGAGACAGCAAAGGACTTGGAAGAGCAGTTGAACGAAATGGACAATGTCTTGAAATGAGAGTATAAGATGAACATCAACAAAAGCAAAACGAGGATAATGGAATGTAGCCAATTAAGTCGTGTGACGCTGAGGGAATTAGATTAGGAAATGAGACACGTAAAGTAGTAAAGGGGTTTAGCTATTTGGGGAGCAAAATAACTGATGATGGTCGAAGTAGAGAGGATATAAAATGTAGACTGGCAATGTCACGGAAAACGTTTCTGAAGAAGAGAAAGTTGTTAACATCGAGTATTGATTTAAGTGTCAGGAAGTCGTTTCTGAAAGCATTTGTATGGAGTGTAGCCATGTATGGAAGTGAAACATGGACTATAAATAGTTTAGACAAGAAGTGAATAGAAGCTTTCGAAATGTGGTGCTACAGAAGAATTCTGAAGATTAGATGGGTAGATCACAAAACTAATGAGGAGGTATTGAGTAGAATTGGGGAGAAGAGGAGTTCGCGGCACAACTTGACAAGAAGAAGGGACCGGTTGGTAGGACATGATCTGAGGCATCAAGGGATCGCCAATTTAGTATTGGAGGGCAGCGTGGAGGGTAAAAATCGTAGAGGGAGACCAAGAGATGAATACACTAAACAGATTCAGAAGGATGTAGGCTGCATTACGTACTGGGAGATAAGGCAGCTTGCACGGGATAGAGTAGCATGGAGACCTGCATCAAACCAGGCTCAGGACTGAAGACCACAACAACAGCAATACGGACTGACATTTTTGCGTCTTTTATGAACTAGAATTGCCATGGCCCATAGTCTGTTCTTCTGTATGCCAGAAGCCCAGTGGTTGCCTCCTTCTTTCCTTTCTTGCTTCTTTTGCCATTTGCTGAGCAGCGAACTCTGCTTCATGTACATGAGGCTCATCCAGTTCCGCCATTCCTTTAGCTGTGTTCTGTCCAAATCTTACCCGTAACTTCTCCAGAACCTTAAGTCTCTCTTCGTTCCCACCATTAAAAGTTATTACAGCATCAGACACTGCTAACTTTAGGGTCATAAGGCCAAAAAATACACTTTTAGGCACACAGCACCACATAACATTATTGAAGGACTCATTCACATTCTGGGTCTTCCCATGTAAACACTTCTTTAGTAGCTCAGGACTTGCCAAATCTCTGTAAATAGGTTTGATTGCCTCCATTACTGCCAAAGAAAGAGGATGTTTATGTGTAAATTCATGCAGGGTGCCAGAAAATTCAGCTTGCCTATATTTACACCAAGTGTTTGGTGGAGTTGGACGCAAAGCATGACACGGCTTTCCATCGGTTGATATTCGATGAAAGAAATTCTCGACACAGCTCTTTTCATCTTCTCTAAATTGTCACAGTTATCTCTAATGGCCTTCCTGTAATATTCCTGTAATTCATCAATTTGGACACAACATCTATTCTAGCTCCAGTATCCTCATAAAGTTTAACTTTACCACCAAAAAGACAGCAAGATACAGTTTCAGAAAGAACTTGTGCAATGATTTGTAGATCAATACTGACGTTGTCCACAATTTTATTACTTTTACCACTGTCATCCGTTTCTAATGTTACTTTCCTTTTCGATGCACTAGGGGGCGTGGTCACTTCAGAAACATTATCGTGGTTTCCTTCACTGCTAGCACACGTGTTTTCAAGTACTTCAGAAGAAAATGCTGGTCTGACATATCTGTTACCCGCAAATTTGCGTTTCTTGAAGTTACTTTTACACTTAGTCATTTTATTTACATATAAAAAGCAATAGAATTTAACTTACTGCAGAAATAGCCGGTAATCGTACTACTTTCAACGGAAACTAGAATTAGAAACAAAGGACTGAATTTTTTATTCGTAAGGCCAACTTCTGAGACGTAGCAGTTGGCACAGAACAAAGCAATTCACAGCGTTCTAGACTGTGTAGTTTCCAAGATATAACTGCTTAACTGTGGCAGTACCGGTGTAGCGCGAAGTTTGACAGTCACACTTCAACATTAAGAATATTGTTTGAGGGTGTCACAATTGTCTGATTTTAATGTATTATATAGCAAAATGTTCAGGAAAGTCCAAAGTACATCATGGAGTAGAAAACAGATGTCACATTTCAACGAATTTCACGTACAATGTTCCCTTAGCGACCTAGGAGCTGAGGGTACACAAGCTGGATGTGTCGATTTGTATCCAGCCATTAGTGATGAGATACTATTTGTGTCACCTGTCCTCGAGTTCATATGAAGCATTCCCGGAATGTCAAGAGATCTATTCCTAAATTTACCATCAGGTAGTTACTAGTTCTACTGGCACTTTTAAGGCAAATACCCATGGAAGATACAATCTTCCAGTAAAACTGTACCTACTTATAGCGCTGATTAGGTTAAATGCATGGATGATAGAGAAGTTCACGGACCATCCTGAACTCACAGAATCAAGTGTTCGGTGGTTATCACTTATCGAGGGTAGCAGAGATGAGAGACTCAGGGCATGGTAATTACTTTCGATATTATACAAGGTTGATAAGCCAGCTTTTTAGATCCATAGAGAATGAACAAAGAAATTTCGAGTGCGGAGAGACTACAGGATTTTAATTACTTTCCTGTGTGTGGGAACATAAATTTTGAGAAATTTGGCAATGGATGTTGGGATAAGTGGAGTAGTAGGGGTGGGGTGAGTATGATGTGTATGATAGTCTGCTACTCTAGTTTATCACGTGCTGAATGTGGTGACTGCCTGCCATGAAGGATTTAAATCGTCTACAGAAAGGTTAAAGCATAGAGCGTATTGCTGTAACTAACTAGAGTGTGATGGAGTTGTGCTGTGTGTGATGTCAAAGGTGTTGAAGCTGAAGGCAGAAATTAAGTTGCTAAACATTTTTGGTAGTTTGATTTCATAAATCAGCAACATCTAGATAGCTCCACACACTCCTCTGCCGATCTACGCTGTCACATTCGTATCCATAGACCTCGCTATGGTTCGCTGTGTGTAAACGCATTTTTTACACAACACACCGTCCCCTGGGCTTGGTGCAGCAACAGTAATTAATCATTCCGAAAAGAAAAAAAAAGGCTCTGTTGCAAAAGATTTTATTGTTAGCAATAAAGCTTTTTGCAACAAAGACTTTTTTTCTTTTTGGGACTACTGTTTTAGTCTCTTTTTATTTAAGGACTTGCTGCCAATCGGCCCATCATCACAGGTAGCGCTAAGTTGTTTTCTTGTTCACCTTTAACGTAGGAACGTACCATCAGACTCATGATGGTACCGTAGCTCGATATGTGTGAGCAGCCCAAAGTGGCTTGCCTTCCATGTTCCATATTTTAAAATTCTTTACCCCTTGATATTTATTTTATACGTGACATGCCAGTTTGAGTGTTTTTTTTCTGATGAATGCACTCTTAGTAGTTGCCAAAACCTCGGACAAAATGACTTCATTTTTGCGACCGAGGGATGTTATTGCTTTAATTTTACTTTGTAAACGGTCGCTGACAACGCAGTCATGTTCAAAACTTTAATACACACATTTGCTCATACTTTTCGTACTTCATACGTTTGTGAATTTGGTAGCTGTTTCCGATACGTCTATAAAACGCAAGCTTTATGTGAAAACTCTTAAGGCTTTTTAAATTAAACGGACCTCATTAACATTCTACACGTTTAGTATTCATGTCTACATATTTGTTTCTCAACGTGGACGCCCTGCTGACGGTCACATTTCTCCTAGCGAGAAACCAATTTGATGATACCATCGCTATAGTGTGTTTGACTTTTTTTGACGGAACCACATCCTCACCTCTGCATGAACCGCTTCATTACTATGAAAGTGAAATCCTCGAAGGTATTCTTTAAGTTCTGGAAACAGATAAAAATTGGGCGAGGCCACGTCAGGACTCTATGAAGGATGAACGATTACAATAAACTCAAGGCGTCGAACTGTTGCAGATGTCGCAGCACTTGGGGTCTGGTATTGTCACGCTGAAGGAGAGAATGCTTCATGTGTGGACATACTCTTCGACGAAGTGCTTTCAGTTCTCTGAGGGTTTCGCAGTATCTAGCAGAGTTTATCGTGGTGCCTTTAGGCATGATTTCCAAATGGCCCACACCTTGAGCATTCCAGAACACTGTGAGAATGACTCTGTCTGCTTATGATATGGTGTTGAACTTTCAGGCGTCGGGGATATTTTGTGGTGGAGCTGTGTTCAAGCTCTCTTTATTTTCGGTGTTAAAATGGTGAACCCAGTTTTCATCACCCCTCAAACCTCAGAAAGCAAAATTGTCGATAGATGTGCAACCTTCTCTGTTTCATTTCAGGAATTAGCATTTGAGGCACCCACCATGCACACTTCTGCAGTGATGGTCTGTACACGCTCTCGTAACATGCCACACTTACCTGAGAGTTCTGTCTCTGTTATCTGCCGATTCTCTACATCTACATCTACATTTATACCCCGCAAGCCACCCAACGGTGGGTGGCGGAGGGCACTTTACGTGCCACTGTCATTACCTCCCTTTCCTGTTCCAGTCGCGTATGGTTCGCGGGAAGAACGACTGTCTGAAAGCCTCTGTGCGCGCTCTAATCTCTCTAATTCTACATTCGTGATCTCCTCCGGAGGTATAAGTAGGGGGAAGCAATATATTCGATACCTCATACAGAAACGCACCCTCTCGAAACCTGACGAGCAAGCTACACCGCGATGCAGAGCGCCTCTCTTGCAGAGTCTGCCACTTGAGTTTGTTAAACATCTCCGTAACGCTATCACGGTTACCAAATAACCCTGTGACGAAACGCGCCGCTCTTCTTTGGATCTTCTCTATCTCCTCCGTCAACCCGATCTGGTACGGATCCCACACTGATGAGCAATACTCAAGTATAGGTCGAACGAGTGTTTTGTAAGCCACCTCCTTTGTTGATGGACTACATTTTTTAAGGGCTCTCCCAATGAATCTCAACCTGGTACCAGCCTTACCAACAATTAATTTTATATGATCATTCCACTTCAAATCGTTCCGCACGCATACTCCCAGATATTTTACAGAAGTAACTGCTACCAGTGTTTGTTCCGGTATCATATAATCATACAATAAAGGATCCTTCTTTCTATGTATTCGCAATAGATTACATTTGTCTATGTTAAGGGTCAGTTGCCACTCCCTGCACCAAGTGCCTATCCGCTGCAGATCTTTCCGCATTTCGCTACAATTTTCTAATGCTGCAACTTCTCTGTATACTACAGCATCATCCGCGAAAAGCCGCATGGAACTTCCGACACTATCTACTAGGTCATTTATATATATTGTGAAAAGCAATGGTCCCATAACACTCCCCTGTGGCACGCCAGAGGTTACTTTAACGGCTGTAGACGTTTCTCCATTGATAACAACATGCTGTGTTCTGTTTGCTAAAAACTCTTCAGTCCAGCCACACAGTTGGTCTGATATTCCGTAGGCTCTTACTTTGCTTATCAGGTGACAGTGCGGAACTGTATCGAACGCCTTCCGGAAGTCAAGGAAAATGGCATCTACCTGGGAGCCTGTATCTAATATTTTATGGGTCTCATGAACAAATGAAGCGAGTTGGGTCTCACACGATCGCTGTTTCCGGAATCCACGTTGATTCCTACATAGTAGATTCTGGGTTTCCAAAAACGACATGATACTCGAGCAAAAAACATGTTCTAAAATTCTACAACAGATCGACGTCAGAGATATAGGTCTATAGTTCTGCGCATCTGCTCGACGACCCTTCTTGAAGACTGGGACTACCTGTGATCTTTTCCAATCATTTGGAACCTTCCGTTCCTCTAGAGACTTGCGGTACACGGCTGTTAGAAGGGGGGCAAGTTCTTTCGCGTACTCTGTGTAGAAACGAATTGGTATCCCGTCAGGTCCAGTGGACTTTGCTCTGTTGAGTGATTCCAGTTGCTTTTCTATTCCTTGGACACTTATTTCGATGTCAGCCATTTTTTCGTTTGTGCGAGGATTTAGGGAAACAAGTTATTCATTCTGATGAGTTCATCAACCTGATACCGGACAGTCTCGTCGGTTGCCATACGCGGTCGTCCACTCCAAGCTTTGTCACACACGTTGAGATTAGCACCACGGTTTCCTTCATTATGAGCACGAACAACTCAACCTCGCATTTTACTGATGTCGATACAATCATCACCCTACACAGCTTACATTATTCTATAAATCTGAATTGGAGACATGTTTTCTGTGGTTAGAAACTCGATTTCGGCACGCTGTTTCTCACTCACCGACATAGTTATGCTTCACACCGCCATCTTACACGCTCCAATTCGGAGGCTTCTAGCGGCAGCAGGTTACAGCTTGCGCCAGCGAAGCAGGAAAGTCGACAAAGTAATATAGATGACGTAACGTGACGTGTAATCCCTGAAGCAACAGTGCGGACAGGATAAAAAATCCGGAGGCACTACTTTTCAGCATACTTTCGTAGAATATGTCTGGTAATCGTGTGAAAGGTGTGATATTTCCTCGAGAGGCACAGAATTATCCTGCTAAATTTACTTGATGTTCGGTGGTATTAATGTTTTTACTTACAGTGTGTCATCTCATTATCAAATGTATAAATGTCTAGGAATGTCATACCACACAGAAACTAGAACTAATCTCGTTTTGTACACTGCAAATCATCTGTCTTAACCGTCACTAGAACTGTGGGGGAATACTTAATGCCGCAGTTGGTCCTTAGGTCTGTGGGAGTGCCGTCTTATTGTAAAGGCTGTTTTACCTCTAGGCCCCAGTCTCGTGGGAGACCAACTGTTTACATCTTCTGCGACAGAGCTATAAGCAACCAGATCGAAAATCATAAGACTTCTTGCTACATTCAGTAACAAGTAGAAGTAAGAAACATGTGATATTACAAAACTGCTAACATTATAATCGATTCAGTGTTCTGGTGCTATTGACATAATCTTTAGCTTTTTATGTATACACAATTTTGTTGACGAAATTGTAGCAATGAATATCTTGTTTCTTTTCGATTCTACTCCCGCTAATACATACCTAGTCCTGAAATGCTACTTTAGTATGAAGCAGGACTGCACAGACCGCTTTGCAGTCAATAGAGCGTAATATCTTACTTATGAAGTTTTGAACACTCTCATGTTATGGATACGTTATGTTTAATTGTGGTAGACTTACATCACAAAGTTATCATGATAAATTGTAATTAATTAAATATTTGAGGTCGTGAGATAAGAATAGAATAGAGTGTGGTGAGGAATGGATACCGAGCCAAAGTCGTTTGATTGACCTGTTTAATGTTAGGGAGAAAACATTTTATGAAATTAACATACGGTTGTTCATATCCCCGTCAGGAAATCCTATGGTTTGTGTTTCGTGTCCTTAAATCTATAAAGGTTAATGGTATGATCTTTTTGAAACTGCACAGCTGATTTCTTTCGCCCTTCCCCCCCCCCCCCCCCCCCCCCCCCTCCATCACATTACCAGTATGAACTTCTGCTTCATCTCTGATGAGCTCCTCATAGACGTAAGGTTTAGATGTAATCTTAAATCCTCTGTTTCCTCAACATTATCCACTGATTCGAAGCGTCATGGATTTGGCAATTATTGCAATTATTGTGTATACTGATCTGGATAGTAGTGGTGAACTGTAGCAAAGACTACTGGGGTTCCTGAATCTGACAATTAATTAATGTCAAAACGATCCTACGTGAAGCGAGAAAACTATATTCTGAAATGATTTGGTTCAAATGGCTCTGAGCACTATGGGACAACATCTATGGTCATCAGTCCACTAGAACTTAGAACTACTTAGACCGAACTAACCTAAGGACATCACAAAACACCCAGTCATCACGAGGCAGAGAAAATCCCTGATCCCGCCGGGAATCGAACCCGGGAACCCGGGCGCGGGAAGCGAGAACGCTACCGCACGACCACGAGGTGCGGATTGAGATGATTTCTTAGATAACACTGACACAATACACAGCGCAAATGTTCGAGCGCCCTCTACTGACTTCACCCCTTTTTTGATCCAAAGAGAACAAAATGTCACAAATGTTAAGCCTCTTCCCGTTTAAATCGCAGTTTTCTAATCCATAAACAACATCACTCATAACCTTCAACTACACAACGTTCAAGATGTTATTGCAAGAACAATACTAAAAACTCAAATAAAAAAATTATTGATAAGTACACATATAGCACCCGTTTTATCAACACGTCGAACAACATAGACAAGAAATTATGTACCATCTTACTTTATTTGTGCAATTTAGCCAGCAGTGGTAGATTACGTATGTCGCGTTCAAATGGCTCTGGGCACTATGCAACTTAACGTCTGAGGTAATCAGTCACCTAGAACTTAGAACTAATTAAACTAACCTAAGGACTCACACACATCAATACCCGAGGCGGGATTCGAACCTGCGACCGTAGCGGTCGCTCGGCTCCAGACTGTAGCGCCTAGAACCGCACGGCCACTCCGGCCGGCATGTCGCGTTCCTCACATTATATGCTTTGTGAGCAATAGCTACAGCGTTACTTTTACTGCACGGTGTACATTCACTTCATCGAAGATACTTAAAGCCGAAAGGAAATCTATAACGCTCAATAATCTTGCTTACCAACACGGGTGTAGAAAGGTCCGCAGCAGATCACAGCCTCAAGGCGCGATGCATCGCGATCTCCTGAGCTAACACCGGCAACTTTAATATTGTTTGCGTGACATTTGCCACGAACAGACAGTACAACAAAGTAGCACAAGTCGAAGGCAACACTTTCATTGGAAACTTCGGCATCCTACAGTGTTAACAGTATGTAGAGAGAGCCATTCTGTGTTTGATTTCAGTGTCTGAAATTCAGACCTATCGTACCTGTGATTAACCGAGGCAGCTGGAGAATGGCGATTCAATAGAGCAAGGAAATGAATGCACTGAACAGGCAGCTGGAGAATGGTGATTCAATAGAGAAAGGAAATGAATGTACTGAATAGGCTTTGCTCCACTCCAGCGACTCAAGGAGCCTGAATTCTTATCCCTGTGGCGCTCCTCTGTTATGACAAAATCATGACCTTGCTGCATGTAGGGTCCGGTGGTGAGATCAATTAATGCTAGGATGGTGTGCTGAAAGTCTGTTTTCGATACTCACAACAGGAAACGTTTTAAAATAGGCACAGACAGATCCTATTCACCTCTTTGGCGCCAAGTAAAAATCGCTGGATTACATCACAGTTCCAAATTTTCATTACACATGATATTCTTTTTTACCGACTAGAGATTAGGATGGTGCATGACAAAGGTGAAAGTTTCAGGATGTAGAAACTCTGTCACCTGTAGCACACCTATTCAGTCTTTTATTTGAACTTCTTAAGGTCTCCACCTAAGGTTCGTGACTGGATTCGGATCCTGATCGCCACAAAAACGCTTTTTTTGTGTGCGCCCCTTACTTTTTTTTTAATTTTTTTTGCGGGTCCTAGCATGTACGCCCCTTACTGCCAGTGATTACTAATTCTGATTTTTAACGACTCTTCGTGCATTGTCAACAATAACGAAAGGTGACGGTTTTGACTCCCAGTCACATCTAGAAGTTTTCATAATATCATTTGATGGCCAAATATGCCACTCCTAACTGCTGCTGAAAAATAATTCGGTAGTTAAACTACCTCCGTGTGTTGTCAACGGCGATATGTGCGCAGTTCGATTCCCACACAGCTCTAAACTCTTCGTAACGTTATTTCTAGCTCAAATACGCACACATTTTGCTACTAGTGGCAGAAACATACATTTAACTTTCGACCGGCCGCGGTGGTCTAGCGGTTATAGGCGCTCAGTCCGGAACCGCGCGACCGCTACGGTCGTAGGTTCGAATCCTGCCTCGGGCATGGATGTGTGTGATGTCCTTAGGTTAGTTAGGTTTAAGTAGTTCTAAGTTGTACGGGACTGATGACCACAGATGTTAATTCCCATAGTGCTCAGAGCCATTTGAACCATTTAAGTTTCGTTCGTGGTTACAAAACGGCAGTATTCCCACGAAGACAAAAGTTATTCATATGTCGCGTCATTTTGGACTCAAACACCTCGCTACTGCCAAAACATATCGATATTTGATATCCACATCTACATCTACATATATACTCCGCTAGCCACCAAGCGGTGTGTGGCGGAGGGCACAATTCGCGCCAAAGTCATATTTCCCCCCCTCTGTTTCAGTCGCAGATCGCGCGTGGGAAAAACGACTGTCTGAACGCCTCAGTACGAGCTCTTATTTCCCTTATCTTTGAATGATGATCATTAGGCGATCTGAAAGTTGGTGGGAATAACATATGCTCTACATCCTCGGCGAAGATTGGATTTCTAAATTTACTGAGCAGCCCCTTCTGTTTAGCGCGTCGTCTATCTGCAAGTGTGTCCCACTTCAAACTTTCTGTGAGATTTGTAACGCTCTCGCGATGGTTAAATGTACCAGTCACGAATCTTGCCGCTTTTCTTTGGACCTTCTCAATCTCTTGAATCAGACCCAACTCGTAAGGGTCCCATACAGACGAACAATACTCTAAGACTGGACGAACTAACGTATTGTAAGCTATTTCCTTTGTTGAAGGACTGCATTAAACCGTAATCTAGAGTTCGCCTTACCCGTTACTTGTGTAATCTGATCATTCCATTTCAGATCATTTCGAATAGTCACACACAGATACTTGACTGATGTTACCGCTTCCAAAGACTGATCATTTATTTTGTACTCATGCATTAATTGGGATTTTCGCCTTGTTATACGCAGTAGGTTACACTTACTAATATTGAGAGATAACTGCCAGTCATTACACCACGCATTTATTTTCTGCAAATCTTCATTGATTTGTTCACAACTTTTGTGTAATACTACTTTCCTGTAGACTACAGCATCATCGGCAAACAGTCTAAGGCCGCTGTCTATACCATCGACCAGATCGTTTATGTAAATCGTAAAAAGTAGAGCACCTATTACGCTGACCTGGGGCACGCCTGAAGTTACTCCTGTTTCTGTTGAAGTTACCCTGTTCACGACGACATACTGCTCCCTGTCTGTTAGAAAACTTTCTATCCAAGCGCATATATGACTGTGCTTAGTTAATTATTGAATTCCCTTCCAACTCAGAACTTTGCGTCACGTTATTTCAAGTCAGATTTCAAGTTCAGATTTTCTAAATGATACTAGAAAATATATTTCACTTATTTTTACTCCTAGTCGGCATGACGATCAGTGCAAACTTTGGTGTGCGTCAAGGACGAAAGCTTTGCTTATTTCGATGACTTTAGGTGCTGGACTTAAACCCGTATCTAGAACATAACACTTCGTCAAGCCATTTAATGTTCAGGCATGAATAACTTAGATTTTTCATGTGAGCCGCGCGGAGTGGCAGCGTGGTTTGAGGCGCCACGTCACGAACTGCGCGGCCCCTCCCGCCGGAGGCTCGAGTCCTCCCTCGGGCATGTGTGTGTGTGTGTGTGTGTGTGTGTGTGTGTTGTTCTTAGCATAAGTTGGTGTAAGTTAGTTTAAGTAGTGTGTAAGTCTAGGGACCTAACCAGTTTGGTGCCTTAGGAATTCACACACATTTGAACATTTTTAAAATGTGACTTTATGTTAAATGGTCACGTGCCATCATTAATTTATCGAAATTAATTGTATATGCTATTAGTGGTGAAGTTTCATAGAGAGCTTGACTCTGTTAATCGCGGTTTTTCCATCATGTTAGTTTGGAAATTTGTTAATTGGTGGGAAGGTCTCATGGGACCAAAGTGCTGAGGTCATCGGTCCTTAAGCTTACACACTACTTAATCTAACTTTAACTAACTTACGATAAGGACAACACGCACGCCCATGCCCGAGGGAGGACTCGATCCTCCGACGGGGGGAGCCGCGCGAACCGTAACAACACGCCCAAGACCGCGCGGCTACCCCGCGGGGCTTGTTAGTTCATTAACACTTTATGCAACAACACTCGCCAAGTGAAGACGTTTAATAGGTGGGCGGAAAACCTTTAAAGAGCAAGAATACTTCGAATGATCATACAACTTTGGGGCTCCAGATATTCTTGCAAAACTTCTTTTTCACAAAATAATTTAGTTCTGAATAACGGTTGCTGAATGTTACGTTGTGTGGGCTGCATGCAAGTCAGACGAAACGCATATTATGTCGTGAGGATAGTTTTGAGCATGATAGTACACGTCTCATGGAGGATGTATTTGATCTCAGAAAATGTTCACGTAATCCATGACCGCTATTTATTCTTAGACAGTAGACACAGGACCAATGAAATATTTGTAAACTGCAGCTCCTGCTACCACGTACGTATCTCAAAGTTTCACAAAGAAACTGTGACGCATAAAGTGATTTTGTATGGCGGCTTCACCTTGGATACTGTAACTCTGCCTGCTGCAACTAAATGCAGTTCTGTCACGTTTCCTCACTGAAAGTTAGTGTTAACATCTTACCCATACAAATTAGACGACTACATGATGGACCACTGTTGGGAATAGACTAGAGAGAGGGGAGGGGGGAGGGGGATGTATGTGAATTTGCAATTCTTCGAAAAAACCTTTTAAGGTGCAATGTTTTCAACACAATGTAACCAAATTTGTCACAGTTGCTAAGAACTGTTACATGCACACACACATTAGTTTTCTACTTATTGACGTTACATGTCTAAATTATAAACAACTGAAATTTTTTCAATAGAGTGAATACAAACGTTCCTTTTTGGAAGAATCTATAAGAATGAAATTAATGCAGTTTTGTACAAAATTTGGCATACCATTATAACAAACATCTGGCGAGCAGATTTTTTTTTTTTTTTTTTTTTTTTTTGCTAGATTTTTATAGCTCTTCCAATATCTGTGAAAATAATACACCAAATGTTAGGCTTGTTCTCTTACATAAATGCCGACTATTGTGCTAAATGAAAATTTATTTTATGTAATATTTCAAAAATGGTGTTGACTAGTTGCACGCCAAATTTAAGTAGCCTAACGTTAGTGAGCTGTGAGGAAAAGGTACATAAAGTTTCGAAAATGAAAGTGACAGGAAACTGAATCGAAGATTTGACAGTGCTTGTGTAAGGCCTTACCTTCTATAGGTGAATTAGTGCAAACCATATGCTTACTCATCCTCTAGCAGTGTTTTCTTTTCTTGCATCTTTGTTTAATCTGATTTTCGAACTGTGTAGCAATAACGTCACCTGCAGCAAGTCAGCTGTTATCGATTTCCTTCAATATCGACAGTGTGGAAGCTCCAGGATCAAATCCTACCCTCTGTACAGTTCGTTTTCTGGCAAGATTGCTAAAGGTAGTAATTACACTTTACTGGAACGAGGCATGCTGCGGATTGTAATAAATGCTCTGTACACAACTTTCGTAAGTTTTATTCCTTTGCTACTACTTGCAAACAAATACCATAATCCAAAGAATACAAAATCAGTGGCATTGATGCTATCCCACAGCCTTCTTCACGTACTACACAAACATATACTGTATGATGATTGCATAAAACTGGAAAGAGACGCCGTAGGAATAAGTGACATGAGCAAATACAGATCAAGAAAGGGGCGTGGTCCCGTGCTAGTTCTCACAAATTACTTTTTTATCACACTTGCAAGTGGATTTGGAACGTAATATTTAGCGACTGAAATTTCAGTACCATGTAGTAAATGAAGAGCCAATAATAATTTTTTCACAATTTCGGTTGCTTTCTAGTCAGATCCCCCTTAATACTTCATTGCAATAAGTTCACAAGCACAGATGATCTCAACTAACAAACCTTTTTTGTGCTAGAACATGGGAACTTCTTGTGTTTCATAACCATAGGAGATGAATGGGGATGACTGAGACGTACGTTATGCATCAGAGCAATCTGATCGTATAATGCTTTAGCTGGTTCGTAAGTCTCGAGCGGTGAAAGTGGTTATGAAAAATGGCGAAAGGAGACCTTCAGGCTGCGCTGAGTCGGCTCATATAACGGTTTCCTCCGCGTACTATAAAGCTGAAACGGAATTTGCGAGGATTGCTCCATTTCTGTTGCAGTATGAAAGACGTTGATTTCTTACGTGGAGGTCACTGCCCAGTCTGATCCAACACTTTGCTTCTAAAACGTGGGCTCCGCACATCTTGTGATATTAAATACATCTTGAAAGTCGAGGAAGAGAGTATTGTAGCTTAGTTGCAGTTACGTCCCACGGACAACGATACGCTCAAAGACAATGAATTTGATCGGTCTTAATAAAGACGGGGAAGTACTAGGGCGAACTCATTATGTTCCTACTGCGCTTCAGATAAACGACGAGGACACTAAAAGTAATTTAAAAACAATTCATAAGCGTCCTTGTTTAACATATCCGTTACCGACTTGGTCTCATACTATACGCCTTCGCAAGAGAGACTTCATAAAGGGAGTTAACATGAGAATATTGTACGACTTGGTGCAGATATTGTCAGGTATCCAACAAAAGTAGTATTGCACTTAGAGATTGATTGGGCATCAACATTCGTTCCCAGACACATCTTGAAGCTTCTGTAGCGCTGGAAATTGGGGACATCAGGTGAAGTAATCATAAGACAGTGTTATGACTGTCACACTAGAGGAGTCTGTGGTAAATCAACGGAATATACTTGCGATGGTATATCACATCGATAACGATGCTAAAGTGTGTGATGGTAAAGCCGGTATTGCTTCGAAATCGATAGGAAATGTGATGTGGCATTAAACTTTACCCAGGCCATAACGGCCGGCCGAGGTGGCCGAGCGGTTATAGGTGCTACAGTCGGGAACCGCGCGACCGCTACAGTCGCAGGTTCGAATCCTGCCTCGGGCATGGATGTGTGTGATGTCCTTAGGTTAGTTAGGTTTAAGTAGTTCTAAGTTCTAGGGGACTGATGACCACAGAAGTTGAGTCCCATAGTGCTCAAAGCCATTTGAACCATTTGAACCAGGCCATAACGCTACCTCAGTGGTCCACGAATAAAGCCAATAAATGGAAGAGACGTGTACGCCACGACTAGAGACTGCTGAAAATGCACTGTGATTAGAGAGTGGGGTGGTCATCTAACCGATGGATTCGCCCAGAGCGCCGAATGGGTGCTGAGGCGCTGTCGTTGTCCTGGGGACGGAAGCGTTCCGAGTCGTCCACACCAGGCAGACCGGTGCGCGCTTCTGGAAAGAATGGTCTCTGGCCTGGAAGTGCCGCTCTTTTCGGAGTAACCTGGGAACGATTCCGGACTCGCATTAAGGAAAATCACGGAAACCTAGATCTGGAGGGAAAAGGTGTGGAGGGGCGGGGGCATCGGGCAGCGGTAGGAACCTTAACCCCTTCCCGAAAGAATGGGAGTCTAGTATCTCGAGTAATTCACCATTTCGCTCAATTGGTAAAACTAGAGAGAAATATGGGAAGCGGGAAGGGGTGAGTGGGGGAGGGGGAGGACTAGAGTGGCAAATATTGAGATACGGATGTACTTATAGAATACATGGAATGAATGAATTAAAAATAATAAAAAATGGAACAGCGGCAACGTTATCGGAAGACGGATGGCTGGAGGAAGGTTAAGTCACATTTCTCTACAAGGGAAAGATGATTATCAAGGTTGACTCTGTTATTTAAGTTACAAGTGTCAATACAGAGTGGTCTTTTAATTTTCTCAGAGGTCGACGAAGGGAAGAAAACAAGGAGAAACATAGTTTTATATCGCTGCGTGTTGATTTAGTTGCTATGACGTAGGGAACTGGCAGCAGCGTCATGGAAATAAGCACAGTACTGTAATGTTTTAATTGCAAATTTTTGGCTAAGCTCACACGTATGTTACCGTTACCGACTTGGACTTATCATCAAGTCATTGTCAGATGATCTGAATACTATACCGAAATCGCTAATGATACCATTCGTTCTACAAGGGGCTGAAATGTGTATATAAAACTGCAAGATAGTCTCTGTGCTTCGCTAACGCAGTATGCGTAGTGCCCATAACACTGAAATCTTAAATGATTTAGGAAAACCACGAAACGTCTGAACTGAAGTTTCCGAATGTGAATTGAAATGAATTTCATTGTAATATGAGACCTATACTAACAACAACATTCCTCACTTTATAATTCATTACGAAATAGAAACGCAAAATACTTACAGCTCTATGGTTATAATATACAGCATTGTACTATCTAGGGTGTACATCAAAAAGGAAGGACACAGTGTAAGATGCACTGGAAAGCCTGCATCGAGCAAAAATGATAATGACTCATTGAAGATGACGTACGGGAAGACCTCACCTAAATAGAATGGATCAGTAGGCTATGGAAGGAAGAATCGTAACTTAAGAAGCAGGAAATAGCACAAGGGTGCACAGAAGTCAACAGGAAATAATTCTGGTTACGACCAGGTTACGGAAGTTGCAAGGATACTAAACTGGATGTCCAAAACAAAGTGAGATCGCTTAACGGAACAGTCACACGAATAAATAGGCAGGTGTTCAAAATGGTTCAAATGGCTCTGAGCACTATGGGACTTAACTTCTGCGGTCATCAGTCCCCTAGAACTTAGAACTACTTAAACCTAACTAACCTAAGGGCATCACACACATCCATGCCCGAGGCAGTATTCGAACCTGCGACCGTAGCGGTCGTGCGGTTCCAGACTGATAGGCAGGTGTGAGTAAGTATTTCAAGCCAATATACTTCAGTTGATTGATGAAAGGAGGAAGTACAAACATGTTCCGGGAAAATCAGGAATACAGAAATACAAGTCGCTGAGGAATGAAATAAATAGGAAGTGCAGGGAAGCTAAGACGAAATGGCAGCAAGAAAAATGTGAACACATCGAAAAAGATATGATTGTCGGAAGGACAAACTCAGCATACAGGAAAGTCAAAACAACCTTTGGTGACATTAAAAGCAACGGTGGTAACATTAAGAGTGCAACGGGAATTCCACTCTTAAATGCAGAGGAGAGAGCAGATAGGTGGAAAGAATACATTGAAAGCTTCTATGAGGGTGAAGATTTGTCTGATGTGATAGAAGAAGAAACAGGAGTCGATTTAGAAGAGATAGGGGATCCAGTATTAGAATCGGAATTCAAAAGAGCTTTGGAGGACTTACGGTCAAATAAGGCAGAAGGGATAGATAACATTCCGTCAGAATTTCTAAAATCGTTGGGGGAAGTGGCAACAAAACGACTATTCACGTTTGTGTGTAGAATATATGAGTCTGGTGATATACCATCTGACTTTCGGAAAAGCATCATCCACACAATTCCGAAGACGGCAAGAGCTGACAAGTGCGAGAATTATCGCACAATCAGTTTAAGAGCTCATGCATCGAAGCTGCTTCCAAGAATAATATATAGAAGAATGGAAAAGAAAATTGAGAATGCGCTAGGTGACGATCAGTTTGGCTTTAGGAAAAGTAAAGGGACGAGAGAGGCAATTCTGACGTTACGGCTAATAATGGAAGCAAGGCTAAAGAAAAATCAAGACACTTTCATAGGATTTGTCGACCTGGAAAAAGCGTTTGACAATATAAAATGGTGCAAGCTGTTCGAGATTATGAAAAAAGTAGGGGTAATCTACAGGGAGAGACGGTTCATATACAATATGTACAACAACCAAGAGGGAATAATAAGAGTGGACGATTAAGAACGAAGTGCTCGTATTAAGAAGGGTGTAAGACAAGGCTGTAACCTTTCGCCCCTACTCTTCAATCTGTACATCGAGGAAGCAATGATGGAAATAAAAGAAAGGTTCAGGAGTGGAATTAAAATACAAGGTGAAAGGATATCAATGATACGATTCGCTGACGACATTGCTATCCTGAGTGAAAGTGAAGAAGAATTAAATGATCTGCTGAACGGAATGAACAGTCTAATGAGTACACAGTATGGTTTGAGAGTAAATCGGAGGAAGACAAAGGTAATGAGAAATAGTAGAAATGAGAACAACGAGAAACTTAACATCAGGATTGATGGTCACGAAGTCAATGAAGTTAAGGAATTCTGCTACCTAGGCAGTAAAATAACCAATGACGGACGGAGCAAGGAGGGCATCAAAAGCAGACTCGCTATGGCAAAAAAGGCATTTCTGGTCAAGAGAAGTCTACTAATATCAGATACCGGCCTTAATTTGAGGAAGAAATTTCTGAGGATGTACGACTGGATTACAGCATTGTATGGTAGTGAAACGTGGACTGTGGGAAAACCGGAACAGAAGAGAATCGAAGCATTTGAGATGTGGTGCTATAGACGAATGTTGAAAATTAGGTGGACTGATAAGGTAAGGAATGAGGAGGTTCTACGCAGAATCGGGGAGGAAAGGAATCTGTGGAAAACACTGATAAGGAGAAGGGACAGGATGATAGGACATCTGCTAAGACATGAGGGGGTGACTTCCATGGTACTAGAGGGAGCTGTAGAGGGCAAAAACTGTAGAGGAAGACAGAGATTGGAATACGTCAAGCAAATAATTGAGGACGTAGGTTGCAAGTGCTACTCTGAGATGAAGAGGTTAGCACAGGAAAGGAATTCGTGGCGGGCCGCATCAAACCAGTCAGTAGACTGATGACCAAAAATAAATAACTCTGCCACAAAAAAAGTCGTGTGTTTCGAATAGTGCTGTAATCCACAAACAAACATTTGTGTACGTAAAATAGGAATATGTATTTTGTTAATTCTTCAAGAAATCATCATCGACGTAGCTACCTTTGAACTAAGTGTCGGTTCGACGATGTCAACACACAGATAACTTGAAACTATGATGCAGTGCACAGTAGTGGAGCCATTCGTTATTTTCGGTCTTCGTCGCTGTTTCATTTCATGTCATTTTACCCAGGCGGTCGAGTAGTTTTCTGTGGCGGAGTTCTGCGCATGTATCCAGAAAACAGCATCAGCGTTGACAGATATGGACGATTTGTCACCTGCAGGGTGCTTATACACTAGACTCTTGCTAAACCGGCCATTCCTCGCTCTTATGGGTGCCGGATTAGCCGAAGTGCCGGGTTGTTGAGAGTGTCTAAAATTTAATATAAAAACATAGGGATCGTACTTTATCAAATCAAAAGACTTCATTTTTACAGAAGACTTAGTCCTTGAGTGTGTACACGCGTATTAGTATCACTCGGCATTCACTACGAAACGTGTCCCCAAGTTTCGGTTGTCTCCATGAAGATACGCGGCGGTAGTCTGGTTTATCGCACAACGGCACTACAAGCATTTCAAGGGTCCTGCTATGTTTCTGATTGTTGCATAATGTACTCCAGGAAGATGTTTCCAGCCTCAGCACCAGCAGTTTCTCATGTTCTCTCCTCTATGTCCTCTTCTTCAACAGTTTCATCGTACCTTCCCTGTGAGCTTATGATTACCCCTTTTCTGCTGAAGTTTGGTCACAAACAGTTGCTCGTCCGACACTGTTTCCAGCAAGAATGGTTTTCTGCGAAGAACCTCAGTTCAGTTTATATCTAATTTCGAGTTTTTGCTTGAGGTCTAGCATAATTTTTTTCCCCATTAGAAGCCGCGATAATGATCCTTAAGAAAAGCCACAATTTAAAAGCGTACAAGAATGTTGAATATTATAGTTAACTAACAACATTGTTACAGACGAAATTTCATTATTGTAGGTGCCATTTCACGTTGAACTACTAGAAGCTGGAAGTGTGCCAGATCCCTGATAGGCCGAACTACTGACGGCCGTATTAGCGAGAGTTTAGTGTAGTTAAAAATTTTCTACTTGAGAGGGTTCTCATGGAAAACGAATGATAGTAGGACAGTGAAACTCCGTGGAAACATTTTTAAGGACATGCGGGAAAAAATAATAAATAAACCATTGAAAGGAACACGTTTTAAGTTTCACATGAGAGGAGTAACATTTTTATGTTGCGTACCATGTTTACCTTCGAAGCTATGAACGTTGCTCAATTGACTACCAGCTGCATCCACCACAGCCTGGAACCTCACTAGAGATTGCTCTACTGCTGCCTGAAGCAATGGTGGACCACGGAATGTTCATCTCTCGTGATACGCTTCGCCCACTGCTTGAATATCGTACATTGCCTCCAGAATTCTCAGCCATGACAGCAGTAACTTCTTCAATAATTTGTGGCACAGTTGGCCGTTGGCCTTTCCCAGGAGCAGTCCCCAAAATGCCAGTTAATTCGAACTTCCCAATCATGTTCTTCAACCCTGGTGCGGAAACGGGATCTCTCAGTATTCCTTTAATGCATCGATATTCGCGAAGAGCAGCAGCAATATTGCTGTTGTTTTCATAAAACTGCTTTACTAGTAAAGCCCAGCTCACCTTCTCCACACACATCTTGACTGCCTGCAGTGTTTCAGCCCTCCGTCGCCGTACCACTGCCGGCGCCTAATGGCAAGTCGTGACATTGACACTACGAACAACGCAAATCCTGTAGCGTGCAGTTTGAACATTATTCCTATAAAGTTGCGCACCCATACGGCAAACAGTTTTTCCTCTACACTGACTCAAGAAACGAAAGTTCCATTATAATCATCGTATACATGTCCCAACATTTCATGTTCTTATTTTATGTATTCCGTGACAAAACTTTTTGAAAGTCAATACTTGCACTCATAACGTTTAGGCCCGAATATAGCGATCTGCGCCCTACATGGCGAGGCAGAAGAATGAACAGCTATGCGAATGACTCAGTCTGTGGAGCGCTTGCGTCAGTAACGCCGGTCAGCAAACAACTACAGTGCCAAGTACGAATTTTATGTTTCGGCATACAGGGCAGGGCTACTTTCAGACTGCAGCTTATGCAAGACATAATTTATGAAGTGATTATATGTTGGAATGTACTTTAAATCACTAAAAGACATAAATCGTGCGTTTTGAGGTGGCTTTAAGAGATCTTCTTCCCTAATTCCTGGTTTTTCCAGTGTATAGCCATCTTTACTTTGCACTGTTTCTCATGTCAAGGTGAAGTAATCAATTTTGGTTGGGAAGCATTCTGATAATGAAAGGTAACTAGTACTCATGATAAAGGAGCACGCAGTAGCATACAGTTAAATGTAATAGAAGTTCGGAAACCATTAATATGATTCAGCAAATATACAGTTAGCATCTAGACGTCCTAGTTGTCGGAGAAAATCTGTCATCTCTTATACCGTACGTCATGTTGCTTCCTTTTAGCAGGAACAACTGAACTGCGCTGTTTTTATCAGTTTTCCGCGCGTTTTGAGTTTCCGTAAAATAGTAAAATTTTGAATAACGTAGTGTACTACTTTTAATTTACTATGATAAAGCCCTTGCATCGACGTTCAGGGTGAAAATGAAATTCAGTCAGTTGCGTTGATTCATGGAGGATTGCAACAGGTACAAAAAATGGTTCAAATGGCTCTGAGCACTATGGGACTTAACTTCTGCGGTCATCAGTCCCCTAGAACTTAGAACTACTTAAACCTAACTAACCTAAGAACATCAGACACATCCATGTCCGAGGCAGGATTCGAACCTGCGACCGTAGCGGTCGCGCGGTTCCAGACTGTAGCGCGTAGAACCGCTCGGCCTCGCAAGAGGTACAGAAATGTGTACACGGTGAATCAGCGAAAACCTGCACCGCAGATGATGCGGGAATGGGAAGTGCTATTGGTGAGCGGTTTTCACAGAATGGGTTGTTGCTCAGGGGCACGTACTGCTAGCCAATACATAAGATTGTAATAATACTTGGAAAGTGTTTATTTTGTGCAAACATACACTTTTTAAATGGAACAATGTCTATTGACATTAACAAATTAAAAGTAGGAAAAATTAGAATATCAGTAGTGTATGTTCCAGTATTCTAATGCAAGTCGTTTACGAGATATCGTATTTTGAGAAGTTGACACACGGACACTTGTACAATACCTGTGGTAGCACAAACTAAGGAACAACGCAAGTGCGTACACTAGTTATGTGGATCCTGACAGTAACCAGACAACTTACCGTCATAGGTTATGTGCAATATGACCCCTGGCAGCGGCAATACACGCTTTCAGTCTACTATGGAACGACTGCAGAACACGTGCTAGCATTGCAGAGGAGATGTCCGAGCGGGCTGCAGTAATACGTCGATGCGTATCATTGGATGTAATTGATACGCCCTTGTAGACAGCGTATTTCAGCTTTCCCCACAGAAAAAAGTCTGTAGACGCCAATTTCTGGGAACGAGCTGGCTAACGTACAGGTCCTCTGTGTCCAGTCCAACGATTTGGAAACAATTCATGAAGACATGCTGTGGTACTTCGTGCAGTATGGTCTGGACAGCCATCCTGTCGGTACGACAGGTTCCTCCTTGTCTGCAGAGGAACGTCTTCTAGCATCCTTGGAAGATGGTCTGTTAGGAGCCTGCGTTACGAGGTACATTCAAGTTCTAAGGCCTCAGATTTTTTTTCTCCGGACTGGAAAGAGATAGAAACATGCGCATTGTTTTAAAATGAGGCCGCGTTCATTGTCAATACATCCCAGAGATGGCAGCACCATACGGCAGATGGAATTTTACCGCCCGCAGCGAGAATGAGAACTGTTTTAAATACTTACAATGGCGACGTTTTTCTTACTTGAACAGCGTGCGATCATTCGTTTTCTGAATTTGCGTGGTGTGAAACCAATTGAAATTCATCAACAGTTGAAGGAGACATGTTGTGATGGAGTTATGGATGTGTCGAAAGTGCGTTCGTGGGTGCAACAGTTTAATGAAGCAGAACATCGTGTGACAACAAACCGAAACAACCTCAGGCTCGCACAAGCCGGTCTGACGACATGATTGAGAAAGTGGAGAGAATTGTTTTGGGGGATCGCCGAATGACTGTTGAACAGATCGCCTCCAGAGTTGGCATTTCTGTGGGTTCTGTGCACACAATCCTGCATGACGACCTGAAAATGCGAAAAGTGTCATCCAGGTGGGTGCCACGAATGCTGACGGACGACCACATGGCTGCCCGTGTGGCATGTTGCCGAGCAATGTTGACGCGCAACGACAGCATGAATGGGACTTTCTTTTCGTCGGTTGTGACAATGGATGAGACGTGGATGCCATTTTTCAATCCAGAAACAAAGAGCCAGTCAGCTCAATGGAAGCACACAGAGTCACCGCCACCAAAAAAATTTCGGGTAACCGTCAGTGCTGAAAAAATGATGGTGTATATGTTCTGGGACAGCGAGGGCGTAATCCTTACCCATTGCGTTCCAAAGGGCACTACGGTAACCGGTGCATCCTACGAAAATGTTTTGAAGAACAAATTCCTCCCTGCACTGCAACAAAAACGTCCGGGAAGGGCTGCGCGTGTGCTGTTTCACCGAGACAACGCCCCCGCACATCGAGCTAACGTTACGCAACAGTTTCTTCGTGATAACAACTTTGAAGTGATTCCTCATGCTCCCTACCCACCTGACCTGGCTCCTAGTAACTTTTGGATTTTTCCAACAATGAAAGACACTCTCCGTGGCCGCACATTCACCAGCCGTGCTGCTATTGCCTTAGCGATTTTCCAGTGGTCAAAACAGACTCCTAAAGAATCCTTCGCCGCTGCCATGGAATCATGGTGTCTGCGTTGTGAAAAATATGTACTTCTGCAGGGCGATTACGTCGAGAAGTAACGCCAGTTTCATCGATTTCGGGTGAGTAGTTAATTAGAAAAAAAATCGGAGGCCTTAGAACTTGAATGCACCTCGTACTGGTGCGCGTTCAGAGCCTATGAGCTGATGGTTCACTATCCCATACCACACATTTACACTCTATGGTCACTGACGTTTCACCTGACGAAGCCAACGATATTATCCACAGACCAAGAGTGCGTGATTCGGCGTTTTACCTGACCATGATTGGTAAATGTGACTTTGTCCCTATACAAGATACATGATACATTTGCAGTATCCTGCCTTAATGCCCATGTACAGAAGTTATCGAGATTCTCATTATCGTTTCCATGCGTCTCCTGATGGAGAGAGAGGTGACAGAGATGGAAACTATGTCGATTGGGAATGCGTAGAACTCTTGCCTGTGTGATGGTACTTCCTCGGGCGATTGTGCGGAAGCTAATGTGCGAGTCAGTTGCAACAGCAGAAAGAACATTAATTTCCACCTCTTGTGCCGTCACTTGTTTCCTTCTATTGCTTTGTCCTCACGTAACTGGTTGAAGAGCATTATAAATCGTTGCCGAGATGGTTGACATTTATTGGGCTATCTTGCCGCATACGCCGTACAACAACGAATTGCATTGTTCCTTCACTCTCCATACATCATGAACATGTCGACTTTTCCTGCGTTGACAAGTCCCATCATCCACTCACTACCTACTGCTTGGACTGTCACACACTAACTGACAAGTCGCAGTGTACTGAAGAAACACAGAAGCACACTGCTAATAAACATAATATAATTCCTAGGACCAACGCAGGTTGAATGGCACAAGCAAGTGTCAGTTTGGAAACTTTTCAGAACACGATATCTCGTAAACAACGCACACTAGACCTCTGCAACAAACACCACTGACATTCTCATTTACTCTTCTTAGTCGGTTAATGTCAATAGGCACTGTTACATTTCAAAGGTACTGGGAGATGAAGAAGCTTGCACAGGATAGAGTAGCATGGAGAGCTGCATCAAACCAGTCTCAAGACTGAAGACCACAACAACAACAACAGCATTTCAAAATGTGTATGTTTGCACAAAAAATACACATTCCAAGTATTATTACGATCTGTTTATTGGCTAACAGTACTAGCCCCTGACTACCAATCCAGTCTGTGAAAACCGCACATCAATAGCACTTTCCATTTCCGCAATGTTGTAAGTAGGCTGTTTAGGTTTTTATGTTGGTAACGCCACGTAGCGCTCTGTATGAAAACCACTGACTATGCTGTGTGCAGTCTGTGGCTGGTTGGCATTGTTGGAATATTCGCTAGTGTAGTGTTGGGCAGTTGGATGTGAACAGCGCGTAGCGTTGCGCAGTTGGAGGTGAGCCGCCAGCAGTGGTGGATGTGGGGAGAGAGATGGCAGAGTTTTGAGAGCGGACGATATGGACGTGTGTCTGTCTGTCAGAAAGAGGAAATTTGTAAAACTGGATGTCGTGAACTGATATATATATATATATATATATATATATATATATATATATATATATATATATATCCATAGTCATTATATATATATATATATATATATATATATAATGACTATGGATATTCTTAAGGTAAATACATAATTTGCCGGCCGGAGTGGTCTAGCGGTTCTAGGTGCTACAGTCTGGAATTGCACGACCGCTGTGGTAGCAGGTTCGAATCCTGCCTCGTGAATGGATGTGTGTGGTGTCCTTAGGTTAGTTAGGTTTAAGCAGTTCTAAGTTCTAGAGGACTGATGACCTCAGAAGTTAAGTCCCATAGTGCTCAAAGCCATTTGAACCAAATACATTGTTTGTTCTTTATCAAAATCTTTCATTTGCTAACTGTGCATATCAGTAGTTAGTGCCTTCCGTAGTTAGGATCTTTTATTTAGCTGGCAGTATTGGCGCTCGCTGTATTGCAGTAGTTGGAGTAACGAAGATTTTTGTGAGGTGAATGATTCATGAAAGGCATAGGTTATTGTTAGTCAGGGCCATTCATTTGTAGGGTTTATTGAAAGTCAGATTACGTTGCGCTAAAAATATTGTGTGTCGGTTTATTGATGATCAGATTAAGTAAAGAGAGAAATGTCTGAGTACGTTCAGTTTTACTCAGCTGTCTCTGTATCAAATAACGTAGAAGTTTATCAACACAGTAATTTATAATTTTTCTACGGGGGCGTTTGAATTTTTGTGGTGCAAGTTTAGGCGATTCGCCCTGTATATTGGTCTATGAACCAGAAACGTGAGAGGAACTGATCAGAATATCAAATAAGGGAGGATTGGTAATTATCAGTAAATATACAGTAAACTTACAATGTAATAAGTACGATTTCACATTGATAGATATTTAACATCTAACTTAACAGTTGTACTGATATCTTCTTCCTCATGTTATATACATAGAGAACCACTAGCTGTGTTTTGTGCCACCTCTTCATCCTCTTCCACCTAGAACCACAAAATGCAATGGTATTTCTTCTTTATCTTCCTTATAGACCACACAGTTACTTTACACTAGAGGACACGAAGAGATTTCTAGATTTCCGGAAAGCTTTTGACACCGTTCCTCACAAGCGACTTCTAATCAAGCTGCGGGCCGGGCCTATGGGGTATCGTTTCAGTTGTGCGACTGGATTCGTGATTTCCTGTAAGGAAGGTCGCAGTTCGTAGTAGACGGCAAATCATCGAGTAAAATTGAAGTGATATCAGGTGTTCCCCAGGGAAGCGTCCTGGGATCTCTGCTGTTCCTGATCTATATAAATGACCTGGGTGACAATCTGAGCAGTCCTCTTAGGTTGTTCGCAGATGATGCTGTAATTTACCGTCTAGTAAGGCCATCCGAAGACCAGTATCTGTTGCAAAGCGATTTAGAAAAGATTGCTGTATGGTGTGGCAGGTGGCAGTTGACGCTAAATAACGAAAAGTGTGAGGAGATCCACATGAGTTCCAAAAGAAATCCGTTGGAACTCGATTACTCGATAAATAGTACAATTCTCAAGGCTGTCAATTCAACTAAGTACCTGGGTGTTAAAATTACGAACAACTTCAGTTGGAAAGACCACATAGATAATATTGTGGGGAAGGCGAGCCAAAGGTTGCGTTTCATTGGCAGGACACTTAGAAGATGCAACAAGTCCACTAAAGAGACAGCTTACACTACACTCGTTCGTCCTCTGTTAGAATATTGCTGCATGGTGTGGGATCCTTACCAGGTGGGATTGACGGAGGACATCGAAAGGGTGCAAAAAATGGCAGCTCGTTTTGTATTGTCACGTAATAGGGGAGAGAGTGTGGCAGATATGATACGCGAGTTGGGATGGAAGTCATTAAAGCAAAGACGTTTTTCTTCGCGGCGAGATCTATTTACGAAATTTCAGGCACCAACTTTCTCTTCCGAATGCGAAAATATTTTGTTGAGCACAACCTACATAGGTAGGAATGATCGTCAAAATAAAATAAGAGAAATCAGAGCTCGAAGAGAAAGGTTTAGGTGTTCGTTTTTCCCGCGCGCTGTTCGGGAGTAGAATGGTATAGAGATAGTGTGATTGTGGTTCGATTAACCCTCTGCCAAGCACTTAAATGTGAATTGCAGAGTAATCATGTAGATGTAGATGTAGATTTAGATCGAACCCATTCCATTAAGAAATTACCCTATTACGAGGAGGTAATTAGGTAACACAATTCGCCATTGTTCTTAGCTTTCGAATCACTGGCCCACCGTACTCAATCGCATCAAACTGGACTCGTGCCTTGTTGAGAACAGTTATTCGTGTGTCCCAAACGACAACACTTGAACTCAGATTAACGTTCTTTAGGAATCGGCGACGCAGGGGATGCGGTATTTACGTCGTAGAGCAGGTAGGACCTGATTGGGCAGCGTGTGCGGATATCCGAGGAGCGACCTCCGGCGACGATTGGCGCAGGTAGGACCGCTTATGCGAGCTCGCGCCGCTCCGCCCGGCCTTGAATGGGCGAGCGTAAGAAGCGAACACAATCTCTCCGCGCCGCGCCGCGCATTCCGTCAAAGCGTCCACCGGCCGCCGGCCACCAGCCACCGGCCAAGGTCATTTTCACGGTTTTCGCGAGAACCCGAGCGGCACGCCGCGGCTTTCCCGGCCTCCACGCCTCCAGGCCAAACATTACGCCCGTTAACCACAGTCTTCGTTTCTCAAAGTTCATAGCTTGCGACTATTTTCGTAAACATCTGGGCTCTGTTCCTCGTCTCATGAATCGCTAACAAATTACAACGCGTGCATGTTTCTCAAAAGTCTATCGTAGCCACATGCTTAGCAATCTATAGTATCAATTTCACAAGGATATCTCAGATCTAACTCGTAACAAGGCCCCGGGAGTAGACAATATTCCATTAGAACTACTGACAGCCTTGGGAGAGCCAGTCCTGACAAAACTCTACCATCTGGTGAGCAAAATGTATGAGACAGGCGAAATCCCAAAGAAAGCAGGGGTTTACAGATGTGAAAATTACCGAACTATCAGTTTAATAAGTCACGGCTGCAAAACAGTAACGCGAATTCTTTACAGACGAATGGAAAAACTGGTAGAAGCCGACCTCGGGGAAGATCAGTTTGGATTCCGTAGAAATGTTGGAACACACGAGGCAATACTGACCCTACAACTTATCTTAGAAGCTAGATTAAGGAAAGGCAAACCTACGTTTCTAGCATTTGTAGACTTAGAAAAAGCTTTTGGCAATGTTGACGGGAATACTCTCTTTCAAATTCTGAAGGTTCCAGGGGTAAAATACAGGGAGCGAAAGCCTATTTACAATTTGTACAGAAACAAGAAGGCAGTTATAAGGGTCGAGGGGCACGAAAGGGAAGCGGTGGTTGGGAAGGGAGTAAGACAGGGTTGTAGCCTCTCCCCAATGTTATTCAATCTTTATATTGAGCAAGCAGTGAAGGAAACAAAAGCAAAATTCGGAGTAGGTATTAAAATCCATGGAGAAATAATAAAGACTTTGAGGTTCGCCGATGACATTGTAATTCTGTCAGAGAGACCAAAGGACTTGGAAGAGCAGTTGAACGGAATGGACAGTGTCTTGAAAGGAGGATATAAGATGAACATCAACAAAAGCAAAACGAGGATAATGGAATGTAGTCGAATTAAGTTGGGTGATGCTGAGGGAATTAGACTAGGAAATGAGACACTTAAAGTAGTAAAGGACTTTTGCCATATGGAGAGCAAAATAACTGATGATGGTCAAAGTAGAGAGGATATAAAATGTAAATTGGCAATGGCAAGGAAAGCGTTTCTAAAGAAGAGAAATTTGTTAACATCGAGTATAGATTTAAGTGTCAGGAAGTCGTTTCTGAAAGTATTTGTATGGAGTGTAGCCTTGTATGGAAGTGAAACCTGGACAATAAATAGTTTGGACAAGAAGAGAATAGAAGCTTTCGAAATGTGGTGCTACAGAAGAATGCTGAAGATTGGATGGGTAAATCACATAAGTAATGAGGAGGTATTGAATAGAAATGGGGAGAAGAGCAGTTTGTGGCACAACTTGACTAGAAGAAGGGATCGGTTGGCAGGACATGTTCTGAGGCATCAAGGGATCACCAATTTAGTATTGGAGGGCAGCATGGAGGGTAAAAATCGTAGAGGGAGACCTAGAGATGAATACACTAAGCAGACTCAGAAGGATGTAGGCTGCAGTACGTACTGGGAGATGAAGCAGCTTGCACAGGATAGAGTAGCATGGAGAGCTGCATCAAACCAGTCTCAGGACTGAAGGCCACACCAACAACATCTCAGTTTATAAAGGCATTTATGTGTAATATCAAAAAATTAAAAAGGAGATCACAGAGAAAAGAAATTCAGAATCACGTCAAACCACAACTAAATGCGACGGAAGTAACAAAATAATAAAAAATTCACTAATGAGAAAACCACGACAAGTGCCATAACTAGGTTTCCCTGAAACTTCGCTCAGTCCAAGAGGGATCAAAATAAGTGAACACGTGCCACCGTTTGTGCAGAGATACTCGACCGTTTCTGGAAAACTACGGTAAGTTTCCGAGGTATTTTCGAATGTAAATGCCTCTTCCGCAGGTATTGCAAGTCGAACTCATGGCGCAGTCGATATCGTCGCGTTTTCTCAATTTTGCGCCCCGTGTTCGAAACCCGATTATTACTTTTATTTTTGTTTCTTATATATTATATATTGTTTTATTTTGTCTATTATATATTGTTTTCTATCTACATAAATGATCTTTTGGATAGGGTGGATAGCAATGCGCGGCTGTTTGCTGATGATGGTGTGGTGTACGGGGAAGGTGTCGTCGTTGAGTGACTGTAGGAGGATACAAGATGACTTGGACAGGATTTGTGACTGGTGCTAAGAATGGCAGCTAACTCTAAATATAGATAAGTGTAAATTAATGCAGATGAATAGGAAAAAGAATCCCGTAATGTTTGAACACTCCATTAGTAGTGTAGCGCTTGACAGAGTCACGTCGATTAAATATTTGGACGTAACATTGCAGAACGATATGAAGTGGGACAAGCATGTAATGGCAGTTATGGGGAAGGCGGATAGTCGTCTTCGGTTCATTGGTAGAATTTTGGGAAGATGTGGTTCATCTGTAAAGGAGACCGCTTACAAAACATTAATACGACCTATTCTTGAGTACTGCTCGAGCGTTTGGGATCCCTACCAGGTCGGATTGAGGGAGGGAATAGAAGCAATTCAGAGGCGGGCTGCTAGATTTGTTACTGGTAGGTTTGATCATCACGCGAGTGTTACGGAAATGCTTCAGGAACTCGGGTGGGAGTCTCTAGAGGAAAGGAGGCGTTCTTTTTCGTTACTTAGAAAATTTAGAGAACCAGCATTTGAGGCTGACTGCAGTACAGTTTTACTGCCGCCAACTTATATTTCGCGGAAAGACCACAAAGATAAGATAAGAGAGATTAGGGCTCATATAGAGACATATAGGCAGTCGTTTTTCCCTCGTTCTGTTTGGGAGTGGAACAGGGAGAGAAGATGTTAGTTGTGGTACGAGGCAACCTCCGCCACGCACCGTATGGTGGAGTGCGGAGTATGTATGTAGATGTAGATGTAGATATATTTCCCATGGCTGTAGAAGATTACTATACAAACGTTTCCCAGTGTTTACTGATATAACATTGTCGTTATTCGTCTACTAAATTGTATGTCAGCTGAATGAATTTAAAAAAATGAGAAAATTATTTGAAATTGTTTTTGGTGAAGTTCCTGTAGTGTATCTTCATTCATAATCAACTGCAATCGCCAGTTTTCGGAAAAGTGATCCGTTATGCATGCATTGCCGCAAAATGATTGCCAATGCGCGAAATCTTCAACAGTGTTAACTACGTTTCTTTCTCGAGTGGCATCGGTCCGAAGAAATGTCATTATGCCAAGCCTGCCTTCGCGTGATGTTCTTGGTGTTCGAAACATCCGTGTTTCGAATATTTCTACGATTGGTATCATCCAAAGGATTGCACTAAATCTTCCTGAGGAATAAACATATGAATTGAATATTAGTACTGAGATTGAAATATCGAAATATAGGAATTTAAAAATTTCAAAAATTTTGTAACGCCTCAACGTACCATGCACATATTTGTAATATAATAAACGTATGACACTTATTCTGAAGATCAGTTGTAATTTTACAGTTAATATAACGCCCTTATTTCCCATAGTTTGATAAGAAACAATCGTGTAGTAACCTTCTACAGACATCGGTAGATAAATGAAAACAATAGAAATAAAATAACGCTAACTACTGAACCACTACTTAGGCTGCCAATAACACGGCGTAAAATGCACATAGAGCACCTCGAACATTTCTCGAAAACTTTGGCCATCGTTATTTCAGAAATGTTCGGTTATCTACGGATAACCCGAGTCAAGTGAACACTTATTTTGACCCCTATTCCACTGAGCAAAGTTTCTGGGAAATCGGGTGACGAAACTTTCCGTGTTCTCCACGTAACTAATCAAGTGCGGCATTATACTGTAGTTCTTTTACCAGAGGTAGAGATCACAGCTGTTGGAGGCAACTAAAGTTGTAGACATTTAATATAAAATTATTTGGAACATTGTTACCAGACGTTGTCAGTAGGAAAATGATCTCGTATTATGAAAAATACAATCTTTCCGTTAGAGAAGTTTTATTTGCCCAGACCGCAGTAATTAAATCTATACACGACAACATTCAGCAAATTTTAATTGCCATCTTCAGATCATCTACATACATCAAACATTTTGTCACTCTGTGTAGTGGATTTCCAGTCGTGAAGATATGGTGGTTCAACTTGTTGAACAGACGCGTCATACTTCAACTAATAAAAATGTAATTGTAGTAAACACAAAAGTTACTGATGAAATACATTTGGTATATAGGGTATTACTTGATCTGTCCGTGTTGACAGCTGACGGCACACGGTCACTTAGGAAAATATATGCCTCCACATCTAGAAATGGAA
Organism: Schistocerca piceifrons; assembly: GCF_021461385.2. Taxonomy (NCBI): domain Eukaryota; kingdom Metazoa; phylum Arthropoda; class Insecta; order Orthoptera; family Acrididae; genus Schistocerca; species Schistocerca piceifrons. The sequence goes on from NC_060141.1 coordinate 724,312,019, forward strand.
TTTCGACTAAGAAGAGAACGTTTGACCTCCACGACCTTCACTAGTACCGAGCGCAGTAGATGCTTGATGTTCTATGACTGCAACAGATTAACCAAAAGACGTCGCTGCATTATTATTTCTAAGAAAATCAGCACTGGCTGGTTAGAAGAAATTACGAAATACTTACAAGACATGTACTTCATATAAGAAATTGAATTACATCGTTTAGTCTTTGGAACATTAATAACGAAGCAAAGATCCACAAAGAAGCTTAAGAAGAAGACTAGCAAGAAAATGTCAGGAAAACAAGAGAAAAAAATGAATTCGTGTAGATATTTTTTAGGATATGAATGAGAAAACTATGAAACCAACTGCGAACCTTAACCGAACTTCATAAGTCAGCACAACAAAGAAGACAGAAAGAGGACTATTGCCGCTTTTAATAGTTTTTCAAATAATTTAAATAGTGGACGTGAAAATATTTTCATTAAAATTTAAATGTTATGAGTTTATAGCAGTAGCTGATAGATAATCTGCCGGCCGGAGTGGCCGAGCGGCTCTAGGCGCTACACTCTGGAACCGCGCGACCGCTACGGTCGCAGGTTCGAATCCTGCCTCGGGCATGGATGTGTGTGCTGTCCTTGGTTAGTTAGGTTTAAGTAGTTCTAAGTTCTAGGGGACTGATGACCTCAGCAGTTAAGTCCCATAGTGCTCAGAGCCATTTGAACCATTTGATAGATAATCTACCATATTAATTCCAAATAATTGCGAAATGTCTTATTAAATAATTCAAACGAGAAGCGAAAGCAAGAAAAAATGTCTTGTTGAGGGCAAACTGGTGGTGTCTGTCGTGTAAATTTCTTGTTGGATGCTATATCTGCATACCTTTGTGTTTTGTTCTCCGCAACAGCTGCACTCAAGAAAAAATGGTTCAAATGGCTCTGAGCACTATGGGACTTAACATCTGTGGTCATCAGTCCCCTAGAACTTAGAACTACTTAAACCTAACTAACCTAAGGACATCACACACATCCATGCCCGAGGCAGGATTCGAACCTGCGACCGTAGCAGTCGCGCGGTTCCGGACTGAGCGCCTAGAACCGCTAGACCACCGCGGTCGGCTGCAGTCAAGAGCAAACTCTTTTAAGGGTTTACTTCTAATACCATGACAAACGCAAAAGGAGATCTTGTAGCAATTAATTGAAACAGCAATACTTTCTGGAAATTTATTAGCAACAGCGAAACCTACGATCAGTATGGTTTGCTAATTATGTATAGATCAACTATGCAGTTGCAAACGCCTAACCGACATTTCCTCTCCATTTCAGCTCAACCTCATGTATTCATCACGAACACTTATGAGTCATTCAGAACTATCGGTGCAAGTTTGTCGTGCGAGTTTATCATTGTATCAAAGAGCAGTAAGTAGCTATGTAATGCTTGGAAAGATTTTAGCAATTAACATGTATGAAACAGATATTTCTCTATAACGATTCTGGGCGGATAATTAACGAAACAGCTATTCAGGACCAACGAAGTTAGTTCAGACTTTTAGAAGGCGAACAACGAAATTTAATCCCAGTTGACCGAAGACGACTTCAAATGTTGCTCTACATAACTGTGTTTACTTCATGAAGATCAATGAACTCAGCATGAAAATGTGGTATCCAACGGTATTTTTTTTTTTTTTTCAAGTCTGTTTCCACCAAGGAAAGAAAACCATAAATATTCTTGAAACTTACCATCAGTAGTTTATTTAGTGCCTTAAAGAAAATGATACACTAATATAATAGTGGGTCAAGTCGAAGTATTATGTCCATTGATCAGGTTGGATCGGTAGTAAGTGTAACCTGTAGTGAGCATTGTTATGTCTATGTCCGCTTACTTAGAAACTGTATCTGCAAAGCCTGAGAAACTGTGCTTGTAATCTGGAGGTCTGGATTTCAATTCTTTGTCCAGCTGTACTGGTTTATGATTTCACCCTGTTCATTGAGATTATTTCAGATGGCTGTTGGGTTGGTTCCCGTAAAGAGATAGCAACTGATTCCTGCGTCATGGCCAAACAATCCACGTTTTCGCTTTGTCTCCGATGAGCACGATGTCATCTGGGTGCTAGACTCTAGCCGCTCTTTCTCTCATGTTTCCGCAAAGTGTCTTGGAAGTCGAAGGGCATGTTATGGCATAATCGTATATGAAGAGGCGCTTCTAACTTGAACTCTGAGGAAAGACGACACACTACGAGCCCCGTATCCTTTCACTGACGCTTACGACATCCTCTCTAAATTGTGTGAGATTTCACTGCGAATTCCTGGTAGCTAAAGACCCGGATTTACTTGTATGCTCTCAACATTCACCCACATCTCTGTTTCGCGAATCACGTATAAGGTGCGGGCATATCCTGAGGTATCTGTAAAAATATACTCATAATTTCATTCCGATCAAGTTTCTGTACATATCTGCACTGAAGAGCCAAAGAAACTGGTACACATGCCTAATATCGTGTAGGGACCCCGCGAGCACGCAGAAGTGCCGCAACACGACGGGCATGGACTCGACTAATGTCTGAAGTAGTGCTCGAGGGAACTAACACCATAAATCTTGCGGGGCTGGCCATAAATCCATAAGGTTGCGAAGGGGTGGATATCTATTCTGAATAGCACGCATCCCAGGTATGCTCAATAATGTTCATATCTGGGGAGTCTTGTGGCCAGCGGAAGTGTTTAAACTCGGAAGAGTGTTCCTAGAGCCACTCTGTAGCAGTTCTGGACTCCCAGGGGTCGCATTGTCCCACTAGAATTGCCCAAGTCCATACATGGACATGAACGGATGCAGACGAAGTCTCACGGGTCCTATATCGCTCCAACTGCACACGCCCCACCATTACAGAGCCTCGACCAGCTTGAACAGTCCCCTGCTGACATGCAAGGTCCATGGATTCATGAGGTTGTCTCCATACCCCTACACGTCCATCCGCTCAATACAATTTGAAACGATCTTCGACCAGGCAACATGTTTCCTGACGTCAACACTCCAATGTCGGAGTTGATGGGCCCATGCGAGGGGTAAAACTTTGTGACGTGCGTCATCAATGGTACACGAGTGGGCCTTTCCGCTCCGAAAGCTCACATTGATGATGTTTCGTTGAATGGTTCGCACGCTGACGCTTGTTGACGGGCCAGCATTGAAATCTGCAGCAATCTGTGGAAGGGCTACACTTCGGTCACGTTTGACGATTCTCTTCAGTCGTCGTTAGTCCCGTTTTTGAAGGATCTTTGTCCGGTAGCAGCGATACCGAAGATCTGATATTTTCCGGATTCCTGATATTCACGGTACACTCGTGAAATGGTCGTACGGGGAAGTTCCCACTTCATCACTACCTCGGAGACGCTGTGTCCCATATCTCGTGCGCCGACTATAATGCCACGTTCAGACTCACTTAAATCTTGATAATCTGCCATTTTAGCAGCAGTAACCGAGCTAAGAACTGAGCCAGACATTTTTTGTCTTTGATAGGCGTTGCCGACCACAGCGCCTTATTCTACCTGTTTACATATGTCTGCATTTGAATACCCATGCCTATACCAGTTTCTTGGGCGCTTCAGTGTGTTTTAAATGAAGTTAGTGGACATCGATACTCGCGCAAGAAATATGCACTTGCGAATTTATTTTATTTGTTTATTTTTTCAGTCGGAATGTTTACGTTTCTACTGTACAGTACAAGGCAATGTAAAGTAAAATAACTAGGAATACACAGAACACAGCAGAGCCGCCAGTGGATGTGCCTTGTGTATCCATGGTTACCACGCATCTGTCGCGAAGTCGCTTGTGCAAGCTCAATAGAATCAATAAATGCTGAGGAAAGTAAAAAATGGTTCAAATTGCTCTGAGCACTATGGGACTTAACTACTGTGGTCATCAGTCCCCTAGAACTTAGAACTACTTAAACCTAACTAACCTAAGGACATCACGCACATCCATGCCCGAGGCAGGATTCGAACCTGCGACCGTAGCAGTCGCGCGGTTCCGGAATGCGCGCCTAGAACCGCTAGACCACCGCAGCCGGCTGAGGAAAGTATTGTGCCTGTAATCAAGGGGCAGTGACAGGCGATAAATTTTCCTGTGTAGCAGCCTGCGAAATCTGTTATAATTTGGATGATACGGGTGTGGCAGTACAGGATAGAAATGTTCAATTGTTGTAAAGTATTCAGAGAAGGTTGGGAGGTGATAAATGAAATCTGTGGATACGTCCTCGAAAAATCTTGAATTTAAGAGATAATTCTTGTGAACGACTGAGGAAGCGAGAGTCTGTAGTGCAGCGCTAGAACTACACTACTGGCCATTAAAATAGCTACACCACGAAGATGACGTGCTCCAGACCCGAGATTTAACTGATAGGAAGAAGATGTTGTAATATGCAAATGATTAGTTTTTCAGAGCATTCACACAAGGTTGGCGCCGGTGGCGACACCTACAACGTGCTGACATGAGGAAAGTTTCCAACCGATTTCTCATACACAAACAGCAGTTGACCGGCGTTGCCTGGTGAAACGTTATGATGCCTCGTGTAAGGAGGAGAAATGCGTACCATCACCTTTCCGACTTTGATAAAGGTGGGATTGTAGCCTATCGCGATTGCGGTTTATCGTATCACGACATTGCTGCTCGCGTTGGTTGACATCCAATGACTGTTAGCACAATATGGAATCAGTGGGTTCAGGAGGGTAATATGGAACGCTGTACTGGATCCCAACGGCCTCGTATCACTATCAGTCGAGATGACAGGCATCTTATCCGCATGGCTGTAACGGATCGTGCAGCCACGTCTCGATCCCTGAGTCAACAGATGGGGACGCTTACAAGACAACAACCATCTGCACGAACAGTTCGACGACGTTTTCAGCATCATGGACTATCAGCTCTAAGACCATGGCTGCGGTTACCCTTGATGCTGCATGACAGACAGGAGCGCCTCCGATGGTGTACTCAACGACGAACCTTGGTGCACGAATGGCAAAATGTCACGAATCCAGGTTCTGTTTACAGCATCATGATGGTTGGATTCGTGTATGGCGACATCGCGATGAACGCACATTGGAAGCGTGTATTCGTCATCACCATACTGGCGTATCACCCGGCCTGATGGTATGAGGTGCCATTGGTTTCACGTCTTGGTCACCTCTTGTTCGCATTGACGGCCCTTTGAACAGTGGACGTTACATTTCAGATATGTTACGGCCGGTGCCTCTACCCTTCATTCGATACCTGCGAAACCCTACATTGCAGCAGGATAATACACGACCGCATGTTGCAGGACCTGTGCATGATTTTCTGGATACAGGAAATGTTCGACTGCTGCCCTGGCCAGCACATTCTCCAGATCTCTCGCCAATTGAAAATCCTGATTTCTCGGGATCTATGCACCCAAATTGCGTGAAAATGTAATCACATGTCAGTGCTAGTATAATATATTTGTCCAATGAATACCCGTCTATCATCTGCATTTCTTCTTGGTGTAGCAATTTTAATGACCAGTAGTATATTATCTACAAGGATATACGCCTTTACTAAACGGACGCAGTTAGTGTTTAAAGTGGTCAGGCGACGCAATTTGTATGCAGCTATAGAAGCGATTTCAATAAGACGTGACTGCCATCATGCAGTTATTTCTCACGTGTGTGGAATCAGCCAATAAAGTGGTGCTCTTAAGAGTAGTAATTACGTAGAAAATAAACCGAGCTGTCTACAGGAAAATATATGGGCTACCTCCTGTGACGTGTAAGATCTCGTAAATGTTAATCACCTGGAGCAGAAAATCACGGTCAACTCGCAATATTACTTAACAGTATTTTAGGATGCAGTATAAAATGACATGATAAGAAATGACCTAGGAAGGTAACTGCTTTCCGCTAAGTATTCACCCTTATTCAGCACTTAGCCGTGTACTGGAAGATATTATTTCAGCCTCTTTTAGGTCTAAACGTCTCAGCTGTGTGATGCGGTGACTTCAGTGCTGACATCTGGACTCAGATATATTCATTATGTGTCGCGAAACAAGAAATGATATTTTTTATGGTGGTAGCACATATGGGTATTGCTAGATTTCATCAAAAAATCTTTCAAATGGCTCTAAGCACTATGGGACTTAACATCTGAGGTCATGAGTCCCCGAGAACTCAGAACTACTTAAACCTAACTGACCTAAGATAGGGTAATATAAGATCAGGGTGCAAGGTTTCTTCGACGACAATTAAATACGTAGTAGAAGCTCTGATTGGGGAAGGACAGAGACACCGGCTGTGTCTTTTTTAAAAGAATCATAGCAGCATTTGCCCACAGTCGTTTTATGAAACGATAGGAAACCTAAAGGTATATGTCTGTGAGTGAATTGAATTGGCGTTATTTTGAATGCATCTTGTGCCCCATCTCGTTCTGTGGTAGAAAAGCACAGTAAAAAATTCATCTAAGACGGGATGTAAAACCGGAAAAAAAAACGGAGGTGTTTCTTTCGAATCTTAACCCAAGTTGCACCTAAAGGAAGTGATCTTAACGTGTAGCGTATGTTGGTCACTCTGGTACGTAGAACAGCAAGCGTCATCTCCCAAGTAACTAAATCGATTCTGGTTTGAGTACAACGTGACGGCTGGGTGAACGGAGAGTGCACGAGAGGGAGGGAGAGAGAGAGAGAGAGAGAGAAAAAGGGAGAGGGAGAGAGGGACAGCTGCAGGCGGTCACTGCCAAGGACTGCGGCCACGCGCCGGAGACTTCTAGAAGCCGCTGTCAACAGTGGCTGTAGGATTTTTCCTGGTTCGCCTCTTCTGACGCTTTTTTTTTGTGAGTCATCAGTCTTCTGACAAGTCTGATGCGGCCCGCGACGAATTCCTCTCCTGTGCCAACCTCTTCATCTCAGAGTAGCTCTTGCATCCTGAAGACTTATTTACCACTAAGTCGAAAATTATGGTTCTTACACTGTTTCAAACGTATTTAGTGCACGACTCATTTTTTGGGACTGAATGATGTCTAGTTTACGTTCAACAAGTTGCAGGAAAGCTTGCTATGAAGTAAGTAGATGTGAAATGTTCTGTGTCTGCTTCAGAATTTGATATCCTTTGTTTCCAATCGGGCAACGAATGTGAGGAGTAGCACATACACCGACGAGACAATAGCCTCTGACCATCGTGTGATTAAATACTGCTTCGTGTAGTTGGATAAACGTGATGCCGTAAGGAGAATACATTATCTGGAAAGGAAAAGGGGAGAAGCGAAGCACCCACAAGACATGAAGGGACTGAAATTTACTCGTAGACTTACGCTCCATCTCCGGGTATGTAAATGCTTAGAGTTGCAGTTCCCTGTGACAGGTAGATCGACCATCAGAATACATTAGTGTTGTTTTTAGTGTTGTTGACCAGGCGTGGTAGGATATATACATGGTGTGAACAGTGTCAGATAACGCGTGATTACTGTGAAGCCCAAGGAGATACCGCGTACTCGTATGAGACAGCGTTATCAGGACCTGGTAGGGTTTCAAATCGGCCTTATCGTAGGTCTACATTTTATTGGCTGGTCAAATCGTGCAGTATCGCGCTATGTGAGGCTTTTGGGTGTGACAGTAGCAAGGGCTAGGGCAGCCATACTCATCGCCAAGATTCCGATCGACCACGCCTGTCTACCACAACGGAGGATCGCCGCATCGTGCACCAAGCACATCGTAACCCTTTTGCATCTGTGAGTACCATCCGAGAAGTAATGGACTTCCTGGACCATTCTGTGTCATTTCGCATCATTGGCTGGAGACTAGCAGCAGCCGAACTACGGAGTTTTCGTCCCATGTGTAAGCTGCTTCACCACAACATAGACAGCTGCGTCTGGAGTGGTGCCGTAACCTGGAATTATGGACTGCTAATGAAGGACGACGCTTTGTGTTCAGCTATGAGTAGCAGCTCTGCACTACACCGGATGGTCATCGTCTGCGAGTGTGGCGGCGACCTGTTGGGGAGGTCTACCTCTTCCAATGTTCTGGAGGGGCACAGAGATGCTACTCTTTGTGTCATGGCGTAAGGAACCGTGAGGTATGAATTCATGTCATTCTCTGAGGGAACTCTGGCGGTACAACGGTAGCTCAAGGATGTGCTGCGTCTTCGGGTGTTACCTCTCGTGTGACAGTCATGTGAACAATTTTCCAACAAGATAACGCTAATCCACACATGGGACGTGTTTCTATGGACTGTCGGCATGCTGCTGAAGTACTCTCCTTGGTATCCGACAGAACATGTATAGGACCGGCTCGGACAATTCTGTCCGAGTGCCAGTATCCTGAATATCAAGAACAAGTTACAACGGTTGTGTCGAGCTTGCCTCAGTATAGGATATAACGGCCAACCGAATCGGTGCATGTTTCCAGGCCAGAGGAAGTGCAACGCCATACTGAGAATGTGGTGTCACCGCCAGACACCACACTTGCTAGGTGGTAGCCTTTAAATCGGCCGCGGTCCGTTAGTATATGTCGGACCCGTGTGTCGCCACTATCAGTGATGCAGACCGAGCGCCGCCTCACGGCAGGTCTAGTCTAAAGAGACTCCCTAGCACTCGCCCCAGTTGTGCAGCCGACTTTGCTAGCGATGGTACACTGTCTACATACGCTCTCATTTGCAGAGACGACAGTTTAGCATAGCCTTCAGCTACGTCATTTGCTACGACCTAGCAAGGCGCCATATTCTTCAAGAATGTATTCTGAACAGATAATATTGTGAATCATGTACCGTCAAGAGCGACGTTCATCATTAATGGATTAAAGTTAAGTATCAAACTAATTATGTCCGCTTTCTGAATTCTAATTCCTTGTCATGCTGCAGACCTCGCGTCAGTGTAGTTCTTCCCTCCTCACGCCAGCCTGCGTGAGCTAAAACGCGTCCATTTCGGCCTCCACTCGTAACACGGTGTTGGCTCTTCTGCCAACACAACAGAGAAGTTGGTACTTACTGTTAAGTTCTTTGTAAATTTGAGTTAATTTTGTAATCAATGAAATAACATCACATACACTGTTAACCCGATAGTTTCATTTCGCTTTGTCCTTCCCTTTTGGTCGTGTCTCGTTTTTTGTCAGGAAGTATGTACAGAGTGAGGCATTTGAAACCGTTATTGGAAATGTAAGGAAAAATACGAATCGGAGTATAAAAAGAATGTAATAAAAGTCGTTTGTGTCGAAAGGGGCAAACTCGACAACTCCCACCTCACCCGCAGAGGACGGGAGGGGGCCAACTTTGACATCTTAAATAGAAACATCGATTTTTTTTATCTCCAGGAAAAAGACGTAGCTTTTGTATTTAACACTCTCTTCGTTGCGTTGCAGATGACGCTGTAATCGACAAAAATCATAATGTGTTACTAACCAGGAGGCTAGAAAGGCAGTTATTGTAGACTCTTTAATGAGAAACCGCTTTTTATAGCAAAAGCCTTTATTCTCAAGTACATAATACATTTTTTCGTGCACATCATTGGTGTAATTTCATTCACAGACGTCGCTGAAATTGAAAGCAGTTAGAACGATTCGTTGGTTTCTTTATCAATGAATTATGAACTACTTCTGGCGTTACGATCACTTTCGCTCTCGAAACAGTGGAACTACTTCCTTGAAACTCGCATTGTCGCATTGCAGCGAGAGTCTGACAATGGACTGTGACGCATGATTCTAGTCCATCTTTCGTAGATGGTAATTTGAATGGTGAATGATTTGTAGCAGAAATCGGTCACCATGTCGAACATGCGCTATCATTTTTCATCGGTTTTTAACCCATTTTGATTTTTGTTGGTTACAGCGTCGTCTGTTACGCAACGAAAAGGAAACATTGAACACAAAAATTACGTATTTTTCTGGAGGATTCGAATCGGCAATAAAAATAATGGGTGGTCACAGAGCTTGCTGGCCAGTGGAAACATTTGGACACTTCAGTATCATTATAGGTCAAACAAGCACGAGCAACATACAGCCTCGCGTAATCGCCTTGAACGTTAACGTCACGGAGACCTCTAAGGTATGGCATAGCCACCTGCCGTAATTTGTTAACATTCAGTATTGATTTGAGTGTCAGGAAGTCATTTCTGAAAGTATTTGTATGGAGTGTAGCCATGTATGGAAGTGAAACATGGACGATAAATTGTTTGGACAAGAAGAGAATAGAAGCTTTCGAAATGTGGTGCTACAGAAGAATGCTGAAGATTAGATGGGTAGATCACATAACTAATGAGGAAGTATTGAATAGGATTGGGGAGAAGAGAAGTTTGTGGCATAACTTGACCAGAAGAAGGGATCGGTTGGTAGGACATGTTCTGAGGCATCAAGGGATCACCAATTTAGTATTGGAGGGCAGCGTGGAGGGTAAAAATCGTAGGGGGAGACCAAGAGATGAATACACTAAGCAGATTCAGAAGGATGTAGGTTGCAGTAGGTACTGGGAGATGAAAAAGCTTGCACAGGATAGAGTAGCATGGAGAGCTGCATCAAACCAGTCTCAGGACTGAAGACCACGACAACAACAATGCAATAATTGTAAGAACTGACAAGGGTGATACAACTGCTGTATTGAAAGAGCAACATATATAGAAAAAAGACTTTAGACCTCTCCCTGACTAACAATATAACAGAAATACATAAAGATCCAACAACCAGAATACAAAAAGAGATTGAACGTATTTCAAACAATATCATCTTCCTACTCACCATCAAATGAAAAAGCATAAGCATTTCCCCTACTGCAGACAACAAGACTGGACAGAAGTTACCCCACAAAATCAGCACACGAAACCCACTTCACACAGCTCTACACAAAATTGGATTGTGACAGCTTCTATATAGGCAAGACAGGCAGAACGTTTGGGATTAGATTCAAAGAACACATGGCAGCACTAAAAAAAAAAAAAAAATACAACACATCAGCAATGGCCACCCACCTGCATGAAACAAAACACCATGTTAACAACACAAGTATGAGTATCCTACACATCCATCGTAAAGGCAAAAAACAAGGCACCCTCGAAACACTCTAAATATACAAACACCAAACAAAACAACCTGAATCCATCTTAAATAACAAAAATGACAATATTTACAATAGTATCATCTCTGTTTTCAGCAACTGCCTACGATATTTAATTTGCAATTCACACACACACACAAACACACATTAATATTCTTTACCGTATACATTTAGTTATGTTACCATGACATCCCCCAAATGTACAAGGGATTGACCTCATTTACAAATATATCATCACACCAACAGCTTGTACCCCCTGTCAGCTTGAAACTATAAGCACATCAACTACTGGCACAATTTGCAAATCCATCTGCATATTTTAAAGGATTAACCAATGTATTACCCCAACGTTTACGTAGTTATCGCGTATAACAGAAAAATCTTGAGAACCCCCTACTTTGGAAAGTTTGCACTCATCCAGTCACTCCTGCCTCCCCCTCTCTCCCTCTCACTGTCTTTTTCTCTTATTCTCGCTCTGCCTCCAGCCTTTCATATCTATCTGGGAGTCTCAAAAAATATTGTTATTTGTGTATAATTTTACCACTGTAGCCAACATAATTATTGTACTGAAAGTTCGTAACATGTCACCTGACCATATAAACGAGTATGAAGTTTAAGCTATATTAACCTGACAAAATCGGATTTATATACCAACTGAAATTTTTATGCCAACGCATGTATTCAGTACCTCAAAACAAAGATCTCCAAAATCCTTCAAAAATTTATTCTGTAATATTGTTGTTATGATGTATATCCTTTGTACTTTGTGATAATGTTTCTCTTCTGAAATATGATCCTTGCACCTAGTAGTTTCCAGATTCCATATTTGTTCACATAATTTGACAGTATACACGTGATGTGTTACGACAGTGAAAGGAACCTGTGACCATTGGAGATTGTTTTTCTTATTTTCTTTATCATTGCCGTTAGATATACGTTTAGTTTTGTGTCAAAAGAAACCTAAAATCGTGTTCTGAAATAGTGTTTTGTTTCTCCACTAAAGGGTGCCACAAGTTCCTCCAAAAAATCGTAACAGGACACAAACTCACACACAAACACACACACACACACACACACACACACACACGCATGTCATACTAACAAATGTAAATCTACCTGATGATGGAAGTTTAAACCCGTGAAACGCGTTGTAGAGATAAATAAACAGTGAATTTGTTGTTTCATTTAATCTCAATAACAGACACGGTAAAGCCTAATTTAAAACGTTTGCATTTAAAGTCCTGTGGAAAAGAAGTGTGACAAAGTTACGTAAGTCGTTTGTTGATTTATGTAATAAATGACACTAATATTTCAAGTGTTCTAGTTTGATGTGCCTTCCCCTACCAGTGCAATCAAAGAATTCTCAGTCATAGCCGGACGAAAGTAGTTCCGTCTAGTCACAACAGTATGTCTCTCCTCCAGGGCACTAGTCGTGTGGGGTCGTTGAGATGCTGTACAAGATTGAGTAAACCTCCAGAACACATCGACTGCATATCTGCATCAGAATCGCGGGATCCTGTCCGATGTGGGCTGCGACATATCTGAACGATAAACCACTGCCTGGACGGATCTCGATCCTGCCGCTGTCCAATTAGTCCTGTGGTGGTAGACATTTCTTCTTCTTACACGATGCAGAATACCACTTTCCATACAAGATCAATATTCAAATGTGATTTTTAATTGAGAAACCCGCTGTGAGATCTTTTGTTATACACAGAAAGTGGATGACATTACTCATACTTTGTATAATCGTCCTGAAAAGCTAATCTTTTGCACGTGCAAGCGTGTGCAACATTTCCAGCGAATATCGCTGTGGTTGCATGCTGCCTTCATGGTGTCGCATTTGTAATGGGGAGCAATGTCTGTCTGCGAAACTTTGTGCAAGATTTTCACGTATTATCAGGGTAAGGGCTATCTGTAGAGCTTATTGTGCAGCACATTGGCTTACGGGCCACGGCAGTGAACCACAGGTATACAGAGTCCGATTCTCAGATTAATTCGCGTTTGGTGGAACTGCAGAGAGATCGAGAATGGTTTAAAAGTTCTTTCTGGCAATCGCTTTGCGAAATGCTGGGTTTGTCTCCAGTTTTCGACTCCGAAAGTCAAATCATTGCAATTCTGTAACATGCAGAAGAATATACCACACAACCATACACGGATATTGGGAAAAGACAAACTAACGTATTTCAAATTTTGTTCTGTTCTTTCTTTAGAATTCAGACAACTGCTACATTTAAATTGACTGCTGTTGTCTAATAACACTGTTCACTACAACAGTTACTGTAGTGTCGGTAGCTGGACCGACACCGTGATGTGGATTGCTGAAAAGGAATGCTAAACTAACGCTGTGGCCGATAGTGCACTCTCGGCATAACGCAGACGGGCGTGAAGTCTGGAACATGAGAACTTATGAATGAATAAGAAGAAAAGTATGTAGATGCTTTTTACTTAACTTTTATTGATTCCTTGGAATACATCTCTCTTGAATACTCGAAGCTATAGGCACTGATACAAATGGCTCCTTGCTAGTTCGTAGCCATTAACTTAGCTGATGGCTATTATGTCTCTCGGCTAATGAGAGAGAAAGGCTTCGTACAACGGGGCGATAGCTAGGTTCGCGTACAACTGGGCGGTAGCTTGGTTCTCGTACAACTGGGCGGTAGCTTGGTTCTCGTACAACTGGGGTCGAGTCCTCTCTCGTATCACGAGACCTGCCTTGGTGGTGGCGCTAGGTCTGCGATCACAGTGGCGACACGCGGGTCCGACATGTACTACATGGACCGCGGCCGATTTAAACTACCACCTAGCAAGTGTGGTGTCTGGCGGTGACACCACATTCCTCCCCCGCAAATCGGCGAACGGTCGTGAGATAAGGCTTCCGCCCGCCGTGGGGAGGACCACATGTTGACGTATGCGATGAGGTGGGGAGCCTAACAACAGGCGAGGCTGTGCCACCCGCACCCGGCCATCCGGTCCGAGGGGAGCTAGGAAACGCCTGAAAAACTAGTCCAGGGTGCACGTCAACATGCGGTGTATGCGCCCGTAAAGAGACAGGAGGGATCGAAGGATCAACCTCCATTGCGTCGGGGTAGCCGACGCGCGGTGACGTCATGTGGTCCGGAGCGGGCGGGAGTTCCATGGCGGAGGACAGCTGGTCACGGGAAGCGATCGGCGGCGCGTGACCCTGGGAGGCGCTTGGCGGCTGCAACGAAGCGTCGAATGCGGGCGGCGCCGGCGGGAGAACAAGCGGCGGCGGCGGCGGCGGCTGCTGCTGCTGCGGCGGCGGCGGCGGCGCGTCGCCATGGGGCAAAATGGAAGGCATCGTCGGTAACACCTGGGGATGAGGCGAGCCAGTAGATGGGTCCCCAGGGCGCTGACCGGACGGCACCGTCGCTGAAAGCAGACGGGGAGCGGCAGAACCCGAGCGACGACAGAGGCGCAGCTGATTGAGATGCCGACGCACCTCACCAGAGGCCCCCAAAACCAAATACATCGCGCGGCCGAGGCAGCGAAGAATGCGCCCTGCGAGCCAACGCCGTGAACCTCGATAGTTGCGATAAAATACAACGTCGCCTGGAGCAAAAGTAGGAGTCTGCCGCTGCACAGGAACCTGATGCGGCGGATGCAGCAAAGACATCAAGGTGCGATGAGGACGACCGTGGAGCAACTCAGCCGGCGAGCGCCCATCTCGGGGCTGAGAGCGATTCGAAGACAAAAAGAGCAACAATGCGTCCTCCCGAGAATGCGACTCTTTCAATTTCAACATCTGTGACTTGAAAGTCCGGACCAATCGTTCAGCGGCACCGTTGGACTGAGGCGAAAACGGCGCGGATGTCAGATGTTGAATACCATTGGCCTGGCAGAATGACTGAAAGTCTGCGGACATGAATTGTGGGCCATTGTCGGAAACAATAGTCTGCGGAAGACCTTCAATGCAAAAGATAGCAGACAACGCTTGGATGGTGGCGGAGGACGTCGTGGAAGACATCCGGACAACAAAAGGAAAATTACTGAAGGCGTCGACCAGAACCAACCATCGAGCATTCCAGAATGGACCAGCAAAATCAACGTGCAAGCGTTGCCAAGGGGAAGTGGCTTTTGGCCACGCAAAGACTTTCCGCGGCGGTGCGGACTGTTGTTCGACACACGCCGGGCACGAAGAACACATATTCGTAATCGCAGCATCGATTCCGAACCAAGTGCAGTGCTGACGAGCAAGTTGTTTCGTTCGCACTATACCCCAATGTCCTTGATGAAGAAGCCGTAAAACAGAGGACTGTAACGAACGTGGGACCACGACTCTGGACTGATCATTATCAGAACGCAACAACAAAACACCACGTCGAACAAAAAGTCTCTCCTTATGAGCAAAAAATTGGCGAACCAACGGATCCTCGATCCGAGACTTTGACAAAGGCCATTGCGTAGCAACAAAACGTAAAACAGTAGCAAGGACAGGGTCAGCAGCTGTGGCTGTAGCGACACGACGAAAATCAATCGGAAACGATTCGACCACTTCATCGGTTTCCGAATCAATGAACATGCAAGCAAGTTCGGAAGAATCGAATGCTTTATCCTCAGCAACAGGCAAACGGGACAACGCATCGGCGTTTCCGTGCTTAGCAGTGGACCGATACAAGATATCGTAGCGGTACTGCGAGAGGAAAATAGACCAGCGAATGAATTTCTGCGCTGTACGTGGAGGTACAGGCTTGGATGGATGAAAAAGCGATGTCAAAGGTTTGTGGTCTGTGATGATGGTAAAGTGACGACCATACAAGAAATCATGGAACTTAGTAACACCAAACACGAGAGCCAAAGCTTCTTTCTCTATCTGTGAATAATTTCTTTGCGCAGACGAGAGCAATTTGGACGCAAAGGCAATAGGGCGATCATGTGAGCCAACTTTGTGCGCAAGCACAGCACCGATCCCGAAATCCGATGCATCTACCATCAACAAAAGGGGTTTCTGGGGATCGAATGGCGTAAGGCAAGTATGAGAAAGCAACGCCGATTGCAACTGGCGAAGGGCGCGTTCACATTCCGTCGTCCAGACGAACGGAACACCCTTACGGCGTAAGCGATGAAGCGGAGCTGAAATGGAAGAGGCATTGCGCACATATTTATGGTAATAATTAAGTTTACCCAACACACTCTGTAGCTGTTTCAGATTTTTAGGGGACGGCAAGTCTTGTATGGCACGGAGGTGCTCTGGACTCGGATGTATGCCTTGGGCATTAATGACATGTCCCAGGTATGGTAAGTCACGAGCAAAAAACACACATTTGTTCTTCCTCAAGCGAAGACCATTTTGCCGCAAGACCTGAAATAATGTTCGTAAGTTCGCAAGATGATCTTCTTCTGTCTGTCCGGAGATCACTATATCGTCCAGATAGTTTGCTGCAGTAGGGACCGACGCACAAACAGTTTGTAAATATTGCTGAAACAAGGCAGGGGCGGATGCACACCCGAATGGCAGTCTTTTGAAGCGGTACAATCCAAGATGCGTGTTAACCACCAATACGCGCTGGGATTCGTCGTCCACCGGTATTTGCAAGTACGCATCGGCTAGGTCCAACTTTGAAAAATATTTTCCCGGGCACAGTTTAGCAAAAAGATCTTCCGGGCGGGGCAAAGGAAAAGTAGCAGTCACTAGCTGTGGATTCACTGTGGCCTTGAAGTCCACGCAAAGTCTCAATTTTCCGGAAGGTTTTGGCAAAATTACTAAGGGTGAGGCCCAGAGAGAAGCTTGCACACGTTCAATTACACCCTGTGATTCGAGATCGTGTAACGTTCTTGCGACCTCATCACGCAATGCGTGGGGAACATTGCGCGCCCTGAAAAATTTCGGTTGCGCGTTTACCTTCAGTTCTAAATGTGCTTCATAGTTTTTAGCGCAACCTAAGCCCGGTGCAAAAACGTCTGCAAATTCGTCACACAGCCGAGAAACACTGTCTGTAGGCACAGTCTGATTCACGGATAGGACCTGATTTACAATAGACATGTGACACAACTGAAATAAATCTAGACCAAACAAGTTCACTGCAGAAGAAGAACGAAGAACGTAAAATGACACAAGTTTTGTTTGTCCCTTGTATGTTGCAAGAAGGCTGCACTGTCCTAACACAGGAATTTTCTGTCCGGAATATGTAGTTAGCTTAACATTTGCGGCACGCAACGGAGGTGCGCCCAGTTGTTTGTACGTGTCGTGATTGAGCAATGAAACTGCAGCTCCGGTATCGAGCTGGAATGGTATCACTTGGCCGTCAAAGTCTAAGTCCACAAAAAGTTTATTGTCCTGCTGACGACAAGAGCGACTGTTTTGTGCAATTTGAATAGACGCTGGTACAGAATCACTTGCTAATTGACGTGATTTCCGGCGACGTCGACGCACAGTTTTTGTGGGACGATCACAGTCACTGTTAGAGAAAGTGTCACCGGACGAAGCGGAATTAACGACATGAATGTCCATAGGCGAAGGTCCACGAGCCTGAGTGTCCTTGGTTCGATTCCGGCGCGAAGCAAAGGGCCTAGAATGAGCGTGATTGTCTGATCTGAGCTTTTTCTGGCAAACACTTTGAACATGTCCTTTCTTATTGCAGAAAAAGCAAATAGCTTGGCGTGACGGGCAATGTTCACGCGAATGTCTATTAGCACACCGCGGGCATGATTTCACTGCATTTGTGGGCTGGCGCGGCACACCTGGCTTAGCACGCGGCGGTCGCTGTGTCGACGTGCGCAAGGCCCGGTTACCGGGCCGCGCAGCGCGTCCAGCGGGCCGGCTAATGTTACACACTGCTGGCGAAGTTTCAAAAGATTCCTGAGCACAGTCAAGTGTGTCCTGTCTATCCAATATGTCTATCACTTGTTGAAGGGAGGGATTAACTAGTTTCAAAATTTGCTCCCGTATGCGAACATCAGAAACGTTCTGTGCAATTGCATCACGCACCATTGTATCTGAATAAGAAAGACCACAGTCACATTCAAAGGCACAGTCCCTAGTAAGTCCTTGCAATGTTGCTACCCACTCCCTATTAGTGTGACCGGCCGTACGTTTTGTACGAAAAAACGTATACCGTTTTGCAACCACATTAACTGTTTCTTTGAAATAGGCATCTAAGGCAGACAAAATTTCCTCGTATGACAAAGTTGCTACGTCGCGGCGGGGAAACAATTTCACTATCACACGGTATGTGGACACACCGACACAAGAAAGCAAAAACGGCCGCCGCTCATTACCTTGAATTCTGTAGGCAGCCATGTGAAAGGCGAACTGACGAGACCACTCTTGCCAGGTCTCATCGGCTGCCACGTATGGTCGAAAGGGAGGTGCAACAGCGTTCAGTGGCAGCGGTAGCGGTGAAGCGGCTGCGGCCGCACCGGTGTGCAGCGCTCGTTGACCCTGGACGAGCTGTCCAAGGGCATCCAGTAACGCCTGCGTCTGCTGATTCTGCAAGCGATAAAATTCGGACAGTACATCTGGAGAATGTGGCGAAGCCATGACACAATTAAATGTAAGCAATCAGAAAAAGTTCACTTTTCCCTCGTCGCCAATAATTGTAGTGTCGGTAGCTGGACCGACACCGTGATGTGGATTGCTGAAAAGGAATGCTAAACTAACGCTGTGGCCGATAGTGCACTCTCGGCATAACGCAGACGGGCGTGAAGTCTGGAACATGAGAACTTATGAATGAATAAGAAGAAAAGTATGTAGATGCTTTTTACTTAACTTTTATTGATTCCTTGGAATACATCTCTCTTGAATACTCGAAGCTATAGGCACTGATACAAATGGCTCCTTGCTAGTTCGTAGCCATTAACTTAGCTGATGGCTATTATGTCTCTCGGCTAATGAGAGAGAAAGGCTTCGTACAACGGGGCGATAGCTAGGTTCGCGTACAACTGGGCGGTAGCTTGGTTCTCGTACAACTGGGCGGTAGCTTGGTTCTCGTACAACTGGGGTCGAGTCCTCTCTCGTATCACGAGACCTGCCTTGGTGGTGGCGCTAGGTCTGCGATCACAGTGGCGACACGCGGGTCCGACATGTACTACATGGACCGCGGCCGATTTAAACTACCACCTAGCAAGTGTGGTGTCTGGCGGTGACACCACAGTTACCATCCACAAAATCACTAAGACTGGAAAAATTACTCATTCACAGAATATGAAGAAAAGGGAGAAACGGAAAAGCTAAATTATAAACATCTTCGAATGCTGAAAGAAATCATGCTAGACTGGTTTCTGCGGAAGAACAATTTCAAGCAACATCTAGGGAAAATTGGAAAATTTTAGAACCGAATATTGACAAACGCTTTATTACAGATTTGTAAGACCATAACAAAACATTTGTACAAGAAGTGAGTGGCTTTCGGAGACGTTGTTGTTGGTGTTGTTGGTATGGTCTTCAGTCCAGAGACTGGTTTGATGCTACTCGATCCTGTGCAAGCTTCTTCATCTCCCAGTACCTACCGCAACCTACATACTTCTGAATCTGTTTAGTATATTCATCTCTTGGTCTCCCCTTACGATTTTTACCATCCACGCTGCCCTCCAATACATCTACATCTACATCTATACTCCGCGAGCCACCTTACGGTGTGTGGCGGAGGGTACTTATTGTACCACTATCTGATCCCCCCTTCCCTGTTCCATTCACGAATTGTGCGTGGGAAGAACGACTGCTTGTAAGTCTCCGTATTTGCTCTAATTTCTCGGATCTTTTCGTTGTGATCATTACGCGAGATATATGTGGGCGGTAGTAATATGTTGCCCATCTCTTCCCGGAATGTGCTCTCTCGTAATTTCGATAATAAACCTCTCCGTATTGCGTAACGCCTTTCTTGAAGTGTCCGCCACTGGAGCTTGTTCAGCATCTCCGTAACGCTCTCGCGCTGACTAAATGTCCCCATGACGAATCGCGCTGCTTTTCGCTGGATCATGTCTATCTCTTCTATTAATCCAACCTGGTAAGGGTCCCATACTGATGAGCAATACTCAAGAATCGGACGAACAAGCGTTTTGTAAGCTACTTCTTTCGTCGATGAGTCACATTTTCTTAGAATTCTTCCTATGAATCTCAACCTGGCGCCTGCTTTTCCCACTATTTGTTTTATGTGATCATTCCACTTCAGATCGCTCCGGATAGTAACTCCTAAGTATTTTACGGTCGTTACCGCTTCCAGTGATTTACCACCTATGGCATAATCGTACTGGAATGGATTTCTGCCCCTATGTATGCGCATTATACTACATTTATCTATGTTTAGGGAAAGCTGCCAGCTGTCGCACCATGCATTAATCCTCTGCAGGTCCTCCTGGAGTACGTACGAGTCTTCTGATGTTGCTACTTTCTTGTAGACAACCGTGTCATCTGCAAATAGCCTCACGGAGCTACCGATGTTGTCCACTAAGTCATTTATGTATATTGTAAACAATAAAGGTCCTATCACGCTTCCCTGCGGTACTCCCGAAATTACCTCTACATCTGCAGATTTTGAACCGTTAAGAATGACATGTTGTGTTCTTTCTTCTAGGAAATCCTGAATCCAATCACAAACCTGGTCCGATATTCCGTAAGCTCGTATTTTTTTCACTAAACGTAAGTGCGGAACCGTATCAAATGCCTTCCTGAAGTCCAGGAATACGGCATCAATCTGCTCGCCAGTGTCTACGGCACTGTGAATTTCTTGGGCAAATAGGGCGAGCTGAGTTTCACATGATCTCTGTTTGCGGAATCCATGTTGGTTATGATGAAGGAGATTTGTATTATCTAAGAACGTCATAATACGAGAACACAAAACATGTTCCATTATTCTACAACAGATTGACGTAAGCGAAATAGGCCTATAATTATTCGCATCTGATTTATGACCCTTCTTGAAAATGGGAACGACCTGCGCTTTCTTCCAGTCGCTAGGTACTTTACGTTCTTCCAGCGATCTACGATAAATTGCTGATAGAAAGGGGGCAAGTTCTTTAGCATAATCACTGTAGAATCTTAAGGGTATCTCGTCTGGTCCGGATGCTTTTCCGCTACTAAGTGATAGCAGTTGTTTTTCAATTCCGATATCGTTTATTTCAATATTTTCCATGTTGGCGTCCGTGCGACGGCTGAAGTCAGGGACCGTGTTACGATTTTCCGCAG
Source organism: Schistocerca piceifrons (assembly GCF_021461385.2). NCBI lineage: Eukaryota > Metazoa > Arthropoda > Insecta > Orthoptera > Acrididae > Schistocerca > Schistocerca piceifrons. Next base: position 724,333,175 of record NC_060141.1, read on the forward strand.
TGAAACAGTTTCGGAACACTGAATTCAGTATTTCTGCCTTTCTTCGGTCGTCCTCTGTTTCGGTGCCATCGTGGTCAACGAGTGACTGAATAGGGGATTTAGATCCGCTTACTGATTTTACATATGACCAAAACTTTTTAGGGTTCTTGTTTAGATTGTTTGCCAATGTTTTATGTTCGAATTCGTTGAATGCTTCTCTCATTGCTCTCTTTACGCTCTTTTTCGCTTCGTTCAGCTTTTCCTTATCAGCTGTGATTCGACTACTCTTAAACCTATGATGAAGCTTTCTTTGTTTCCGTAGTACCTTTCGTACATGATTGTTATACCACGGTGGATCTTTCCCCTCGCTTTGGACCTTAGTCGGTACGAACTTATCTAAGGCGTACTGGACGATGTTTCTGAATTTTTTCCATTTTTGTTCCACATCCTCTTCCTCAGAAATGAACGTTTGATGGTGGTCACTCAGATATTCTGCGATTTGTGCCCTATCACTCTTGTTAAGCAAATATATTTTCCTTCCTTTCTTGGCATTTCTTATTACACTTGTAGTCATTGATGCAACCACTGACTTATGATCACTGATACCCTCTTCTACATTCACGGAAGACGCAGCGACATCAGGGGTTCCATGTGATTCCAAGGCCACCGAAGTAGGCATAGGTCTCACCACAGTTGCCCCAACGCCACTACGAGCCGACGCCTGCGCCTCGAGCTCGATGAGCCTAACAGACAAAGCCTCCATCTGCCCCCGAAGAGTGGCCAATTCTCCTTGCGTCCGCTCACAACAACCACAGTCCCTACACATGACTATGTTTACCCTACTCTATACGGTGACAAATTCGCAAGATAATCTTCTGATGAGCTACTCTGATAATCAAGAAACACTCACTGAAATACGAGACGCGAAAACTACGCTAGGTCTTCCCAGAAAAACTATTTAAAAGCTAAGCGCAGCAAATAAGTACAAAAACGCTTTATACAAACAGTACTCGCTGCTGCTGGTGCTCTCGCTCTGGCTGTCACAAGACAACTGCTGATTCAAGTGACTAGTGGCTAACGGCCGCGAAACAAACAAAAGACGGTTTTAGGGCGCTTTCTGTTCTAAACGATCAAGAAAACACTAAGAAATCTAACACGAAAACTACGTAAAGTTTTATCAAGAACTGTTAGTTACTATGCAGAGCAGATAAACACAAATAGAATCCCTTCCTTAGTGGAAGGTCGTAAACAAAATGCAAAATAAACGCTTTATACAAACAGTACTCGCTGCTGCTGGTGCTCTCGCTCTGGCTGTCACAAGACAACTGCTAAATTGGTGATCTCTTGATGCCTCAGAACATCTCTTCGTCTAGTCAAGTTGTGCCACAAATTTGCCTTCTCCCCAATTCAATTCAATACCTCCTCATTAGTTATGTGGTATACCCATCTAATCTTCAGTATTCTTCTGTAGCACCACATTTCGAAAGCTTCTGTTCTCTTCTTATATAAACTATTTATGGTCCATGCTTCACTTAAACACATGGTTACACTTCACACAAATACTTTCAGAAACGACTTCCTGACATTTATATCTATACTCGATGTTAACAAATTTCTCTTCTTCAGAAACGCTTTCCTTGCCATTGTCAGTCTACATTTTATATCCTCTCTACTTCGACCATAATCAGTTACTTTGCTCCCCAAATAGCAAAACTCCTTTACTATTACAGTGTCTCATTTCCTAATCTAATTCCTTCAGCATCATCCGATTTAATTCGACTATATTCCATTATCCTCGTTTTGCTTTTGTTGATGTTCATCTTACACCCTCCTTTCAAGACACTGTCCATTACGTTCAACTGCTCTTCCAAGTCCTTTGCTGTCTCTGACAGAATTACAATGTCTGCATGGATTTTAATACCAACTCTGAATTATTCTTTTGTTTCCTTTACTGCTTGCTCAATATACAGATTGAATAACATCGGGAAGAGGCTACAACCCTGTCTCACTCCCTTCCCAACAACTGCTTCCCTTTCATGCCCCTTGACTCTTATAACTGCAAAGGTCCCGAGTTCGAGTCTCGGTCCGGCACACAGTTTTAATCTACCAGGAAGTTTCATACCAGTGCACATTCCGCTGCAGAGTGAAAATCTCATTCTGGATAATAATAATACTTTCACGTCCAATGAGAGCGGATTTGTCATCTTGTTACTCTGTGAAGCCTTCTTATACTTGTATTATTGCAACAAAATTCTCTGAGCGCTGTCCTGCGCTGCTGTTACTGCTCGTGCTTGCCTACAGCTCTATCGGAAAGTGTTGCTTAACGAGGAAGTAAGAGCACAGGCGCGGGGACTGAGTCACTCGCCGCGATAGGCGACCGAGTCACAGAGCGCGGCCAGGCGCCCGCCCCTTGGCGGGATGGGATTTCTGTCGAGCCCCGCTGTTAATGAGCGGAGCCTTCGGCGCTCACGGCCGGCCTTCGGCTGGGCGGCGGACGGCCGAGTGTCAGGCGGTCCGCTCTACACTGAACACCACGCACGCCCACCCAGTCCGCGAAAAGTGAGCGAAACCTCTTACGAGGCGGGGCGGGGCGCGGCCAGATAGCAAAGTGCGCGCGAGGACACGACCCTGCGATTTGTTCTCCGCGGCGCCGCGATTTTTAGGTCGACCTGTAGCAGGAAGCTAGTGGAACACCAACCTGAAACGATCTGACGGTCTTCACGCACACGAGGAAAAGAGGCAGGGGCTCTACAGGTGCAACTAAAAAGGAAAACAGGAAAGCGAGAAAGTGGGTGAATATTGGTGAATGACCACCTGGACTGCGATGAGACGTGCGTTCATATTGGCCAAGTACAATCACGTTGTCTGTATTCCATGATAAGGAACTGATGATGAACAAAGAAACCGTGAATGGTTCCTATCATTCAGTCTTAAGGCCACACAGGGAACAATATTCTTGCTCATTAATGGCCAACTACAGTGCTCTCTGGCGTGTTTACGGTAAGGATAACTACACTACTAGCCATTAAAATTGCTACACCACGAAGATGACATGCTATAGACGCGAAATTTAACCGACAGGAAGAAGATGCTGTGATATGGAAATGATTAGCTTTTAAGAGCATCCACACAAGGTTGGCGCCGGTGGCGACACCTACAACGTGCTGACATGAGGAAAGTTTCCAACCGATTTCTCATACACAAACAGCAGTTGACCGGCGTTGCCTGGTGAAACGTTGTTGTGATGCCTCGTGTAAGGAGGAGAAATGCGTACCATCACGTTTCCGACTTTGATAAAGGTCGGATTGTAGCCTATCGCGATTGCGGTTTATCGTATCGCGACATTGCTGCTCGCATTGGTCGAGATCCAATGACTGTTAGCAGAATATGGAATCGGTGGGTTCAGGAGGGTAATACGGAACGCTGTGCTGGATCCCAACGGCCTCGTATCACTAACAGGCGAGATGACAGGCATCTTATCCGCAAGGCCGTAACGGATCGTGCAGCCACGTCTCGATCCCTGAGTCAACAGATGGGGACGTCTGCAAGACAACAACCATCTGCACAAACAGTTCGACGACGTTTGCAGCAGCATGGACTATCAGCTCGGTGACCATGGCTGTGTTACCCTTGACGCTGCATGACAGACGGAGCGGCTGCGATGGTGTAACCAACGACGAACCTGGGAGCACGAATGGCAAAACGTCATTTTTTCGGATCAATCCAGGTTGTGTTTACAGCATCATGATGGTCGCATCCGTGTTTGGCGACATCGCGGTGAACGCACATTGGAAGCGTGTATTCGTCATCGCCATACTGGCGTATCACCCGGCGTGATGGTACGGGGTGCCATTGGTTACACGTATCGGTCACCTCTTGTTCGCATTGACGGCACTTTGAACAGTGGACGTTGCATTTCAGATGTGTTACGACCCGTGGCTCTACCCTTCATTCGATACCTGCGAAACCCCACATTTAGCAGGATAATGCACGATCGCGTGTTGCAGGTCGTGTACGGGCCTTTCTGGATACTGGAAATGTTCGACTGCTGCCCTGGCCAGCACATTCTCCAGATCTCTCACCAATTGAAAACGTCTGATCAATGGTGGCCGAGCAACTGACTCGTCACAATACGCCAGTTACTACTCTTGATGAACTGTGGTATCGTGTTGAAGCTGCATGGGCAGCCGTACCTGTACGCGCCATCCAAGCTCTGTTTGACTCAATGCCCAGTCGTGTCAAGGCCGTTATTACGGCCAGAGGTGATTGTTCTGGGTACTGATTTCTCAGGATCTATGCACCCAAATTGCATGAAAATGTAATCACATGTCAGTTCTAGTGTAATATATTAGTACAATGAATACCCGTTCGTCATCTTCATTTCTTCTTGGTGTAGCAATTTTAATGGCCAGTAATGTATTAGTGACATCAGGCCTACAAGTTCCACCAACTGATATATAATTTCCTCCTTTTATTTCCAAGTTTCTGTTATTGTGAATAATAAATTTATGTTACGTTGTTATCATTTGAATCTAGTTCTTCCAACGGTCTCACTAAGCGCCAAACGTGTTTCTATTCGACGCACAGTTTTCACACCCAGGTACAAGGAACAGGTTATTGCCTTGTACGCCAACTTACACGGTGGTTCTAATCAAAACTTCCGCTATTTGAACTTTCGCTATTTGAACCAGTGTAGACAGAAAGCTATTTGCCGTCGGGTACCCAACTTTATAGGAACGATTTTCAGACTGTGCGCTGCAGGATTTGCATTGTAAGTAGTGTTAGTGTCAAGACATGCCGTTAGGCGCCGGTACTGATACGGCGATGCGGGGTTGAAACGGAAGCACCAGTATGAATTACAGTTGCAGACAGTCAGCGTGGGTCTTGACAAGGAGAGCAGTTCGTAAAGCTCTTTAATAATAATAATAAAAAAATGGTTCAAATGCCTCTGATCATCAGTCCCCTAGAACTTAGAACTACTTAAACCTAACTAACCTAAGGACATCACACACATCCATGCCAGAGGCAGGATTCGAACCTGCGACCGTAACAGTCGCGCGGTTCCAGACTGTAGCGCCTAGAACCGCTCGGCCACCCGGCCGGCCCTGAAGGAAGTCATTCACAAGATATGCACGATGGGGGCGCGAATTGTCGCCCATGAAGACGAATACCTCGCCAATATACTGCCGATATGGTTGCACTTTAGGTCGGAGGATGGCATTCACGTATCATACAGCCGATACGGCGCCCTCTATCACCACCAGCGGCGCACGTCGGCCCCACATAATGCCACCCCAAAACAGCAGGGAACCTCCACCTTGCTGCACTCGCTGGACCGTGTGTGTAAGACGTTCAGCCTGACCCGGTTGTCTCCAAACACGTCTCCGACGATTGTCTGGTTGAAGGCATATGCGACACCCGTCGGTGAAGAGAACGGGATGCCAATCCTGAGTGATCCATTCAGCATGTTGTTGAGCTCATCTGTACCGCATTTCATGGTGTCGTGGTTGCAAAGATGGACCTCGACATGGACGTCTGGAGTGAAGTAGTGCATCATGCAGCCTATTGCGCACAGTTTGAGTCGTAACACGACGATCTGTGGCTGCACGAAAAGCATTATTCAAGTCTCTCTGTGTCTCCTCCATGTCAAAACAACATCGCTTTGATTCACTCCGACGAGCCTGGACACTTCCCTTGTTGAGAGCCCTTCTTAGCACAAAGTAACAATGCGGACGCGATCGAACCGCGGTACTGATCGTGTAGGCATGGTTGAACCACAGACAACACGAGAAGTATACCGCCTGGAACTAATCGGCAGTCGGACCATCTCCGTCTAATAGGCGCTGCTCATGCTTGGTTGTTTACATCTTTGGGCGGGTTTAATGACTTCTCTGAACAGCCAAAGGTACTGTGTCTGTGATACAATATCCACATTCAAGGTCTAACTTCAGGGGTTCTTGGAAGCGGGGTGACGCAAAACTTTTTTTGATGTGTGTGTGTGTGTGTGTGTGTGTGTGTGTGTGTGAGAGAGAGAGAGAGAGAGAGAGAGAGAGTTCGATTCTTTAAATAATTGGGGCTTTTCTGGTTTGATACTAAGCACGATGGCACAAAGCCTGGACTGAGAAATCGCAGTGTACATCGATATACACGCCGAGTGAAGGATATGAGTCCGACGAAAACCAGATGAAGCGTAGCACCCCACTTGCAACAGAGCGCTTTTCAGACGGGTGATTCGACTTTAACGTGATCAAGTGGAGCACATGATTCATCTGCCTTCGAATGGAATAAGCTGTAATGCAAGATTTTGTGTGTGTGTGTGTGTGTGTGTGTGTGTGTGTGTGTGTGCTTTGTATGCGCGCGTGCGTGCGTGCGCACTTCGTACGATGTTTATTACTATTCATCACTTACCAGTTTAAGGAAATTCTCTGAGTTCTGTCTATGACTGCTTCTTCACGAATAATCCTGAATTGTTTTCCTAGCGAATCAATTATTTTTTAACGTAAACTAAAATATGAGTGTCCTCTCCGAATTGAAAATTGTTGCTTCTAGTAAAATAGGTACATTTGCAATTCCTTTATGAATTTTACTTTACACGCAGCAAGTTGGAATCAGAGCTAATTCTATTTTCGTTTGCTCTTTGTTACAGCTCTGATATGACGTCAATACTGAACTTACATCTTCATCTCAAACTAGACAAAATATGAATATGGTTGGGAGCTTGTCTGGTCTCCTCGATGAAAGATTTGCCTATTTTGTCTGTATATACCTCTACGTATGGAGTCCGCCACAAGTGAATTCGTTGAATATTTTATTCTTAGCCATGAGTGAGCACGTTGAAGAAAAGTGAGGGAAATACAAAGTAACAAAAGCTTAATAAACAGTAATGAAAGAAGTTCCGATGCAGTCCGCTGGATGGATCCACACACCACTGCCAAAGTAGGTGTAAGACATTAGAGTTACAAGGCAATCTATGACTCTTACGATCCGCTACGCTTTCCAAATTGAATCTGCGTTACGAATAGATTAAAATCAAATGAACTACTTGTTTCCAAACACCCTAAGGTTGGAAGAAAGACAGCAGAAGGGAAACTTACCAGAAGATTAACGTATGGATTCCTTTTCTGCGTATTTATGAACACATTTTTTAGATTGTACAAATTCAATGAAAAGGATGGGATATTCATCATTTCATTGTAACTAAAGTTTATGTTGTTGAATATGTTCTACAGAAACCTGTACTTTGTCCAGCCATGCAAGTATTCACGCAGAGACGGCAAAGATCATCCTCGAGTCGTTGGCCGACAGAGGAGCTTGGGAGCACCAGAGATCACCCTCGGCGAGCTTGCCGCTAGAAGTGCAACTAACAGCCAGGAGACTCTTTATTGCAATTGTTAAGAAATAACGGTACCGTCCTACATTTGCCTGAATTAAAGGTTCAACTATGGTACTGACGGGGGTTTGGGTCAGTCACTATTGAGGAGCTGAGGAAATAGCGAGTTTGAGTCCATAAGATGACATACGTGTTACTGCATGTGAGTTAGGACAAATTAACAAGTGTCGTGATCAATACCTACCTGGAGCAAATTGTTTCGATTATTTCGTCAGTGTTGAGTTTTCCGAGATTTTATTGAAATAGTATAGGGGGCTGTTCTTGGACTGAGTTGTGTTTGAAAAGCAGAGTTTGAAGAATGCAGTAATTGGTCTAGTGCGTGATGAGTACCATCATTTTCTGAATCGTATTAGAGCGGAGATCCTCGTATTTTGCATGACATTTGACGAAAAGCTCAAGTGATTTTAAGCTGGTATGGGCTTAATCGCGAGTGGCCTGTGCATTGTGTCAGTATTGTATAGTATGATTCGCGAGTCGTTAAAATACGAGGATACTAAAGTTTTGGTTTCAGTAATTTTGTCTGAAGTGGCCCATGTTGTTTTGCCTTTAATACCAATTAGTGCACCCCTCAGTGGATCTCAGGGTTGCAGTTGACTATAAACGCACACGCTAAGCTCGTTGAGTGCCAGCCGTGACTGTATATTTTTGGAGCACAGAATCCTACTACAGAGTGGTAACGTTGCTGTGTTTGTTGAGTAATTACTTATCGACCACTACTCCCAAAGCTTTCCTTGATCGGCGAAACAAGCACAGGAACACACGAATGGGAAGTGAATTATTATAGACAGCGTATTACGACAAGCTGGATAAGAGAGAGCGACAGGGAGAGGTAGGGTAATATATACGAGCGTATGTGATAAACCACTTCGCTCGAAAACTTCTCTCCTTTGTACTTCCTCTGCGTTACCACAGACGACGTCACTGAGCAATTTTGTACTAAGACAGCAGTACACGCGAGGTGCCTATTTGCTTCCAGCGCCCTGAGTGGAATGCATAAGTTCTAATAATTGTTCACCAACATGCAGTCTTCTATAGTTGGTGTCCCCTGCTCAGAAAACAGCACGTAGATAGTGAATCCGTTATCTTGAGGCTGTAATAAAATTTTAGCTAGAAACTGATTTCCATTTAGCTTGTTTATACGGGATGTAGCTCGCTTTTTATTAGCAGAATACGAGAAACTGCACAATTACATTCCACTTTAGAGTCACAAATAATTTCGATTCTTCAACAAAATAATGAACTGCTTATTCCCGTAAATACTATCAAAATGTTCTCAACTATATTTCCAAATAACCAGAGTTTGTTAATAAAATCTTAACACCGACTGCAGCAGACAACATGTCTGCCCTCAGAGGCTACCCATCCAGCTCTGATCTTAGAGGCTAACCACTTCGCCTGCCATCCAATGTACGAGTGATCCGTATATCACCGAAGTGCTTCGTCTGCCTCTTCGTTTAGCAGTTGTTTATTATTCTGCTGGTTATTAATACTTGCGAAATAATAGAATGATAACATGCTATTGAGATATGCTTTATTTGAAATGCAAGTAAATACGCTGTTTAGGTTGTCTAATATTAATAACAGAAGATTACCATTCTGGCGCGCAACTTCCGAAAGCAGCATCCATTCGCGGAGAAGATTCACAATTTAGACGGTCTTTCTCACAGTACCCGTACCAAACAAACCATTTGTCATCGGTAACTCACACCACATTACGTCATCTTGCCACCGCTGCCTTCTCAAGTGTTCTAAGAGGAGTTTGTTGTACCTGAACGTGACGGCTGCAAAGCCAGAAATATTACAGTACATTTGTCATACATATTGTTTGTGACATAACCATTGAAACCACACTGCTGTAGTTGAATCATTTCAAAGCTGGAATTCCAAATGCTATCATAATTTCTGTAGTACAAGTGATGAGTCACATTACATTTAGGATCTGCTAGTGGGCACGTGAGCGGCCAACACCTGTAGATGATGAGGAGGTCCCATACTCCTTGACAGAGCATAGGTGACGATGTGGGAGAAACACACCGCTGTTCTAGGCAAAGTCCTAGTGGAGGTGGTTTGCCATTGCCTTCCTCCCACCGTAATGGGGATGAATGATAATGATAAAGACAACACAACAACATACAGTCATCTCGAGGCACACCTGTAGAGGCTGATATTTGAAAATCTGAACTTAATGTTGAGATATAGAGTGGTGGTGGCACAAAGGATTTTATTTTGAGTTTGGTTTTGGGCTATTTGTTCTTTTACAGTCACTCATTCACAAACGTCATTAGAACGCTGTAGAGCATTTACATTAACAAATAGAAAGAAAAATAGACTTTCATTCCTTAAAAATAAATTTTAGTCGCCGAGTTATAATTTACCCACGATGATCTCTTAACAACTGATCATAAAAACGAAAGAATTTAAAAAGAAAAGCAGAAGTATTAGTTTTGCCATTTGGCATGTAGCATAAGTACTTTGACACATGCACAGTATCAACGACTGCATGATCGACTATCGTCTTTGTGACAAGGAAGAATATCAATATTATTGCTCCTTGATTTATTTGCAGCAATTTAAGCTGTCCTCTTAGATTCCTGTCTAACCACACAATCAGAAGTCGCTACATGTTCGGAAATAAAGACACACAGATTTTTGAGAATAAAAAAATATAAATTTTATTGCAGCTCGATTTAGTCACAACATTTAAAGCTGTAGTCTTAGGTTCCAGAATAACCACAATCGGAAATCGCCACATACTCGCAAATAATGAGCCAATATTAGTAAAAATATGAATTTTGTGCTGCTCATTTCAGTCACAGAAATTAAAGGTATAGTTTTTTGTTCCTGCCTAACCACATTCTCAGAAAACGCTACATGTTATTAGTACATTTATGCCGATTCTAGACCAAAGAGCATAATTTTTAAAATTCTGAGGTTTAAAACCAAGATTGTAGATTTGCTGTTTCTCCCACATAAAAATTTATTTATATCTATGAACGAAATTTTCATTTATTTGCAAAATTAAAACCTAATAATTTTTTTCTTTATAAAGAAGTTCTACAAGATCATGTTTATCTAAATCCATGAATCAAATTTACAGTTAAATAAAAAATCTAATAATCTTTTTCTCTATAAACATGCTCCCCAAGATCATGTTTATCTATATCCAGAAACAAAGTTTTAAATTATTTAAAAAATCAAATGAGCTTCTTTCTTTATAAATAAGTTTGGCCAAACACCATCTATGTACGTAACTGATTGAAATTTTAATTAAAAACCAAATGTTCATTTCAGTTGTAAATGTTTTAATTTCAACTGCAAACGTTTTAATTGATATTTGTTCTGTATACATAAAAGCTAAACAAAATGTACTCCAAAGCAGAATTATTTCAAAACTTAGAAAATAATTATAATTAAAATTGCAGATTGAGTTACACAGGTTTAGAAAATTATTGTAAAGAAAGAGGTTATTGAAATGTAGTGAGACAATATGTAACGGAATTTATTGATTATTTAAATATGAAAGAAATAAAGAAGATATAAACTAAAATATAAAAATTTAAAAGAACTTCGATCAGTTTGTAAAACAAAGACTTTAAAGAATTATTCCAAACATAATACAAAAAAAATTAATCGATCTTATTCTAAATCCTGTTGACAGTATTCATAATAATGACAGCAAATTGAATAAGAATATCTTTAAATGATCTTTGAAAAATACATAAAATGAAAAAATTAAAGAATTATTCTAAACTTAATAAACAAAAATTACTTGAGGTTATCAATAAATCTGAGGGTAATATTAACAATATCGATAATGAAAATTATTTACTAAAGCTTCTAATAGATAAGTATCAAGAAATTAAATTAAAAAGACATCTAAAAATTTTCAGGTTATAGCTTTCTGGATGATGAGATACCCTTAAATCACCTAAACAGATTAACATAAATACTTCTGCTTTTAAACTGACGAAATTAATAATGTTGATAATATTGGTGAACCACAACAATTTTTTAGTCAGATAGGTATGAAATTGACCTTACTCTACTTTCAGCTACTGAGATTCAGATACTTTTGAATTTTCTATTTTCAACCTTTTTAAATTATAGCTACTTATACCCAAATCTAATTAAATTTGTCCTGTATGGAAGATGAAATTAAAATGTGTGATTCAAACAAAAATTACAAGAATTTAAACCCATTACAGAAGCCTTAGCGATAATATTAAGGTTGTTAAAATAACAGATTTTATAGGCTCTGATAAGGAAGTGAAAAATGGTAAAAGTCTTGTAAAAAAACAGCATTTAGATGTCTTAACAGCTCTTTAAAACCCAGGGTTTTTAAAAAATGTAATTTAGCAGGATGTGAAGTTAAAGTAAAAATTCCTTATTTATTAGATTCTAACATACAAACAACTGAATGTGTTAAACAAATTACTAAGAAAGATATAGAAATTATGAAGAAAAATACTTGAAATTGCCATTCCTTATAAAATAGAATTACTGGGTGTAAAACACAGTACAGTATCAAAAGAATTACCAGAAATGCTAACAGAATTCAAATCTTTTGAATTTAGATATAACACAAGATTTTCGAGGAATTTTTAACAAAGAAGAAATGATTGAATATCTAACAAATAATTTTATCTTTTGAATGCAAGGAGAATATAAAAAGAATGTAATGTAATAGTTAACAATAAAAGTTCTGTTGGAATAGACTGTTTAGCATAGATACATTCAAATTATAAAGTTAAAATCTACAATCAATTTATTTGTTAATTAGCAATATGTGGAGTTACTAAAATTAGTTAACCATAAAATAGAGTTTTTAAATTGTTTATATAAAGGATTAAAAGTAACATGGAATACCAAGACTGGCAGTAACAATTTATAATTATACAAACGAAAATTTTCAAAATAAACAAGAAGTTGATCCATTAACTGATTGTTCAAAATTAATAACAAATGACAGCAAATATCTTTAAATGACTCCTTCTTATTCTGTTCCAATATATAAAATAAGGCAAAAATAAACAGATTTTCAATTCCTTTATTGGGGAGGTAAAAATATGACAACGTTAACAGGAATTCAAATAAAAATGGAATAGATAATAAAGAAGAAAGAGAATAATTAGTTTTCTCTGTTGTTACTTTTAATTTATTACCATTTATCTGTATAGATTTCTTTGACTAAACAGAGAATATAATTTGTATAAAGCAAACTTATATTTTAAAATGTGGAGAAATATATTTTTCTAAATCCAATTTTCTACAATACCAAAAGAAAGAAATATCGAAGAACTAGCATTAACTCACAGTAAAAACGTTATTCCATTTGTGTCTAGAAAAAGAACAAATATTTCTCACAAAATCTAACCTTGTGCATTTTGAGAAATAAAACCAATTAAGCCAACATGTTTACAAACTACTAAAACATGAGAACAAAAACTATAATTACAGGTAACTAAGGGGGAAACACTCTTATTTATGGCAAACAAAAGGAGTATAAGTAAGACTTAGAAAAAATTAAACAAATAGAAGAAGAATTATGGCATTATTTTAGTAACAAATTGAAACACTTAGATTGAAGCAATTGTGTTTATAATATATTAGCATTTGTAGTAAATAATAAATATAAATTACCATATGTTGGAGCATTAAGCAGAAAAGATGAAATTAAAACAGTTTATTTTATTAAAGGCGAACTTAAAAATAAATTAAAAATATAAGAAAAAACAGAGAAGATTTTAATAATGAAGGATTGTTTTTGTTCCATGTAATGGGTTAGTAATAATATTTTGTCCAGCAGAAAAACCATTTATACAAATAAAGGTATATGGTAGTAAAAATTATAATGGAAATTCTTATCCTAATGTAGAAAAATATAAACACTCAGAAGCTTCAGAATGTAAAAGAATAATTTGCATAAAGAATAAATAAGAGAACAAATAGATAATGCAAAAATGGAAGAAATAGCAGGAAAAGGTAAAGTAACAGAAAGTATAAGATTAGAAAGTTTAGAAGAAAGAACAGAATTAACTATTTCTAGGTTATCTAAAATAGAGTATAGAGTTAAAGAAAGGTGTATATATAAATTCGAAAATATAGAAAGTTGTTATATAAATCTAATTACTGGTTAGAAAACGAAATACGGGATAGAAAAATAGATCTAAATAATTTATATCTCATAATTAGATCTTAGAGCTATTATAATATTAAGATTCAACTTGATATAAAAAAACCAACTCCAACTAAGCATAAAAAGATTAGTATTTATTGTAAGGTGTTCAACACCTTCAAATTCTGGAACAATAATATTTTTTGTCTTGAAGGAGTTAAAAGACTTTTTGGATATTCTATTGTACATCCATGTAATGATATTATATAATTTTTAATCTAATATTCTCCATTGAAATACCAAGAAATTAAACCATTTTTTGTTTTTATTATAGATTTGGTGAACATTATAATCAAAATACATAAAGAACAATAACAAAAATTTATCTTCTATCTTGTCTTCTGTTATACATATTTCTATATTAGAACTCCAGGGAGCTAAATCTTTAGGAATAATATGTTTTTCCACTAGCCTTAATTAAAATTATCTATATTAAAAATTCCTAGTATTCAGCAGAGCAAGGAAGAAATGCTAAAATTTTACATACATTCTACAAGAATAAAATGAATTCCCAAGACATGCAGAAAAATTTAAATGGTTTGTTAGACAAAGAATAAGAAGTAAAACGTTTGGATTGAATTTTACTTAAAAATGGTTATACAAAAATTACAGTTTACGATAAATAAAAGAATTCTTTTGTAGAATTAAAAGTTTTACATAAATGTAGCAGAAATAAATGTGTAAGGAAGATTATTAAACCAATTAATAAACGTTATTTGGAATTTCTTAATCTTGCAAAGAAAGCAAAACAGATAGCAATAAATAGTATAAAGACGAATTTCCATTTAAGTTTTGTTTATTGCTAACTTGTAATTCTATAAATATTTTTTACAGTGGTCAGAAAAATTGAATACTAAAAGTAAACTTGAAACAACATAAACTAATTAACAATAAATTGAGTAATAGCAATTTTCTCTTACTGGAATAGAGAAGAAATTAATCAACTTTGAAAATGGAAGTAAATTAATTCTTCCTGACCCTCTAATACTTATGTTAGCAATACTTCAATATCTTCTGACATTTAGAAAATTATTATCTGTTTTAGTTCTCCTACAAACATCTCACTTTAAGAATTACAACAAACACATTTTAGTTCCCTATAAATACTTTTTCTCTTTCGGTTCCCTCAACCAGCTCACTCTTGAAAAACCAAAATTAGCTTCTATTTAATATTCAAACTATGTCTCAACAAATTCAGCTTTTTCTGAACTATGTATAATCCATAATATTCTAAATTAACTGACGAAATCACATCGAATCGAGAGGAAAATGTGATAGTCTTTGTTACTTAATATTTTCTTTGTGTTTCCTCCTTCTTATTCTTAATCAAACTGGTAATTATGCCTCTAAGCACTATAGCATACCTTCAAAAAATGAATCTTATTTAGTTTAGGCTTAGTTACCATAGTAAAAAACCATCAACATACAACAGAATGAATGCACAAAGCAACTCATTACAGATGAAACAAGGAATTCTCTCAGTATATGTATTGTACATATATGTAAGTTAGCATATAGCATTATTCCACTAAATAACTAAAAATCTCTTCTTAAATTAATATACAACCTACAGTATCGTGATAGTTAAGATTTTAACAGTTATATACCATCAGTTATGTAGAAATTCCTAACTTATTGAAGAATGTCAGAATTAAAGTATTTCCGTAATAGAATCTGACATCCTAATCCAAAGATACAAATTGTTACCAAGACAATGTAAATGAACTTCTTTAGCCATCACCTCTGGTTATTTGTTCTGCTACTACTAAATATTTGATATAATCTTTAGATATATATCAGTTCATTCCTCAGGTAAATCTTTTCGAAATATTCTGAGGGAAGTTAGTATTGAATTAATTGTAATATTTCAATGGCAACCTGTTACGAAATTGCATTAATATCTTCAGTTATTGGGGTAATGCTGGTTTCACAATATTTCCCACAAATGTGACATCGTTCTGACATCACACACAATATCGATGACAGCATGATCGGCTGCCGACTTTCGTTAGCATTCGATATTGGCCTCTCACTACATTTCATGCACATGCACCATAGTTTTAAAAAAACACATCATTCTTGGAATGATTTATTATAATTATTGCTACAGTAAAATTACACATAATGATTTATCAATCGTTTATTCCTTCATGTAATAGTACTCTCTGAGGAGTTATTTATTGTCCTCAATAATGTACAAATTAATAATGATACACATTTGTTCTATAATTTGCAGTATACCATTTCAGTGTTAACGAACACTGAAAATTTATCACAAACTCGTCACACTTATCATTACATCTCACTTAACAAAACATGAATAATACACACCTTCAGGACACGAGTATGATACTCAAAACCAGAGTTAAACATCATTTAGTTAATTGCTACCATAGTGAATAATGTCATAGTTTCCAAAACCGAAAGTTGTTGGCTCCCACTTCATTACATACAATTATCTTTCATGTTAACACATTCTGTTACTTTCTTATGAAGGTAATATAAGTATGTTCTGCAACATTTGATGTATTTATGTGCAGTCTGATGGAGAAAGCAGGATGAAATAAACATATAGCGATTTCTGGGTATGTGGTTAGCTTAAATTGCTGTGACTGAAACGAGCAATTAAATTGCTGTGATCAAAACAAAAAGCATTAACATTCACATTCTTCCTTCTCACAAATATTTCCCTTTTTATGTACAAAATTGAGTAGTATATTTAATAATGCACACCCAGTACATTTAGATGATTCTATAAGCAAAGCACATTTAAGTGAGATGTTGATTACAAGATTACCAGATGGAGTTAAAAGGTGGACCTAACTGGTCTAACAATTGTCAAAGAGGTTGGGCCTGAACCCACCCACTCTTGGAATTGTTACACCAACTAGATAGGTCAAAGTCGAAGGATAAAATGGATATGAGGATGTCTAACTGTGTCAAAGTGGAGGATAATGACTGTGATCAAAGGATTGGAAATGGCAACTTCAGTAGAAATAACAGAAACAGCTATAATGTGGGAATATCTATAAGAATAACAGTATTTTCAGATCAATCAGTAGAGGTACACTGAATAGCTGGAAATGGAATGCACCTAGTAGTAGTAATAATAATAATAATATTAATAATAATACTAATAACCAGAACAGGAATTTTAATAATGGTAAAAACCACATGAGTGTTAATAATAGGAATCACAATGTCAATGGTGGTAGGAACCACTACACTAATAGTGATAAACATAATGTGGATCATAATAGGGAAAATAATCATCGAAAATCAGGTACTGAGACTACCAGGTAATCACATAGTGGTGTAATAATATAATATCTAATGGTCTGTCATCAGGTGACTCCAATGGCAGGGCTGTCCACTGGTAATGCTTTTCTTTCATATCAAGAACGGCAACTTTTAAATGAGGAGTCATGTACAGAAAGCATGATTTAGTGCATGATTTAGTCAAGAATCAAACTACAGACTTTTTGACTGATACAGGAAGCCAAGTTAGTCTGCTGCCTACAGACATTTGAGAAAGAAACAAACATAGTTTCCAATGATGATCTCCTCCAGTGACGAATGTCCAGGCCACGGCATTAACTGGAATGAAAGGTAGAAAGGCCAAAGAAGTCATTTAAAATTTCGGGAATAACATTACAACAATCTGCGCCTATACTAGCCGATATTAGTTTATCTGTTCTATTGGGGATGCAAAAACAGAGAATGCGCATAAAGCCTAAAACGAGCAAAACTAGGTAATACTTAGGAAAAGTGAGGTGGAGGACTGGGAAAAGGAAAATCTTAATAGATGGAATGTCCAAATGAATAAAAGCTTGGTTGTAAAGGAAGAAGGTGAGAAAAAAAATGAGATTAATTATGGGAAGAGCAAGTTAATAAAAATGCTCAGAATTGTCAGAATTAAGCTTACAAACAGAAAAATTAATTAAAAGCGATGGTAATAAGAAATGAGGTAGCATTTAGCGAAAACCCAGAGCTATTGAAGGGTATGAATGTAGGTTGAATGTTAGAAAACATGAAATATTTTTAAGAGGCTCTGGAAATGTTTAAAATCATAAAATGTTCAATTTTAACTTGATTTCATTTTAAAAATCTCTAGACTTTCCCCTTTCAATTGGCTGTGTGGCTGGATTGAAGAGTTTTTAGCAAACAGAACACAGCATGTTGTTCTCAATGGAGAGACGTCTACAGACGTTAAAGTAACCTCTGGAGTGCCACAGGGGAGTGCTATGGGACCATTGCTTTTCACAATATATATAAATGACCTAGTAGATAGCGTTGGAAGCTCCATGCAGCTTTTTGTGGATGATGCTGTAGTATACAGAGAAGTTACAGTATTAGAAAATTGCAGCGAAATGCAGGTAGATCTGCAGCGGATTCGCACATGGTGCAGGGAGTGGCAATTGACCCTTAACATAGACAAATGTAATGAATTGCGAATACATAGAAAGAAGGATCTTTTATTGTATGATTATATAATAGCGGAAAAAAACTCTCGTAGGAGTTACTTCTGTAAAATATCTGGGAGTGTGCATGCGGAACAATTTGAAGTGGAATGATCATATAAAATTAATTGTTGGTAAGGCGGGTGCCAGATTGAGATTCATTGGGAGAGTCCTTAGAAAATTTAGTCCATCAACAAAGGAGGTGGCTTACAAAACACTCGTTCGACCTATACTTGAGTATTGCTCATCAGTGTGGGATCCGTACCTGGTCTGGGTTGACGGAGGAGATAGAGAAGATCCAAAGAAGAGCGGCGCATTTCGTCACAGAGTTATTTGGTAAGCATGATAGCATTACGGAGATATTTAGCAAACTCAAGTGGCAGACTCTGCAAGAGAGGCGCTCGGCATCGCGGTGTAGCTTGCTGTCCAGTTTTTGAAAGGGTGCGTTTCTGGATGAGGTACCGAATGTAAAATTGGAGAGATTCGAGCGCGCATGGAGGCTTTCCGGCAGTCGTTCTTCCCGCGAACCATACGCGACTGCAACAGGAAAGGGAGGTAATGACAGTGGCACGTAAAGTGCCCTCCGCCACACACCGTTGAGTGGCTTACAGAGTATAAATGTAGATGTAGATGTAGATATGTAATTTATTCAGTTCAGAAGACCATAACTATTTCAAAAATATTTTTAAATAGGTTCTGCATGGGCATCACACACTGTGGCGCTGCTAAACTGCTGTCAAATGTTGTACTCGTGCATCTACATGCTCATCATGTACATGCTAGTGACCTGAGAAGAAAATATGAGTTACAAAATGTTGTGGTTAACCTGTGAAAGTTCGATATATATCGCTTGCTCGAGTGTCGTGTGTTTCATGTTTAATACTCTTTTGTTATCCTGGAAATATTCGTAGTGAATTCTGTTCATTGAATTCTCTGTTTTATTGATAGCTTATCATGGGTAAACGTAAAGTGACTAGAAATTCTCTTAAGGCTTTCAAGAAAAGGAGAGGTGTTGGAAAGCCAAAGGTGGGTGATAGACGAAAACGAAGTGTGTGAACCTAACCTTGCTGGTTCACCTGTCCACTGCAATGAAAGTGAGAAAGAAATTAGTTTACAGAGGAAGCTTGGTTCAGTTAGTGAAAAGTATGAATGTTTTAAGTACGAATCGGATATGAATAAAATATTTAATGTGTAAGTTCTCAATGGATTTTTTGAAACTGTCTGAGATTCATTGAGTGTCGTGAAGTCAGTCTGGAACTCTATAAAAAATCATGTAGGACTTCCCAGTGAAATAGAACTGAAGTGTAGTGAATGTTCATACATGACCACCTTTTGGAACAGTGTTGCAGTAAATCCAAAATGAGAAAATGATGAAAAATCTATGAGCACAACATTAGATTTGTGTATACCTTGTGTAAAATTGGTAAGGGTGCTACCATAGGTGCAGTTTTCTGTGGCATGATGAATCTTCCAAAACCCCCAACCAAGTTTATGAACTGTAATAGATTTATAGCGTCTAAAGTAGAAGATGGCGGTATAGAATTTATGAAGAAAGCTGTGGAAGAGGCAGTAATAGAAAACAGTTGTAATAGGGACTTGACTGCAGCATTCGATGGTACCTGGCAACAAAGGGGACAAACATCGCTTCATGGTGTAGTATCTACCACCACTACATACACAGGGAAAATTTTAGATGTAGCAGTACTATCTAAATATTGTAAGTGTCCACAGAAAAAGTAAAGGTACACATGGAAATAATAGCACCGCTAATTATAGTGGCAGTAGTGGAGGAATGGAAGTGGCTGGTGTTGAGAATATATCTCAACTTTCTGTCGTGTGTGATAAAGTGTGGTATGTAAATTACCTTGTTGATGGTGATTCTAAAAGTTCTAAACATATTCAAGAACTGAAGCCCTATAGTGTTGATGTTGTAGTGCTTGAATCTGAATGTATTGGACACATACAGAAACGAATGGGATCAAGACACTGGTGACTGAAAGCTTCATACAAAAACAAAAACTCAGTGATGGTAAAGGGTTGGATCGGAAGGGAATGTTAACTGACAGTGTAATTCACAAAACACACAACTGTTATTGAGTGGCTATTAGGCAAAACACACACCATGTCGATGAAATGAATAAGGCTGATGGGCTCTTTTTTTATACTTTTTCAACCAATGTGAGTCCCCATCATTACTTGTGTCCCAAAGGAGAAAACTGTTGGTATAAGTACAACAAGGGATTGCTAATTAATGAAGTGTACACTCATATACATAGTCCGCCTGATGCTGTAATGGAGGTGATAAAACCTATTTTCAGAGGCTTAGCAGCACCTGAACTATTGAAAAAATGTGTTTGTGGAAAAATTAAAGCCCCCATGAATGTGAAAATAGTGTTGTATGGTCAAGAATCCTCAAGACTGTGTTTTTTTGGAATAGAAACACTTCACTCTGGTGTGTGTGATGCTGCTATCTCTTTCAATGATGGCAATGCTGTAAGGTGCAAAGTATTTCGAAATAGGGAAATGAAGATGGGTTTCAACATGATGCAAAATATTCTTGCTTTAGACAAGGAGTGTCTTTGGGCTGCTGACAGGGTTCCAAACAGCCTAGAAATACAAGCCAGAGTGAACAGTAAGAGACCAAAGACGAAAGTGTAAGAGAAGTTTCCAGAAAATGAAGATAATCCATCTCGTGGACCTGGAATGCAGTAAAAGGGTAATACAAACTTTGTTGCTTGATTCCCAAAAGTTTTATTTTTTCATACAAATTACATCTAGCAAACCAATTCCTTCAGATTTTCAGAAAATGTTTTCCAAACATCTGTATATTTCTGAATTTATAAACAAAAAATGGCACAAAAAGTAGTGAATTTTCATTATAATTCAAAAATTTAATCCCTAACAACGGAAGTCAGATTTTTAAAAATCATTGTCTCCAGTTGTAGCCAATAATCCAAAAAATAACATGTAAAAGTTTCAACGCCCTAGCTCAAATATTTCCTAAGAAAATATGTAATTTACAAGGGCTGCCCAGAAAATAATGCTACGAGTGCAAAACATTACGTATGTATTATTTGAAGTCTTCGGATTGAGTATGGCAAGTTTCCGTCACTTCCGACAGATAGTGTAACTGCAGGACAGTTTCTAAATGACGTCTGTAGGTGATGTATGTTACAAATAATGTGCCATCATTGAATTTCTCACTGCAGGGAAAAAATTTTGGGTAATATTCATAAACGCTTGTGGAGCATATATGGAGCATTTGCTGTTGACAGAAGTACTGTTAGTCGCTGGGCACGGGGGGTGAGGTCATCAGAAGGCAGTTCGGCGAAGCTACACGATTTGCAGCAGTTAGGGAGTCCATCCATGGCTATCACACCTAACAGCCCTGACCTAGCCCCCTCGAACTTCCACTTGTTTGAGCCATTAACGGATGCCATTCATGGAAGACATTCTGAGGATGATGAGGAGGTGATTCAGAGAGTGAAGCACTGGCTCCGCCATCAGGACAAGGATTGTTACCAACAGGGCACACACGCACTTGTTTCGCACAGGAGGAATGCCATGGAATGCGATGGAGATTATGTGGAAAAATAGGGTTTGTAGACAAAACACCATTCTTCTGTGTGTATAACTCCCATTATGTTCAATGAAAAATTGCGTTGTACCACTTTCTGGAAAACCTTCATATAATCGCTATTTTAACATTGGATAGACCGGGCTTTCTGGAACCCCTTAAATCTCAGTATCCCAAAATACTGAATATGCACAAAGCAGTGAGCATAAAATAAATAGGACGGCTGACTAGGGCATAACTGAAAGACTGTACAGTTCTTATAACAATTTAGGAAGCCAAATGGAGATATTTAGTTGATTTAGACCTAGGACTGCAAATAAAATAATTGAGATTCAACACGATCGTTCCATTCCTATGGAAGAAATGTTGATATTCTTCCAGAGTGCTAAATATTTAAGTTTCATCTACCTGAGATCTGGATATTGTCAAGTAACATTCGTAAAGGAATCCAGAAAATATGCAGCCTTTCTATTCGATGGTCGTTCTTATCAATTCAAAGTCTTACCCTTTGTGTTGAATGTTTCGGGAGCTGAATTCATATGAGCTAAGGATTTAGCACTAAGAGAAGAACTGTCACAAAAAATGTTTGTCTGTGTAGATGCTATCTTAATTGCCTCCAAAACATGGGAGGAACATAACAGGGTTACAGAAGAGATATTATAAAGATTAGCTGCTAGAGGAGTAACGTTTAAATTCGCCAAGTCGCGTTTTGGATGTAGCGAGATAAAATTTTTTAGACCTGTTGCAAGCCCATCCAGTATTAGCCCCAACAAGAAGTTATACAGAATTGCCCAACACCTATAAACAAGAAGCGATGAAATCTTTCCTGGGTTTAATCGGATTTTATAGGTGGTATATTCCTAGTGACATTATGAACTGTGTAAAACTTAATGCACTATTGAAATTAAAGGCCCAGTGGTTATGGAATGAAAAGTGTCAAAGCGAATGGGAAGCTCTTAATAATGAATTATATAGTTCTAAATTGCTGGGGTATCCGGATTTGGGCAAGGGTCTTTATGGGTGTGGATGCATCAGGGTATGTCATTGATTGTGAGTACGTCAGTAATATGAGGAAGAAAGTGGTTTGAAGAATCATGTAACTTTAGCATTCGCTGTGAGCAGCGCTGGCCCCATCTTATGTGTTGGTTTAAGCCTTGACTGTTACTCTGCTTTTGGTTTCCTGCAGTTATTGCTGTTATGTTGTGGTTCTTCCTCTTTCTACGTGTGGCAGCAGCGCTGTGTGTCGATATTCGCACCTTGTACTATCTTTGGTCTGGTGCTTATAGTTTCCAGCTAGCCGGTGTGTGGCAGGCCATCGGTTGGTGTGGATCAGCCAGGAAATCTCCATGCGGTACAGTGGGCTGGGCCTGCTGGCGGTCTCTACGCAGTGTTGGAGTGTGTGGGAGCTGTTCTGATTGCTACGAAGTTTGTGGCTCACTGATCCAGGACATCAAAGTTGAGTGGTGATTTAATAACCGAAGCCAGACTTCACATTGTCCCATTGGTTTCCATGCTTGGTTGTTGGGGGTATTCCTGTGAGCAACAGCAAGTGTTCGAGTTGGTGAAGGTTTGGCCACCATCCAGTGGAGTTTAACTGTATTTTGGTTATTTGAAGTCCAAGTGCACCAGTGGGATTTTCTGTCTTGTGGCCGTTAGCGTTCCGGTTACTTGCCCTGGCCGCTGACTTAAAATTCAGGCATTGTCCCTTCCTCACCGTATTGTCATTGTCCAACAAGTGTGTGTAGTTTTGACAGCCTATGCATACTTGGTTGTGGGCGGCTACGCCTTTTACGTTTTGTGTTTGAAGTTCCTTGTGCACTGGACGGGTGGAAGGCAAGTCATCTTGTTGGTGGATCCATTGACCGTCTCTTGGTTGGGTTGCCGGTGAATCGGATATAGTTGGGACGACTACCTGCCTCCCCTAAGTGAACGTTAATATTCCAAGTGCAGACTGACCCCCGGAAACCTCTGAGCGCCGCTGGCTGTACTGCCTTTTCTTATTGTTGTTTGATTGTGTATTTTAAAGGTTTATAGCCGATGGTTTGAATCTGTATGCTTTTAGTTGGGTTTGAAATAATGGGCCTTAAGCTGCTTCAAAATTGAAAGTTCCTTATTTGTCAAGTCTTGCATTGTTTGGGCCTTCAGCTTCATTTAAAATATTTTTTGGATAAGGCTTTGGGCCTTCTGCCCTCTGAAAATTTATTGTAGTTGTGTTTTTCAATAATGGGCCTTCACTGCTTTAAAATTTAAATTCCTTACTTGTTAAATATTAGATTGTTTGGGCCTCCAGCATGTGTAAAATATTGTTTAAAGGTAGAGTTTTCGGCATTCTGCCTACTAAAAAATTATTTTAGTTGTTTTAAGTCGGCGGCCTTCAGCAGTTTCTAAATTAAAGTTCTTGTCTTTCAGGTATCAGACTGTGTGGGGCCTTCAGCCCAGCTGAAGATAAGGCTTTCTGCTTCGTGTTTTTTTTAATTAATTTTACCTGCAGTCTTAAATCATGGGCCTTCAGCCGTCTTTAAATTAGAAATTACACTTGTTTGCTTTTCAAGTGTTAGATTTGTTGGGCCTTCAGCCAAGTCAGAGAACATCTTCTGCCTTCTGCCTTCTAAATATTCTGCTTTGAGTCTGAATTTTAAGTTAATGGCTTTCAGCCGTTTTTAAATTTTAGTGGTTGTGCCCTTAAGGCATAAGATAGTGTGGCCTATCCAGTCGATAACTAAGTTCAAAAATTTTTACTGTATTGTTTGGACAACTAAATAAAGTTATATGTGTTTGAGTGTAACTGACAGCCCCTTTCCACAATTCCAACTACCTGTTCTGTCCTATGGAAATAAGCAGGGCGTTTCACGCTGGTAGGATACTAACTGCTTATGAAAGGAATTATTATACCATTGTGGTGTCACCGCCAGACACCACACTTGCTAGGTGGTAGCCTTTAAATCGGCCGCGGTCCGCTGGTATACGTCGGACCCGCGTGTCGCCACTGTCAGTGATTGCAGACCGAGCGCCACCACACGGCAGGTCTAGAGAGACGTCCTGGCACTCGCCCCAGTTGTACAGCCGACGCTAATAGCAATGGTTCACTGACAAATACGCTCTCATTTGCCGAGACGATAGTTAGCATAGCCTTAAGCTACGTCATTTGCTACGACCTAGCAAGGCGCCATTACCAGTTTATATTTAACTTGTGATGCCTGTACCGTCAGACCGATGTACACCACTTATGGATTAAAGTTAATTATTACATCAACTACGTACTTTATTTGCTACTAAAAATTCCCTTAACTGTTGCAGACCTCACGCCAGTCTGCGTGAGCTTAACGCGTGCCTTTCGGTTTCCTCTCATAGTGACTTGGCTGTCTTGCCAAGTCACAACAACCATGAAAAAGGAAATATATTTATGATAATGGCTAAGAACAAGTTTTATGAAAAAGTTTAAGTATTTACAACATGGTTACAAAGTGGTAATTTATTTGGACCATAAGACATTACACTTTTTGATGGCTAGCAAGTTGTTGCAAACTCGTTTACGAAGGTGGGCGTTGTTTCTACAGGAGTGTGATCTAGAGATAATTTACATCAAAGGGGAAGATAACGAAGTACCAGTCGCCCATCTCGATTCTCCTTAGGTAAGGAAAGTGATATTAACTGTTTAGAAACTGGAAACCGATTTAATGTGTATGAAGTTAAGCATTTAGAACATGAGAAAGAGATAGAAGAGTAATGTGCAAAATAAAGGAGTATCAATAGCGGGATGGTTGGTTTAACATAGTTAGGACCAAGTTGTCAATTGACAATGATACTTGCGTCTGGGAACAACAATGGTTATACCTTAGTGGAGTATTGTTCTATTAATGTAACAAAGGATTAACTAGATGGTGAGTATGTATCCCACAAGCGTATGTGAGACAGTTAATATGGTATGTACATTGGAGGTAGTGTCATTTTGGAATAAGGAAGCGCTTGACTCACATTAAAAACTATTACTATTCCAAAAGAATCAATAGGGTAGGTCAAACAAATCAAAGAAGTTTAAAGCGTATCAACAAGTTAAATATCCTAATGAAACGTATAAAATCTGCTCTTATCCTCTAATACATGAACATCTGTGGGCTCTCTAGGTGATGGACATCTATGAGCCCCTACCCAGCAGATGTGGTGGTGTAGTATATGCTGTAGTAATATATATCGTAGTAATTCTTGAATTATGGTCAAAGGTGGTGAAGCAGTATTCGATGAAAGTAGCCACAAGTATAGCTGTCATACGTATTCTATTTTATTTATTTATTTATTGTTCTGTGGGACCAAATTAAGGAGAAGTCTCCATGGTCATGGAACGAGTCAATACATGAAATTATAACACGATTGTAGAAACAGATAAAATGAAATATAAGAAACATATTCAGGTGACACGTCGTAAGTTTAAATAAAGAAAATCAACAATGTAACACTGGAATTTGCTTAATTTTTTAGCTCTTCCAGGAGCTCCTCGACAGAATAAAAGGAGTGAGCCATGAGGAAACTCTTCAGTTTAGACTTAAAAGAGTTTGGGCTACTGCTAAGATTTCTGAGTTCTTGTGGTAGCTTATTGAAAATGGATGCAGCAGAATACTGCACTCCTTTCTGCACAAGAGTCAAGGAAGTGCATTCCACATGCAGATTGGATTTCTGCCTAGTATTAATTGAGTGAAAGCTGCTAACTCTTGGGAATAGGCTAATATTCCTAACAACAAACGACATTAAAGAAAATATATACTGTGAGGGCAATGTCAGAATTCCCAGACTATTGAATGGGGGTCGACAAGAGGTTCTCGAACTTACACCACATATAGCTCGAACAGCCCGTTTTTGAGCCAAAAATACCCTTTTTTAATCAGAAGAATTACCCCAAAAAATAATACCATACGACATAAGCGTATGAAAATATGCTAAGTAGACTACTTTTTGTGTTAAAGTGTCACTTATTTCAGATACTGTTCTAATGGTAAATAAAGCAGCATTTAATTTCTGAACAAGATCCTGGACATGGGCTTTCCACAACAGCTTACTATCTATCCGAACGCCTAGGAACTTGAACTGTTCTGTCTCTCTTATAATGTGCCTATTCTGTCTGATCAAAATACCGGTTCTTGTTGAATTGTGGGTTAGAAACTGTAAAAACTGAGTCTTACTGTGATTTAGCATCAAATTATTTTCCACAAGCCACAAACGTATTTCATGAACTACATTATTTGATACTGTTTCAATATTACACACAAGATCCTTCATTATCAAGCTGGTGTCATCAGCAAACAGAAATATTTTTGAATCACCTGTAATACTAGAAGGCATATCATTTATATAAATAAGAAACAGCAGTGGCCCCAGCACCGCCCTTGGGGAACGCCCCACTTAGCAGTTCCCCATTGGGACTGAACATCACTACCACTCTCAATATTGCGGAGAATTACCTTCTGCTTTCTGTTCTTAAAGTAAGAGGCAAACCAGTTGTAAGCTACTCCCCTTACTCCATAATGGTCCAACTTCTGCAGTAATATTTTGTGGTCAACACAGTCAAAAGCCTTCGTTAAATCAAAGAAAACACCTAGCGTTCGCAACCTTTTATTTAATCCGTCCAAAACCTCACAGAGAAAAGAGAATATAGTATTTTCAGTTGTTAAACCATTTCTAAAACCAAACTGAACATTTGACAGCAAATTATGCGAATTTAAATGCTCCAGTAACCTTGTATATACAACCTTCTCGATAACTTTAGCAAACACCGATGGCATAGAAATAGGTCTAAAATTGTCAACATTATCAATGTCTCCCTTTTTATAAAGTGGCTTCACTACCGAGTACTTTAATTGGTCAGGAAACCGACCACTCCTAAAGGAAAAGTTACAGATATGGTTAAGTACTGGGCTAACATACATAGAAAAATACTTCAGTATTCTGCTAGATACCACGTCATATCCATGAGAGTTCTTGGTCTTTAGTGATTTAATTATTAACTCAATCTCCCTCTTGTCAGTATCATGGAGGAGCATTTCAGGTAACAGTCCCAGAACACTTTTTCTAAGAGCGCTATATGATTCCCTGTTGGGACTAGGCTTCTATTTAGTTCACCTGCTATATTCAGAAAGTGATTATTAAATACTGTACATATATGCGACTTATCAGTAACATGGACATTCCCACTACGCACTGATTCTATGCCCTCGACCTGTCTCTGCAGACCAGCCACTTCCTTTACGACTGACCATATGGTTTTAATTTTATCCTGAGACTTAGCTATTCTATCTGCATACCACATACTTTTTGCCTTCCTAATAACATTTTTAAGCACCTTACAATACTGTTTGTAATGGGCTGCTGCATTTAGATTCTGACTGTTTCTAACGTTTTGATATAATTGCCACTTTGTTCTACAAGACATTCGTATCCCTCTAGTCAGCCACCCAGGTTGCCTGTTTGTGTTAGTACCCTGTTTTGAATGTTCTAACGGAAAGCAGCTTTCAAAGAGCACGAGAAAAGTCTTGAGAAAAGCATTATATTTATCATCTATTGTATCAGCTCTATAAACATCTTGCCACTCTTGTTCCTTGATAAGGTTTACAAAGGTCTCTACAGCAACTGGATCAGCTTTCCTAAACAGCTGATGACTATATTTAACACGTGTTGCAGCACAAAAATCTTTTAGAGATAAAATTTGTGCATCATAATCTGAAAGGCCATTCATCTTTTTGCTAACAGAATGCCCTTCTAGTAATGAGGAATGAACAAAGATGTTGTCCATGGTTGTTCTACCGTTCCCTTGCACTCTCGTTGGAAAGAATACGGTTTGCATAAGATAATACGAATTAAGGAGGTCTACCAGCATCCTTTTCCTTGCACAATCACTTATACAATTAATATTGAAGTCACCACATATAATTAACTTTTTGTATTTCCTATAAAGTGAACCAAGAACCTCCTCTAGCTTTAGCAAAAATGTTGTGAAATCGGAGTCTGGGGATCTATAAATAACAACAGTTAGAAGTTTAGCTCCGTTAAATTTAACCACACCTGCACAACATTCAAACACCTTTTCAGTGCAGTACTTTGAAACATCAATTGACTCAAATGGGATGCCGTTTTTGACATACATGGCTACTCCCCCACACCGCAAAGAGCTCCTCGAGAAGCTGACAGCCAACCTGTATCCTGGTAAAGGAAGCCTCTGAATTATCTCCTTATTTAAGAAGTGTTCAGATATACCAATAATTTCATAGTCAACATCTATAAGCAGTTCACTAACTTTATCTCTAATACCTTGTATTTTTTGATGAAATATACTAATTCCCTCATTACTCGGATACCTAAGCTTTGTCAAAAGTGATTTCTTTGTTAGAGAGACTTCCCTTGAGCAGGAATACCTGTCAGCTGACTTCAATCTAAAAAAGGTCCAGCTCTAACATCCACTACTGCAGGAATTTTCCCATGAGTGATCCCACCAACCCCACCTATGCTGTCACCTATAAGCTTTGCCAACCTCCCCTTCCCATACCTGTTGAGGTGCAGGCCATGTCTAGTGAAACCCATCCTGCTGATAGACTCCACCGACACCACTGAAATGTGACCCATGCTTTCTGTCATCAGCGCACCCCCAAGTCTCATGTTATTACACCTGACGGCTGTATTAAGATGAGGCCGATCGTGACGCTGAAATAGTTCCACGAAATGCACATTCGTGTCGCCAGTCTGAGTGGCTATCTTTTCCAGGTCACCATCTATGTCATACTCCCCATCCCTATCAATACTATTACCAGCCCCACCCACAATCACTACCTGATCCTCTTTAGTAAAATCCCTACATAACCCCCCTATGTTAACAGTCACCTGAGCCAATCCTGTATTAGGCTTCACAGTGCTGGTGACCTGGTACTCACTCACCAGCACTTCCTGCAACTGCTGGCCTACACCTCTGTCATGAGAACTACCTAACAGCAGAAACTTCTTCTTCCTCTTCGACTTTGCAACTGTTCTAGCCACTGTAACTACTGAGGTCTGCTGCATACTTCCTACATCTACAGCTACTAGAGATTCCTCTCCACTAGACTCTGACAGTTGGTCATATCTATTGTAAACACCAATAGTAAAACTATCTGAAAATCTTTTTCTCCTAGCAGATCTCTTGCCAACATCCAGCTCCCATTCCCCAACCCCCCTCTCCCTCCTCATCCTATCTAGCTCCTCCTGTGCGTTTTTCAACTGCGCCTGAAGGGCACAGATCTTACGCTCCTGCTCCTCTATCAACTTACTCTTGCTACATAACCTGCAGTTCCAGGAGAGGATCTCACCAGAATGCCCACTGGTTTCCCACTGCATTCCTCCCAGTGAAAACACTTCGAACAAGTCTCACACCGCAATCCACTACTCACGAACCTACGGCAAAGCCCACACTTCTCACTCACGGTAAAATTTTACTTTTTCTATGTTCCGCTACTACAATAAGAAGATGTTAAAAACCTGACTACAATAATCACAAACTTACTCTACAAGGGAAGTAACTACTATTATTAACAGTATTAATAAACAACAAATGCGAATATAACAAAAGACTAATACAGAAAGAGAATCAAACGTCTAATGACACAGTAACGAAGCTGAAAACAGTTCCCAAAAGGTTCTTCTGAAATTATTTCACCAGAAAACACAAAAAACTCCCGTTGAAGACTACTAAAGTTCCTAAATAAACCACTATACACAAACAACTAATTAGTACTTAGCTTTCGATGCGCCGCTACAGCTACAACTGGTCAGCGCGGAGTGTAAACACAGGTAAGAGGTTGCGTTGCTCGATACGAAACACTCACAAATATCAGGTCACAACACAAGAAAGGCAGGGGTGAATGAAGAAACCACTAATAAATCACTTATATAGTAAATATTATCACAAAAGCCGTTAAAATATGTATCTGAAGCCTAAAAATATATAAAAACTTGGAGAGCGATCTCACACGCAGTCACTCGCTTATGACATCACACCAAAGTATCCATGATTATCTACCCAAATAAACAAAAACTATTCTCCTTGCTTTTGTTCACTGCCAGGTCTCTGTAGACATTCTGTAGGCACCTGTGAATATTTCTGAGGCTCTGATTCTCCACCAAAAAGAAAAAAAGTCTCAATGACAGCTCTCTACTTCGAACGCACCTCTGTCACAGACGACATTTTTAAGGCTATGTATAGTGCTGCCACCTTTCGGAACTCTATGCCACTATAGAGGCTGAAGTGGGAATATTCCATGATGTCCAACTAATTCCACAATTTTCATCCGATATTGGCTGAGGAAAAAGTGCTACATTACTTACTAAACGCTCCTCTCATGTTCAAACATGCATTTTTCATGATATTTCCATATTGTTGTCCAATCCCTTTCATATATATGCTAAACACTGACATACTGACAAGTGAATGGTGGTAGTGTGGTAAAGCTCGTTCTGGCGCAATTTCGATACCAATTTAATATGCTAATTAACTAAATTGTGAGAGCTCATTGATTTATGATCTTAATATATTGATAGGCTAATGGATTTATGATTCTCGGGATATGCCTCTTGTTATGCCAACTGATTTATGACCCCCTACAGATAATTCATCGTGAGAACTGTCCTAACTCCCATCTTCCTCCTCCTCCTTCCCTACCACTCAGGAAAAGGGACCCTTTTTGTCACCCCCTGCCTAGTTCTGAGTCTCTTTTTCCTCTCTTTGGAAATCTCAAGTCCTCCCCTCTCCTCTTCTCCTCCCACACTTCACCTTCCCCTCTCCTATGTGCAAATTGTGGGGAAAAAGTTCAGACTGTGCAGAACTGTTGATGTGTAAGGCTCTTACGACACAAATTCAAATAAATATCAGTTGATATAATAACAAACTCTTGAATTAAATTTGCACATTCTTTATTGAAAAAGTGTGTGGGAGACAGGGCTCCGACTCCCTTCTCCCCCACTTCTCTGCTCTCCTTCCCCCCTCAATTCCCACCTCTTTACTCATATCCGGAAATTGACAAGAAAAGACTGTCTGCTGAACTGTCAGACTTTGAGGATCTTATGACATGAAATGGGCGGTAAATTCGAGCATTATATTGTTTATTTATTTAAACAGTAATTAAATTAATTTATTAAATTAGTAGGAAATGCTGGGCTGTGGTTCTCTTTATTTGAGCAGGAAAAATAACCTACTCTTGTAACAACATAGTAGAGACATCAAAATAGGAAATAGTCCATTTGCACTATCCTATCAAATTAATTCTTTAAGAATTTAGAAAAGTCAAGTAGATCGCTTAAAATACTCACCACCACCTTATGATGGTTCTTCTTAGTAATAAAATACGTTTTCAACATTTGAGACTCACATGCAAACATTTTGCAAATCAAGTAATTAAATTTTCGCCATAAGTAGATAATAGCACTAAATAATCAAATATTTGACACTTGAGAACGTAAGTATCCACCTCAATCACGACATTTCCACCTTACACTAAACATATCTGGCGAAAAAGACCTTCTGATGCCACACACTCACGAACGTGAAATACTCGCCATCCACTGTTACTGGGCAACAACAGTGGCGCCAGTGAGGAGGCTTGCGCATGCATTGGCCATGCCGTGGCTCCAAGTCAGCCAAGCCCTGCTGCTGACTTGTCATAGTGTGAGGCAAACAGGTACTGCTTGGATGTTTAGTTATACCAGCAATGCTGCTCCCAACGTAGACTCTCCCCAGTTTAAAAGCACTTTACCAACCTGGAAAGGCATGTTGTTGTCCATACACCTCGAATTCCTCACACGAAATTTGAATTCTTGCCTTTGATACAAGTTATTTTTTAAGACAGAAGTAATCAGAGAATACACGCGTTTTCGCATTGCTAAAATATCGTTACATGTTGTGAAAATCCTGTACAACAGTATCGCATAGGGAATCTTTCCTCTTAAGTATACTCTCATCATGTAAAAAAAAAAATCAATTCTTATCAGCTAAATATCTGTTATGTCTTGCACGACAGAACCCTTTACATATCTGAGGTGAGGTCTGTCGGTAAAATATTCACTGTAGGAAGCATAAGAATCACACCATTAGAATACATGATTGTAATACTTCATGCAGCAAGTGCGTGTTCATGTTTATTCAGGCACTTTTTGTAAATAAATGAGCTGACGTTACAGCTTTGAGCTACCAAGAAAGGCAACAGTTTACGCAGGTGAGAAAATTAGGGGCTATTAAAACTATTACCGAGAGAGAATCAGTAGCAAAAGTGCCAACTTTTGTTTTCTTGATAAATAAGAGAAACATTCTTCCTTGAGTTTTATGTGGCTATAACTGGATGGACTGACAAAATGGGTAGAGTAAATTTATATTTACATCTACACGCTTACTTCACAAGCTATCTTACATTGCTTGCTGGATGGTACCTTGTAAACTATTAGTCACTTGTTTTCATATTTCTCTCGCAAACTGAGGGAGAGAAAAAGACTGTCTATATGGCTCCATATGAGCGCTAATTTCTCGTGCCTTATCTTTGTGGTCCTTATGAGAAATGTATTTGGCACCACTAGAAAACTTCTGTAGTCAGCTTCAAATATTGGTTCTCAGTAGCGCTCCTCGAGCCTCAAGGGATTTCCATTTGAGCTACCTGGCAAGTGTAATCCGACTCCAGGAAAAAAGTTACTCACCATGGAAAGGGACTCACATGGTCAGTTTAATTATTTGTCAATCAATTAGATATCAATGACGCGCCGCCAGGTGGATGGAAGTACGTAAGAGCGAGAGTACTATGGATACGATTCGCGAGTTGCAGCGGTAATCAGGCGTTTTTCGTTGCAGCGAGATCTGTTAAGGAAATTTCAATCTCCCACCTACACAGGGAGAGATGAACATCGTAATAAAATCAGCGATATTTACGAATTTATGAAGTCAACATAGTATAAACCTGATATTTACAAGTCCTGTGTGCTGCTAAGAGACTTTGTGTATGATGAGGGATTTGGTTATTTTAAGAGAATGCGGAAGTGGGGAAGCATCCTGTGGCATAGGTAAAGCAAGCTCTTAGCACTCTGTCATGAACCATAGATGAGTAAATATTCTATCCTGTGATGCAGGAAATAACAGATATTAAGATCATAAGAACAGATTTTTTTTTTTTTTACCTGGTGAGAAAATACTTAGAGGAAATATAGGCTATGTCATACTGCTGTACAGGATTTTCACAACAAGTAACGATACTTTAGCGATGTGAAAACGTTTGTACACTCCGATTTCTTCCGTATTAGAAAATAATCCGTATAAAAGGGACAAATTTACATTTTTTGTTAGAAATTCGATGTGTGTGGACAACAACATCCCTGCCTTAGATTGGGTAGAGTGGATGTTTTAAATTACAGAGAGTCTAAGTCAGGGGTGGAATTGCAGTTAGAACTGTATGGAGACTTGGCTGACTAGAAGCCAGAGTTTGGCCTATGATGAATGGTTAATTACAAAGAATATTCCAACCTTTCGGCTGTTGCCCACCGCCATGGGAACAAGTCCTGGTGACGGCATCCTTCAGGTGGCTAATTTGCGAAGTAAACAGTATTATATTTTGTGTGAGAAATTCGAGGTGTGTGGATAACAACATCCCTGTCTTAGATTAGGTAAAGTGGGTGTTTTAAACTGCAGAGAGTTTAAGTAAGGGGTAGAATTGCAGACAGAAGCGGATATGTGCGTTTGCTTTGAGAAGATTCAGTAAGGCAAGTGTTTGTGCTGGACAGTTATTTTCCCTTGTAAACTGATCAGTTGACTCCTTTGCCGTTACAGTCTCTCTGGCCTCTGAGCGTCTGGTATGGCTGGAGATGGTGCACGCAACTGCCAACGTGGCTGAAGCTTGTACACGGCTCTTCCGACTGACGCAGCTGCAACTGCCCAGCAGTCGGGAGATGGCAAGCACTTCACTACCGTGAGTGTGTGTGATCGGAAGGTTTTTATTCGCCAGGTATTTTTAGTGTAAGGTGGAAACGTTTAGAGAAGGGAGCATGTGTTCTCAAATGTCAGTGCAGACAACACCTTGGATCTACTTAGTGTTTTGATCTATTTGTGACAGGTATTTAATTACTTGATCTGCAAAATCTTTGCATGTGATTTTCAAATGTTGAAAATACATCGAAGCGCCATAGAAACTGTTACAGGCATGCGTATTCAAATACAGAGGTATGTAAACAGGCAGAACACAGCACTGCCTATATAAGACAAATGTCTGGCGCAGTTGTTAGATCGGTTACTGCTGCCACAATGGCAGGTTATCAAGATTTATGTGGTGTTATAGTCGGCGGATGACCGATGGGACACAGCATCTCCGAGGTAGCGATGAAGAGGGGTTTTTCCCGTACGACCATTTCAAGAATGGACCGTGTGCATCAAATCTCCGACATCACTGCGGCCGGAAAAAGATCCTGCAAGAACAGAACCAACGACGACTGAAGAGATTCGTTCAACGTGACAGGAGTGCAACCATTCAACAAATTACTGCACATTTCAATGCTCGGCCATGAGCAACTGTCTGCGTGCAAACATTCAATGAAACACCATCGATATGGGATTTCGGAGCCGAAGGCCCACTCGTGTGTCCTTGATGACTGCACGCCTCGCCTGTGTCCGTCAACACCGAAATTGGACTGTTGACGACAGGAAATACGTTGCCTGCACGGGCGAGTGTCGTTTCAAATTGTATCGAACGGATGGACGTTGAAACTTCTTTATTTAAATGTGTGTGTCTGTACTTCAACTGCTGTATGAGTGAGAAGATGAATCTTCTACGTTATCTGATTCTGAAACAGCTGAATAAAACTGAACGTACTGAGCCTACTTTCTTTTTACTTTATCATGTCAATACTGATCCACAATATTCTAGCACAACGCAATCTGACTGCTCAAAAAAGTTACAACCTGACTTCAAATCATTAATTCAAAAGAATGGCCGTGACTAAAAAGAAATCTTAACAATAACCTATACATTTCATTAAGCACTTACCTCACAAAAATCTTCATTACGCGAACTACTGTAACACAGCGAGCGTCAATACTGCCAGCTAAATAAGAGATTCTAACTACTAAAAGGCACGTGGTTAGGAAAGGAAAGATTTTGTTGCAAACCAAATAATGTATTTTTACCTTAATAATGTGAAATGCAGTTCAAACACGATTGTAAATCCAGTACAAAGGTATATAATCATGAATAATTTTCAATCTCCAAGTCGGATACTTCGTTAGCCTACGCCAACACTTCAGACCTCTACCCTCCATCAATGCTAACTTCTCACATGTAACATCCATCCCTGCTGGCTGTCCACCTCCAACTGCCCAACAGTACTTCCATCACTGCTGGCGACTAACTTCCAACTGCCCAACAATACTGGTTATTAACTTCCAACAACAAGTCCAACCAGCCACAGAGTCTCTTACAAAGAAAGCGCAGTCAGAGATCCAATGCAAAGCGCTACACAGCGCTGCCAACAGAGAAGCAGCCCACTTACAACGTGTACAGGTATGGAGACAACCTCATGAATCCATGGACCCGGCATATCAGCAGGGGACTGTTAGAGCTAGTGGAGGCTCTGTAATGGTGTGGGGCGTGTGCGATTGAAGTGATATGGGACCTCTGATACTTCTAGATACTACTCTGACAGGTGAAACGAACGTAAGCACCCTGTCTGATCACCTATATCCATTGTTATGTTCATTGTGCATTTGACGGACTTGGGTTATTCCAGCAAGACAATGCGACACCCGACACAGTATTCATGGTAACAGTTCCCTCCAGCACTACATCAGACATTAGTCAACTTCATGCTACATCGTGTTGCGGCATTTTTGCGTCCTCGCGGGGTTCCTACACGATATTAGGCAGGTGTGCCAGTTTCTGTTTCTCTTCAGTGTATATCCATGGTTTGTTTATCAAAGAGGACGATTCTAAGTAAAGCGTGGCTAATTTCACATAGCAAAATATCGTTAAATTCCTGGAAATTACTTCAAGTGAGTGTGGGGATACTACTACCTGCTGATATGTTATGTGTATTAGAAACAAAGAAGGAGAGCTATGTATTGGATGCATCATGATGTCTTATGCGTAGAAGTATTCTATGTAAACAAGATATAGATGGTTCGTATAGATTACTTCGGTGATGGTAGTGAAAGTTTAGTTTAGGGCGTTGTTTGTTGCCAGTTTAGGCATGCTAAACAGCCCAAGTATGGGGCACAACTTGAAACAATGTCTGTAGATTTGCACTTCTCCGTGCTCGGGGGGGCGGGGGGGGGGGGGGGAGGGGGGGCCTACACGATATTAGGCACGTGTATCATTTTCTTTGGCTCTTCAGTATATGTTTTATTATGAAGAAGAATCATCGTAAGGTGATGATCAGTGTTTCAAGTGACTGGGCACCTGGAAATATTTAAAGAATTAGTTTGATATGGTAGTTAAAATGGACTATTTCCGGCCATTTTTGATATTGCAATTGTGTTGTCATAAGAGTGCGCTGTTTTCCCTGTGGAGATAAAGAGAACCACCGTCCAGCATTTCACAGCAGCAGCTTAATCAATTAAGTTAATTACTGTTTAAAGAAACAAACAATATAATGCTCGTATTTACCGTCCATTTCAAGAAATCGTTCCAGAGCGTGGTTACGACCCTCGGACCTCTGGGTTATGGGCGCAGCACGCTTCCCCAGTTGAGACGTTAGTCACAAGAAAACGCTAACATTGGCTAGTAGTTCACAAAGATTTATTACACTTATCCCCAAAAACAGTTGTAGAAAATCTGTTACAAATCGGCCTTCCAATAGCCACCATAACAAATATAGTTAAAAACTTTATACAGTCTTTATAAATTATACAGAATGAAGAAAGTTAAGTGAAGGTTCTTCCTTTTAACTAAATAACAGTCCCAGGTAAATATAGATGGCAAGCATAATGGCCCACAAATTTAACAAGAATTAACCTGGAATAAATCCCCTTTGGTAAAACAAGCAGCAGTACTGAATATTAAATAACAAACTTCTACGTAAAAGATCAAAATCCCAACATGAATCTTAAATCAATGAATAGATCAGCCGGCCGTGATGGCCGAGTGGTTCTAGGCGTTGCAGTCTGGAACCGTGCGACCCCTACGGTCGCAGGTTCGAATCCTGCCTCGGGCATGGATGTGTGTGATGTCTTTAGGTTAGTTAGGTTGAAGTAGTTCTAAGTTCTAGGGCACTGATGACCTCAGAAGTTAAGTCCCATAGTGCTCAGAGCCATTTGAACCATTTGAACAGATCATAGGACAAGGGAATTCCACCAGTTATATTGTGACTTATTCCACTGAACTCATTCGTGAAATCCCTTTCAAGAATAACAATATTTATGCATAAAAGACAGTTATCTTAATAGTCAGTTTAAGCCTCACTCAACAGCGGGCACAGACCAACGGATGAGCCACCCTAATACAAGAGTGGCCAAACTACTAGCAACAGGGGACGCACCTTAGAATACTCAGCTTCTGCCAACTAATAGGTCGAGCAGTGCCTCTGCCGGGATACAGCCAAGTAGCGCCCAGCGTCACCAAGACGTAGCTGGCCGAGCTAACGGCTAACATATTTCAATCAAGGCACCGCCCCGTGTTTTGGTCAATCCGGAACTGACTGTGCCCGCTGCTCGTAGTACACTGTATCATTAAAAAAAAGATACCGAAGGACAGACAACCAAACAAAAGGACATAACACTTGTTATTGTGGTCTTCAGTCCTGAGACTGGTTTGATGCAGCTCTCCATGCTACTCTATCCCGTGTAAGCTTCTTCATCTCCCAGTACCTACCGCAACCTACATCCTTCTGAATCTGCTTAGTGTATTCATCTCTTGGTCTCCCTCTACGATTTTTACCCTCCACGCTGCCCTCCAATACTAAATTGGTGATCCCTTGATGCCTCAGAACATGTCCTATCAACCGATCCCTTCTTCTGCCACAAACTTCTCCCCAATCCTATTCAATACTTCCTCATTAGTTATGTGATCTACCCATCTAATCTTCAGCATTCTTCTGTAGCACCACACTTCAAAAGCTTCTATTCTCTTCTTGTCCAAACTATTTATCGACCATGTTTCACTTACATATATGGCTACACTCCATATAAATACTTTCAAAAATGACTTCCTGACACTTAAATCTATACTCGATGTTAACAAATGTCTCTACTTCAGAAACGCTTTCCTTGCCATTGCCGGTCTACATTTTATATCCTCTCTACTTCGACCATCATCAGTTATTTTGCTTCCCAAATAGCAAAACTCCTTTTACTACTTTAAGTGTCAAATTTCCTAATCTAATTCCCTCAGCATCACCCGACTTAATTCGACTACATTCCATTATCCTCGTTTTGCATTTGTTGATGTTCATCTTACATCCTCCTTTCAAGACACTATCCATTCCGTTCAACTGCTCTTCCAAGTCCTTTACTGTCTCTGACACAATTACAATGTCATCGGCGAACCTCAAAGTTTTTATTTCTTCTCCATGGATTTTAATACCTACTCCGAATTTTTCTTTTGTTTCCTTCTCTGCCTGCTCAATATACAGATTGAACAACATCGGGGAGAGACTACAACCCTGTCTCACTCCCTTCCCAACATAACACTAACTCTCTTATTTTAGAGTTATGCCGCCCCTTTAATTTTAATAGCCTTACCACATGCAAGAGCTCAAACAAGTAGCATGGAAAACTATTCACTTCTTACAGCTCATAATTCTTTACGCTTACAGGCAGACCCCAATAACAAGCATAAGTCTGGAGAAGTTAACGGCCTGCCGAAACAAAGGCATAAAAAACCCATAATACAGGACACCAAAGTCACGGCCTTTTCAAACTGTGATCACAGAACAGATCATAAGATACTCAAGTAACATTGCAAGCACACTGTCTTAACACTAAACATAAACATGGCCTGTGCACTAACCTAGAATGACTCACGCAGCCTTCACGGTACTCACGCTTAGTTCTGCCGTCACTGAGCAGTGTTTTACAGTCTTAACGGTGCCACTCAACATATACCGGAACCACGACTGAATTCCTTATTCCCGCCACGGCGGGGTAATCACATACAAATCACTGTTTCCGGCTGTGAATACGAATTACTATCAGACTGATCACAAACACAACTTCAAAGAAATATCTGATGGCCAGCAGAAAACGACGAGAATCCACGTAGCATACTCAGGCATCCAGAATCAGGTAGTACAATGTACACACTTCTTGGTGCATTGGAGGCCATCACCACCAGCCCGTCACCGACAAACTCCTCAAATCTTAACACCGCGCCGCGAACAACCAACGCTCCACCGTAACGGTCACTCCAACGCTCGTCAACACAACATGTGCCCGAGCAACAGCCGAGCACGGCCACCAGGGTCCCGTAGCGGAAAACCAAGATAACCATAGCCGGAAGTGCCGCGCTTAAATAGCGGCCAGAACAGGAAAACCAAAGAGAAAACGCTCATGCCAGCTTGAACGGGATTACTGCCCTAATAGATAAGAGAATCACTGGCGCCAGCGACTCCACCACGGATCATCGTTGTTAACCGATTTCCATTTCTGAGAAATGTTTTTTCAGATGTTTCCAGTCTGCATCTTGTATCCTGTCGACGTCGGCCATCGTCAGTGATTTTGCTGCCCAAATAACAACACTCGTCTACTACCTGTGTCTCATTTCCTAATGTAATTCCCCAGCATCGCCTGAATGAATTCGAATACATTTCCTCCCTTTGTTACCTTTTGTTATTGTTCATCTCATAATATCTTTTGGAGACTCCATTTCGTTCAACCGTATCTTTTCCCTATCTGGCAGAATTAGTGTCTTACGAACCTCTGTAGTTTTTATTTCTTTTCGGGAAATTTAATCGCCTTTCCAAATTTCTCCTTGTTTCCCTTAAAAGTTTGCTTGGCGAGTTCTTTACTGCGGAAGTAAGATATCAGCTAATTGAATGTAGACATCATAACGCCTTCTGTGTTACTGAAGTAAACGAATGAAGTGAAGGTAGGAGGCGAAATCAGGATGTAGTGTCCTGTTCACAACTATGACATTAGAGACGGAACACCAGCTCTAACTGCACGAGGACAGGAAAAGGAATCGGTAGTGTTCTTTTCTAGCGACGGCAATGGGTTAGCAGGAAAGTTCACAAACTCACGGCAAAGGGACGAAGGCGTGTCCGGGACCGGCAGGCGTCGTTTACGTAAAGGCCGCCGTGTCGCTGCCGATCATGACGCGTTTCCCGGAGACAGACGTGAAATACGCCAACTCCACGAGAAGACAACGCCCTCCTTCTGCGACGTAATTAATACTCCGGCGACAGGTCCGGACCGGGCAGAGAGGTTTTTCCGATGAACGACCTCCAGCAGCGGAACAGGAGAGCTGGGGCTACGGTGACGTAATGTCGACATACTTTCGCCGATAGTCACACTTCCTACCGTGTTAAACCCAGAGTTTGGTCGAAAGGTTTCAGTAACTGTATGCTGAAATTCGACGAGATTATTTTTTATGGTAATTGATCTCATTTTTGCTCCGAGTATG
This sequence comes from Schistocerca piceifrons, assembly GCF_021461385.2. Lineage (NCBI taxonomy): Eukaryota > Metazoa > Arthropoda > Insecta > Orthoptera > Acrididae > Schistocerca > Schistocerca piceifrons. The sequence continues at coordinate 724,374,345 of NC_060141.1, forward strand.
CCGTTACTTTTAACCTCCCTCGTAGAACACAGACTAGAATACATTCTTTATACTTGAAACAGTTAAAATAGTTGAGAAGCTTAACTGTAGGTAGCAGCTGGTTAGATATCTTTCTAAGGAAAGGAAACATATTGCCGATTGTTAGTAAAAGTACTAGTTCGTAGTTGAGAAACATGTTACACATGGAAAAGTACGGTAATTCCAAACAGGAGCTGTAAGTTAAGCTCAAATCGCTCTAAGCACTATGGGGGGTCATCAGTCCCCTAGACTTAGAACTACTTAAGCCGAACTAACCTAAGGACATCACACACATCCATTCCCGAGGCAGGATTCGAACCTATGACCGTAGCAGCAGCGCGGTTCCAGACTGAAGCGCCTAGAACCGCTCGGTTATATCGGGCCGGCTAAGTTAAGCAGGCAAATTATTTTCTGTTTGGTGCGATGCACTTGATTTCGTAATTTTCTTGCATCGTCAATGTTTACAAATTTCAAAGCTGAAACTGAGCGCTCGTCCTTGTCCTTGATGATCTTCGGTGACAGGCAACAACCACTGGGAACGATTCATCAAATTGTTCAAATGACTCTGAGCACTATGGGACTTAACTAACACCTGAGGTCATCAGTCCCTTAGAACTTAGAACTACTTAAACCTAACTAACCTAAGGACATCACACACATCCATGCCCGAGGCAGTATTCGAACCTACGACCGTAGCGGTGGCGCGGTTCCAGACTGAAGCGCCTAGAACAGCTCAGCCACACCGACCGGCAATGATTCATCAATCCCCCACCAAGAATGCAGTGTGTTTCGCCGAAATAATGTTTTTAGGAAATTTACAAGAATTGTAGTCACAGGTAAGCACAGATCACATCATTTGTTGAAGATTTTCATTCCTTGCTGGAATGATATACAAATAATAACAAAGTGACTATCGGAAGAAGCAGGAAGCTTTAGTAATTGTTGTTACGGGTTCTTCTGATGGCTGTCAGAGTATGAGAACTACACTGTCAGACATCACGTTGAGGAACCACGAGTGTACATAAAGCTCATGGATTAAAAATTAATTGGCTGGCCTGGTGTGGCCGAGCGGTTCTAAGCGCTTCAGTCTGGAACCCTGCGACCGCTACGATCGAAGGTTCGAATCCTGCCTCGGGCATGGATGTGTGTGATGTCCTTAGGTTGGTTAGGTTTAAGTAGTCCTAACTTCTAGGGGACTGATGACCTCAGAAGTTAAGTCCCATAGTGCTCAGAGCCATTTGAACCATTTGATTTTTGATTGTATTTATGTCGGACGATGTGGCTTCTTTTGATGGCTGTCAGAGTATGAGAACTACACTGTCAGTGTAGTGTTGGCAGAAGAGCTAACACTGTTTGTCTAGAGGAGGCCGAAATGCACGCGTTTAATTACACGCTGACTGGCGTGAGGTCTGGAAAAGGACAATATCTTGAGAATTGCAAATAAAGTACGTAGTTGATTTAATACTCACCTTTAATCCACAATTGTAGAACATCGCTCTTGATGATACATGCTTCACATAATAAATATCAATTGAATACGGCGCCTTGCTAGGTCGTAGCAAATGTAGCTGAAGGCTATGCTAACTATCGTCTCGGCAAATGAGAGCGTATTTGTCAGTGAACCATTGCTATGAACGTCGGCTGTACAACTGTGGCGAGTGCCAGGACGTCTCTCTAGACCTGCCGTGTGGTGGCGCTCGGTCTGCAATTACTGACAGTGGCGACACGCGGGTCCGACGTATACTAATGGACCGCGGCCGATTTAAAGGCTACCACCTAGCAAGTGTGGTGTCTGGCGGTGACACCACAGTCAGCCATCACGTTGAGGAACCACGAGTGTACATAAAGCTCATGGATTATAAATTAATTGCCGGCCTGGTGTGGCCGAGCGGTTCTAGGCGCTTCAGTCTGGAACCCTGCGACCGCTACGATCGAAGGTTGGAATCCTGCCTCGGGCATGGATGTGTGTGATGTCCTTAGGTTAGTTAGGTTTAAGTAGTCCTAAGTTATATGGGACTGATGACTTCAGAAGTTAAGTCCCATAGTGCTCAGAGCCATTTGAACCATTTGATTTTTGATTGTATTTATGTCGGACGATGTGGCTTCTTTTGATGGCTGTCAGAGTATGAGAACTACACTGTCAGCCATCACGTTGAGGAACCACGAGTGTACATAAAGCTGATGGATCAAAAAGTGCCGGCATTACTTGATGACTAGGCCAGAGGCAGAGCTATTTATGTGCTTATGCTTTCTTACAACGTCACATATTATAGCGCGAAGCTCCAGTACTTAAGAGTGTTCCCAAAGCAACAACCTAAAACATTAATTTTCCATCGATATTGTGTACCAGTTATCCATGATGTGTAGCTCAACACAGAAATGTGACATTTTCCATTCCAGCAGAACTCAGTGGGGAACGAGGAAACGTATGTTAGAGTTGACGATAAATGAGGCACTCCGAAACCATTAGGTAAACAGATTGAAATAACAATTAGAGAGTGATTTCTGAGACAAGCCGAAATAGGTCATTCAGTAATATCTGGAATGCCGGTACAAAACAGACCCTCAAACTTTGCAACACTATTTTAATGTAATTCGTACTACAAAATTATCAAGCTTTCGAAAGTGAAAGAAGCAGCCCTCAGCTACCAGGCTCGTTATCAGGGGTCTGAGGAAAGCAAGAGTCGAAACTTAAAAAGCATTTCCCCTACACAATGTATCTTACTGCTGACAATGACATATATGAATGGTTATGGAGCCAATGCAAACTTAAGATTGAGAGATTAAACAGACGCTAACTATGAAATGAAGTAAGTACCCCCTGAAACTTTTAAATTCTTAAAAACAAGTCCCAAACTAAAACTTTATGCGAAAACTCTATGAGAACCGGAAGTGCAAAATTTTCTAGACAGGATATGGAATTTTATTACTCGTATGTATTCCGTTATAGTTTTAACAAGGTCCATTTCTTTAAATGTTTAAGGAAGACATTGTTTCGAGGTTCTAGCCGTTGCAAATAAAATTAACTCCATTTTTGTCAGTTTTCAGTGTTACTGTTTTATTATCCTTGTTGATAAATACACTCAGGGATCGGTTGGTAGACCACAGTCTGAGGCATCAAAGAACCATCACTTTTGTAACAGAGGCAGGTGTTTGGGTAACAATTGTAGAGAGGGACCGAGTCTGGATTATGGTAGGCAGGTTCAAGTAGATGCAGCTTGCGGAAGTTATTCTGATGCCAAAAGGCTTGCACTGAATACGTCGAGAGTTGCATCAAACCAGTCTTTGGACTCAGGACCCCAATAACCATGTTATTTCAGGCTTAACTTGCGTCTAACTTACAGCTGTTCACCGTAAGCTTGTGTGAACAGCGTAGTTGACGCATTATTGTAGGTGACGATGTTAAAGCAATAATAAAACAAAAGAATGACACAGAGAACAATTGGAACAATAAAGTCGTATAGCATGAATGGCTGAGAGACCCCCAAGGGCAGTTTCAGCCGTCTAATTCAAAAGGTTTTCCCTATCCTCCGCGCCCGAAGTCACCTTCCCGCCGAGGAGTATGAGAGTCGTATACGTAAGTATATCTGTCAAGTGCTGGTGTATTGTCACGTTCGTGGTGGATGACGATGATAGAAAAAAAAAACGGCCAAGACCGAGTAGGACTCTCGCACTGATAGCTCCGCAAAAATTTTATTATGTTTATAGACATTTCATCCACTCAGTGACTGGAGAATCTCAACAATTTGCATCTTATCGTTATCGATGCCGGTAAGATACCGGCCGCTGGAATTTGCAAGACCGTGAGAGGTGGCATGAGCCCCCTCTCATATTTCTATCTTATGATTTTTGTCTCTAATTGCATGCGGTGAAAAGTCGCTATTCCTTCACACGCTGACTTCCCACGCAGCGTCTCTCGTCACCCAGGTGGTCCGGTGACAGGCGGGCTCTGCGGATCTCGAGAGGGTTAGGCCGACGAGTGTGAGGGAGTCGAGTGAATGCTTTCCAGACGCCGACATTGTCAAAAGACACGCCCGGAGGGGCCTGAAGTAGCGGCTGGGTTAGAGGTTCCGTTACTTCGCAGAAACTTAGCGAAAACACTTTCTGGCGGGCTACCAGCGAGGCGTGGGAATGACTTGTGTACCCAGGAAGTTGTGACGGGAAAATTCCCATGCTTTCTGCAAAATAATAACTGTGATTGGCTTGCTCAGGGCATAGCTCCGTGACGTAGCAAAATCAGCGCAGAAATTGGCGCCAAGAATCTCCATTGGTGGAATGGTAGTGCTCCGGCAATGGAGTGGAATTTTCCGCCAGTTTTCGAGTTGCTGATTGGAACGTTTAACCACGGCCACTGTCGTGAGGGTGGGAATGTTCTGTGTTCAGCCTGAACGGGTGCTCAGGGGTGGTTGGCTCTCGCCTTTCGGTCGAGGACGTCGAAGCAACCAGCCATCGCCTCCGGTACGCCAGATCGTGTTCTGGCAGTTAAGAAGACAGTTTGGTAATGTATGTCCACAGCACCGGCAGATAGGGATTTTCATAGGTGATAATCAGAGCTCAGCAAAGCGCGCCTGTTCGTATTTTTCTAACTTTGTTCTGTCTTGGGTAGTAGCAATTAATGTTGGGTTAGCTGTGTGTCTCTCTTAAGATTTGAGTGGCAAGGAATTGGCTCCACATACCACTTCATCATAAACCTCACAATCTAGTTTAGGGACAACTTCACCTTCACAGCATTTGTTTGAGTAACCAAATTGAGCCAATTTCATGTATTATAAATGTTTCATGTGTTTTTGTTTAGTATTTTGTGTTTAGTCTTAATAAATCATATTGTAATTTTGGACAGACCTTTCATTCTGTTAATCGGTAGAGCAACCCATCATTTCTCACTTCGTTAATGAAACCTTCCTTTATTTAACATATTTATCAAATTAAATTATTGCAGGTGCCAAACTCTTTTCTACTCCACTTGCAGGGTTGAATACAGTCAGTTCGCGTATATTTTTTAATCCATGTGCAACAGCAAAAGTCGGAGTTAGAATAGGGGGGGCTTAGAGCATCATTTACATATGTAGATTCTAGAAGAATTTAGTGTTAAATACACTGCTTGCCCCGGCACCTCGCAACTGTCTCAAAATCTTTACAGTGGTTCCTAAGACTAGACTAGACATACAAAAAGAACATTTCATGTTTGCGTGTAGTAATATTTTTCTGTTATGCTTTTGATGGATGACGAATCAAGTGTAAGTTCTTATGGCAGCAAGATATGTAAATACAGCCCCCCCTCACCCCCCTGAACCATGTACCATGCTGTTGCTGGGGAGGTTTGCGTGCCTCAGGGACAAAGATAGCCGTACCGTAAGTGCAACCACAATGGAGGGGAAACTGTTGAGAATTGTGTGGGGAAGTGGCCTTTTCAGTAGTTGAAAGGGCGACAGTCTGGATGGTTGACTGATCTGGCTTTGTAACATCAACCAAAACGGCGTTGCTGTGCTGGTACTGCGAACGGCTCGAAGCAAGGAGAAACTACAGCCGTAATTCCATGCAGCTCTACTATATGGTTAAATGATGATGCCATCGATATGGGTAAAATACTCCGGAGTTAAAATAGTCCCCCCATTCGGATCTCCGGATGGGGACTACCCAGGAGGATGTCGTTATCTGGAGACACGAAACTGGCGTTCTACGGATCGGAGTGTGGATTGTCTGACTCCTTAATGGGACAGGTAGGTTAGAAAATTTAAAAAGGTAAATGGATAGGTTAAAGTTAGATAGAGTGGGAATTAGTAAAGTTTTGTGCCAGGAGGAACAGGACTTCTTGTCAGTTGAATAAGAAAGATGAAAGAAGTGTATAGAGGATCTATACGAGAGAAACGTCCTTGAGGGCAATATTATGGAAATGGAAGAGAACGTAGATCAAGATGAGAAGGGAAATATGATACTGCGAGAAGAATTTGACAAAGCACTGAAAGACGTAAGTCGAAACAAGGCCCCGAAGTAGACAACATTTCGTTAGAACTACTGAAAGCATTCGGAGAGCCAGCCATTACAAAACTCTTCCATCACGTGAGCAAGATGGAAGAGACAAGTGACATACCCTCACACTTGAAGAAGAATATAGTACTTCCAATTCCAAAGGAAGTAACTGCCGACAGGTGTGAAAATTACCGAAGTAACAGTTCAGTAAGTGATGGTTGCAAAATACTAACACGAATCCTTTACAGAAGAATGGAAAAACTGGTAGAAGCTGACCTCGGGGAAGATCAGTTTGGATTCCGCAGAAATTTCGGAACACGCTAGGCAATACTGACCCCTCGACTTCTCGTAGAAGATAAGTTAAGAAAACATAAACCTATGTTTACAGCATTTGTATACTTACAGAAAACTTTTGACAATCTTGACTGGAATACTCTCTTTCAAATTCTGAAGGTGGTAGGGGTCAAATACAGGGAGCGAAAGGCTATTATAATTTGTACAGAAACCAGATGGCAGTTACAGCCGTTGAGGTTCACGAAAGGAAGCAGTGGTTGATACGGGAGTGAGAAAGGGTTGTAGCCTGTCCCTGATGTTATTCAATCTGTGTATCGAACAAGCAGTAAAGGAAACAAAAGAAAAATTTGGAGTAGGAATTGAAATCCAGGGACAAGAAATAAAAACGTTTAGATTTGCAGATATTGCAGTTCTGTCAGAGGCAGGAAAGGACTTGGAAGAGCTGTTGAATGGAATGGACAGTGTCTTGAAAGGAAGATATAAGATGAGCATCAACAAAAGCAAAGCGAGGATAATGAAATGCAGTCGAAATAAATCAGGTGATGCTGAGTAAATTAGATTAGAAAATGAGATACTTAAAGTAGTAGATCAGTTTTGCTATTTGGGCAGCAAAGTAACTGGTGATGGTCGAAGTAGGAGAATATAAAATGTAGACTGGCAAAAAAAGCGTTTCTGAAGAAGTGAAATATGTTAAAATCGAATATAGATTTAAGTGTCACAGACATGATACATGAATTGGAGTGGCAATCATCGAAACAAAGGCGTTTTTCGTTGCGACAGGATCTTCTCATGAAATTTCTCCTCCGATTGCGAAAACATTCTGTTGGTACCCACCTACATATGGAGAAATGATCATCACGATAAAATAAGAGAAATCAGGGCTCGCACAGAAAAATTTAAGTGCTAGTTTTCCCCGAGTGCCGTTCGAGAGTGGAACGGTAGAGAGACAGCTTGAAAGTGGTTCATTGAACCCTCTGCCAGGCACTTTATTGTGAATAGCAGAGTAATCACGTAGATGTGTAGATGTAGCATGGACAGCTTCATCAATAGACTCTTTGGACTGAAAACCACTAGAATAATACGGTTTAACAATTTTCGGATTTGTCCCTTTTATTTGTACTGTAACCTTGCTTCTTGCCAAATTTCATATTCTGGGTTAGTTTGCAAGTATCAAAATGTGTGACATAAATAGCCGTATCTTTCAAACTGCCTGACATAGAAGCTTAAACGTCTTACGGTGTCAAGGGACCATAGACCTTAGTATGTGACATAAATTTCAACTTGAAACGTGCACCCGATCCTGAGAATAAGGGTTCTTAACAGTCGGGCAGACAGACAGACTGACTGACAGACGGACAGACAATATAGCTGTCCTTAAAGTGTTCTGTTTTGCAAACTGAGCTACGAAACCCTAATAAAGAACGACCTATTACAATACTAGTTTTTATGCAATTCTTCCCACTCTGGTACAGCAACCACGGGCAGCATTTCGAAAAAAAAACAGTCTTGGTTGCAAGGGAAAAAATATTTTTATTGACACGTTTTACTCTTTTAGGATATCATCAGAAGTTCCCATGTAAAGCATGTAATCAATATTCTATGTTTTGTATGCGAACATATTTTATGATGATGCCCAGACGAGCGAAACGTGTCAATGGAAGTATGGTTTTCCCTGGTACTAAGATTGTTTCTCTTTCGAAATATTTATTTTTAAATTTTACATGTTTTCGCTATTTTCTATATCCATGTTTCTTGAATGACAATTTCAATTACTTCGAACTTAGAAATTATGTTTTTGTAGTGCTTTTATTTAATTTTTGTGTATGTTTGTTTCCGACAACATGTTCGCGTGTGCACAAATAATTTACGAATTGTGAATAAAAATGATATAAAAATTTAATCTGAGAAAATCTTTATGCAAAGTTTCTTACAACCACGTACACTTTTAGAAACATTCAAAACAAAGGGTAACTTTACTGCCGTGAACTGTACTGCGACAATACTGAATTATAGTAACAGAACTATATCCTTTTACGTATATCCCTACACAATAAATGACCATATTTTAGCATCTGTCTGCTTCTTTAAGGGCTATGAAAGGTGAAAGTAATCAGTTAGACCAAGGAACTAATAAATCACTGACGCACTACTCGTGAAATGGAAATGTTTCCTCAAGAATAGGAGATAACGATTGATCAAAGCAAAGCAGCAGAACAAGCGCATCACAGACTAACGGCTACTGTTGACTCGGAGTTCACAGGTTGTCTCTTAATTGCAAACCTGGCGGCTTTTATCTACAGCAGAAACAACCCACGTATAACACGATCTATCGATGACAAATATACTTTACTTGATTTAAAATGGTTCAAATGGCTCTGAGCGCTATGGGACTTAACTTCTGAGGTCATCAGTCCCCTAGAACTTAGAACTACTTAAACCTAACTAACCTAAGGACATCACACACATCCATGCCCGAGGCAAGATTCGAACCTGCGACCGTAGCGGTCGTGCGGTGCCAGACTGTAGCGCCTAGAACCGCTCGGCCACTCCGGCCGGCTACTTGATTTAAAACAGAACTGTTAATGCTAAGCATTATCTCCAAAAGGTGGCAGGAGAACGAGCGCATAGTTTTGGCGATATATAGGCTGGTGCATAAGTTCGTAGCATTTTTGTTTAGCATGTTGGTATTCCGGTTGCTGTGGGGTTTATGTATCCATTGTCATATTTATTTGTAATTTGCTGTTGCTCATTGAGTTTACATATTGTTATTTTGTCATTTGGAGATAGTCAGTGAAGCTGTGGTGCGAGATAATGCAGTGCCAAATGGATAAGCAGGCGCATTTCCGACCTTTTCGTCTTTTTGAGTTCAGTACAGGGATGAGAGCAACGGAGGCAGCTAGAAACATTTGCGCCTTGTATGGACCTTGCCGTTGGTGGGGAGGCTTGCGTGTCTCAGCGATACAGATAGCCGTACCGTAGGTACAACCACAACGGAGGGGTATCTGTTGAGAGGCCAGACAAAAGTGTGGTTCCTGAAGAGGGGCAACAGCCTTTTCAGTAGTTGCAAGGGCAACAGTCTGGATGATTGACTGATCTGGCCTTGCAACAATAACCAAAACGGCCTTGCTGTGCTGATACTCCGAACGGCTGAAAGCAAGGGGAAACTACGGCCGTAATTTTTCCCGAGGGCATGCAGCTTTACTGTATGATTAAATGATGATGGCGTCCTCTTGGGTAAAATATTCCGGAGGTAAAATAGTCCCCCATTCGGATCTCCGGGCGGGGACTACTCAAGAGGATGTCGTTATCAGGAGAAAGAAAACTGGCGTTCTACGGATCGGTGCGTGGAATGTCAGATCCTTTAATCGGGCAGGTAGGTTAGAAAATTTAAAAAGGAAATGGATAGGTTAAAATTAGATATAGTGGGAATTAGTGAAGTTCGGTGGCAGGAGGAACAAGACTTCTGGTCAGGTGACTACAGGGTTATAGACACTAAGTCAAATAGGGGTAACGCAGGAGTAGGTTTAATAATGAATAGGAAAATAGAAATGCTGGTAAGCTACTACAAACAGCATAGTGAACACATTATTGTGGCCAAGATAGATACGAAGCCCACACCTACTACAGTAGTACAAGTTTATATGCCAACTAGCTCTGCAGACGACGAAGACATTGAAGAGATGTACGATGAAATAAAAGAAATTATTCAGATAGTGAAGGGAGACGAAAATTTAATAGTCATGGGTGACTGGAATTCGAGTGTAGGAAAAGGGAGAGCAGGAAACGTAGTAGGTGAATATGGATTGGGGCTAAGAAATGAAAGAGGAAGCCGCCTGGTAGAATTTTGCACAGAGCATAACTTAATCATAGCTAACACTTGGTTCAAGAATCATGAAAGAAGGTTGTATACATGGAAGAACCCTGGAGATACTAAAAGGTATCAGATAGATTATATAATGGTAAGACAGAGATTTAGGAACCAGGTTTTAAATTGTAAGACATTTCCAGGGGCAGATGTGGACTCTGACCACAATCTATTGGTTATGACCTGTAGATTAAAACAGAAGAAACTGCAAAAAGGTGGGAATTTAAGGAGATGGGACCTGGATAAACTGAAAGAACCAGAGGTTGTACAGAGTTTCAGGGAGAGCATAAGGGAACAATTGACAGGAATGGGGGAAATAAATACAGTAGAAGAAGAATGGGTAGCTTTGAGGGATGAAGTAGTGAAGGCAGCAGAGGATCAAGTAGGTAAAAAGACAAGGGCTAGTAGAAATCCTTGGGTAACAAAAGAAATATTGAATGTAATTGATGAAAGGAGAAAATATAAAAATACAGTAAATGAAGCAGGCAAAATGGAATACAAACGTCTCAAAAATGAGATCCACAGGAAGTGCAAAATGGCTAAGCAGGGATGGCTAGAGGACAAATGTAAGGATGTAGAGGCTTATCTCACTAGGGGTAAGATAGATACTGCCTACAGGAAAATTAGAGAGACCTTTGGAGATAAGAGAACGACTTGCATGAACATCAAGAGCTCAGATGGAAACCCAGTTCTAAGCAAAGAAGGGAAAGCAGAAGGTGGAAGGAGTATATAGAGAGTCTATACAAGGGCGATGTACTTGAGGACAATATTATGGAAATGGAAGAGGATATAGATGAAGATGAAATGAGAGATACGATACTGCGTGAAGAGTTTGACAGAGCACTGAAAGACCTGAGTCGAAACAAGGCCCCCGGAGTAGACAACATTCCATTGGAGCTACTGATGGCCTTGGGATAGCCAGTCCTGACAAAACTCTACCATCTGGTGAGCAAAATGTATGAAACAGGCGAAATACCCTCAGACTTCAAGAAGAATATAATAATTCCAATCCCAAAGAAAGCAGGTGTTGACAGATGTGAAAATTACCGAACAATCAGTTTAATAAGCCACAGCTGCAAAATACTAACACGTATTCTGTACAGACGAATGGAAAAACTAGTAGAAGCCGACCTCGGGGAAGATCAGTTTGGATTCCGTAGAAATACTGGAACACGTGAGGCAATACTGACCTTACGACTTTTCTTAGAAGAAAGATTATGGAAAGGCAAACCTACGTTTCTAGCATTTGTAGACTTAGAGAAAGCTTTTGACAATGTTGACTGGAATACTCTCTTTCAAATTCTAAAGGTGGCAGGGGTAAAATACAGGGAGCGAAAGGCTATTTACAATTTGTACAGAAACCAGATGGCAGTTATAAGAGTCGAGGGACATGAAAGGGAACAGTGGTTGGGAAGGGAGTGAGACAGGGCTGTAGCCTCTCCCCGATGTTATTCAATCTGTATATTGAGAAAGCAGTAAAGGAGACAAAAGAAAAATTCGGAGTAGGTATTAAAATCCATGGAGAAGAAATAAAAACTTTGAGGTTCGCCGATGACATTGTAATTCTGTCAGAGACAGCAAAGGACTTGGAAGAGCAGTTGAACGGTAATGAATGGTGTCTTGAAAGGAGGATATAAGATGAACGTCAACAAAAGCAAAATGAGGATAATGGAATGTAGTCGAATTAAGTCGTGTGATGTTGAGGATATTAGATTAGGAGATGAGACACTTAAAGTAGTAAAGGAGTTTTGCTATTTGGGGAGCAAAATAACTGATGATGGTCGAAGTAGAGAGGATATAAAATGTAGACTGGCAATGGCAAGGAAAGCATTTCTGAAGAAGAGAAATTTGTTAACATCCAGTATTGATTTAAGTGTCAGGAAGTCATTTCTGAAAGTATTCGTATGGAGTGTAGCCATGTATGGAAGTGAAACATGGACGATAAATAGTTTGGACAAGAAGAGAATAGAAGCTTTAGAAATGTGGTGCTACAGAAGAATGCTGAAGATTAGATGGGTAGATCACATAACTAATGAGGAAGTATTGAATAGGATTGGGGAGAAGAGAAGTTTGTGGCACAACTTGACCAGAAGAAGGGATCAGCTGGTAGGACATGTTCTGAGGCATCAAGCGATCACCAATTTAGTATTGGAGGGCAGCGTGGAGGGTAAAAATCGTAGGGGGAGACCAAGAGATGAATATACTAAGCAGATTCAGAAGGATGTAGGTTGCAGTAAGTACTGGGAGATGAAGAAGCTGGCACAGGCTAGAGTAGCATGGAGAGCTGCATCAAACCAGTCTCAGGACAGAAGACCACAACAACAACAACACGGGGATAACGCCATTGGACAGGACACGACAACGAAATGGTTTTCTTGTTTTAAGGAGAATCGTTCTGACATTAGTGACTCTCCACGTTCAGCCAGACCTTCGAGGTTTGATGAAGACCATTTAAACGCAATAATTCACAATGATCCACATCAGTGTGCTCGAGAAACTTAAAATATGATGAACTCTGATCATTTCTCCGTCGTGCGATATTTGCACGCAATAGTGAATGTTCAAAAATCTGGTCTATGGTTCTAAGTGAAAATCACTAAAATCAGTGGGTGGCCATATGTGCATCACTGCTTACTGATCAGTGGGGTCAAGATCAACGCGACCATTTCTATCCCGTATCGTCGCAGGTGGAGAGAAATGGTGCTAATATGGGGCAAAGAAAGTAATGGTTGAGCCCAAACGAAGTAGCAACTCCCCGTACAAAGAACTTCACTCACCGCAAAAGTTAATTTTATGCATCTGGGGAACAGCGACGGTGTGGTGTGATACGAGTTGCTTCTCCGAGATGTAACCACCACTGCTGAAATTTATTGTCAACAACTGAGACGTCTTGCAGACGCGGTCCAAGAAAAACGACCAGGAAGACTGCGTATAGTGGTGCTACTCCACGAAAACGCTCAACTGCATCTTGCTAGACTGACGAAAAACGCTATACACGAGTTGGGCTGGTAAATCATTCCGCGCCCTCTGATTTTCGCCTTTCTCGTCCCCATGTCGAACAGCCTTCAAGGAACTTCCCTTCCGGATACAAATGTGCTCCGAGCACATTCTTAGCTTTAAAACCACGTGATTTCTACAGTCACAGAATCGAAAAGTTAGCCCAACGTTGGCAGACTGTTGTAAATAGTGAAGGAGGATATATTATTGATGGTTAAAGTTTTTGTTATGTTTGTCTGTGGTGTTTATTAAACTTATGGAGAAAAGCTACGAACTTGTGCACCTGCCCAACCAATTTATGGATCACCGGCTTTATACATAGTTCCCACGTAAAACGTTCGGCAACATCAATGAATATTCATTTTTATAGCCATTCACTTCACGCTCAACGTGTATAATCTTTTTCAAAACATGGAAGGGATGGTGCAGCAATCAATCGTATACGGTGAAGAAGCAATCAGTCAGTCTTGATTGCAGGGATGTATTTATTATTTATTTTCCAGTGATGCGTTTCGCCTGACCCAGGTATCATCAGACTGGCTGAATATTAGATGGTATTTCGTACATTGGATTCCGAGCATACAGAGCGTTCCTCGTCAAATACTGAAAAAGCTTGTGCGGTGTCTTTGCTGAGAAATACGACGTAGTGCAGTGAATGCAGGATCAGTCCTGCATAGAACTGTCATCATGCTAACATGTCGGAGGTGTCGTTACTCATATCCGGGCTACGCACAGGGACACGGGATCACACTGTGGCGGCATCTCACAGCAGATGACGTTAGCTCACTGCATTCATTGAACTACATCGAATGTCTCAACAGGGACACCGTGCAAAGTTTTCAAATATTTGACGAGGGCAATAATTTGCTGGGACGTTCTGTATGCTCGATATCCTATATACCTAATCCATCTTACTCTCAGCCGATCTGAATACGCCTGAATCAGGCGTAACGCGTCATTGGAAAATAAACAATAAATACATCCATGCAACTAAGACTGACTGTTTGTTTCCTCATGTATATAATGTTCCGTCGTATGTAATAAAATTTTGTAACGTTGGATAAACTGCTGTCAGTCGCAAGATGATCTGCTCACCAATGCTTTACAACATCCTCATGACCTACATAGCTTTCTGTGTTAGAAGGCAATCTTTCTTAAGGATCCTTTGACGACAAGATATCGCTACGCGCAGCCACCTGTGTAATGGAGATGAAAGGAAACCTGCGTTCTCAGTGCGGTTGAGCGAGTCGCGAGCGGGATAGTGAGGCGGACCGTGCGCGCTCTCCATTCTGCGAAGCATCGTTTAAAACTGTGGCCGCGCGTGCTGCTACTGAACTGCGTCTTTACACGAAGAAAGATTCCTAGCACGGGAAGTTGCCCGCTGAATTGGCGTATACCACAGTGACGCTCGACTATTCAATCGTTGTCGTGAGAAACAAGGCACTGAAGATTTGCCTCATACTGGTCGTCGGCGGTCATCGACACCAGCTGATAGTAGATAGCTGGAAATCATCGCTCGTAGATACTGTGAGGGTTGTGCCAACCAAGACAGCACAGAATTGCCTGCGCAAGATCAGTTCGGACTCCGATGTGTCCAACAGTACCAATTTCTCACCACCGTAGTGGACTAAGATAATGAGCTAGGGATCATCTGGGTAAGGAAGTGCATCATTGGCGTCGGGTTCTGTTCACCAACAAGGGCAGGAGTTGTCCGTTGACTGATGGTGGCTGTAGAATGTGCACTGACACACAGTTGTCACAGTACGTCCCAGGCATGTTGTGCAGGAGATGAACAGCGTGGTGTGTCAATGATGTTTTGTGCAGATATCGTGTAGAGATGCTGGACCTCTGTTGGAAGTTATGTGAGTGATTTTCAGTGCAGGGACACACAGCAGATAACCTCGGAAAGACTGTCGTCGAAAACTGGGACTGGCTTCAGCAGCAACAGATCGACCACCGTGTAGACTGCACTTTCAGACTGCCTTTATTTTGGTTATTGCTATATTTTTATTTCACAGTAAATTTCGTTTACTTCCATGAAATGTATCCTTTGATTACATGCTCCCCTTGAAGCCATAGAGGTAATTATGTGATGTGAAGCGTTGACTGAGCAGTTTACTTTCATCAGTTTACGTTAGAGGGAAATTAGACGAAGTTCGTTAAAACGAGGAAACATAAAGCAGCATGCCGGGTGGAGGAGGAGGAGGAGATTAGTGTTTAACGTCCCGTCGACAACGAGGTCATTAGAGACGGAGCACAAGCTCGGATTAGGGAAGGATGGGGAAGGAAATCGGCCGTGCCCTTTCGAAGGAACCATCCCGGCATTTGCCTGAAGTGATCTAGGGAAATCACGGAAAACCTAAATCAGGATGGCCGGACCCGGGATTGAACCGTCGTCCTCCCGAATGCGAGTCCAGTACGCTAACCACTGCGCCATATGCCGGGTGGTTATAATTATAGTGCATCTACTCATGAAGGTTCAGTGCTGGGTATAATTGTAGTATGACAGCAAATCTGGTAGAGATGCTAGTGCGTTAATGCGTAACCGATTTACTCTGCAAACAAGTTAGTTCCAAGTATGGCCATAATGTGCAAATCTGGCGCGGCACGCTGTTTGTGTGGTGGCATGACATCCATGTGGTCATCTGACAAGCCATAACTTGAGTGAAGCCGTATAGCTGTCGAGAAGTGAGACTGTGCGCTTTTAGTGAAACTGTTTTATACGAATGGCAGCAATTACAGTGCTGAATTGAGAGAGTACCGCCGACGGAATGGTCTGGAGAGAGACCTAACGTCATTAAATCGTTTAAAGAAAGTGATAATGAAATCAGAAAACACAAGTGAGCTTGGTGTGGCATCTCGAAGAGGAAGATATCCTATTCCGGTGGAAGTTATTGACGAGTTTGCTGTTGCTGTTAACTGACCATTCAGCACGTGCGCCGTGTAGTGTTAGTGCAGTGTCACGAGAATTGTCCACCTCACGGTCGACGAGTTTTGCGGTATATTTTACACTGGTTCCTGTGCCAGATACAGACGGTGCAACAACTGAAACCTCAAGATCTGCACCGACATTCTTAATCTGCTCTGCGGTTTGTGGCACGGATCGAAGTTGATGACACGTGGGCGGACAATACTCTGTTGAGTGAGGAGGAACATTTTACACTAAAGAATTCAGTGAATACACAGAACTGCCGAATTTGGGGTACTGCTCAATACGTGTTGTGCACAAAGAGCCACTGCAGGCGCTTTATTTGATTGTGTGGTGTGGATTCACAAACACCTTTAATCTTGGTCCATTCTGCTTTGAAGAGAACACCCCCAGCGTGCTTGTCAGGCGTACTGTGACGTCTGCACGTTATCAAAAATGTTCAAATGTTCAAATGTGTGTGAAATCTTATGGGACTTAACTGCTAAGGTTATCAGTCCCTAAGCTTACACACTACTTAACCTAAATTATTCTAAGGACAAACACACACACCCATGCCCGAGGGAAGACTCGAAACTCCGCCGGAACCAGCCGCACAGTCCATGACTGCAGCGCCTACACCGCTCGGTGCACGTTATCGACGGCTCCTTGTGCAGCACGTGATTTCTGCTTTGGAAGAGCGCAAATGTGTGGAAACCAATGTTTTCATGCAAAATGGGGCAACACCTCATGTCGCTCGGCCAGTGAAAGATCTGCTTAATGCAACCTTCCACGAACGTGTTATCTTCAAGGGCGTCCATACTCTGGAGTAAGGATCCCCCCCTACCCCCCCCCCCCCCTACCCCCCAGTTCTCCAGGAAACTAAAAAATATAGTGTAGCCAATGTCGAAAGTGGAACTTTTTATGGCTACTAACAAGTAGCCATTCGTTTTTATAAATATTAAAATACTCCATTACGTCAAGTATAAGCCTGAACCTCGTCCCGGTTTTCTCCAGAGGTTTACCAGATGCATGGCTTGCAAGATCACTTGATGTAAATGCAAGTGGGGCATGGCTCTGGAAACATTCTGTCTCCGTCTGATCGTAAGCCCAGTATACAGGAACGCGTTGCTCAGTTTCCACCAGAACTGCTGCGAGCTACTGTTGATCGCGTCATTTTACGGATGCAGCATCTCGTCGATGTCTCCGGTGCTCATACTGAAAAAAAAAATTTCTAAGCGGCGGTTAATATTATGCCTTTCTCAATTGTTTGACTGTTTCTGCCCACGTCCCGTTCCTAATCCATCATGTATGCAAACAATTCTTTACGTCTTTGCATCCACCGCAACAGATTTGTTTCTGGCTGCCAAAATGGATCTTTTTCTACGTAAATGGGTTCCGCATTAACGCGTTAGGGAACCTACCAAGTATAGCAGACATGCGATAATTACAGCAAGCTCTGGATCTCTGTGGGTGGCTGCACTTTAATGATAACCACCTGGTAAATTTGCTGTTTTTCAACTTATTACGTTACAGCTCCTCGAGTTTGTCTGCTTGCATATTGTGCATTTATGAGATATGTAGATTATTATTTGCAACAGTTACATGCTTGATTCAACATCGTAATACGAGTATGCGTTTAAGGCGTACTAATGAGCTTAATTGTGCCGAGAAAATTGTAGGTACAGAGATTTATTTTCTGGGGACCCTGTAATCCCGATACTGTTGCTATCATTTGATAATCTACAAATCAGCAGCTCTAAATTCATTGAAGTATTGTTTCCCAGTTTACAGGAACTATAACTATGATATTAACCACCTAATACATGTTCGAAGTAACACTTCTACAGAGAGTGGAAACATTTTCCCAAGCATGAAAATTGATCTGAGTTATGGAGTGATAATTAAAAAAGGAGTGAGCCGCCCGCGGTGGCCGAGCGGTTCTAGGCGCTTCAGTCCGGAACCGCGCGACTACTACGGTCTCAGGTTCGAATCCTGCCTCGGGCATGGATGATTGTGCTGTCCTTAGGTTCGTTAGGTTCAAGTAGTTTAAAGTTATAGGGGACTGATGACCTCGAATGTTAAGTCCCATAGTGGTGAGAGCCATTTGAACCAAAAAAGGAGTGAACAGTGTCTGAAACTCCTGCTAGGAAATCTAAGTATGCATAGAACGTCTCTCAGGTTAAGCCATCAGCAATGTCGAGTTAATATGATGATGAAAAATGAACGGAAGTATGCTTTCACAGCTTTCTTCCAGTCACTTTTTGACAAGTCTAGTGTGGAAATTGAAGACATCAAAACAAAAACAAAATCCAAAGTTTTAAATTTCCCGTTTACGAAATTGTTCACGCACGAGAATTCTACAAACATACCATCGTTTGACCATCGAAGAGGCTTCCGTATGGACGACATAGTAATAAGCATTCTTGTCGTAGAGAGACAGTTGAAAGAGTTGAAAACAAATAAGTCACGTGGTCGGGATGGAATCGAGGTTCGGTTTTTAAGAAAGTACTCTGCAGCATTTGCCCATTAGCTAGCTTGCTTTTATCGCGAATCTCTCGCCCAGCACGGAGCCTCAAGCGACTGGCAAAAGGCGCAGGTGACTCCTGTATATAACAAGGACAATAGATTGAACCTGCAATACCACAGACCAACATCCCTAACATCGGTCTGCTGCAGAATCCTTGCACTCATTCTCAGTTCCAATGTTATAAATTTTGTTGGGACCTAGAATCTTATGTCCACGAATCAGTACTGTTTTAGAAACTAACGCTCGTGCCAAACTCAATTTGCCCTCTTCTCACATGATACACTGCGAACTATGGATGAGAAGGAACATGCAGAGTCTGTATTTCTAGATTTCTAGAAAGCGTCCGAGACAGTGACCCATTGCAGGCTGTTAAAAAGGCATGAGCATATAGAGTAGTTTTACAGAAATATGAGTAGCTCGAAGACTTCTTAAGCAATGAACCCAGTGTGTTGTTCCTGGCGGCGAGTCTTCATCAGAGACAAGGGCGCCGTCAGGAGCATCCCAGGGAAGTGTGAGAGGACCGTTATTATTCTCTGCGTTCATAAACGATTTGGCGGACAGGGCGGGCAGCAATCTGCGGTTCTTTTGCTGATGATGCAATGATGTACGGTAATGTGTCGGAGTTGAGTGACTGTAGAACGATACAAGATGACTTACGAGGTGCATTCAAGTTCTAAGGCCTCCGATTTTTTTTCTCCGGACTGGAAAGAGATAGAAACATGCACATTGTTTTAAAATGAGGCCGCGTTCATTGTCAATACGCCCCAGAGATGGCAGCACCGTACGGCAGATGGAATTTTACCGCTAGCGGCGAGAATGAGAACTGTTTTAAATACTTAAAATGGCGACATTTTCCTTACTTTAACAGCGTGCAATCATTCGTTTTCTGAATTTGCGTGGTGTGAAACCAACTGAAATTCATCGACAGTTGAAGGAGACATGTGGTGATGGAGTTATGGATGTGTCGAAAGTGCGTTCGTGGGTGCAACAGTTTAATGAAGGAAGAACATCGTGTGACAACAAACCGAGACAACCTCGGGCTCACACAAGCCGGTCTGACGACGTGATCGAGAAAATGGAGAGAATTGTTTTGGGGGATCGCCGAATGACTGTTGAACGGATCGCCTCTGGAGTTGGCATTTCTGTGAGTTCTGTGCACACGATCCTGCATGACGACCTGAAAATGCGAAAAGTGTCATCCAGGTGGGTGCCACGAATGCTGACGGACAACCACATGGCTGCCTGAGTGGCATGTTGCCGAGCAATGTTGACGCGCAACGACAGCATGAATGGGGCTTCCTTTTCGTCGGTTGTGACACTGGATGAGACGTGGATGCCATTTTTCAATCCAGAAACAAAGCGCCAGTCAGCTCACTGGAAGCACACAGATTCACCGCCACCAAAAAATTTCGGGTAACCGCCAGTGCTGAAAAAATGATGGTGTCCCTGTTCTGGGACAGTGAGGGCGTAATCCTTACCCATTGCGTTCCAAAGGGCACTACAGTAACAGGTGCATCCTACGAAAATGTTTTGAAGAAGAAATTCCTTCCTGCACTGCAACAAAAACGTCCAGGAAGGGCTGCGCGTGTGCTGTTTCACCAAGACAACGCACCCGCACATCGAGCTAACATTACGCAACAGTTTCTTCGTGATAACAACTTTGAAGTGATTCCTCATGCTCCCTACTCACCTGACCTGGCTCCTAGTGACTTTTGGCTTTTTCCAACAATGAAAGACACTCTCCGTGGCCGCACATTCACCAGCCGTGCTGCTATTGCCTCAGCGATTTTCCAGTGGTCAAAAAAGACTCCTAAAGAAGCCTTCACTGCTGCCATGGAATCATGGCGTCAGCGTTGTGAAAAATGTGTACGTCTGCAGGGCGATTACGTCGAGAAGTAACGCCAGTTTCATCGATTTCGGGTGAGTAGTTAATTAGAAAAAAAATCAGAGGCCTTAGAACTTGAACGGACCTCGTAAACAGAATTTTTGATTGGTGCGATGAATGGCAGATAGCTCTAAATGTAGAAAAATGTAAGTTAATGCGGATGAATAGAAAAAACAAATCCGTAATGGTAGGATACAGCATTAGAAGTGTCCTGCTTGACACAGTCATGTTGTCTAAATATCTGCGCATAACGTTGCAAAGCGATATGAGGTGGAACGAGCATGTGAAGATTGTGATAGGGAAGGCGAATAGTGGACTTCGCTTTATTGGTAGAATTCTGGGGACGTGTAGTTCGTCTGTAAAGGAGATCGCATTTAGCACGCTAGTGCGACCTATTCTTGAGTACTCCTCGAGTGTTTGGGATCTGTACCACGTCGGATTAGAGGAAGACATCGAAGCAATTCAGAGGCGGGCTGATAGATTTGTTCATGGTAGGGTCGAACAACACTCAAGAGTTACGGACATATTTCAAGAACTCAGATGGGAATCCTTGGAGGGAAGGCGACGTTCTTTTCAAGGAACACTACTGAGAAAATTTAGGGAACGGAAATTTGAAACTGGCTGCAGAATGTTTCTGTTGCCTCCAACATTCTCTGCACGTAAGGACAGCGAAGATACGAGAAATTAGGACGGATAAGGAGGCATATAGACAGTCGTTTTCCGTCGCTCTGTCATCGAGCGGGACAGAAGAGGAAATGATTACTAGTGGTACGGGGTACCCTCTACCATCAGCCGCACGGTGGATTGCGGAGTGTCTATTTAGATGTGAATGTGGATGTAGATTAATGTCTACCCTAAAAGATTCATGAATTCTCACGAAATAATACCCGAAAATCATATGTCGAAAGGCTAACCGCATAAAAATACAAAGCACGGAAAACCTTTTAAAAAATGAAAGACCCTACTCAAAGCAGCTAAGATCATGCAGATGTATTGTAATAGAGCACGTATGACAAGCGAAAAACAGTATTTAAGTTAATCTGGTATTGAACCTGGAAACGTTGCTTGTGCGGAGAACTTTTACCTTTCTACTAGCTGTTGTCTGTACTTTTGAAGCCCAATAGAAAAAAAGAAAGAGGAGGATAGTTATGACATATCGTAGTTGGCTGCATCATTGCCCCAGAGCCATTATCTATGTCAATAATTGCTCTCATGAACGCTTATAACAAATCTGCAACTAAAGTTCGCCGTAACCCGTTTACCAGCAGTGTTATTAACCAAAAACATGACGCATTTATCAGTGTGGCCATAATCCCTAAACCATCCCTGAAATCTGACCAGAGATATCTTGCGAGCTAAAACGACAAACTACGTAAGGAAGGAACAGGGCGCACTTGGTGAGTTTCGTCCGCCTCGCCAGCTACGCGGTCAGCGCGCCAGGTTGCTAGTTGAAGGGGCCAGAGTTCGATTCCCGGCCGGGTCGGAGATTTTCTCCGCTCAGGGACTGGGCGTTGTTTTGTCCTTACGTTCGTATAGTCATAAATGACTTTCCACTGTTGAGATGGCTGTATGGCCACATTCAGGAGAACAAAGGGAAAGAAAGAAGAAAGAGGTGATAAGCACGTGATCGATGTGAAGATCCTGAGGCGAGGCGTGTGACGACCGGCTATCATGCTGCTCAGATGGAATTCTAAGGCGAAACGAGATAGGATCGTGACGTAGACGGATAGCCACAAGTATTTTTTTGTGTAAAGCGAGAGAAATGAACTGTATGGAATGTGGAGAAAATGGTTCAAATGGATCTGAGCACTATGGGACTTAACTTCTGAGGTCATCAGTCCCCTAGAACTTAGAACTACTTAAACCTAACTAACCTAAGGACATCACACACATCCATGCCCGAGGCAGGATGCGTACCTGCAACTGCAGCGGTTGCACGGTTCCAGACTGTTGCGCCTAGAACCGCACGGCCACACCGGCCGGCAGAGTCTTTGGACTGAAAACCACAACAATATTACGGTTTAACAATTTTCGGATTTGTCCCTTTTATTTGTACTGTAACCTTGCTTCTTGCCAATTTTCATATTCTGGGTTAGTTTGCAAGTATCAAAATGTGTGACATAAATAGCCGTATCTTTCAAACTGCACTGACATAGAAGCTTAAACGTCTTACGGTGTCAAGGGACCATAGACCTTAGTATGTGACATAAATTTCAACTTGAAACGTGCACCCGATCCTGAGAATAAGGGTTCTTAACAGTCGGGCAGACAGACAGACTGGCTGACAGACGGACAGACAATAAAGCTGTCCTTAAAGTGTTCTGTTTTGCAAACTGAGCTACGAAACCCTAATAAAGAACGACCTATTACAATATTAGTTTTTATGCAATTCTTTCCACTCTGGTACAGCAACCACAGGCAGCATTTCGAAACAAAAACAGTCTTGGTTGCAAGGGAAAAAATATTTTTATTGACACGTTTTACTCTTCTAGGGTATCATCAGAAGTTCCCATGTAAAGCATGTAATCAATATTCTATGTTTTGTATGCGAACTTATTTTATGATGATGCCCAGAAGAGCGAAACGTGTCAATGGAAGTATGGTTTTCCCTGGTACTAAGATTGTTTTTCTTTCGAAATATTTATATTTAAATTTTACATGTTTTCGCTATTTTCTATATCCATGTTTTTTGAATGACAATTTCAATTACTTCGAACTTAGAAATTATGTTTTTGTAGTGCTTTTATTTAATTTTTGTGTATGTTTGTTTCCGACAACATGTTCGCGTGTGCACAAATAATTTACGAATTGTGAATAAAAATGATATAAAAATTTAATCTGAGAAAATCTTTATGCAAAGTTTCTTACAACCACGTACACTTTTAGAAACATTCAAAACAAAGGGTAACTTCTCTACTGCCGTGAACTGTACTGCGACAATTCTGAATTATAGTAACAGAACTATATCCTCTTACGTATATCCCTACACAATAAATGACCATATTTTAGCATCTGTCTGCTTCTTTAAGGGCTATGAAAGGTGAAAGTGATCAGTTAGACCAAGGAACTACTCGTGAAATGGAAATGTATCTTCAAGAATAGGAGATCAAAGCAAAGCAGCAGAACAAGCGCATCACAGACTAACGGCTACTGTTGACTCGGAGTTCACAGGTTGTCTCTTAATTGCAAACCTGGCGGCTTTTATCTACAGCAGAAATAACCCACGTATAGCACGATCTATCGATGACAAATATACTTTACTTGATTTAAAATGGTTCAAATGGCTCTGAGCGCTATGGAACTTAACTTCTGAGGTCATCAGTCCCCTAGAACTTAGAACTACTTAAACCTAACTAACCTAAGGACATCACACACATCCATGCCCGAGGCAGGATTCGAACCTGCGACCGTAGCGGTCGCGCGGTGCCAGACTGTAGCGCCTAGAAGCGCTCGGCCACTCCGGCCGGCCACTTGATTTAAAACTGAACTGTTAATGCTAAGCATTATCTCCAAAAGGTGGCAGGAGAACGAGCGCATAGTTTTGGCGATATATAGGCTGGTGCATAAGTTTGTTTAGCATGTTGGTATTCCGGTTGCTGTGAGGTTTATGTACCCATTGTCATATTTATTTGTAATTTACTGTTGCTCATTGAGTTTACATATTGTTATTTTGTCATTTGGAGATAGTCAGTGAAGCTGTGGTGCGAGATAATGCAGTGCCAAATGGATAAGCAGGCGCATTTCCGACCTTTTCGTCTTTTTGAGTTCAGTACAGGGATGAGAGCAGCGGAGGCAGCTAGAAACATTTGCGCCTTGTATGGACCTTGCCGTTGGTGGGGAGGCTTGCGTGTCTCAGCGATACAGATAGCCGTACCGTAGGTACAACCACAACGGAGGGGTAACTGTTGAGAGGCCAGACAAACGTGTGGATCCTGAAGAGGGGCAGCAGCCTTTTCAGTAGTTGCAAGGGCAACAGTCTGGATGATTCACTGATCTGGCCTTGTAACAATAACCAAAACGGCCATGCTGTGCTGGTACTGCGTACGGCTGAAAGCAAGGGGAAACTACGGCCGTAATTTTTCCCAAGGGCATGCACTTTACTGCATGATTAAATGATGATGGCGTCCTCTTGGGTAAAATATTCCGGAGGTAAAATAGTCCCCCATTCGGATCTCCGGGCGGGGACTACTCAAGAAGATGTCGTTATCAGGAGAAAGAAAACTGGCGTTCTACGGATCGGTGCGTGGAATGTCAGATCCTTTAATCGGGCAGGTGGATTAGAAAATTTAAAAAGAGAAATGGATAGGTTAAAATTAGATATAGTGGGAATTAATGAAGTTCGGTGGCAGGAGGAACAAGACTTCTGGTCAGGTGACTACAGGGTTATAAACACAAAGTCAAATAGGGGTAATGCAGGAGTAGGTTGAATAATGAATAGCAAAATAGGAATG
The DNA here is from genome assembly GCF_021461385.2 of Schistocerca piceifrons. Taxonomy (NCBI): domain Eukaryota; kingdom Metazoa; phylum Arthropoda; class Insecta; order Orthoptera; family Acrididae; genus Schistocerca; species Schistocerca piceifrons. Next base: position 724,399,260 of record NC_060141.1, read on the forward strand.
CGGGTAAGCTACTACGAACAGCATAGTGAACGCATTATTGTGGCCAAGATAGATACGAAGCCCACACCTACTACAGTAGTACAAGTTTATATGCCAACTAGCTCTGCAGACGACGAAGAAATTGAAGAAATGTATGATGAAATAAAAGAAATTATTCAGATAGTGAAGGGAGACGAAAATTTAATAGTCGTGGGTGACTGGAATTCGAGTGTAGGAAAAGGGAGAGAAGGAAACATGGTAGGTGAATATGGATTGGGGGTAAGAAATGAAAGAGGAAGCCGCCTGGTAGAATTTTGCACAGAGCACAACTTAATCATAGCTAACACTTGGTTTAAGAATCATGAAAGAAGGTTGTATACATGGAAGAATCCTGGAGATACTAGAAGGTATCAGATAGATTATATAATGGTAAGACAGAGATTTAGGAACCAGGTTTTAAATTGTAAGACATTTCCAGGGGCAGATGTGGACTCTGACCACAATCTATTGGTTATGACCTGTAGATTAAAACTGAAGAAACTGCAAAAAGGTGGGAATTTAAGGAGATGGGACCTGGATAAACTGAAAGAACCAGAGGTTGTACAGAGTTTCAGGGAGAGCATAAGGGAACAATTGACAGGAATGGGGGAAAGAAATACAGTAGAAGAAGAATGGGTAGCTTTGAGGGATGAAGTAGTGAAGGCAGCAGAGGATTAAGTAAGTAAAAAGACAAGGGCTAGTGGAAATCCTTGGGTAACAGAAGAAATATTGAATTTAATTGATGAAAGGAGAAAATATAAAAATGCAGTAAATGAAGCAGGCAAAAAGGAATACAAACGTCTCAAAAATGAGATCGACAGGAAGTGCAAAATGGCTAAGCAGGGATGGCTAGAGGACAAATGTAAGGATGTAGAGTCTTACCTCACTAGGGGTAAGATAGATACTGCCCACAGGAAAATTAGAGAGACCTTTGGAGATAAGAGAACGACTTGTATGAACATCAAGAGCTCAGATGGAAACCCAGTTCTAAGCAAAGAAGGGAAAACAGAAAGGTGGAAGGAGTATATAGAGAGTCTATACAAGGGCGATGTACTTGAGGACAATATTATGGAAATGGAAGAGGATGTAGATGAAGATGAAATGAGAGATACGATACTGCGTGAAGAGTTTGATAGAACACTGAAAGACCCGAGTCGAAACAAGGCCCCCGGAGTAGACAACATTCCATTGGAACTACTGATGGCCTTGGGAGAGCCAGTCCTGATAAAACTATACCATTTGGTGAGCAAAATGTATGAAACAGGCGAAATAGCCTCAGACTTCAAGAAGAATATAATAATTCCAATCCCAAAGAAAGCAGGTGTTGACAGATGTGAAAATTACCGAACAATCAGTTTAATAAGCCACAGCTGCAAAATACTAACACGTATTCTTTACAGACGAATGGAAAAACTAGTAGAAGCCGACCTTGGGAAAGATCAGTTTGGATTCCGTAGAAATACTGGAACACGTGAGGCAATACTGACCTTACGACTTTTCTTAGAAGAAAGATTATGGAAAGGCATACCTACGTTTCTAGCATTTGTAGACTTAGGGAAAGCTTTTGACAATGTTGACTGGAATAATCTCTTTCAAATTCTAAAGGCGGCAGGGGTAAAATAGAGGGAGCGAAAGGCTATTTACAATTTGTACAGAAACCAGGTGGCAGTTATAAGAGTCGAGGGACATGAAAGGGAAGCAGTGGTTCGGAAGGGAGTAAGACAGGGCTGTAGCCTCTCCCTGATGTTATTCAATCTGTATATTGAGCAAGCAGTACAGGAAACAAAAGAAAAATTCGGAGTAGGTATTAAAATCCATGGAGAAGAAATAAAAACTTTGAGATTCGCCGATGACATTGTAATTCTGTCAGACAGAGCAAAGGACTTGGAAGAGCAGTTGAACGGAATGGATGGTGTCTTGAAAGGAGGATATAAGATGAACATTAACAAAGGCAAAATGAGGATAATGGAATGTAGTCGAATTAAGTCGGGTGATGTTGAGGGTATTAGATTAGGAAATGAGACACTTAAAGTAGTAAAGGAGTTTTGCTATTTGGGGAGCAAAATAACTGATGATGGTCGAAGTAGAGAGGATATAAAATGTAGACTGGCAATGGCAAGGAAAGCATTTCTGAAGAAGAGAAATTTGTTAACATCGAGTATAGATTTAAGTGTCAGGAAGTCGTTTCTGAAAGTATTTGTATGGAGTGTAGCCATGTATGGAAGTGAAACATGGACGGTAAATAGTTTGGACAAGAAGAGAATAGAAGCTTTAGAAATGTGGTGCTACAGAAGAATGCTGAATATTAGATGGGTAGATCACATAACTAATGAGGAAGTATTGAATAGGATTGGGGAGAAGAGAAGTTTGTGGCACAACTTGACCACAAGAAGAGATCAGCTGGTAGGACATGTTCTGAGGCATCAAGGGATCACCAATTTAGAATTGGATGGCAGCGTGGAGGGTAAAAATCGTAGGGGGAGACCAAGAGATGAATACACCAAGAAGATTCAGAAGGATGTAGGTTGCAGTAAGTACTGGGAGATGAAGAAGCTTGCACAGGATAGAGTAGCATGGAGAGCTGCATCAAACCAGTCTTAGGACTGAAGACCACAACAACAACAACATGGGGATAACGCCATTGCACAGAACACGACAACGAAATGGTTTTCTTGTCTTAAGGAGAATCGTTCTGACATTAGTGACTCTCCACGTTCAGCCAGACCTTCGAGGTTTGATGAAGACCATTTAAACGCAATAATTCACAATGATCCACATCAATGTGCTCGAGAAACTTAAAATATGATGAACTCTGATCATTTCTCCGTCGTGCGATATTTGCACGCAATAGTGAATGTTCAAAAATCTGGTCTATGGTTCTAAGGGAAAATCACTAAAATCAGTGGGTGGCCATATGTGCATCACTGCTTACTGATCAGTGGGCTCATGATCAACGCGACCATTTCTATCCCGTATCGTCGCAGGTGAAGAGAAATGGTGCTAATATGGGGCAAAGAAAGTAATGGTTGAGCCCAAACGAAGTAGCAACTCCCCGTACAAAGAACTTCACTCACCGCAAAAGTTAATTTTATGCATCTGGGGAACAGCGACGGTGTGGTGTGATACGAGTTGCTTCTCCGAGATGTAACCACGACTGCTGAAATTTATTGTCAACTACTGAGACGTCTTGCAGACGCGGTCCAAGAAAAACGACCAGGAAGACTGCGTATAGTGGTGCTACTCCACGAAAACACTCAATTGCATCTTGCTAGACTGACGAAAAACGCTATACAGGAGTTGGGCTGGTAAATCATTCCGCGCCCTCTGATTTTCGCCTTTCTCGTCCCCATGTCGAACAGCCTTCAAGGAACTTCCCTTCCGGATACAAATGTGCTCCGAGCACATTCTTCCCTTTAAAACCACGTGATTTCTACAGTCACGGAATCGAAAAGTTAGCCTAACGTTGGCAGACTGTTGTAAATAGTGAAGGAGGATATATTATTGATGGTTAAAGTCTTTGTTATGTGTGTCTGTGGTGTTTATTAAACTTATGGAGAAAAGCTACGAACTTGTGCACCTGCCCAACCAATTTATGGATCACCGGCTTTATACATGGTTCCCACGTAAAACGTTCGGCAACATCAATGAATATTCATTTTTATAGCCATTCACTTCACGCTCAACGTGTATAATCTTTTTCAAAACATGGAAGGGATGGTGCAGCAATCAATCGTATACGGTGAAGAAGCAATCAGTCAGTCTTGATTGCAGGGATGTATTTATTATTTATTTTCCAGTGATGCGTTTCGCCTGACCCAGGTATCATCAGACTGGCTGAATATTAGATGGTATTTCGTACATTGGATTCCGAGCATACAGAGCGTTCCTCGTCAAATACTGAAAAAGCTTGTGCGGTGTCTTTGCTGAGAAATACGACGTAGTGCAGTGAATGCAGGATCAGTCCTGCGTAGAACTGTCATCATGCTAACATGTCGGAGGTGTAGTTACTCATATCCGGGCTACGCACATGGAGACGGGATCGCACTGTGGCTGCATCTCTCAGCAGATGACGTTAGCTCACTGCATTCATTGGACTACGTCGAATGCCTCAACAGGGTCACCGTGCAAAGTTTTCAAATATTTGACGAGGGCAATAATTTGCTGGGACGTTCTGTATGCTCGATATCCCATATACCTAACCCATCTTACTCTCAGCCGATCTGAATACGCCTGAATCAGGCGAAACGCGTCATTGGAAAATAAACAATAAATACATCCATGCAACTAAGACTGACTGTTTGTTTCCTCATGTATATAATGTTCCGTCGTATGTAATAAAATTTTGTAACGTTGGATAAACTGCTGTCAGTCGCAAGATGATCTGCTCACCAATGCTTTACAACATCCTCATGACCTACATAGCTTTCTGTGTTAGAAGGCAATCATTCTTAAGGATCCTTTGACGACAAGATATCGCTACGCGCAGCCACGTGTGTAATGGAGGTGAAAGGAAACCTGCGTTCACAGTGCAACTGAGCGAGTCGCGAGCGGGATAGTGAGGCGGTCCGTGCGCGCTCTCCATTCTGCGAAGCATCGTTTAAAACTGTGGCCGAGCGAGCTGCTACTGAACTGCCTCTTTACACGAAGGAAGATTCCTAGCACGGGAAGTTGCCCGCTGAATTGGCGTATACCACAGTGACGCGAAAAAACTGGCCCCCATTGTAACAGCCGTGTACCGCAAGTCTCTAGAGGAACGGAGGGTTCCAAATGATTGGAAAAGAGCACAGATAGTCCCAGTCTTCAAGAAGGGTCATCGAGCAGATGCGCAAAACTATAGACCTATATCTCTGACGTCGATCTGTTGTAGAATTTTAGAACATGTTTTTTGCTCGAGTATCATGTCGTTTTTGGAAACCCAGAATCTACTATGTAGGAATCAACATGGATTCCGGAAACAGCGATCGTGTGAGACCCAACTCGCTGTATTTGTTCATGAGACCCAGAAAATATTAGATACAGGCTCCCAGGTAGATGCTATTTTTCTTGACTTCCGGAAGGCGTTCGATACAGTTCCGCACTGTCGCCTGATAAACAAAGTAAGAGCCTACGGAATATCAGACCAGCTGTGTGGCTGGATTGAAGAGTTTTTAGCAAACAGAACACAGCATGTTGTTATCAATGGAGAGACGTCTACAGACGTTAAAGTAACCTCTGGCGTGCCACAGGGGAGTGTTATGGGACCATTGCTTTTCACAATATATATAAATGACCTAGTAGATAGTGTCGGAAGTGCCATGCGGCTTTTCGCGGATGATGCTGTAGTATACAGAGAAGTTGCAGCATTAGAAAATTGTAGCGAAATGCAGGAAGATCTGCAGCGGATAGGCACTTGGTGCAGGGAGTGGCAACTGACCCTTAACATAGACAAATGTAATGTATTGCGAATACATAGAAAGAAGGATCCTTTATTGTATGATTATATGGTAGCGGAACAAACACTGGCAGCAGTTACTTCTGTAAAATATCTGGGAGTATGCGCGCGGAACGATTTGAAGTGGAATGATCATATAAAATTAATTGTTGGTAAGGCGGGTACCAGGTTGAGATTCATTGGGAGAGTGCTTAGAAAATGTAGTCCATCAACAAAGGAGGTGGCTTACAAAACACTCGTTCGACCTATACTTGAGTATTGCTCATCAGTGTGGGATCCGTACCAGATCGGTCTGACGGAGGAGATAGAGAAGATCCAAAGAAGAGCGTCGCGTTTCGTCACAGGGTTATTTGGTAACCGTGATAGCGTTACGGAGATGTTTAATAAACTCAAGTGGCAGACTCTGCAAGAGAGGCGCTCTGCATCGCGGTGTAGCTTGCTCGCCAGGTTTCGAGAGGGTGCGTTTCTGGATGAGGTATCGAATATATTGCTTCCCCCTACTTATACCTTCCGAGGAGATCACGAATGTAAAATTAGAGAGATTAGAGCGCGCACAGAGGCTTTCAGACAGTCGTTCTTCCCGCGAACCATACGCGACTGGAACAGGAAAGGGAGGTAATGACAGTGGCACGTAAAGTGCCCTCCGCCACACACCGTTGGGTGGCTTGCGGAGTATAAATCTAGATGTAGATGTAGATGTAGATGTAGACGCTCGACTATTCAACCGTTGTCGTGAGAAACAAGGCACTGAAGATTTGCCTCATACTGATACACCAGCTGATAGTAGATAGCTGGAAATCATCGCTCGTAGATACTGTGAGGGTTGCGCCAACCAAGACAGCACAGAATTGCCTGCGCATGATCAATTCGGACTCCGATGTGTACAACAGTACCAATTTCTCACCACCGTAGTGGACTAAGATAATGAGCTAGGGATCATCTGGGTAAGGAAGTGCATCATTGGCGTCGGGTTCTGTTCACCAACAAGGGCAGGAGTTGTCCGTTGACTGATGGTGGCTGTAGAATGTGCACTGACACACAGTTGTCACAGTACGTCCCAGGCATGTTGTGCAGGAGATGAACAGCGTGGTGTGTCAATGATGTTTTGTGCAGATATCGTGTAGAGATGCTGGACCTCTGTTGGAAGTTATGTGAGTGATTTTCAGTGCAGGGACACACAGCAGATAACCTCGGAAAGACTGTCGTCGAAAACTGGGACTGGCTTCAGCAGCAACAGATCGACCACTGTGTAGACTGCACTTTCAGACTGCCTTTATTTTGGTTATTGCTATATTTTTATTTCACAGTAAATTTCGTTTACTTCCATGAAATGTATCCTTTGATTAAATGCTCCCCTTGAAGCCATAGAGGTAATTATGTGATGTGAAGCGTTGACTGAGCAGTTTACTTTCATCAGTTTATGTTACAGGGAAATTAGACGAAGTTCGTTAAAACGAGGAAACGTAAAGCAGCATGCCGGGTGGTTATAATTATAGTGCATCTACTCATGAAGGTTCAGTGCAGGGTATAATTAAAGTATGACAGCAAATCTGGTAGAGATGCTAGTGCGTTAATGCGTAACCGATTTACTCTGCAAACAAGTTAGTTCCAAGTATGGCCATAATGTGCAAATCTGGCACGGCACGCTGTTTGTGTGGTGGCATGACATCCATGTGGCCATCTGACAAGCCATAACTTGAGTGAAGCCGTATAGCTGTCCAGAAGTGAGACTGTGCGCTTTTAGTGAAACTGTTTTATATGAATGGCAGCAATTACAGTGCTGAATTGAGAGAGTACCGCCGACGGAATGGTCTGGAGAGAGACCTAACGTCATTAAATCGTTTAAAGAAAGTGATAATGAAATCAGAAAACACAAGTGAGCTTGGTGTGGCATCTCGAAGAGGAAGGTATCCTATTCCGGTGGAAGTTATTGACGAGTTTGCTGTTGCTGTTAACTGACCATTCAGCACGTGCGCCGTGTAGTGTTAGTGCAGTGTCACGAGAATTGTCCACCTCACGGTCGACGAGTTTTGCGGTATATTTTACACTGGTTCCTGTGCCAGATACAGACGGGGCAACAACTGAAACCTCAAGATCTGCACCGACATTCTTAATCTGCTCTGCGGTTTGTGGCACGGATCGAAGTTGATGACACGTGGGCGGACAATACTCTGTTGAGTGAGGAGGAACATTTTACACTAAAGAATTCAGTGAATACACAGAACTGCCGAATTTGGGGTACTGCTCAATACGTGTTGTGCACAAAGAGCCACTGCAGGCGCTTTATTTGATTGTGTGGTGTGGATTCACAAACACCTTTAATCTTGGTCCATTCTGCTTTGAAGAGAACACCCCCAGCGTGCTTGTCAGGCGTACTGTGACGTCTGCACGTTATCAAAAATGTTCAAATGTTCAAATGTGTGTGAAATCTTATGGGACTTAACTGCTAAGGTTATCAGTCCCTAAGCTTACACACTACTTAACCTAAATTATTCTAAGGACAAACACACACACCCATGCCCGAGGGAGGACTCGAAACTCCGCCGGAACCAGCCGCACAGTCCATGACTGCAGCGCCTAGACCGCTCGGTGCACGTTATCGACGGCTCCTGGTGCAGCACGTGATTTCTGCTTTGGAAGAGCGCAAATGTGTGGAAACCAATGTTTTCATGCAAAATGGGGCAACACCTCATGTCGCTCGGCCAGTGAAAGATCTGCTTAATGCAACCTTCCACGAACGAGTTATCTTCAAGGGCGTCCATACTCTGGAGCAAGGATCCCTCCCCCCCCACCCCCCACCCCCACCCCACCCCCCCCAGTTCTCAAGGAAACTAAAAAATATAGTGTAGCCAATGTCGAAAGTGGAACTTTTTATGGCTACTAACAAGTAGCCATTCGTTTTTATAAATATTAAAATACTCCATTACCTCAAGTATAAGCCAGAACCTCGTCCCGGTTTTCTCCAGAGGTTTACCAGAGGTTTACTTGATGTAAATGCAAGTGGGGCATGGCTCTGGAAACATTCTGTCTCCGTCTGATCGTAAGCCCAGTATACAGGAACGCGTTGCTCAGTTTCCACCAGAACTGCTGCGAGCTACTGTTGATCGCGTCATTTTACGGATGCAGCATCTCGTCGATGTCTCCGGTGCTCATACTGAAAAAAAAAAAAAAAATTGTAAGCGGCGGTTAATATTATGCCTTTCTCAATTGTTTGACTGTTTCTGCCCACGTCCCGTTCCTAATCCATCATGTATGCAAACAATTCTTTACGTCTTTGCATCCACCGCAACAGATTTGTTTCTGGCTGCCAAAATGGATCATTTTCTACGTAAATCGGTTCCGCATTAACGCGTCAGAGAACCTACCAAGTATAGCAGACATGCGATAATTACAGCAAGCTCTGGATCTCTGTGGGTGGCTGCACTTTAATGATAACCACCTGGTAAATTTGCTGTTTTTCAACTTATTACGTTACAGCTCCTCGAGTTTGTCTGCTTGCATATTGTGCATTTATGAGATATGTAGATTATTATTTGCAACAGTTACATGCTTGATTCAACATCGTAATACGAGTATGCGTGTAAGGCGTTCTGATGAGCTTAACTGCACCGAGTAAATTGTAGGTACAGAGATTTATTTTCTGGGGACCCTGTAATCCCGATACTGTTGCTATCATTTGATAATCTACAATCAGCAGCTCTAAATTCATTGAAGTATTGTTTCCCAGTTTACAGGAACTATAACTATGATATTAACCACCTAATACATGTTCGAAGTAACACTTCTACAGAGAGTGGAAACATTTCCCAAGCATGAAAATTGATCTGAGTTTTGGAGTGATAGTTGAAAAAGGAGTGAGCCGCCCGCGGTGGCCGAGCGGTTCTAGGCGCTTCAGTCCGGAACCGCGAGACTACTACGGTCTCAGGTTCGAATCCTGCCTCGGGCATGGATGATTGTGCTGTCCTTAGGTTCGTTAGGTTCAAGTAGTTTAAAGTTATAGGGGACTGATGACCTCGAATGTTAAGTCCCATAGTGGTGAGAGCCATTTGAACCAAAAAAGGAGTGAACAGTGTCTGAAACTCCTGCTAGGAAATCTAAGTATGCATAGAAGGTCTCTCAGGTTCAGCCATCAGCAATGTCGAGTTAATATGATGATGAAAAATGAACGGAAGTATGCTTTCATAGCTTTCTTCCAGTCACTTTTTGACAAGTCTAGTGTGGAAATTGAAGACATCAAAACAAAAACAAAATCCAAAGTTTAATATTTCCCGTTTACGAAATTGTCCATGCACGAGAATTCTACAAACATACCATCGTTTGACCATCGAAGAGGCTTCCGTATGGACGACATAGTAATAAGCATTCTTGTCGTAGAGAGACAGTTGAAAGAGTTGAAAACAAATAAGTCACTTGGTCGGGATGGAATCGAGGTTCGGTTTTTAAAAAAGTACTCTGCAGCATTTGCCCATTAGCTAGCTTGCTTTTATCGCGAATCTCTCGCCCAGCACAGAGCCCCAAGCGACTGGTAAAAGGCGCAGGTGACTCCTGTATATAACAAGGACAATAGATTGAACCTGCAAAACCACAGACCAATATCCCTAACATCGGTGTGCTGCAGAATCCTTGCACTCATTCTCAGTTCCAATGTTATAAATTTTGTTGGGACCTAGAATCTTATGTCCACGAATCAGTACTGTTTTAGAAAGTAACGCTCGTGCCAAACTCAATTTGCCCTCTTCTCACATGATACACTGCGAACTATGGATGAGAAGGAACATGCAGAGTCTGTATTTCTAGATTTCCAGAAAGCGTCCGAGACAGTGACCCATTGCAGGCTGTTGAAAAGGCACGAGCATATAGAGTAGTTTTACAGAAATATGAGTAGCTCGAAGACTTCTTAAGCAATGAACAAAGTGTGTTCTTCCTGGCGGCGAGTCTTCATCAGAGACAAGGGCGCCGTCAGGAGCATCCCAGGGAAGTGTGAGAGGACCGTTATTATTCTCTGCGTTCATAAACGATTTGGCGGACAGGGCGGGCAGCAATCTGCGGTTCTTTTGCTGATGATGCAATGATGTACGGTAAGGTGTCGGAGTTGAGTGACTGTAGTATGATACAAGATGACTTACGAGGTGTATTCAAGTTCTAAGGCCTCCGATTTTTTTTCTCCGGACTGGACAGAGATAGAAACATGCGCATTGTTTTAAAAAGAGGCCGCGTTCATTGTCAATACGCCTCAGAGATGGCAGCACCGTACGGCAGATGGAATTTTACCGCTAGCGGCGAGAATGAGAACTGTTTTAAATACTTAAAATGGCGACGTTTTCCTTACTTGAACAGCGTGCAATCATTCGTTTTCTGAATTTGCGTGGTGTGAAACCAATTGAAATTCATCGACAGTTGAAGGAGACATGTGGTGATGGAGTTATGGATGTGTCGAAAGTGCGTTCGTGGGTGCAACAGTTTAATGAAGGCAGAACATCGTGTGACAACAAACCGAGACAACCTCGGGCTCACACAAGCCGGTCTGACGACGTGGTCGAGAAAGTGGAGAGAATTGTTTTGGGGGATCGCCGAATGTCTGTTGAACGGATCGCCTCTGGAGTTAGCATTTCTGTGAGTTCTGTGCACACAATCCTGCATGACGACCTAAAAATGCGAAAATTGTCATCCAGGTGGGTGCCACGAATGCTGACGGACAACCACATGGCTGCCTGAGTGGCATGTTGCCGAGCAATGTTGACGCGCAACGACAGCATGAATGGGACTTCCTTTTCGTCGGTTGTGACACTGGATGAGACGTGGATGCCATTTATCAATCCAGAAACAAAGCGCCAGTCAGCTCACTGGAAGCACACAGATTCACCGCCACCAAAAAATTTCGGGTAACCGCCAGTGCTGAAAAAATGATGGTGTCCATGTTCTGGGACAGTGAGGGCGTAATCCTTACCCATTGCGTTCCAAAGGGCACTACAGTAACAGGTGCATCCTACGAAAATGTTTTGAAGAACAAATTCCTTCCTGCACTTCAACAAAAACGTCCGGGAAGGGCTGCGCGTGTGCTGTTTCACCAAGACAACGCACCCGCACATCGAGCTAACATTACGCAACAGTTTGTTCGAGATAACAACTTCGAAGTGATTCCTCATGCTCCCTACTCACCTGACCTGGCTCCTAGTGACTTTTGGCTTTTTCCAACAATGAAAGACACTCTCCGTGGCCGCACATTCACCAGCCGTGCTGCTATTGCCTCAGCGATTTTCCAGTGGTCAAAAAAGACTCCTAAAGAAGCCTTCGCCGCTGCCATGGAATCATGGCGTCAGCGTTGTGAAAAATGTGTACGTCTGCAGGGCGATTACGTCGAGAAGTAACGCCAGTTTCATCGATTTCGGGTGAGTAGTTAATTAGAAAAATAATCAGAGGCCTTAGAACTTGAACGGACCTCGTAAACAGAATTTTTGATTGGTGCGATGAATGGCAGATAGCTCTAAATGTAGAAAAATGTAAGTTAATGCGGATGAATAGAAAAAACAAACCCGTAATGGTAGGATACAGCATTAGAAGTGTCCTGCTTGACACAGTCATGTTGTCTAAATATCTGCGCATAACGTTGCAAAGCGATATGAGGTGGAACGAGCATGTGAAGATTGTGATAGGGAAGGCGAATAGTGGACTTCGCTTTATTGGTAGAATTCTGGGGACGTGTAGTTCGTCTGTAAAGGAGATCGCATTTAGCACGCTAGTGCGACCTATTCTTGAGTACTCCTCGAGTGTTTGGGATCTGTACCACGTCGGATTAGAGGAAGACATCGAAGCAATTCAGAGGCGGGCTGATAGATTTGTTCATGGTAGGGTCGAACAACACTCAAGAGTTACGGACATATTTCAAGAACTCAGATGGGAATCCTTGGAGGGAAGGCGACGTTCTTTTCATGGAACACTACTGAGAAAATTTAGGGAACGGAAATTTGAAACTGGCTGCAGAATGTTTCTGTTGCCTCCAACATTCTCTGCACGTAAGGACAGCGAAGATACGAGAAATTAGGACGGATAAGGAGGCATATAGACAGTCGTTTTCCGTCGCTCTGTTATCGAGCGGGACAGAAGAGGAAATGATTACTAGTGGTACGGGGTACCCTCTACCATCAGCCGCACGGTGGATTGCGCAGTGTCTATTTAGATGTGAATGTAGATGTAGATTAATGTCTACCCTAAAAGATCCATGAATTCTCACGAAATAATACCCGAAAATCATATGTCGAAAGGCTAACCGCATAAAAATACAAAGCACGGAAAACCTTTTAAAAAATGAAAGACCCTACGCAAAGCAGCTAACATCATGCAGATGTATTGTAATGGAGCACGTATGACAAGCGAAAAACAGTATTTAAGTTAATCTGGTATTGAACCTGGAAACGTTGCTTGTGCGGAGAACTTTTACCTTTCTACTAGCTGTTGTCTGTACTTTTGAAGCCCAATAGAAAAAAAGAAAGAGGAGGATAGTTATGACTTATCGTAGTTGGCTGCATCATTGCCTCAGAGCCATTATCTATGTCAATAATTGCTCTCTTGAACGCTTATAACAAATCTGCAACTAAAGTTCGCCGTAACCCGTTTACCAGCAGTGTTATTAACCAAAAACATGACGCATTTATCAGTGTGGCCATAATCCCTAAACCATCCCTGAAATCTGACCAGAGATATCTTGCGAGCTAAAACGACAAACTACGTAAGGAAGGAACAGGGCGCACTTGGTGAGTTTCGTCCGCCTCGCCAGCTACGCGGTCAGCGCGACAGGTTGCTAGTTGAAGGGGCCAGAGTTCGATTCCCGGCCGGGTCGGAGATTTTCTCCGCTCAGGGACTGGGCGTTGTTTTTCCTTAGGTTCGTATAGTCATAAACGACTTTCCACTGTTGAGATGGCTGTATGGCCACATTCAGGAGAACAAAGGGAAAGAAAGAAGAAAGAGGTGATAAGTACGTGATCGATGTGAAGATCCTGAGGCGAGGCGTGTGACGACCGGCTATCATGCTGCTCAGATGGAATTCTAAGGCGAAACGAGATAGGATCGTGACGTAGACGGATAGCCACAAGTATTTTTTTGTGTAAAGCGAGAGAAATGAACTGTATGGAATGTGGAGAAAATGGTTCAAATGGATCTGAGCACTATGGGACTTAACTTCTGAGGTCATCAGTCCCCTAGAACTTAGAACTACTTAAACCTAACTAACCTAAGGACATCACACACATCCATGCCCGAGGCAGGATTCGAACCTGCAACTGCAGCGGTTGCACGGTTCCAGACTGTTGCGCCTAGAACCGCACGGCCACACCGGCCGGCAGAGTCCTTGGACTGAAAACCACAACAATAATACGGTTTAACAATTTTAGGATTTGTCCCTTTTATTTGTACTGTAACCTTGCTTCTTTTCAAATTTCATATTCTGGGTTAGTTTGCAAGTATCAAAATGTGTGACATAAATAGCCGTATCTTTCAAACTGCACTGACATAGAAGCTTAAACGTCTTACGGTGTCAAGGGACGTAAATTTCGACTTGAAACCTGCACCCGATCCTGAGAATAAGGGTTCTTAACAGTCGGGCAGACAGACAGACTGACTGACAGACGGACAGACAATAAAGCTGTCCTTAAAGTGTTCTGTTTTGCAAACTTCGCTACGAAACCCTAATAAAGAACGACCTATTACAATATTAGTTTTTATGCAATTCTTCCCACTCTGGTACAGCAACCACGGGCAGCATTTCGAAACAAAAACAGTCTTGGTTGCAAGGGAAAAAATATTTTTATTGACACGTTTTACTCTTCTAGGGTATCATCAGAAGTTCCCATGTAAAGCATGTAATCAATATTCTATGTTTTGTATGCGAACTTATTTTATGATGATGCCCAGAAGAGCGAAACGTGTCAATGGAAGTATGGTTTTCCCTGGTACTAAGATTGTTTTTCTTTCGAAATATTTATTTTTAAATTTTACATGTTTTCGCTATTTTCTATATCCATGTTTTTTGAATGACAATTTCAATTACTTCGAACTTAGAAATTATGTTTTTGTAGTGCTTTTATTTAATTTTTGTGTATGTTTGTTTCCGACAACATGTTCGCGTGTGCACAAATAATTTACGAATTGTGAATAAAAATGATATAAAAATTTAATCTGAGAAAATCTTTATGCAAAGTTTCTTACAACCACGTACACTTTTAGAAACATTCAAAACAAAGGGTAACCTCTCTACTGCCGTGAACTGTACTGCGACAATTCTGAATTATAGTAACAGAACTATATCCTCTTACGTATATCCCTACACAATAAATGACCATATTTTAGCATCTGTCTGCTTCTTTAAGGGCTATGAAAGGTGAAAGTGATCAGTTAGACCAAGGAACTACTCGTGAAATGGAAATGTATCTTCAAGAATAGGAGATCAAAGCAAAGCAGCAGAACAAGCGCATCACAGACTAACGGCTACTGTTGACTCGGAGTTCACAGGTTGTCTCTTAATTGCAAACCTGGCGGCTTTTATCTACAGCAGAAATAACCCACGTATAACACGATCTATCGATGACAAATATACTTTACTTGATTTAAAATGGTTCAAATGGCTCTGAGCGCTATGGAACTTAACTTCTGAGGTCATCAGTCCCCTAGAACTTAGAACTACTTAAACCTAACTAACCTAAGGACATCACACACATCCATGCCCGAGGCAGGATTCGAACCTGCGACCGTAGCGGTCGCGCGGTGCCAGACTGTAGCGCCTAGAAGCGCTCGGCCACTCCGGCCGGCCACTTGATTTAAAACTGAACTGTTAATGCCAAGCATTATCTCCAAAAGGTGGCAGGAGAACGAGCGCATAGTTTTGGCGATATATAGGCTGGTGCATAAGTTTGTTTAGCATGTTGGTATTCCGGTTGCTGTGAGGTTTATGTACCCATTGTCATATTTATTTGTAATTTACTGTTGCTCATTGAGTTTACATATTGTTATTTTGTCATTTGGAGATAGTCAGTGAAGCTGTGGTGCGAGGTAATGCAGTGCCAAATGGATAAGCAGGCGCATTTCCGACCTTTTCGTCTTTTTGAGTTCAGTACAGGGATGAGAGCAGCGGAGGCAGCTAGAAACATTTGCGCCTTGTATGGACCTTGCCGTTGGTGGGGAGGCTTGCGTGTCTCAGCGATACAGATAGCCGTACCGTAGGTACAACCACAACGGAGGGGTAACTGTTGAGAGGCCAGACAAACGTGTGGATCCTGAAGAGGGGCAGCAGCCTTTTCAGTAGTTGCAAGGGCAACAGTCTGGATGATTCACTGATCTGGCCTTGTAACAATAACCAAAACGGCCATGCTGTGCTGGTACTGCGTACGGCTGAAAGCAAGGGGAAACTACGGCCGTAATTTTTCCCAAGGGCATGCACTTTACTGCATGATTAAATGATGATGGCGTCCTCTTGGGTAAAATATTCCGGAGGTAAAATAGTCCCCCATTCGGATCTCCGGGCGGGGACTACTCAAGAGGATGTCGTTATCAGGAGAAAGAAAACTGGCGTTCTACGGATCGGTGCGTGGAATGTCAGATCCTTTAATCGGGCAGGTAGGTTAGAAAATTTAAAAAGAGAAATGGATAGGTTAAAATTAGATATAGTGGGAATTAATGAAGTTCGGTGGCAGGAGGAACAAGACTTCTGGTCAGGTGACTACAGGGTTATAAACACAAAGTCAAATAGGGGTAATGCAGGAGTAGGTTGAATAATGAATAGCAAAATAGGAATGCGGGTAAGCTACTACGAACAGCATAGTGAACGCATTATTGTGGCCAAGATAGATACGAAGCCCACACCTACTACAGTAGTACAAGTTTATATGCCAACTAGCTCTGCAGACGACGAAGAAATTGAAGAAATGTATGATGAAATAAAAGAAATTATTCAGATAGTGAAGGGAGACGAAAATTTAATAGTCGTGGGTGACTGGAATTCGAGTGTAGGAAAAGGGAGAGAAGGAAACATGGTAGGTGAATATGGATTGGGGGTAAGAAATGAAAGAGCAAGCCGCCTGGTAGAATTTTGCACAGAGCACAACTTAATCATAGCTAACACTTGGTTTAAGAATCATGAAAGAAGGTTGTATACATGGAAGAATCCTGGAGATACTAGAAGGTATCAGATAGATTGTATAATGGTAAGACAGAGATTTAGGAACCAGGTTTTAAATTGTAAGACATTTCCAGGGGCAGATGTGGACTCTGACCACAATCTATTGGTTATGACCTGTAGATTAAAACTGAAGAAACTGCAAAAAGGTGGGAATTTAAGGAGATGGGACCTGGATAAACTGAAAGAACCAGAGATTGTACAGAGTTTCAGGGAGAGCATAAGGGAACAATTGACAGGAATGGGGGAAAGAAATACAGTAGAAGAAGAATGGGTAGCTTTGAGGGATGAAGTAGTGAAGGCAGCAGAGGATTAAGTAAGTAAAAAGACAAGGGCTAGTGGAAATCCTTGGGTAACAGAATAAATATTGAATTTAATTGATGAAAGGAGAAAATATAAAAATGCAGTAAATGAAGCAGGCAAAAAGGAATACAAACGTCTCAAAAATGAGATCGACAGGAAGTGCAAAATGGCTAAGCAGGGATGGCTAGAGGACAAATGTAAGGATGTAGAGTCTTACCTCACTAGGGGTAAGATAGATACTGCCCACAGGAAAATTAGAGAGACCTTTGGAGATAAGAGAACGACTTGTATGAACATCAAGAGCTCAGATGGAAACCCAGTTCTAAGCAAAGAAGGGAAAACAGAAAGGTGGAAGGAGTATATAGAGAGTCTATACAAGGGCGATGTACTTGAGGACAATATTATGGAAATGGAAGAGGATGTAGATGAAGATGAAATGAGAGATACGATACTGCGTGAAGAGTTTGATAGAACACTGAAAGACCCGAGTCGAAACAAGGCCCCCGGAGTAGACAACATTCCATTGGAACTACTGATGGCCTTGGGAGAGCCAGTCCTGATAAAACTATACCATTTGGTGAGCAAAATGTATGAAACAGGCGAAATAGCCTCAGACTTCAAGAAGAATATAATAATTCCAATCCCAAAGAAAGCAGTTGTTGACAGATGTGAAAATTACCGAACAATCAGTTTAATAAGCCACGGCTGCAAAATACTAACACGTATTCTTTACAGACGAATGGAAAAACTAGTAGAAACCGACCTTGGGAAAGATCAGTTTGGATTCCGTAGAAATACTGGAACACGTGAGGCAATACTGACCTTACGACTTTTCTTAGAAGAAAGATTATGGAAAGGCAAACCTACGTTTCTAGCATTTGTAGACTTAGGGAAAGCTTTTGACAATGTTGACTGGAATAATCTCTTTCAAATTCTAAAGGCGGCAGGGGTAAAATAGAGGGAGCGAAAGGCTATTTACAATTTGTACAGAAACCAGGTGGCAGTTATAAGAGTCGAGGGACATGAAAGGGAAGCAGTGGTTCGGAAGGGAGTAAGACAGGGCTGTAGCCTCTCCCTGATGTTATTCAATCTGTATATTGAGCAAGCAGTACAGGAAACAAAAGAAAAATTCGGAGTAGGTATTAAAATCCATGGAGAAGAAATAAAAACTTTGAGGTTCGCCGATGACATTGTAATTCTGTCAGACAGAGCAAAGGACTTGGAAGAGCAGTTGAACGGAATGGATGGTGTCTTGAAAGGAGGATATAAGATGAACATTAACAAAGGCAAAATGAGGATAATGGAATGTAGTCGAATTAAGTCGGGTGATGTTGAGGGTATTAGATTAGGAAATGAGACACTTAAAGTAGTAAAGGAGTTTTGCTATTTGGGGAGCAAAATAACTGATGATGGTCGAAGTAGAGAGGATATAAAATGTAGACTGGCAATGGCAAGGAAAGCATTTCTGAAGAAGAGAAATTTGTTAACATCGAGTATAGATTTAAGTGTCAGGAAGTCGTTTCTGAAAGTATTTGTATGGAGTGTAGCCATGTATGGAAGTGAAACATGGACGGTAAATAGTTTGGACAAGAAGAGAATAGAAGCTTTAGAAATGTGGTGCTACAGAAGAATGCTGAATATTAGATGGGTAGATCACATAACTAATGAGGAAGTATTGAATAGGATTGGGGAGAAGAGAAGTTTGTGGCACAACTTGACCACAAGAAGAGATCAGCTGGTAGGACATGTTCTGAGGCATCAAGGGATCACCAATTTAGAATTGGAGGGCAGCGTGGAGGGTAAAAATCGTAGGGGGAGACCAAGAGATGAATACACCAAGAAGATTCAGAAGGATGTAGGTTGCAGTAAGTACTGGGAGATGAAGAAGCTTGCACAGGATAGAGTAGCATGGAGAGCTGCATCAAACCAGTCTTAGGACTGAAGACCACAACAACAACAACATGGGGATAACGCCATTGCACAGAACACGACAACGAAATGGTTTTCTTGTCTTAAGGAGAATCGTTCTGACATTAGTGACTCTCCACGTTCAGCCAGACCTTCGAGGTTTGATGAAGACCATTTAAACGCAATAATTCACAATGATCCACATCAATGTGCTCGAGAAACTTAAAATATGATGAACTCTGATCATTTCTCCGTCGTGCGATATTTGCACGCAATAGTGAATGTTCAAAAATCTGGTCTATGGTTCTAAGGGAAAATCACTAAAATCAGTGGGTGGCCATATGTGCATCACTGCTTACTGATCAGTGGGCTCATGATCAACGCGACCATTTCTATCCCGTATCGTCGCAGGTGAAGAGAAATGGTGCTAATATGGGGCAAAGAAAGTAATGGTTGAGCCCAAACGAAGTAGCAACTCCCCGTACAAAGAACTTCACTCACCGCAAAAGTTAATTTTATGCATCTGGGGAACAGCGACGGTGTGGTGTGATACGAGTTGCTTCTCCGAGATGTAACCACGACTGCTGAAATTTATTGTCAACTACTGAGACGTCTTGCAGACGCGGTCCAAGAAAAACGACCAGGAAGACTGCGTATAGTGGTGCTACTCCACGAAAACACTCAACTGCATCTTGCTAGACTGACGAAAAACGCTATACAGGAGTTGGGCTGGTAAATCATTCCGCGCCCTCTGATTTTCGCCTTTCTCGTCCCCATGTCGAACAGCCTTCAAGGAACTTCCCTTCCGGATACAAATGTGCTCCGAGCACATTCTTCCCTTTAAAACCACGTGATTTCTACAGTCACGGAATCGAAAAGTTAGCCTAACGTTGGCAGACTGTTGTAAATAGTGAAGGAGGATATATTATTGATGGTTAAAGTCTTTGTTATGTGTGTCTGTGGTGTTTATTAAACTTATGGAGAAAAGCTACGAACTTGTGCACCTGCCCAACCAATTTATGGATCACCGGCTTTATACATGGTTCCCACGTAAAACGTTCGGCAACATCAATGAATATTCATTTTTATAGCCATTCACTTCACGCTCAACGTGTATAATCTTTTTCAAAACATGGAAGGGATGGTGCAGCAATCAACCGTATACGGTGAAGAAGCAATCAGTCAGTCTTGATTGCAGGGATGTATTTGTTATTTATTTTCCAGTGATGCGTTTCGCCTGACCCAGGTATCATCAGACTGGCTGAATATTAGATGGTATTTCGTACATTGGATTCCGAGCATACAGAGCGTTCCTCGTCAAATACTGAAAAAGCTTGTGCGGTGTCTTTGCTGAGAAATACGACGTAGTGCAGTGAATGCAGGATCAGTCCTGCGTAGAACTGTCATCATGCTAACATGTCGGAGGTGTAGTTACTCATATCCGGGCTACGCACATGGAGACGGGATCGCACTGTGGCTGCATCTCTCAGCAGATGACGTTAGCTCACTGCATTCATTGGACTACGTCGAATGCCTCAACAGGGACACCGTGCAAAGTTTTCAAATATTTGACGAGGGCAATAATTTGCTGGGACGTTCTGTATGCTCGATATCCCATATACCTAACCCATCTTACTCTCAGCCGATCTGAATACGCCTGAATCAGGCGAAACGCGTCATTGGAAAATAAACAATAAATACATACATGCAACTAAGACTGACTGTTTGTTTCCTCATGTATATAATGTTCCGTCGTATGTAATAAAATTTTGTAACGTTGGATAAACTGCTGTCAGTCGCAAGATGATCTGCTCACCAATGCTTTACAACATCCTCATGACCTACATAGCTTTCTGTGTTAGAAGGCAATCATTCTTAAGGATCCTTTGACGACAAGATATCGCTACGCGCAGCCACGTGTGTAATGGAGGTGAAAGGAAACCTGCGTTCACAGTGCAACTGAGCGAGTCGCGAGCGGGATAGTGAGGCGGTCCGTGCGCGCTCTCCATTCTGCGAAGCATCGTTTAAAACTGGGGCCGAGCGAGCTGCTACTGAACTGCCTCTTTACACGAAGGAAGATTCCTAGCACGGGAAGTTGCCCGCTGAATTGGCGTATACCACAGTGACGCGAAAAAACTGGCCCCCATTGTAACAGCCGTGTACCGCAAGTCTCTAGAGGAACGGAGGGTTCCAAATGATTGGAAAAGAGCACAGATAGTCCCAGTCTTCAAGAAGGGTCGTCGAGCAGATGCGCAAAACTATAGACCTATATCTCTGACGTCGATCTGTTGTAGAATTTTAGAACATGTTTTTTGCTCGAGTATCATGTCGTTTTTGGAAACCCAGAATCTACTATGTAGGAATCAACATGGATTCCGGAAACAGCGATCGTGTGAGACCCAACTCGCTGTATTTGTTCATGAGACCCAGAAAATATTAGATACAGGCTCCCAGGTAGATGCTATTTTTCTTGACTTCCGGAAGGCGTTCGATACAGTTCCGCACTGTCGCCTGATAAACAAAGTAGGAGCCTACGGAATATCAGACCAGCTGTGTGGCTGGATTGAAGAGTTTTTAGCAAACAGAACACAGCATGTTGTTATCAATGGAGAGACGTCTACAGACGTTAAAGTAACCTCTGGCGTGCCACAGGGGAGTGTTATGGGACCATTGCTTTTCACAATATACATAAATGACCTAGTAGATAGTGTCGGAAGTTCCATGCGGCTTCTCGCGGATGATGCTGTAGTATACAGAGAAGTTGCAGCATTAGAAAATTGTAGCGAAATGCAGGAAGATCTGCAGCGGATAGGCACTTGGTGCAGGGAGTGGCAACTGACCCTTAACATAGACAAATGTAATGTATTGCGAATACATAGAAAGAAGGATCCTTTATTGTATGATTATATGATAGCGGAACAAACACTGGTAGCAGTTACTTCTGTAAAATATCTGGGAGTATGCGTGCGGAACGATTTGAAGTGGAATGATCATATAAAATTAGTTGTTGGTAAAGCCGGTACCAGGTTGAGATTCATTGGGAGAGTCCTTAGAAAATGTAGTCCATCAACAAAGGAGGTGGCTTACAAAACACTCGTTCGACCTATACTTGAGTATTGCTCATCAGTGTGGGATCCGTACCAGATCGGGTTGACGGAGGAGATAGAGAAGATCCAAAGAAGAGCGGCGCGTTTCGTCACAGGGTTATCTGGTAACCGTGATAGCGTTACGGAGATGTTTAACAAACTCAAGTGGCAGACTCTGCAAGGGAGGCGCTCTGCATCGCGGTGTAGCTTGCTCGCCAGGTTTCGAGAGGGTGCGTTTCTGGATGAGGTATCGAATATATTGCTTCCCCCTACTTATACCTTCCGAGGAGATCACGAATGTAAAATTAGAGAGATTAGAGCGCGCACGGAGGCTTTCAGACAGTCGTTCTTCCCGCGAACCATACGCGACTGGAACAGGAAAGGGAGGTAATGACAGTGGCACGTGAAGTGCCCTCCGCCACACACCGTTGGGTGGCTTGCGGAGTATGAATCTAGATGTAGATGTAGATGTAGACGCTCGACTATTCAACCGTTGTCGTGAGAAACAAGCCACTGAAGATTTGCCTCATACTGATACACCAGCTGATAGTAGATAGCTGGAAATCATCGCTCGTAGATACTGTGAGGGTTGTGCCAACCAAGACAGCACAGAATTGCCTGCGCAAGATCAATTCGGACTCCGATGTGTACAACAGTACCAATTTCTCACCACCGTAGTGGACTAAGATAATGAGCTAGGGATCATCTGGGTAAGGAAGTGCATCATTGGCGTCGGGTTCTGTTCACCAACAAGGGCAGGAGTTGTCCGTTGACTGATGGTGGCTGTAGAATGTGCACTGACACACAGTTGTCACAGTACGTCCCACGCATGTTGTGCAGGAGATGAACAGCGTGGTGTGTCAATGATGTTTTGTGCAGATATCGTGTAGAGATGCTGGACCTCTGTTGGAAGTTATGTGAGTGATTTTCAGTGCAGGGACACACAGCAGATAACCTCGGAAAGACTGTCGTCGAAAACTGGGACTGGCTTCAGCAGCAACAGATCGACCACCGTGTAGACTGCACTTTCAGACTGCCTTTATTTTGGTTATTGCTATATTTTTATTTCACAGTAAATTTCGTTTACTTCCATGAAATGTATCCTTTGATTAAATGCTCCCCTTGAAGCCATAGAGGTAATTATGTGATGTGAAGCGTTGACTGAGCAGTTTACTTTCATCAGTTTATGTTAGAGGGAAATTAGACGAAGTTCGTTAAAACGAGGAAACGTAAAGCAGCATGCCGGGTGGTTATAATTATAGTGCATCTACTCATGAAGGTTCAGTGCAGGGTATAATTATAGTATGACAGCAAATCTGGTAGAGATGCTAGTGCGTTGATGCGTAACCGATTTACTCTGCAAACAAGTTAGTTCCAAGTATGGCCATAATGTGCAAATCTGGCGCGGCACGCTGTTTGTGTGGTGGCATGACATCCATGCGGCCATCTGACAAGCCATAACTTGAGTGAAGCCGTATAGCTGTCGAGAAGTGAGACTGTTCGCTTTTAGTGAAACTGTTTTATATGAATGGCAGCAATTACAGTGCTGAATTGAGAGAGTACCGCCGACGGAATGGTCTGGAGAGAGACCTAACGTCATTAAATCGTTTAAAGAAAGTGATAATGAAATCAGAAAACACAAGTGAGCTTGGTGTGGCATCTCGAAGAGGAAGATATCCTATTCCGGTGGAAGTTATTGACGAGTTTGCTGTTGCTGTTAACTGACCATTCAGCACGTGCGCCGTGTAGTGTTAGTGCAGTGTCACGAGAATTGTCCACCTCACGGTCGACGAGTTTTGCGGTATATTTTACACTGGTTCCTGTGCCAGATACAGACGGTGCAACAACTGAAACCTCAAGATCTGCACCGACATTCTTAATCTGCTCTGCGGTTTGTGGCACGGATCGAAGTTGATGACACGTGGGCGGACAATACTCTGTTGAGTGAGGAGGAACATTTTACACTAAAGAATTCAGTGAATACACAGAACTGCCGAATTTGGGGTACTGCTCAATACGTGTTGTGCACAAAGAGCCACTGCAGGCGCTTTATTTGATTGTGTGGTGTGGATTCACAAACACCTTTAATCTCGGTCCATTCTGATTTGAAGAGAATACCCCCAGCGTGCTTGTCAGGAGAACTGTGACGTCTGCACGTTATCAAAAATGTTCAAATGTTTAAATGTGTGTGAAATCTTATGGGACTCAACTGCTAAGGTTATCAGTCCCTAAGCTTACACACTACTTAACCTAAATTATTCTAAGGACAAACACACACACCCATGCCCGAGGGAGGACTCGAAACTCCGCCGGAACCAGCCGCACAGTCCATGACTGCAGCGCCATAGGCCGCTCGGTGCACGTTGTCGACGGCTCCTTGTGCAGCACGTGATTTCTGCTTTGGAAGAGCGCAAATGTGTGGAAACCAATGTTTTCATGCAAAATGGGGCAACACCTCATATCGCTCGGCCAGTGAAAGATCTGCTTAATGCAACCTTCCACGAACGTGTTATCTTCAAGGGCGTCCATACTCTGGAGCAAGGATCCCTCCCCCCTACCCCCCCCCCCCCCCAGTTCTCAAGGAAACTAAAAAATATGGTGTAGCCAATGTCGAAAGTGGAACTTTTTATGGCTACTAACAAGTAGCCATTCGTTTTTATAAATATTAAAATACTCCATTACCTCAAGTATAAGCCAGAACCTCGTCCCGGTTTTCTCCAGAGGTTTACCAGATGCATGGCTTGCAAGATCACTTGATGTAAATGCAAGTGGGGCATGGCTCTGGAAACATTCTGCCTCCGTCTGATCGTAAGCCCAGTATACAGGAACGCGTTGCTCAGTTTCCACCAGAACTGCTGCGAGCTACTGTTGATCGCGTCATTTTACGGATGCAGCATCTCGTCGATGTCTCCGGTGCTCATACTGAAAAAAAAAAAATTGTGAGCGGCGGTTAATATTATGCCTTTCTCAATTGTTTGACTGTTTCTGCCCACGTCCCGTTCCTAATCCATCATGTATGCAAACAATTCTTTACGTCTTTGCATCCACCGCAACAGATTTGTTTCTGGCTGCCAAAATGGATCATTTTCTACGTAAATCGGTTCCGCATTAACGCGTTAGAGAACCTACCAAGTATAGCAGACATACGATAATTACAGCCCACTCTGGATCTCTGTGAGTGGCTGCACTTTAATGATAACCACCTGGTAAATTTGCTGTTTTTCAACTTATTACGTTACGGCTCCTCGAGTTTGTCTGCTTGCATATTGTGCATTTATGAGATATGTAGATTATTATTTGCAACAGTTACATGCTAGATTCAACATCGTAATACGAGTATGCGTGTAAGGCGTACTAATGAGCTTAATTGCACCGAGAAAATTGTAGGTACAGAGATTTATTTTCTGGGGACCCTGTAATCCCGATACTGTTGCTATCATTTGATAATCTACAATCAGCAGCTCTAAATTCATTGAAGTATTGTTTCCCAGTTTACAGGAACTATAACTATGATATTAACCACCTAATACATGTTCGAAGTAACACTTCTACAGAGAGTGGAAACATTTTCCCAAGCATGAAAATTGATCTGAGTTATGGAGTGATCGTTAAAAAAGGAGTGAGCCGCCCGCGGTGGCCGAGCGGTTCTAGGCGCTTCAGTCCGGAACCGCGCGACTACTACGGTCGCAGGATCGAGTCCTGCCTCGGGCATGGATGATTGTGCTGTCCTTAGGTTCGTTAGGTTCAAGTAGTTTAAAGTTATAGGGGACTGATGACCTCGAATGTTAAGTCCCATAGTGGTGAGAGCCATTTGAACCAAAAAAGGAGTGAACAGTGTATGAAACTCCTGCTATGAAATCTAAGTATGCATAGAACGTCTCTCAGGTTCAGCCATCAGCAATGTCGCGTTAATATGATGATGAAAAATGAACGGAAGTATGCTTTCATAGCTTTCTTCCAGTCACTTTTTGACAAGTCTAGTGTGGAAACTGAAGACATCAAAACAAAAACAAAATCCAAAGTCTTAAATTTCCCGTTTACGAAATTGTTCACGCAGGGGAATTCTACAAACATACCATCGTTTGACCATCGAAGAGGCTTCCGTATCGACGACATAGTAATAAGCATTCTTGTCGTAGAGAGACAGTTGAAAGAGTTGAAAACAAATAAGTCGCGTGGTCGGGATGGAATCGAGGTTCGGTTTTTAAAAAAGTACTCTGCAGCATTTGCCCATTAGCTAGCTTGCTTTTATCGCGAATCTCTCGCCCAGCACAGAGCCCCAAGCGACTGGTAAAAAGCGCAGGTGACTCCTGTATATAACAAGGACAATAGATTGAACCTGCAAAACCACAGACCAATATCCCTAACATCGGTCTGCTGCAGAATCCTTGCACTCATTCTCAGTTCCAATGTTATAAATTTTGTTGGGACCTAGAATCTTATGTCCACGAATCAGCACTGTTTTAGAAAGTAACGCTCGTGCCAAACTCAATTTCCCCTCTTCTCACATGATACACTGCGAACTATGGATGAGAAGGAACATGCAGAGTCTGTATTTCTAGATTTCCAGAAAGCGTCCGAGACAGTGACCCATTGCAGGCTGTTAAAAAGGCACGAGCATATAGAGTAGTTTTACAGAAATATGAGTAGCTCGAAGACTTCTTAAGCAATGAACCCAGTGTGTTGTTCCTGGCGGCGAGTGTTCATCAGAGACAAGGGCGCCGTCAGGAGTATCCCAGGGAAGTGTGAGAGGACCGTTATTATTCTCTGCATTCATAAATGATTTGGCGGACAGGGCGGGCAGAAATCTGCGGTTCTTTTGCTGATGATGCAATGATGTACGGTAAGGTGTCGGAGTTGAGTGACTGTAGAACGATACAAGATGACTTACGAGGTGCATTCAAGTTCTAAGGCCTCCGATTTTTTTTCTCCGGACTGGAAAGAGATAGAAACATGCGCATTGTTTTAAAATGAGGCCGCGTTCATTGTCAATACGCCCCAGAGATGGCAGCACCGTACGGCAGATGGAATTTTACCGCTAGCGGCGAGAATGAGAACTGTTTTAAATACCTAAAATGGCGACGTTTTCCTTACTTGAACAGCGTGCAATCATTCGTTTTCTGAATTTGCGTGGTGTGAAACCAATTGAAATTCATCGACAGTTGAAGGAGACATGTGGTGATGGAGTTATAGATGTGTCGAAAGTGCGTTCGTGGGTGCAACAGTTTAATGAAGGCAGAACATCGTGTGACAACAAACCGAGACAACCTCAGGCTCGCACTAGCCGGTCTGACGACATGATCGAGAAAGTGGAGAGAATTGTTTTGGGGGATCGCCGAATGACTGTTGAACAGATCACCTCCACAGTTGGCATTTCTGTGAGTTCTGTGCACACAATCCTGCATGACGACCTGAAAATGCGAAAAGTGTCATCCAGGTGGGTGCCACGAATGCTGACGGACGACCACATGGCTGCCTGAGTGGCATGTTGCCGAGCAATGTTGACGCGGAACGACAGCATGAATGGGACTTCCTTTTCGTCGTTTGTGACAATGGATGAGACGTGGATGCCATTTTTCAATCCAGAAACAAAGCGCCAGTCAGCTCAATGGAAGCACACAGATTCACCACCACCAAAAAATTTTGGGTAACCGCCAGTGCTGAAAAAATGATGGTGTCCATGTTCTGGGACAGCGAGGGCGTAATCCTTACCCATTGCGTTCCAAAGAGCACTACGGTAACAGGTGCATCCTACGAAAATGTTTTGAAGAACAAATTCCTTCCTGCACTGCAACAAAAACGTCCGGGAAGGGCTGCGCGTGTGCTGTTTCTCCAAGGCAACGCACCCGCACATCGAGCTAACATTACGCAACAGTTTCTTCGTGATAACAACTTTGAAGTGATTCCTCATGCTCCCTACTCACCTGACCTGGCTCCTAGTGACTTTTGGCTTTTTCCAACAATGAAAGACACTCTCCATGGCCGCACATTCACCAGCCGTGCTGCTATTGCCTCAGCGATTTTCCAGTGGTCAAAAAAGACTCCTAAAGAAGCCTTCGCCGCTGCCATGGAATCATGGCGTCAGCGTTGTGAAAAATGTGTACGTCTGCAGGGCGATTACGTCGAGAAGTAACGTCAGTTTCATCGATTTCGGGTGAGTAGTTAATTAGAAAAAAAAATCGGAGGCCTTAGAACTTGAACGCACCTCGTAAACAGAATTTTTGATTGGTGCGATGAATGGCAGATAGCTCTAAATGTAGAAGAATGATGAATAGAAAAAACAAACCCGTAATGGTAGGATACAGCATTAGAAGTGTCCTGCTTGACACAGTCATGTTGTCTAAATATCTGCGCATAACGTTGCAAAGCGATATGAGGTGGAACGAGCATGTGAAGATTGTGGGTTGGGAAGGCGAATAGTGGACTTCGCTTTATTGGTAGAATTCTGGGGACGTGTAGTTCGTCTGTAAAGGAGATCGCATTTAGCACGCTAGTGCGACCTATTCTTGAGTACTCCTCGAGTGTTTGGGATCTGTACCACGTCGGATTAGAGGAAGACATCGAAGCAATTCAGAGGCGGGCTGATATATTTGTTCATGGTAGGGTCGAACAACACTCAAGAGTTACGGACATATTTCAAGAACTCAGATGGGAATCCTTGGAGGGAAGGCGACGTTCTTTTCATGGAACACTACTGAGAAAATTTAGGGAACGGAAATTTGAAACTGGCTGCAGAATGTTTCTGTTGCCTCCAACATTCATTGCACGTAAGGACCGCGAAGATACGAGAAATTAGGACGGATAAGGAGGCACGTAGACAGTCGTTTTCCGTCGCTCTGTTATCGAGCGGGACAGAAAAGGAAATGATTACTAGTGGTACGGGGTACCCTCTACCATCAGCCGCACGGTGGATTGCGGAGTGTCTATTTAGATGTGAATGTGGATGTAGATTAATGTCTACCCTAAAAGATCCATGAATTCTCACGAAATAATACCCGAAAATCATATGTCGAAAGGCTAACCGCATAAAAATACAAAGCACGGAAAACCTTTTAAAAAATGAAAGACCCTACTCAAAGCAGCTAAGATCATGCAGATGTATTGTAATAGAGCACGTTTGACAAGCGAAAAACAGTATTTAACATCTGGTATTGAACCTGGAAACGTTGCTTGTGCGGAGAACTTTTACCTTTCTACTAGCTGTTGTCTGTACTTTTGAAGCCCAATAGAAAAAAAGAAAGAGGAGGATAGTTATGACTTATCGTAGTTGGCTGCATCATTGCCTCAGAGCCATTATCTATGTCAATAATTGCTCTCATGAACGCTTATAACAAATCTGCAACCAAAGTTCGCCGTAACCCGTTTACCAGCAGTGTTATTAACCAAAAACATGACGCATTTATCAGTGTGGCCATAATCCCTAAACCATCCCTGAAATCTGACCAGAGATATCTTGCGAGCTAAAACGACAAACTACGTAAGGAAGGAACAGGGCGCACTTGGTGAGTTTAGTCCGCCTCGCCAGCTACGCGGTCAGCGCGCCAGGTTGCTAGTTGAAGGGGCCAGAGTTCGATTCCCGGCCGGGTCGGAGATTTTCTCCACTCAGGGACTGGGCGTTGTTTTGTCCTTACGTTCGTATAGTCATAAATGACTTTCCACTGTTGAGATGGCTGTATGGCCGCATTCAGGAGAACAAAGGGAAAGAAAGAAGAAAGAGGTGATAAGTACGTGATCGATGTGAAGATCCTGAGGCGAGGCGTGTGACGACCGGCTATCATGCTGCTCAGATGGAATTCTAAGGCGAAACGAGATAGGATCGTGACGTAGACGGATAGCCACAAGTATTTTTTTGTGTAAAGCGAGAGAAATGAACTGTATGGAATGTGGAGAAAATGGTTCAAATGGATCTGAGCGCTATGGGACTTAACTTTTGAGGTCATCAGTCCCCTAGAACTTAGAACTACTTAAACCTAACTAACCTAAGGACATCACACACATCCATGCCCGAGGCAGGATTCGAACCTGCAACTGCAGCGGTTGCACGGTTCCAGACTGTTGCGCATAGAACCGCTGGGCCACCCCGGCCGGCGAATGTGGAGACTAAACATTAAGTGTTGCATTACGTCCGGATTAAGAAACGGCAGACGAGCGTGCAAATATGTAAAATGGGAAAGCAATCCATTGTAAAAACACAACGGAATTCATGCATCGAAATATATTATAAAAATGTATGTATGATGTTCCACATCTCCTCCTAAACCACCGAACCGATTCCAACCAAACTTGTTACACGTATTACTTACTGTCTGTGGCGGTAAGAACCACCTACGTATCAAAGCGGTGGTGGTCTGTGTGAAACAGAAGTGTAGCCAACTACCTGTGAATACACAGAATTTGTTAAGCCAGTATTTGAGAATGAGAGCTCTTAGTGGATTTGCAACAAACTTTTTACATAATCTGAAACCTTTGGGGAACTTTTTCTCGCTGCCTATCCCCACATAATGATGAAAAGAAAAATGTATACCACTAGCAGTAAAACTGCAGCATCAGGCATGATGGTTTAACTTTTTTTATTTACTACTAACTATACTCGCCCCACAATTTGCAGATAGTATTCACATGTACCACTGAATGCACATGCAAAAGACATGCAAAGGACACGTAGTTCAGAAGCTGAGGCGTGATAAACACCTAGATGCGTGAAAAACTGCCGCATAATCTATGACGTTTAAATTTATTTCCTCTTTGCTACTTTATTCGTAAGGCATTTCGCAGACAGTATCGAAATATACCGCTGAATGTACTTCGGAAGTTATATCATTGTACGACACACGTTTCAGGAGAGATGAGGTCATAAAAATTGACCTGCGTGAAAACGAAACTGCAGGCCTAAGTTCGCTAGGGACACAGGTGAAGTATGTGTACAAATACGTGTGAAATATGTTAAATATATGTGAAATATGTGTGACAGTACATATGTGGGGATAGCTGCACAGAAATGACTCCTCCTTGTTCTGTGTGGCTCTGTACACAACTGTAAAGAGAGGTGGGCTACGCAGTGGAGCGATAAGTGTCGTAGGAAAGCTGGACAGGAATAGAAATGATTAGCGAGCGATATAATACAGTAGAGAAGATTTACTTAACTTGTATTTCTCCAAACGTACAAAGGCTCATTACAAATAATGCAGCAAGAAACAGAGTCCAGTTATCATAGTATCAGCGAGGAAGAGACCCTCTAAAGCGGAGTTGGAGCCGGGACTAGCCGGCATCTCCATTGCGTCTCATAGCAAAGAGGAAACTAAATTGAGGATGTGTTAGATGACGATGGCTTTAGGATAGGTAAAGCTACCAGAGAGGCAATTCTGACGTTGGGGATGATAATGGAAGTACGACTAAAGAAAAATGAAGACACGCTCATAGGATCTGTCGACCCGGAAAAAGTGTTCGACAGTGTAGAATGGTGCAAGATGATCGAAATTCTGATAAAAATAGGGGGAAGCTATAGGGAGAGACGGGCAATATACAGTATGTGCAAGAGGGAATAATAAGAGACCAAGAACAAGAATGGTGCAAGATGATCGAAATTCTGATAAAAATAGAGGGAAGCTATAGGGAGAGACGGGCAATATACAATCTGTGCAAGAGGTAAGAAGGAATAATAAGAGACCAAGAACGAAGTGCTCGGAGTAAAAGGGCGTAAGACAGGGATGTAGTCTTTCACCCCTTTTGTTCAATTTGTACATTGCGGAAGCAATGATGGAAATAGAAGAAAGGTTCGGAATGGAATTAAAATTCAAAATGAAAGGATATCAATGATATAATTCAGTGATACATTGTTGTGTTGAGTGAAACTGAAGAAGAATGACATGACTTAATGAATGGAATGGACAGTCTAATGAATACAGAATATGGATTGAGAGTAACTCGAAGGAAGACGAAAGTGATGAAGAGTATTGGAAATGAGAACAGCGAGAAACTTACCCTCAGGATTGATGGTCACGAAGTAGATGAAATTAGGGTATTCTGCTACCTATGCAGCAAAATAAGCAATGACGGACGGAGCCAGGAGGACATCAAAAGCAGACTAGCACTGGCAAAGTGGGCTTTCCTGTCCAAGAACGGTCTACTAGTATCAAACATACACTATGTGATCAAAGGTATCCGGACACCTGGCTGAAAATGACTTACAAGTTCGTGGCGCCCTCCACCGGTAACAGTAATGGTGTTCGCCCATCCTTAGCCTTGATGACAGCTTCCACTCTCGCAGGCATACGTTCAAACAGGTGCTGGAAGGTGTCTTGCGGAATGGCAGCCCATTCTTCACGGAGTGTTGAGTTGAGAAGAAGTATTGATGTCAGTCGGTGAGGCCTAGCACGAAGTCGGAGTTTCAAAACACAAAAGATGTTCTATACGGTTCAGGTCAGGACTTTGTGGAGGCCAGTCTATTACAGGTATGTCATTGTCGTGTAACCAGTCCGCCACAGGCTGTGCATTATGAACAGGTGCTCAATGGAGTTGAGAGATGCCATCGCCATCCCAGAATTGCGCTTCAACAGTGGGAAGCAAGAAGGTGCTTAAAACATCAATGTAAGCCTGTGCTGTGATAGTGCCACGCAAAACAACGGGGGATCCGAGCCCCCTCCAAGAAAAACGCGACCACATCATAACACCACCGCCTCCGAATTTTACTGTTGGCACTACATCCGCTGGCAGATGACGTTCACCAAGCATTCGCCGTATCCACACCCTGTCAATGGATCGCCACAGTTTATACCGTCATTCGTTACTCCACACAACGTTTCTCCACTGTTCAATCTCCCAATGTTTACGCTCCTTACGCCAAGCGAGGCGTCGTTTAGCATTTACCGGCGTGATGTATTGTTATGAGCAGCCACTCGACCATGAAATCCAAGTGTTCTCACCTCCCACCTAACTGTCATAGTACTTGCAGTGGATCCTGATGCAGTCTGGAATTCCTTTGTGATGGTCTGGATTGATGTCTGCCTATTACGACCCTCTTCAACTGTCGGTCAACAGACGAGGTCGGCCTGTACGCTTTTGTGCTGTACGTGCCCCTTCACTTTTCCACTTCACTATCACCCAATCACCTGACCACGTTCGAAGTCCGTGAGTTCCACGAACGCCCCATTCTTCTCTCTCACGACGTCCAATGACTACTGAGGTCGCTGAAGAGTACCTGGCAGTAGGTGGCAGCATCTAATAATTTGGGGATGTCCGGATACTTTTGATCACATAGTGTAGGTTATAATTTGAGGAAGAGTGTTCTGAGAATGTACATCTGGAGCACAGCATTTCATGGTAGCAATTCTGTCACCAACCTAAAGACGCCGGTAGGTTGGTATCGATACATGATACCACGCTTCTAAACCCACAGATCGATTTCTACCAAAGTTGGTACGCATATTACGTACTACGTGCAAATAAATACTGTTGGTATGAGAACCAGAAACCTTCTATTTAGGTGGGGGAGAGGGGGAGGGTGATAATGTGGAGAGAAAATGGGAGGAGGAAGAGATAGACAGACAGTAAGGAGGAAAGGCATAGGCACAAATATGGAGGAGAAGGAGGTGGAAAGGGGAGGGGGAAGTCAGAAATGGACAGAGAATGGGAACAGGAGGAGCTGGCAGGGAGAGGGGGAGAAGAGGATAGAAGGTGTGAGGAGTCAGGGGGGACAGCAGTGGGAGATGGAGAAGGACAGAGAGAAGGGGGTATTCGGTAGTCAGAGAGAGAGAGGTAGGAGCAGATGGACTGGTAGAACTCGAATAAGTACATACCTGGGCAACTATAAATATGATATCAGTGTTTCAGGGCTCTACAATAATGGGAGCTGTAACCGCAGTATCGTTACCGTTTGAACGGTAGTTTGATATTGACAATGCTATCGTGAAATAATACCTAAATACTAGATGTTCGACTACAAAAGATACCCGTAGCTTGCAGAGTGTTTAGTAGGAAAAGACTGATAAATACAGGGTGTTACAAAAAGGTACGGCCAAACTTTCAGGGAACATTCCTCACACACAAATAAAGAAAAGATGTTATGTGGACATGTGTCCGGAAACGCTTAATTTCCATGTTGGAGCTCATTTTAGTTTCGCCAGTATGTACTGTACTTCCTCGATTCACCGCCAGTTGGCCCAATTGAAGGAAGGTAATGTTGACTTCGGTGCTTGTGTTGACATGCGACTCATTGCTCTACAGTACTAGCATCAAGCACATCGGTACGTAGCATCAACAGGTTAGTGTTCATCACGAACGTGGTTTTGCAGTCAGTGCAATGTTTACAAATGCGGAGTTGGCAGATGCCCATTTGATGTATGGATTAGCACGGGGCAATAGCCGTGACGCGGTACGTTTGTATCGAGACAGATTTCCAGAACGAAGGTGTCCCGACAGGAAGACGTTCGAAGCAATTGATCGGCGTCTTAGGGAGCACGGAACATTCCAGCGTATGACTCGCGACGAGGGAAGACCTAGAACGACGAGGACACCTGCAATGGACGAGGCAATTCTTCGTGCAGTTGACGATAACCCTAATGTCAGCGTCAAAGAAGTTGCTGCTGTACAAGGTAATGTTGACCACGTCACTGTATGGAGAGTGCTACGGGAGAACCAGTTGTTTCCGTACCATGTACAGCGTGTGCAGGCACTATCAGCAGCTGAGTGGCGTCCACGGGTACACTTCTGCGAATGGTTCATCCAACAATGTGTCAATCCTCATTTGAGTGCAAATGTTCTCTTTACGGATGAGGCTTCATTCCAACGTGATCAAATTGTAAATTTTCACAATCAACGTGTGTGGCCCGACGAGAATCCGCACGCAGTTGTGCAATCACGTCATCAACGCAGATTTTCTGTGAACGTTTGGGCAGGCATTGTTGGTGATGTCTTGATTGGGCCCCATGTTCTTCCACCCACGCTCAATGGAGCACGTTATCATGATTTCATACGGGATATTCTACCAGTGCTGTTAGAACATGTGCCTTTACAAGTACGACACAACATGTGGTTCATGCTCGATGGAGCTCCTGCACATTTCAGTCGAAGTGTTCGTACGCTTCTCAACAACAGATTCGGTGACCGATGGATTGGTAGAGGCGAACCAATTCCATGGCCTCCACGCTCTCCTGACCTCAACCCTCTTGAGTTTCATTTATGGGGGCATTTGAAAGATCTTGTCTACGCAACCCCGGTACCAAATGTAGAGACTCTTCGTGCTCGTATTGTGGACGGCTGTGATACAATACGCCATTCTCCAGGGCTGCATCAGCGCATCAGGGATTCCATGCGACGGAGGGTGGATGCATGTATCCTCGCTAACGGAGGACATTTTGAACATTTCCTGTAACAAAGTGAAGCCACGCTGGTGCGTTCTGTTGCTGTGTGTTTCCATTCCATGATTAATGTGATTTGAAGAGAAGCAGTAAAATGGGCTCTAACATGGAAAGTAAGCGTTTCCGGACACTTGTCCACATAACATATTTTCTTTCTTTGTGTGTGAGGAATGTTTCCTGAAAGTTTGGCCGTACCTTTTTGTAACACCCTGTATAAGGTAAAATCGATCGAAATAGCAATTGTGCAAGTTCTGTAGTCGCTGTGCCAGTGTCATCAAAAGGCTTTATGAAAATAAATAAATAAATAAAAATTTAAATAAAAGAACAGTCGATAGGACTACAGAAGGTACAGCTTCTATTTGTCTTTCGTTATTGCCACTGGAGCAGTCTTTGTAATGGACCAAGCAAAAAAATAGTGGTGTAGAGTTCTTACTGTCACTGCCATAAGCTATTACAGAAACGAAGTCGAATGGAAACACCTTTCAGTCATCTAAATTTCTAATTGTTATTTATTGAGGAACCAGTTTCGGCGCTACATTGCGCCATCTATGTTCAAAAAATGTGTGTTAAATCTTACGGGACTTAACTGCTAAAGTCATCAGTCCCTAAGCTTACACACTACTTAACCTAAATCATCCTAAGGACAAAAACAGACACCCATGCCCGAGGGAGGACTCGAACCTCCACCGGGACCAGCCGCACAGTCCATGACTGCACGGCCTTAGACCCCTCGGCGCCGTCTATGGTCCCCTTGACCGACTTGCAGGTACATTCCCACCTCTGGTCCAGTCAAAATAGGAGCCAGAGATCACTGACCGGTATCCGTAGATTTTTGGTAAACGATCTCATCGAACTTCACTTGCCGACTGTTAGACAAACAGAAAAGTTATCAGATTTTGACTCTTCCTCCAAGTCCGGGCTGAATGTCGGAAAGTGACGTATTTAGAACTAACCGCTGCACATCACCGCCGGTGAGCTGTGAGGTAAGACAGACGGTGGGCCGTGGCCGGCCGGCAGGCGCGGCTGCAGCCTCCAGCGCCGCGTCGCCTTGGCTTAGTTTCGCGGCTGCTGCGCCGCCAGGTTCTCGCCGTATCTCGGACACAGTCCCTTGTTTTGACCGGAAGTAGGCCAGATGAGGCGAGGCGGGGCGGGGTGGGAGGACCTTGCAGTTGGGGCCCGCGGCGGAGGCTGCGCCTGAGGCCGCCGCCGGCCGAATTACACAGCCAGACGTCCCGGCCTGGTCCCCTAGCGACGCCTCGCCACGCCACTCCACACCACACCAGCTGACAACCGATCACTTCTCCCCACAGCAGCCATCCGGTCCAGCCTGGCATTCCTCCTACGACCTTCTGTCTCTTCACAAGGGAGACGTCTAACCAAAATGGTCTGGAAACAGCTAACGAATATTACCAACATCGTACACTATTTGAAGAAATGCAGATGATAAACGGGTATTCATTGCACAAATATATTATACTAGGACTGACATGTGATTACATTTTCACGCAATTTGGATACATAGATCCAGATAAATCAGTACCCAGAACAACCACCTCTGGCCGTAATAACGCCTTGATAAGCCTGGGCATTGAGTAAAACAGAGCTTGGATGGCGTCTACAGGTACAGTTGCCCATGCAGCTTCAACACGGTACCACAGTTCATCAAGACTACTGACTGCCGTACTGTGTCGAGCCAGTTGCTCGGCCACCATTGACCAGACGTTTTCAATGGGTGAGAGATCTGGAGAATGTGCTGGCCAGTGCAGCAGTCGAACATTTTCTGTATCCAGAAAGGCCCGTACAGGACCTGCAACATGCGGTCGTGCATTATCATGCTGAAATGTAGGGTTTCGCAGGGATCGAATGAAGGGTGGAGCCATGGGTCGTAACACATCTGACATGTCCACTGTTCAAAGTGCCGTCAATGCGAACAAGAGATGACCGAGAAGTGTAACCAGTGGCACTCCATACCATCACGCCGGGTGATACGCCAGTATGGCGATGACGAATACACGCTTCCAATGTGCGTTCACCGCGATGTCGCCAAACACGGATGCGACCATCATGATGCTGTAAACAGAACCTGGATTCATCCGAAAAAATGACGTTTTCCCATTCGTGCACCCATGTTGAGTACACCATTGCAGGCGCTCCTGACTGTGATGCAGCGTCAAGGGTAACTGCAGCCATGGTCTCCGAGCTGATAGTCCATGCTGCTGCAAACGTCGTCGAACTGTTCGTGCAGATGGTTGTTGTCTTGCAAACGTCCCCATCTGTTGACTCTGGGATCGAGACGTGGCTGCACGATCCGTTACAGCCATGCGGATAAGATGCCTGTTATCTCGACTGCTAGTGATACGAGGCCGTTGGGATCCAGCACAGGGTTCCGTATTACCCTCCTGAACCCAGCGATTCCATATTCTGCTAACAGTCATTGGATCTCGACCAACGTGAGCAGCAATGTCGCGATACGATAAATCGCAATCGCGATAGGCTTCAACCCGACCTTTATCAAAGTAGGAAACGTGATGGTACGCATTTCTCGTCCTTACACGAGGCATCACAACAACGTTTCACCAGGCAACGCCGGTCAACTGCTGTTTGTGTATGAGAAATCGATTGGAAACTTTCCTTTGTCAGCACGTTGTAGGTGTCGTCACAGGCGCCAACCTTGTGTGAATGCTCTGGAAAGCTAATCATTTGCATATCACAGCATCTTTTTCCTGTCGGTTAAATTTCGCGTCTGTAGCACGTTATCCTCGTGGTGTAGCAATTTTAATGGCCAGTAGTGTACATATATTTGACGATGCTGGTGCTGATCCTGCATTTAACATTTGACGATGCCACTATGCCTGCAGTACATTAGCACTTTGTTGTTATAAAACAGATCTGATGATGGTCATTATAGACCGAAACCGGTAATCTGTTAAAAAAAGGTTGTGACCATAGACGTAAATTAAAGGAAACTTGTAACAACTGTGTGTTACATCAGAACTCGAATCCAGGACATTTCATTTTCTCTGGAAAGTGCTCTAGCAACTGAGATACGAAGCACGACAGCTTGGAAGGTTGGAGAAGCGCAGGTATGAAGCTGTGTCGTGATCCGTTCTTAAAACTATTCTGCAACAGCCTCCATTATTCCTGCCGCTCACAAGATTATCTCATTTTGCGTGTTACTCTTTATACTATAGCAGTTGAAACTGTGGTATTTCATCTGCTGCCACCAGTGGCATCAAACCAGTCAGGAGACTGATGACACACACACACACACACACACACACACACCTGGCAGGCGTTTCGTATTCATAAATTCATTTATAGAGATGTCAATAGACACCGTCTACATACAGGTTGATTTAGTTGTCCCTACTGTTTCAGCCGCCCCTCCTGATAGGGTCTATGCAACCCACAACATCTTCAAAAAACATTCACCAGATTTTAATATTCTCTTGCTTGCTACATGGAAACTATTGGTCCAACATAAAAAGTAGGCAGGGCCTTTTTATAGGAAACTGGATGTGATTAAAGTTTGTACTGGGATACGTTCTCACTGGAGGCGCAAGTTATTCAAGATAAAAGCTTTTGAATGTCATTTTTGTGTAATTTTCTTGAATAATTCGAAAAATATGGCCCCCTTGAATAATTCGAAAACTACAGCCTCTAGTGGAAACGTGTCCCACTACAAAATTTAACAACATTACATTTCCTACAAAATGGTGCTGTTCATTTTTTCTTTAGGACTAACAGTTTGCGCATAGCTGGCGAGAGAATATAAAAATCTTGCCCATGGTATCTGAAGGTGACGTGGGTTTAAATGGTTCAAATGGCTCTAAGCACTATGGGACTTAACATATGAGGTTCCCTAGACTTAGAACTACTTAAATCTGACGAACCTAAGGACATCACACACATCCATGCCCGAGGCAGGATTCGAACCTGCGACCGTAGCAGCGGTTCCGGACTGAAGCGACCAAAACCGCTCGGCCACAGCGACCGGCGTGATGTGGCTTGCATGAAACCCATGGGTATGGGCAGTTGAATCAATCTGTACCTAGATGTCTCCAATTACGTGTTTGTCTGCTTGAGTCAGAAAGACAAAAGTGGAAGTCTTTATGTGGGTGTGTAGTAAGCAGAGGGGCAGCTATTAGAGCTGCACACTACGCAATGATCCACAACAAAGCATCATGTTGAGAGTGTGCTGTACTGTAAGAGAGTTTGTTTCTGACAGACTTAATACATTGGATAACAAACAGCACGAATGTCTCAGAATTATACAGATGGTAAAGGATATTGAGGTGGGCACCGTGACATAAAGGACTAACGGTCCTTTTAGTCATCATTGCCAAAAGAAAACTACACGTCTTGGTAACAACTTGAGCTCATAGCAACTGTTCACAATGACGACCGCCAGTCTCCGCACCTGAATTTTAAACATAAGCTACTGAGAGTATTTCGATACCTAATCAAAAAACGTGTCAAACTGTGCATTAAGGAAAATGTTAGTCTTCTATGTATTGTATTGTATTGTATTGTATCGATGTTAACCGGGGACCTAGAAACGAAGGAGAGGCTCCGTCCCTGCCGCAGCCGCAGTGGTCCGCAACCCCACGAAGACTACCGCAGTCCACTTCACCCCTCCGCCACCCCACACCGAACTCAGGGTTATTGTGCGGTTCGGCCCCCGGTGGATCCCCCAGGGAACGTCTCACACCAGATGAGTGTAACCCCTATGTTTGCGTGGTAGAGTAATGGTGGTGTACGCGTACGTGGAGAACGTATTTCTGCACCAATCGCCGACGTAGTGTAACTGAGGCGGAATGAGGGAGCCATCCCCCATTCGCCGAGGCAGATGGAAAACCGCCTAAAAACCATCCACAGACTGGCCGGTTCACCGGACCTTGACCCAAATCCGCCGGGCGGATTCGTGCCGGGTACCAGTTGCTCCTTCCCTCCAGGAAAAATGTTAGTCTTACTACTAACATAACTGAATTACATAAAAACGTCCTCAAGGGATACCAAAATTTGACTTTCAAAGTAAAAAAAGTCCCCGATGAATTACTTTTCAATTAGACAGCGCCCGCTCGATGTAATACAAAAAAATGGTTCAAATGGCTCTGAGCACTATGGGACTCAACTGCTGAGGTCATTAGCCCCCTAGAACTTAGAACTAGTTAAACCTAACTAACCTAAGGACATCACAAACATCCATGCCCGAGGCAGGATTCGAACCTGCGACCGTAGCGGTCTTGCGGTTCCAGACTGCAG
Organism: Schistocerca piceifrons; assembly: GCF_021461385.2. Taxonomy (NCBI): domain Eukaryota; kingdom Metazoa; phylum Arthropoda; class Insecta; order Orthoptera; family Acrididae; genus Schistocerca; species Schistocerca piceifrons. Next base: position 724,439,790 of record NC_060141.1, read on the forward strand.
CGCCTTGAACCGCACGGCCACTTCGGCCGGCGATGTAATACAGAGACGACAACCGACTGTGTTACAGATGTCATCATATTTCCGGTCAAATTATATCAGCTTTTTTAAATTGATGAACACTGATTTCAGTGACAGCTATTTTTTTTTTTTTCAAGCAAATCAGCGAGTGTCCTTTTTTGGTCATTGTATTATGAAGTACTGCGTCACGACCTCGCTCTCGGTGAATCATTAAAGGCTAATAGTAGAAAAGGAAAAGAACAGGAACTAGTTAGACCCCGTCACCTTCGTGGAGAATGCTAGAGTGTCCTTGGGTCTGTTATGTCCTGAGGCGAACAGGATTCCGGATACCTTCCCTCGCCACAGTTAATTGATGTACTCAGCAGAACTGGATTTTTTCGGATTTGAACGACGCGTGTAGTCTCGCTGTTACTGTTGCATTCGATGGCGAGAACCACAGCTACGTGCACCTGCTCCTTTACTTTTAAACTTGATGGTACCATCATCTGAGAGCAATTGCTGTCTCGGGCTCACTTCACGGCCAGTAAGGTCATGGATCGTTATTCAGATAGCTCTCAATTAACTATCAAATGAGCTCCGACTTGATATGCCTGTGCCCATCTCTTAGAGGTCTGATGTATCTCTTAACGAACGAGACTTCCGGGTTAACAAGTCACTCTCTTTCTGCCGACGGCCTTGTCAAAGAAGCCTAAGAGCGGAAAGAGATTCAGGACACTATCTTGTCCCTGGGATGGGAAATTGCCCCTAAAGGCGGAAGAAACAGCAATGAGCAACGACATGAAGATGTAGAAGGCACTGGAAACCACTATATTTTTAAAAAAAGGTACATAATGTGTATCCACAGGACAAGAGGTTTGTAACTCAAAAAGTGTCATGACGGTCTTTCCACTGGCAAAAGATTCCGGAATAGTCCCTCATCCGGATCTCCGGGAGGGGTCTACCAAGGGGGAGGCGGCCATGAGAAAAACATGGAATAGTCAACGAAAGGGTAACTACTAGCAGGGGTGTGGAATGTTAGAAGCATGAATGTGGTAGGGAAACTAGAAAATCTAAAAAGGGAAATGCAGAGGCTCAATCTAGATGTAGTAGCGGTCAGTGAAGTGAAATAGAAAGAAGAAAAGGATTTCTGATCAGATGAGTATAGGGTAATATCAACAGCAGCAGAAAATGGCGTAACGAGCGTAGGATTCGTTATGAACAGGGAGGTAGGGCAGAGAGTGTGTTACTGTGAACAGTTCAGTGACAGGGTTGTTTTTATCCGAATCGACAGCAAACCAACAACAATAGTCCAGGTATACATGCTGACCTCGTAAGCTGAAGTTGAAGAGAGAGGGAAAGTATATGAGGATATTGGAAGGGTAATATAGCACGTAAAGGACGATGAAAATCTAATAGTCATGGGGGTCTGGAATGCAGTTGGGGAAGGAGTAGATGAAAAGGTTACAGGAGAATGTGGGCTTGGGATAATGAATAAGAGATTTGAAAGACTAATTGAGTTCTGTAACAGATTCCAGCTAGTAATAGCTAGTTATCTGTTCAAGAATCACATCAGGAGGAGGTATATTTCGAAAAAGCCAGGTAATAAAGGAAGATTTCAGTTGGATTATATAATGATAAGACAGAGATTCAGAAATCAGATTCTGCATTGTAAGGTGTACCCAGGAGCATATATAGACTCAGACCACAATTTAGTAGTGATGAAGAGTAGGCTGAAGTTTAAGAGACTAGTCAGAAAGAATCAATACGCAAAGAAGTACTAAGGAATTACGAGATGCGCTTGAAGTTCTCTTGGGCTATAGATACAGCAATAAGGAAGAGCTCAGTAGGCAGTGCAGCTGAAGAGGAATGGATATCTCTAAAATGGGCAATCACAGAAGCTGCAAAGGAAAACAAAGATACAAAGCAGGTAACAGCAAAGAAACCATGGGTAACAGAAGAAATACTTCAGTTGATCGATGAGAGCGGGAAGTACAAAAATGTTCAGGGAACTTCAGGAATACAGAAATACTTGGGGGTAAATGGCAACAGAACAACTATTCACGCTGATGAGTAGAATGTATCGGTCTGACTACATACCACTTGACTTTCGAAAAAATATCACCCACACAATTCCGAAGACTGCAAGAGCTAACAAGTGCGAGAATTATCGCACAATCAGCTTAACAGGTCATGCATCCAAGTTGCTTACAAGAATAACATACAGAAGGGTGAAAAATAAAATTGAGGACGTGTTAGGTGACGATCAGGTTGGCTTTAGGGAAGGTAAGGTACCAGAGATGCAATTCTGACGTTACGGTTGATAATGGAAGCAAGATTAAAGAAAAATCAAGACACGTTCATAGGATTTGTCGACCTGGAAAAAGCGTCCTACAATGTAAAATGGTACAAGATGCTCGCAATTTTGAGAGAGAAAAGGGTAAGCTATAGAGACGGGTAATATATAAGATGTACAAAAGCAAAGAGCAAATAATAAGAGTGGAGGACCAAAAACGAAGTTTTCGGATTGGAAGGGTGTAAGACGGGATGTAATATTTCGCCCCTACTTTTCAATCTGTACATCGAAGAAGCAATTATGGAATTAAAAGAGAAGATCAGGAGTGAAATTAAAATTCTAGGTGAAAGGATATGAATGATGCAATTCGCAGATGACATTGCTATCCTGAGTGAAAGTGAAGGAGAATTACATAATCTGCTTAATGGAATGAACAGTCTAATGAGTACAGAATAAGGATTGAGAGTAAATCGAAGAAAGACGAAAGAAATGAGAAGTAGCAGAAATGAGAACAGCGAGAAACTTAACACCAGAATTGACGGTTACGGAGCAGATGAAGTTAAGGAATTCTACTATCTAGGCAGCAAAATAACCAATGATGGACGGAGCAAGGAGGACGTAAAAAGCAGACTCGCACTGGCAAAAAGGGCATTCCTGGCCAAGAGAAGTCTATCAAACATAGGGCTTAATCTGCTGAATCGGAGAGCAACGGAATATGTGGAAAACACTAAAAAGGTGAAGGAACAGGAAGGTAGAACATCTGTTAAGACATGACCGAGTGACTTCCATGGCACTGAAAGGAACTGTAGAGGGCAAAAACTGTAGAGAAAGGCGGAGATAAGAATGTATCCAGCAAAAAAAAATGAGTACTTAGGTTGCAAGTGTTGCTCTGATATGAGAAGTGTGGCACAGGAGAGAAATCCCTGGCGGGCTGCATCAAACCAGGCAGAAGACTGATGAGTCAAAAAGAAAGCAACTAATTAGAACTTAAGAAATAAAAGGATTTAACGACCCGTCGATGCACCGTTCACTAAAAACGGAGAACTGATACGAATAGGATGAGGTGAGCAGAAGGAATGTAGGAAGAGAAAAAAACACGAATGGAGGGACAGGGTTTTGAACATATGTCCTCGACAACACGAAATGGGAAAATCAGAGGAAAGAACTTGGTATTTTATTAGAAAAACCAACCTTTAGTCGACATGCACTTGTACTCCTTAAAGTGGCGACTATATTCTACGTCTTTCTTCGAACAAAATCCATTGCATATGCTATTCAGTTGTCATGGGGCAAAGGAAGTGAATGCAACTACAGAAAAGAGGCTAATATTCTCCCTAGTGTCAAGGCGGGCTACGACAACGTATATAGAAACAGTAAAATCCTCAACGTCAACTTCAATTCGTCTATAATGTTAGGTCGCTTCTACGTCCTAATTAAACAACAATATTTTGAATAACAAGAAAGTTTATAAATAATACAAAGTAACTATCTGAACCTGTCATTATGTTGAAACGAAATAGTTACATAGAAAATATGGTAATCAGGTGATACGGCTGTTACAGCATTCATATCCTCGAGCGTATCCTGCTTGTGTATCGGATGTGGTTGGTCGGTAGCTTTTTTCAGCGTTATTTTCATTAAGATGCTGACTATGAGCTTAGCAGATAATTAGAACGTTGAAATTAAATTAGCAGGTGACCTAGTGAAAAAGCACGGAAATTTTACTAAAATTCTTCTTGGAATCCTACTCTCTGTCTAGACAGAGAGCAGGATAGACAGATAACAGAGAGACAGCGTTAACGCTACTTGTTAACGTTACTTGTTCACCCTTTGGTAATTAACGTTCACTATCGATAAAATTCCATTAGAAGTAGTGACAGCCTTGGGAGAGCCAGGACTAACGAAACTCTACCATCTGGTGAGCAAGATGTATGAGACAGGCGAAATTCCTCAGACTTCAAGAAGAATATAATAATTCCAAATCCAAAGAAAGCAGGTGTTGAGAGATGTAAAAATTACCAAACTATGAGTTTAATAAGCCATGGCTGGAAAATACTAACACGAATTCTTCACAGACGAATGGAAAAACTGGTAGAAGCCAACCCCGGGGAAGATGAGTTTGGATTACGTAGAAATGTTGGAACACGTGAGGCAATATTGACCCTACAACTCATCTTAGAAAATAGATTTAGAAAAGGAAAACCTACGTTTCTAGCATTTGTAGACTTAGAGAAAGCTTTTGACAATGTTGACTGGAATAATCTCTTTCAAATCCAGAAGGTGGCAGGGGTAAAATACAGGGAGCAAAAGGCTATTTACAATTTGTACAGAAACCAGATGGCAGTTATAAGAGTCGAGGGACATGAAAGGGAAGCAGTGGTTGGGAAGGGCGTGAGACAGGGTTGTAGCCTATCCCCGATGTCATTCAATCTGTATATTGAGCAAGCAGTAAAGTAAACAAAGGAAAAATTTGGAGTAGGAATTAAAATCCATGGAGAAGAAGTAAAAACTTTGAGGTTCGCCGATGACATTGTAATTCTGTCAGAGACAGCAAAGGACCTGAAAGAGCAGCTGAACGGAGGGTCAATGTCTTGAAAAGAAGATATAAGATGAACATCAACAAAAGCAAAACGAGGATCATTGACTGTAGTCGAATTAAATCGGGTGATGCTGCGGGAATTAGATTAGGAAATGAGACACTTAAAGTAGTAAATGAGTTTTGCTATTTGGGGACCAAATAACTGATGATGGTCCAAGTAGAGAGGATATAAAATGTAGACTCGCAATGGCAAGGAAAGCGTTTCTGAAGAAGAGAAATTTGTTAACTTCGAGCATAGATTTAAGTGTCAGGAAGTCGTTTCTGAAAGTATTCGTATGGAGTGTAGCAATGTATGGAAGTGAAGCATGGACGATAAATAGTTTAGACAAGAAGAGAATAGAAGCTTTCGAAATGTGATGCTACAGCAGAATGCTGAAGATCAGATGGGTAGATCACATAACTAATGAGGAGGTATTGAATAGAATTGGGGAGAAGAGGAGCTTGTGGCACGACTATAGGAAGGGATCGGTTGGTAGGGCATATTCTGAGGCATCAAGGTGTCACCAATTTAGTATTGGAGGGCAACATGGAGGGTAAAAATCGTAGAGGGAGACCAATGGATGAATACACTAAACAGATTCAGAAAGGTGTAGGTTGCAGTAAGTACTGGGAGATGAAGAAGCATGGAGAGCTGCATCAAACCAGTCTCTGGACTGAAGACCACAACAACAATCGATAACTTCTGACGCTGGACACAAAGCGGTCCTACGTTGTATTAGTGCCTTGAAAATGAGGGGGAGTTCACTTGTCGAAATCCCGCCAGTTGTCGAAGACTTCACCCGTCAGCATTCCATTCCTTGGTGGGGTCCCAGTGTATGTGGCAGGACATGTCCACGTACAGGTAACGCAATTACAGGCCAGTGGTTTGTGGCCTGGGCGCGGAGCTGACGCCCGATAGCGTCCCCAGTACAGTTTCATCGGGTTCAGGCCTCGCGGATTTAGTGGCCAAGACTTCAACGTTAATTCCTAATCATGCTCCTAAAACCACTGTAGCACGACTCTCGACGACAGGTGTCCGGCAGGAAGATGCCATCGACGTCGGGGGGGATGGTGAGCTGACGATCCGCAATAATGTATACGTGGTCCGCATGTGACTATGACGGAAGCCAAGAATAATGTCCCTCACGACACACTACTGCCCATACCGGCCTGGTTTAGTAGCGTTGTGCGTGTTTCGAGTAGCCGTTCGCCTGGATAATGGCCGGCCGGAGTGGCGGAGCGGTTCTAGGCGCTTCAGTCTGGAACCGGTACGGTCGCAGGTTCGAATCCTGCCTCGGGCATGGATGTCCTTAGGTTAGTTAGGTTTAAGTAGTTCTAAGTTCTAGGGGACTGATGACCTCAGAAGTTAAGTCCCATAGTGCTCAGAGCCATTTGAACCATTTGAACCTGGATAATGGCGTACCGGATACGCTCAGCGACCTAATGTAGCAATAAAGCAGATTCGCCCAGAATGGTTTCCACTGGTCGACAGTCCAAATACGATAATCACATGCACCCTGTAATCCTAACTGACGACGTCGTAAGGTCAAGATGAGAACAAGTATGGGTCCTCTGCCTGGGAGCTCCTTGTTCGGTTGTGTGCTCCGAAACACTGTTACTTGCACTCTGCCATTAGAGCCACAAAGACCCTTTTATGCTGACTGGACGCAGCTGCGACCTCCATGTGCTGGTATGAGCACTCCTTGCCACTTCTCGTGGTTAGGCCGTCGTTCATTTACTCTCCATCGATGTTCAAGACACCAGCACGGAAAGAAGCAAACGGCTTCGCCGACATGCTCGTTCGTGGGCGCTGGACCGTAACAACCTACCCTTTGTCAAAGTCATGTAAGTCAGTGGATTTCTGCTTTTGCGTCCTTTATATTCATGAGAATAGTTCCCTATTTGTCTTTGATCCGCTTATATTCATTACAGCGTCACGCGCCTACAAGGCCACAAGCGCGACTTTCAGTCTTTCGGTGGGCCGTAATCAGTGGCGACTCGTGCTTATTTTCTTTGGCGGGGCCCAGATGAAAAGTCAACAAATTTTACAACGGAACTGTTCAGAATTGTTGTCACTTTTGTCATTTATGATACTTTGTACTTACTGGAATTAAGGAAAACGTAGAAGGGAGGACCCACCAATATAACTTCTTTCTTCGCACAGCCTGTTTATTTAACAATACATAACCATAAAATTTTCATTAGCATAAGGAACAAATTTGCAAAATTCTTTTGACCTTAAAACTTAACTCGAATGAGCTTTTGCTAAAGAAATCTGAAGTGCTGTATTGCAAAACGACAAACAATATGACAATAATTACAAGACGTCCGGACTTGCAGCCCGCCCGTTATCGGACGAAACAGCGGTGTTTACTACCGCGCTGGACACAGTCTGTCTTATTAAATTCCCATGAGCAACACATGAAAGCTATATAAGCACCTGCAATCACAAGAGTGATTCAAGTATCCAAAACAGATGACGTAACTTTTAATTTGAAAGCTATATGTCGAAAGGTTCGGGGTTAAGATGCGCACCTGTGCTTAAAGGTTAAACAGATTAGGAAACAATATGACAATGATAAGGCTTACTTCAAAGCAACCAACCTCTTAATTTCAATCGGCAACCAAGGTGCGACTGGATCCCATCCCGTCCCTTCTGACAATTTTATTTTGATAAAAGCCCGGATGTCAGCTGGCTGTAATATTTTGAAAGTTAAACTGGTTGTCAGTTATTAAGACCCCTCTGAAGGAACGTCTTAAAACATTACTTGTGAACACATATGACAAGAGAAATCACTCGGTGGAACCCCATGATCCAGCTAAAATACACCAATAATGACCCGGTCTTTCAAACACAGCAACGAACAGCCTAGTATAACTGGTTGTTTAGATTATAACCAATGACTCAGAAACGCAATTACAATCAATGAATTGGACCGGTTAATATTGAATTGAACCGGTTAATATCTAAGTCTAACCACAAGGTCCCTCTTTGTTTAACGGCGACCTGTACCTTAGTACAACGGTTCCGTCTGTATTTACGACCAGGAGCTGGTTCATTACAACATTAATGATCGGGTACAACCAGAAAGGAAAGGCAATATAATAGCGGGACAGATTTTCAAACGACAGCTAGTGTCTTAGTACAATACTACGGCCTCTATTTACGACCAAAGAACCGACCGAGTAGAACTCTGAGGGTTGGCTACAAGCCAGAAAATAATAACAAGGGTAGGGAGACAACCACAGAAATCACCACGAGGATTACAGAATGTTACTCGACTTTATCAGCAAGCAGTTCCATGAAGCCACGGTGCGTCGCGGCGGTTACTGAATGGTGCCGATGATAGCCAGGTACAAGAGGACAGCAAGTACACGAATGCTGCCAACCAGCCGACGGAATGTCGACCTGCTGGTTATAGTCGAAGATGGCCCCGGTGAGGTACTCCGGTATCTTCGCTCTGCGCAGACCGTCCATGCGGAGCTCGTGGTTTCGCCCTCTCGAACCTCGTGACCACCTCTTGTCGCGACGCTACCGCCAAACTTCGTGCCTCGCTTCCGGGCCAGCGAACCCCGTATATATATCGGCAAGCAAAGACCTTCTAAGGGCACAACCCATAGATACCAACTCTTCCTCGTAGATATTGGCAACGGGGCCGCAAGAGGGATAGTCGATACTAAACCTGAGCCAGTGGCGCCAGACAGAAGTCAGCTAACTCAATGGCACCACAGCTCAATGTATCTCAGAGGAAAGGAATCTTTCAACAGGTTTCTTCCCCTTAGAAAATCACAGTATAATGACAAACTGAATTATGCACGTAATATCTGTTGTTTCGTCTACTTGCACAGAGACAAAAGTGGCAGTATTTATCTCTTAAATCAGTTCTACAATGTAAACTTCATACTTCATACTTCAAGGTGTCTAAAAGCTGATTCTGTACAATGTGTGACGTATATTTGCAGATGGAAGTACCAGAGCTGTTTAAGTGGTCGTCTGACCCACTGTCAAGATTTCCTAGAAGAGACAGTAAATGTGAGAATCCGCCATGGTTCGCTGATTCCTGTTTTTCTTCAGGACCCTTAATGCTAACTCATGGTTCCAGAAAATATTAAGCACTCTACTACTCTTTTTAGTATGCATCTGTTCTTCGTACTAGTTCATTATCTTTCTGAATTTACATTTTTATGCGCTGACTCAATCTGAGCAGCAATGTTCATGATGCCAAACTTTTTGTATTTAAAAGCATTTTCTAAACATACTTCGCTTTCCTCGTGTGTCTCAATTCGTTCACTAAAATGATTTAGATCCTTACAGCCGACTGTTGGCCACAATGCTTCACCACCAAATAACAAACAATAAAAATTAAATAAGTTCACTCACTGTTAAGAATGACTTTTTACATAACTATGTGTTGCAGAATGTTCATCTTTCATCGAAACTTTTCGTTGATGTGTGCCTAACGGTTAAATTTGTCCTTTCTCTTCCATGCTTAATAAACTAAATGGCGTTTATAGCAAACAATCTGCTTTGTTCATTTTAAAATCACTCTGATAATACTCCAGTTTCAACCACGCAGCTCAAGAATACAGAATATTACGGATAGATGGTCCCATTTCCTGTCTGCGACATTTTCCATTGACAAACGGCAACAGGGGGAAAATGAATGCAAATGGCTCTGAGCACTATAGTACTTAACATCTGAGGTCACCAGCCCCCTAGAACTTAGAACTACTTAAACCTAACTAACCTACGGACATCACACACATCCATGTCCGAGGCAGGATTCGAACCTGCGACCGTAGCAGTCGCGCGGTTCCGGACTTCGCGCCTAGAACCGCTCGGCCACCGCGGCAGGCAAAATGAATGCATTAATGCACTTAAAGGTAACTAAAGGTAGGTGTATAAACTGATTAAGGTGAAAATTCTGGCTACGGACCCAAGCCGACTGGCTGCAAGCAATGTGTAGAGATGCGGACAGGTCGGCGTGTGGTAACAAAACAGAGAGAGCAGTGTCCGCGGGGGTGCGGGGAAAGATGTGTAGTCGTGAGCTGATCCATTCACTAGCTCCCCACGAGGTGACCGCAAGCTATGCTATGGCTAGGGGCTAGGTGGAGAACGGGAAACAGCTTGCCAATATCCCTGTGACTGCAGTTTTATGAGTCAGGGGTGTGGATGGAATACGGTGCACCTGAAACTGACCCGTAGTGTTGGCTGCAACGTGTGGGGAAAGGATGTGTTGAGGGAGGAGTGAGGGAGGATTGGTGACAAGACCTAGCCCAGATACTGGCAGCTTTGAGGAACATCACGTGCTTCTGCAATGGATCAATGGAAACCGAGCATGATTACCTCTGATCTATATCACTCCTGCTAAACCAAAATCGTATCACATTCACACTGTTCACGTATTAGTTAAAAGATACACAGAATAAACTTATATCACAAAATTTCTGGTGGGACTGGGCCCTTCTGGATCTTAAGAATGAGCCACTGTTGGCAAGTTTTGTCTTGTTAGTGTCCATTTAACAAACAAGCTAAATATCGATAAATGAAAATTATGAGTAAATGTAAAGTACTGCATATAATTTCTAAAGATAATGACATAATATTTTCTTGATTCATAGCTTAATTTTATAGTGTCTTTGAAGTTCGGTCACAACGTTATTCTTCTCAAATACAGGAGCAATGTTGGAATAAAATTTTTTGTGTGATATTCTGTCTGGTTTATAGCCACCTTTAACGGTCTTGCGCGTCACCAACAATATCTGCGGTGTACTCAGGCCGATTGGTTATAAGGAATCCATTATTTTATAAGTTATGACGTTTGCTTTGGGCCATTATTTTGGGAATTTAGGAAAGTATATACAGTCTATAACTTTCCTGCACTACTGCGCCAGTTTTGCCTCAACTTCTGTAGTTGTCCCTCCTTGTTCGTTGTGCTATCAACAAAAGTAATCTCTCACACATCAGATGATGAAATACGGTTCCATGCCAAAACTCTCTTCTCCACATCCCTCTGCACTATTGTTTCAGTAGGTTGCAAATGTTTACGCTGCAACTGGTTATTTGGCTCTTGCCATACCAAAGTTCGTCGACCTGTTAAAGAAGTTTTCAGTTTTCTGTCAGTTGCAAATATAACATAACTCCAACCACTCACATCCATTGTTAACGTGGCCATTAGCCAACTGGAACCTTTTCCTCGGTACCGTTTGTTCACTTATGACTTTTTTTCTCTCATGTTTCTTCTCAGCACCATATTCTTGCAGCACTTAATCGAGGATTACGTTTAATTATCATTTTTAATACTCACGTTTATCTTTCATTTTCCTTCTTTGATTGGCCTTTCACGAAGAACAGAATCTACCTGACCCTCTTTGTAAAATCGTTTTCTAATAGTCCCTACCTTTATGCTGGGTACGTTCGGCAAACTAGAAAGATTTCTGTGACTACGATTTTCTCACTATGAAAGATGACGAGTTGTCTGTGTTAGGTCACCATGTTAGTCCCCATGCGTCCTGTTGCGACCTCGTAGAGACGGAAAGGTAACAAATGGTCAGCAGTCAATATCGTACCACACATGGACATATCTTTATACTAGGGAACGCAAGTCATGCTCTCACATGACTGATGACTAAAGAATCATTCCTTTTCGAGCGTTCTCAATTATTTCCAATAATATTTTTATTGAAACAAATGGTTGTAGCTCCGTCATAAGTAGCAATATAACTATCTTTTTTTATTTATTAATAGTGACTGTTTTCAGACACCATTCGTAAGTTTGACACATACATACGATAGCCTGTGCTCGAGTAAAACAAAAAAAAAGAGAAAAAACTGATCCTGCAGTGATCAAAGCGTCACTATGGTCGACTCAGCAACAATAAAACACATCACATAGGACGGACATTAGAGCGTGCTTCAAGTCCATAAATATTTTTATTGACATTTTGCTGCGATACAGTGACTCTTTGTCCTTAACAGCTCTATTTCTACTGATTGGGTCCATTTGTGTATGCACTTGCTATACAATCACTCAGCCGACATCGAAAATTAAAAAAAAAAAAAAAAAAAAACAGTGACTGACCGAATATTAGTGGCAGCCTCTGTATTATTTAGGTACAGTATTCTCTGCACTGTGATCTCTAAGAACGAATTTGACGTCAACAAAGATGATGAATACAAGCTGCCGTGGTCGTGGCTCACAGCCGTCGACCAACTTAACGAGCTGTTTGGGGCGCACGATAAATACAAACAATATTCAAGCAGCCGGTACAGTAGCGATACAATGACAATATTATACTGTATATGGGTGGTGTCTGTTCCTTCGAATGTGTCCGAAAGAACAGACGTCATTCTTGATCCCATATCCGTACATATACGTGACGAAATGAAATGAATTCTGGTGTCGGTCGCGATTGGACATTAAAATTAATTCAATGGCGACAAGTGAAGCAGGTTTCGAATCCGGATTTCCCGCTTCACGGGAGTGGTCGCCTTGACCGCTTCTGCTATCCGAAGCATGCCTTCCGTCCGATTCAAAGTCCCATCAAGCCCCACGATACTTACATAGCGCCCGCTGTCCACCATACTCACTGTTCACCGCATCACCCTGTATTTCCACAAGAGTTCAGGATAGATAATGGATCCGCACTGAAAGGGCCCTACGACCGTCAAGCCGGATAAGTTCGGAAGTTCCCGTTCCAATCTAGGATTTGTAAGGGGAGTGAGTACATAATATTCTGAATAGGAACCAATATCCGGAAACGTACTGTTTCCACGCTACAACCATTTGAAAACGTACTGGTAATGCGACGACTTTTACAAGTAGTTGATTAGGCGTAGCCCAGTACATCACTTGTTTTACAATTCCAGTCACTAACAGCCAAAGAAATTGCTCGTGTACTTCAACGTGATGCAGTACGGCCTCATATGATTTGGGTATGCGGTGTCTCCTTGTAGTATCACAGTAACGCTTACTGACGGTGAAGGTATCCTTTCTCGAATCCGTTGCGTAATTGTGCTAAAAACAGTATGCGACCGAGTGGGGCGTTGTCGAGAATGATCCTGATAAGGCCGACGGGCATCTCTTCCACTAGAGTGAGCATCGCCATTGAGAGGGATATGTCGGGGTATTCTGCGAAAGTGTACTCAACCATATTGCTCTAAGACTCTTAGTCACTTGAATTAGGCTCGAACCTGGTGCAGAGACAACACAGCCACCAAGTGATATCAGCCGATGCGACATTACCACCCCGCCGCCGTGACTACTCTGTCGCATACCTATCCAGCAAACATGTTTTTAAGCGACTGTAGCATGGAAACGGTACGTTTCCGGACATGGGTTCCTGTTCGGAATATTATGTACTCACTCCCCTCCTCAAGTTCTAGAAGTTTGTAACTGGATGTCGTTAGGGGCCTAAGTCATTGCATGCACCAGGCTCTAACACTAGGCGTAGCGTATCTCTTTATATATCCCGCGATTTTTTAATTTCCGTTTTTACTTATTGCCAACCGCGTGGGCTAGCCGCGCAGTTTAGCTTTGCCACGTTTCACGCGGCTCCACTCCCCCCCCCCCCCCCCCCCTTCCACCCCCGTCGGAGGTTCGAGTCGTCCATCGTGGGCATGGGTATCAGTTCAGTTTGTCCTTAGCGTATATTAGCTTAAGTTAGATTAAGTAGTGTGTAAACCTAGTAATCGATGACCTCAGCAGTTTGGTCCCATAGGAATTTACCACCACCAGTTATTGCCACGCCAAGCGGTCATTTCAGCTGGTGCTAGGTTCTAGGTTTGGAGTTTCTAGCCCCATCGCATTGTCTTCTGGTGAGTCACTATGGACCGTGCTACAGCTCCTGCGCCTTGTGGCCTCCAGGTACCCCTTTGACAGCTCTCCCCCATCACCGTTTCGTCTACGTACCGTTTCAGCAGGATGTCGAGACGAAGACCGTAGGCTTCTTTACTGTGTGTTGTCTTCACTGAAGCCGTTTCTATCGCCAAACATCACAGGTAGCAGGAAGAGAACCCTTCTACCACAGATTAATCGTTGATGTACAACGTAGTAAGCTTGCACGTTTGCACGTTTGTGCTCGGAAGGCGATATCTCTAAAACGATTAATATACAATATGAAACATGTAATAAGTATTTATTAATATAACACAAACAGATTGCTCAGCTCTGAGCGTTGAAGGGGCTTGGCAATGGAGTTCAAGTACTGTAACGTAATTTAAAATGAAGATTAACTAATCTAAAGATGTTCACCAAAGACTGCTTTATACAACAGATTCAATCTGATTGAAATATTTCACATCGCTTCACACTTATCAGTCGGCGTTTAACAGTTCGACGAGCTTTTGTTACCAACGACCGGAAATGTAGCGCAGAAGACCTATCTTAGAGCGTCCACGTGGCTTCGTTAACAGCGATGGGCGGAATAATCTTGCAACTGCGATGTCATTGTCGAAGGCAGTTCCGCGTATCAGCGTTCACTACGGCGGCTGACCAAAGCAGCGATACTGCGACTGTTTATCCCAAGATCTTACAGCGGAAGCATGGATTGGTTCCAAGCTATGAGGACATCCAGGCAAAGTCTGACTGAAACTCAGTGGTGCTGCCGTGTGACTGTAAACACATCGCTGTACACCTACTCTACACTGAGGTGACGAATGTCATGGGGGACCGCCTAGTATCGTGTCGGACCTCCTTTTGCCCGGCGTAGTACAGGTACTCGATATAGCATGGACTCAAAGCAAGTCGGTAGGAGTTCCCTACAGAAATATTGAGCCATGCTGCTGCTATAGCCGCCCATGAACTGACGTCTTCATGCGGCTCATGTCAGGCGATCTGGATGGCCAAATCATTCTGTCAAATTGTACAAAAAAAATGGCTCTGAGCACTATGGGACTCAACTGCTGAGGTCATTAGTCCCCTAGAACTTAGAACCAGTTAAACCCAACTAACCTAAGGACATCACAAACATCCATGCCCGAGGCAGGATTCGAATCTGCGACCGTAGCGGTCTTGCGGTTCCAGACTGCAGCGCCTTTAACCGCACGGCCACTTCGGCCGGCCTCAAATTGTACAGAGTGTCCTTTAAACCAATTGCGAAAAATTGCGACTCGGTGACATGTGTCATTGTCATCCATAAAAGTTCCATTGTTGTTTGGGAACATGAAGCCCACGAATGGCTGGAAATCGTCTCCATATGGCTGACCACAACCATGACCGCTTCAGTTGAAACGTAGGGCGCAGTCCATTCCATGTAAGCACAGCTCACTCCATTTTGGAGTCATCATCAGCTTACACAGTGCCTTGCTCACAACCTGGGTCAATGGGTTCGTGGGGTTTGCCCCACACTCGAACCCTTCCGTCACCTATTACCAACTGAAATTAGGACTAATTTGACCGTGCCGCAGTTTCTAGTCGTCTAGCGTCACCTGATATGGTCACGAGACCAGGAGCGGCGCTGCAGGCCATGTCGTGCTGTTAGCAAAGGCATTCGTGTCGGTCGTCTGCTGTCAGACGCCACTAATAGGTTGGGCGCAAATTGAGACGCTTATAGCGCGTGTGGTGCGACGCAGCGCAGCGCGTGTTTTTGTAACATCAGAGGTTCAAATGGGGCCGCGCAAATTGCGACGCGACGCGACTGGGACGCGACACGCGCCTGCGCCAGGTCGCGCGGCGTTGTGGTTGAGGCACAGTTTCTCGCCTCGCTAGCACCGTGGGAAATTTGAGGCGGGGAGCGGAAAAGTAGCACGGCCATATGCTCACATCGGAACAGCGCATATGAGCAGTGTTAATATTGCCCATACGATAAATTTTGCCTTACTGTGTACTGAATTTTATTGCCTTTGGGTAGTATTTCGTTTTTCGTCATTTAAACGCTCCAGCTTTCTTCGTTAGCACGTTACACTTTTCTGTTACTTATATGTGCATAGTTTTGTTTTGTTTTCTTCTGTCAAGAAAAATGTATACTTCAGTAACTGATGAGCCATTGGCCACTGGAATTGCACCATATTGCCTCCGCGATGTTTTCAGATCGCAAGAAGGGACAGAGGGTAGTGAATAAGGAAGCAAGGAATATTATAAAATCATGTGATTAAGAATCAAGGCAGGAAAATAAAGCAAGGTTATCTTCTCGCTGCCTAGTAAGCTAGCGTATCTGTACGATCTGTTACAAAAATTTAGAAAGAGATAATCTCCACAGATGTGATCCCTTTGTGCATCTGGTAAAAAGCGTCCAAAATCTGAAGTATAGAAGTTTCACTGTGATTACTCTGATATGGATGTAATAATGTAATACGACACACTGTACTACATGCATGTGAGCAACATATTTCCACTGCAAGCTAGAAACAGTCGAAAAGCAGTCACAAATAACAATGTTTTAATTGGTTCGCCGTAATGAGAAAAAGCATTTCAATTGTTGCATGGACATTATCAGCATTAATAAACTAATTATCCAACAACAGGCTACACAAATGAAGAAAATGGTCGGTATTATTACGAAAGTAGGAATATCCTAAAAGAGTGTTATGATTAGATATGTTTAATTTGTTGAAATGTGCTGCTGACAAAGGCAGATCTACTTTCATGACAATGTTTTTCGAACTCCATCTCACAAGGCACACATGGCTAGCTTGTGCATTCCTGTCGCGCGCATTATCCTTCGCTGCTGACAATACACTCACCATTGTGTTGTGTGACAGATCAATTATTTATTTTTCTCAGTAACAACTATTTTATTCGCGATCACGCATTGTCAGTTTGGCAAGCCCTAGGTGAGTAAACAGTATCTGACATGTGCCTATCATTCCGCCTGAAGGAACGCTCGTCACTATGTTAATACTGCTCAGATCAAGAGAAGGAATAAAATCCTTTGGTAAGTTTCCATTCCAGTCGCTCAGTGTTAACAATACGATCGGTTACGGGGATTCCACCAAAATTCCAACAGAATTGCCAATCTGTTTTTGTGTGAGTTGTTAACTTTTTCTCATTCGAAGAAGCATCACATTTCTCTTGGTGACTGGTTTAATTGTACTTCCTTTGTCACAATGTAATTTGCCAAACTCATCTCACATCAGCTATTGAGACAGAATTCCGAAACGGAGGGCCTCATTAAACAAGTAATTGGCAATCACAGAGCTCAATAGCTTACGAAAAACCTCGTAGTATCGGTATGCAGTAACATAAAAGAAGAAATTTCATGTTTATTTTCATACTAGGAAGCTCTTGTTTCGCTAGCTGTCGATAACTCTTAAAAAATTACAGTCACTGGAGTGAAATAAATAATAAAAGAAACCGTGTGTTTAATAATTGGCAAAATACTCTCCTCCTTGTGTGCTATCATTCGCCAAACTTTCGTTTCGATGTCTCGAGCGGTTTAGGAGATATGAGAAATGTTGCGATTATTTCATTCTCGTGGGCGTGAGATCGGAAGTGAGCGCGCTACATGGAATCCATTTTCTCGAGATCGGAGGCAGATAGAGATCTCCTCCCAAGTCTAAACAAAAATTCAGCATGTTAGCTGAATTTCATACGCAGCAACATATGGTGTAACACGCACCAAACGCAAAATCATAGCGACCTCTAATTTTCGTTGCAAACTTTTTGAGTTTTGCGTAGTGCCTCACTAAAATGTGTACATCACAATAAGAATGGTCATTAGCGAGGTGATGGGCACTTCGTCACGAAGCTGACATATAAACGCTACAAGTAAGGCAAAAGTCATATATTTTCAGAGAATAGTTTCTGTAAAGTCGTTTGAGAAAGTTAAGAGGTTGCGCGCGCTTCAGTTCAGTCAGCGCAGAGCGTCGCCAGTCGGCGCGTGCGAAGCATGGTGTACGCTTCGCAATATGCGGTGTACCCGCGCGACCCGTGCGGCACGTGCGTGTCGCGCTGTAGTCTAGTGTCACGTCACACGTGCTATACGCTTCTCAATTTGCGCCTAGCCTAATGCATTGTCCTGACGGGTACGTTCGTCGCACGTCCCACATTGATTTCGCCAGTTATTTCACGCAGTATTGCTTGTCACTTAGCACTGACAACTCTAAGCAAACGTCACTGTTCTCGATAAGCAAAGGCACTCTGCCACTGCATTGTCAGCGGTGAGAGGTAATGCCTCAAATGTGGCATTTTCGGCATACTCTTGACATTCCACAATGTCTCGGAATACTGAATTCCCTAACAATTTCAGAAATGGGTGTCCCATGCATCTAGCTCTAATTACCATTCCGCTTTCAGAATCTGTTAATTCTCGTCGTCTGGCCATAATCACGTCGGAAACAATTTCACATGAGTCATCTGAGTACAAATGACAACACCACCAAACACACTGTCTGTGCGCTATACTACCGCCATCTGTATACGAGCATATCGCTATCCCACGGCTTTTGTCACCTTAGTGGACAAATTGACAACAGTAGCGCCATTTCTGGCAGTGACGAAACTAAAACTTCCAGGAAGTATCTTCTGCCCTGGATGGAGAGTACTTACTTTCGATGCTTGCTCAATCGCTTCTCTAGTGCCACTAAGGCTAAATTAATGCAGCACCATATTACACTGAAGAGCCAAAGAAAGTGGTACACCTGCCTAATATCGTGTAGGACCCCTGTGAGCACGCTGAAGTGTCGCAACACGACGTGGCATCGACTCGACTAACGTCTGAAGTAGTGCTTAAGGGAATTGACACCATGAATCCTGCAGCGCTGTCCATAAATCCGTAAGAGTACGAGGGGGTGGATATCTCTTCTGGACAGCACGTTGCAAGGCATCCCAGATATGCTCGTAATATTCATTGCTGGGGAGTTTTGTGGCCAGCGAAGTGTTAAACTCAGGAGAGTGTTCCTGGAGCCTCTCTGTAGCAATTAAGGACGTGTGGGGTGTCACATTGTCCTGCCGGAATTGACCATGCACAATGCACATGAATGGATGCAGGTGATCAGAGGGGATGCTTACGTACGTATCACCTGTCAGAGTCGTATCTATAGGCATAGGGGATCCCATACCACTTCAATTACACACGCTCCACACAATTACAGAGTCTCCACCAACTTCAACAGTCCCCTGCTGACATGCAGGGTCCATAGATTCAGTAGCGGTCCACAGCACTCCAGCTGCACACGCCCCACACCATTACAGAGCCTCCACTAGCTTGAACAGTTCCCAGCTGTTATGCAGGGTCCATGGATTCATGAGGTTGCCTTCATACCCGTACACGCCCATCCGCTCTATACCATTTGAAAAGTGATTCGTCCAACCAGCAACATGTTTCCAGACATGAACAGTCCAATGTCGGAGTTGATAGGCCCAGGTGAGGCGTAAAACTTTGTGCCGTGGTGTTATCAAGAGTACAAGAGTGGGCCTTCGGCTCTGAAAGCCCATATCGATCATTATTCGTTGAATGGTTCGCACGCTGACACTTGTTGATGGCCCAGCATTGAAATATGCAGCAATTTGCGGAGGAGTTGCACTTCTGTCATGTCGAACGATTCTCTCCAGTGGTCCCTGGTCCGGTTCTAGCAGGATCTTTTTCCGGCCGCAGCGATGTCGGAGATCTGATGTTTTACCGGATTCCTGCTATTCATGGTACGCTCGTAAAATGGTCATACGGAAACATCCCCAATTCATTGCTAGCTCAGAGGTGCTATGTCCCATCTCTGTATTTGAATACGCATGCCTATACCAGTTTCTTTGGCGCTTCAGCGTATGGTAAGCAATAAAAATATAACGATGGCAATGAAGTGTTTGCAATTACAAATCGCTTTATACAGAAACGGTGTACACAGACTACGCAAGAGCATGGAGTAGCAAGAGTACAGCGTTGACAGTAAATTCCACAAAGCGGAACAGTGGAAGGCGACGTGTATCAAGGTAGTGGAAACAGCTATGTTTCAGGAAGCAAGCATTTTCGGTCGAATAAGACTGATTCCACTTGTGATACCACTAATATTCCAGTATTATAGGCTGTCTGCGTTACTGATTGCTATAATTATGTGTTATTCCTGAGAGAAGTTAAATGCACCGTTATGAAAATGAGAGAGAGTTCTGAATTTCAGAGAGAGAAGAACTTAGTTGCACAAACGACGCGGGAAATTGTCAGTATGCCTAGTGTTTGAAGGCAACAGCTTTCTGATGAACGAAAATTCGACTCACAGTGAACGTAAAGAGTGAAGAAAAATGTGGTTGTTTAACCTAGCCTTATATTACGTCAGCCCAGGGTCTCACACAAAGAAATCTTTAAGCATTACAGTTTAAGGTATATGTTCAGACTGAAGCGACGAATAAAAATTTGCACCAAGGCGATGATTCGTAGCTGGGAGCCCTTCTCACTAGGCAGAAGTGCTAACCACTATGCTGCCGTGACAGCGGCGTCGCACAATTGCAGAGACTACCCTAGCAGGCCTTCCCATTCAATCCAAATTGCCACTGATGCCTCATGTGACGGTACTATGCCGTCACGACGTGCACTGGATTCAGAACTGCCGCTGCTAGTTTCAGCAGGCATCGCCTGCAATGACAGCCGCTGAGTGTGACTTCGGGTAAATTCGCTAAATTCGCTATGAGCCAGCTCCCATAAAATTTATGTAACTGTGTTTAATTCGCTGCTTTCCAGTGGGCATAAGATTTACTCAGATGTGTCTTATTCGCTGTTGGTCAGCGGATAGGAGATTTCTGTAAGTTGTTTATAGCACTGCTTCAGAGTGGGGACAACGTTAACGTCAATTATTGTTTATTTTGCCACATTTCCCTTTGGTGGTTAATAATTATTACGGTGTGAAATTGGTTTGAGTCTGATATTTTGTGCTGGAGATACGCGTGTGATACATAATTGCCGGCCGAAGTGGCCGTGCGGTTAAAGGCGCTGCAGTCTGGAACCACAAGACCGGTACGGTCGCAGGTTCGAATCCTGCCTCGGGCATGGATGTTTGTGATGTCCTTAGGTTAGTTAGGTTTAACTAGTTCTAAGTTCTAGGGGACTAATGACCTCAGCAGTTGAGTCCCATAGTGCTCAGAGCCATTTGATACATAATTGTTTTATATGAATTATTTTGGTTTTGATTTATTGGTTTTGGTTTTTGGTTTTGGTTTTCAGGTAGTCAGAAGACTGATAACTCCTTTTAAAGTAAATGTATTGAAGACAAATCTGTTATTCTTGAGATTGTTGTTCAACCTGAAGGTTGAGTAGTGAGAAACATTGGAGGCTGTATTAAGTAAAAGTGTGTTGTGGTTTAATTGTGAGCGCTCTGTACTTTGCCTTTCTTTGAATAATTGATTTGATTGTGAACGGGAAATGGGAGAAGAGCTCTTGAAGGTGGTATTGTCAATTGGATTTTTTTGTGAAATTAAAATGTTTTTAGAGTATGTACACGCCTTCAACCCAACCACCACTTCACATCCTAGGTCCGCTACAAATAACAACAACAATTATTATTATTATTGTAACATAAAAGCAAAAGACTGGGCATAAAGAAGGGACACAAACAAGCTACTCTGTTTTATGTGAGTGATAGAAGCACAATAGAATCTATGAATGAATATGATACAAGTTGTAGATTCTGGCATTTGGTTGGCGGGTTGTAAATCAAGATGTAAATGAGATGAGCAGTCTGCCCCTGTTTCCTACCAGCAGCCTGAACGGTCTCACCTACAAATCTTCTGTTTCCTGAACCGTAGGCATACGAGTTTTCATCACCTACTGCAAGGAATTCCATAGCCCATGTGAACGACTTAAACAGTGAGGGGAGAACAGGGGAACTAAGGACCAGTAACAGGCAGTGAACTGAAATTCAAGCAAATGTATTCTTGATAAAAACACAAAAATGTGGAGCAGTCTTAGACAACCCTGAATTCTGGGTTATAGGGAGAGCCACCGGCTTGCTGTGGAACACGCTAATACACCCGAAGAAAATAAACAATCAAACGAGAAACAACGAGTGCTTGTCCAGTCCCTAGAGAGAGTGATAATTGAAAAAAATATAGAGATGAGTTTGGGAACTGAGATTCGCGAACGAAAGTCGTTAGCGATCAGGAGTCACACAATAATATCACACGGACAGGGGCAGGGTGGACCTGTAATGCTGCTACCTCGCAGTGCAAATACAGTGTTTCATCTTAATCTCGGGCGAAGTTGCCACCAATATTTTACCGTGAAACATCTGGACTAAAGCTACCTGTAGCTTCCCATGGTAGCCCCCAAGATGATGGAAGTCAATATATGTATCTGGAAAAGGCAGCAACTACCGCACTAATGGTCACAAAGTGAACCAGACAAAGAACTGTAGCGAAATAGACCCGAGAGAGTGTCATCTCTCCAGAGTTTTGTAACGCTGGCTACTGCACATCAGTGTGCCTTCACCTACAGAAAAAGCCATTTGAGTGGGGGTGACAGTGGACGGTTTCTACTGCTGTTGCTGACCGGGCAGGTTGGTCTTCTGGCACTCAGATTGGTGCTCCCGTTGTGGTGCTAGTTCTCCAAACGTGGACGAGGCGAGTGTCAACGGGATTGCAGCTTGAATTTGAAAATAATGATCCCAAAATTCTACCGATTTTCTCCACCTTGAGCATTTTCTGAATTAATTACTAGGCTATTATGAAAACTGATCCACTCTTACTATACAGTACACAGATACTCAGGCACACCACCAGATTTTTTGAGTTGGCCAGTGAAAACAGATCTTAATACATGAACTGACTGAATAATTTCAATGACTTTTTAATTAATTGATTCGTATACGTATGCTCAGTGTCACTGTACTCGTAGTTACCTAACCAACATGGGTCTGTGATTGGATGTATGATTTTAATTCTGTTCTCTTTCTTTGTAACAGGGACTCGACTGGACAGCTCCTGACACTTTTCCATGTACTTTACTCGTCTTAGGAAAGTCTCAGGTTACAAACGCCCCCTGCAAGTTTTCTGACTGGATAGGTAGTTGTCCTCATAGGAAACAGAATTCGATACTAATCAGTTCAAATGGTTCAAATGGCTCTGAGCACTATGGGACTTAACTACTGAGGTCATCAGTCCCCTAGAACTTAGAACTACTTAAACCTAACTAACCTAAGGACATCACACACATCCATGCCCGAGGCAGGATTCGAACCTGCGACCGTAGCGGTCACGCGGCTCCAAACTGACGCGCTTAGAACCGCACGGCCACACCGGCCGGCGATACTAATCAGTCACAAATCTAAATCATATAATTATGAGACACAAGTACAATGAATACATACACAGAAGAAACAACTACCCAAAAATATTTTACAAATATCAATATAGTTGAGATTTTCGCCCTGCAGCGGAGTGTGCAGTGATATGAAACTTCCTGACAGATTGAAAGTGTGTGCCGGACCGAGATTCGAACTTGGGAACTTTGTATTTCACGGGCAAGTGCTCTACCATCTGAGCTACGCAAGCACAACTCACGACCCGTCCTCACAGCTTAATTTCTGCCAGTATTTCGTCTCCTACCTTCCAAACTTCACAGAAACTCTTCTGCGAACCTTGCAGAACTAGCACTCCTAGAAGAAAGGATATTGCGGGGACATGGCTTAGCCACAGCCTGGGGAATTTTTCCAGAATCAGTTCCCGAGTTCGAGTCTCAATCCGGCACACAGTCGTAATTTGTGAGGAAGTTTCATATCAATGCACACTCTGCTGCAGAGTGAAAATCTCATTCTAATAACATCCCTCTAGCTGCGGCTTGTAACCAATGCACTTTTGCCTGTTTATTCCAGACCTGGCAGTATTACATTGACGGTGGGATACAGAAAATACTTCGCCATTGCATACAACAGGTTTTAAACTGACGTTTCACTGGTACTACGCCGATAACTTTAAGCACATGAAATCTCTCCTTAGTATCAATAACTTCTAATGAAATGCACTTTTGCAAGTTTATTCTAGCCATAGCACTGTCACATTGACGTTGGGACAGAGAAATTGCTTCGCCATTTAATACAACAGAGTCTAAACCAACGTTTCCATCTTACTGAGGCGATTAAGGTGAGCGCATGGAACCTCTCCTGGGTGTAAATAATTTGTAACAAATGCACTTTTACATGTTTATTCCAGTCGTGAAGGTGTCACATTGACGAAGCGAATCTGAAATAGTTTCTCCATTGTACACAACTGGGTCTAAGCTGACGTATCTATGGTGCTGAGGCTATTACAGTAAGAATAAATAACTTGTGACCCATATCCTTTTTCTTGATTATTCTTGCCTTGGCACTGTTACATTAACGATGGGACACGGAAATTGTTTCTCCATTGCATACAACAGGATCTAGAGCCAACGTTTATATGTTACAGAGGCGATAACGGAAAGCGCGTGAAATCTCGATCTGAGCATAAATAACTTGTAACCGATGCACATTTTCATGTTTATTCTAGTCTGGCACTGACAGATAGACGATGCAATACGGAAATTGCTTCGGCATTGCATACATTTGGCGCTGAACTGACGTTTATATGGTACTGAGGCTTTCCTTGTAAGTGCAAGAAACCCCTCCTGAGTATAAATAACTTGCAACCAATGCACGTTTGCAAGTTTATTCCAACCATAGCACTGTCACATTGACGATGGGACACAGAAGTTGATTCATCTTTTCATACAACAGGGTCTAGGCCGACGTTTGTGTGGTACTGAGTCGATTACGGTAGGCACATGAAACCTGTACTGAGTATAAATCAGATGGAACTTTTGGATGTTTGTTCTAGCCTTGGGACTGTCACATTGACGATGGGACACAGAAATTCCTTCACCATTGTATACAACATTGTTTAAGCCGATTTTCGTTCTTATTGAGGCGATTTCAATAAACACATGAAACCTCTTCTAAGTATAAATAACTTGTCACAAATGAACTTTTGCATGTTCATTCTAGCCTTAAAACTGTCACAATGACTATGGGACACAGAAATATCTTCGCCATTGCATACAACAGGTTCTAAGACAACGTTTCTATGGCACTGAGGCGATTACAGTAAGTGCAGCGAATCTCTCCCGAGTATAAATAGCTTGTAACCCATACACTTTTAGATGTTTATTCTAGCATTGGCACTGTCATACTGACGATGAGACCCAGAAATTGCTCTGCCGTTTTATACAACAGTGCCCAAACTAACGTTTTTGTTATACTGTTGCACTGCTGAGTATAAATAACTTGTAATCCATACACTTCTGCATGTTTATTCTTGCCTTGACATTGTCACACTGACGATGGGTCAGCAAAATTGTTTCACCATTGCATCCTACAACGTCTAAGCAGACGTTTCTATTGTAGTGTTGTGGTTACTGTGAGTACATGAACCTCTCGTGAATATAAATAGCTTGCAACCAATTTACTTTTGAATGTTTATTCTAGTGTTGGCACTGTCACATTAACGATGGGACACAGAAATTACTTGACCATTGCGTACAACTATCCTGAGCACAAAAGTTTGTACCCAGTTATCTTTTTATGCTTATGCTAGCCTTGGATTTGTAACACTGACGAATGAACAGAGATATTGCTTCGAAGTTGCATACAACAGGGTTAAGGCCAACATTTGTATGGTACTGAGGCGTTTACCTTAAGCACATGAAACCTTTAATGAGTATAATTAACTTTGAACCGATACATTTTTGAATGTCTATTCTACTTTGGGACTGTCATTTTCAAGACGGGACGCAGTAATTGCTTTGCCAATGAGTACAACAGTGTCTAAGCCGAGGTCTCTATAATACTGAGGCGATTACGACAAGCGAATGGACCCTCCACTGAGCAGTAAAAACTTGTAAGCGATTCACTTTTACATGTTTATTCTAGCCTTAGCACTGTTACATTGACGATGAGAGACAGAAATTTGTTCGCAATTGCGTACAACACAGTCTGAGCCGACGTTTCAATGGCACTGAGGCGATTACGGTAAGCACGTGAAACCTGTCCTGAGTATAAATATCTTGTAACCAATACACATTTGCATGTTTATTCTATGCTTGCCGCTCTCACCATGACGATGGGACACAGAAATTATTTCGCCTTTGCATACAACAGGGTTTAAGCGAACGTTTCTATGGTACTATGGCGTATACAGTAAGCACATTAAATCTCTCCTGAGTATAAATAACTTTTAACCATTCTAGTTTTACATGTCTATGCTAGCCTTGGCTCTGTCACATTCACGATGGGACATAGTAATTGCTTTGCCAATGCATACAACAGTAACTAAGCCAACGTCTCTATATTATTGAGACGTTTACGACAAGCACATGAAACCTCTCCTGAGCATGAAAGACTTGTATCAAATGCACTTTTACGTGTTTATTGTAGCGTTGGCACTGTCACATTGACAATGGGACACAGAAATTGCTTCGACATTGTATACAACAGTGTCTAAGCCAATTTATGTTTGCTACTGAGGAGATTATGGTAAGCACATGAAATCCCTCCTGAGTATAAATAATTTGTCACTGATGCACTTCACATCTTTATTCCACATTTGGCAATTTGACTTTGATGATGGGACACAGTAACTGCTACACCATTACTTATAACAAGGACTAAGCCAACGTTTCTATGGTATTGAGAGGATTATGGTAAGCGAATGAAACCACTTCTGAGTACAAATAACTCCAAAACGATGCACTTTTGCTTGTTTATTGTACCCTTGGCACCGTCACATAGGCCATGGGACACAGAAATTCCTTCGCCATTACATACAATAGAGTCCAAGCGACGTTCCTACGTTAATGAGGCGACTACGTTATGGGGTGTTGAAACCTCTCCTGAGTATAAATTGTAACAATTCACTGTTGCAAGTTTATTCTACGTTTGCCACTGTCACATGGACGATGGGACACAGAAATTGCATTGCCAATTCATACAAAAGCTTCTAAGCCGACGTTTCTACGGTACTGAGGCGATTATGGAAAGCACATGAAACATTCCAGAGTATAAATAACTTGTAAACCATATACACTTTCGCAAGTTTATTCTAGCCTTGGCACTGTAAACTTGCGATCGGACAAAGAAATGTTTCTCTATTGCATACAAGAAGGTTTAAGACACCATTTCTATGGTACTGATGCGATTATGGTAAGTGCATGACACCTGCCCTGTGCGTAAATAAATTCTAACCGATGGACTTTTGCATGTTAATTCTAGCCTTGACACTGTCACATTGACGATGGGACTCAGAAATTGCTTCGTCATTGCATACAACAGGGTTACAGCCGACGTGTATATATGACTGAACCGACTACGGTAAGCGCATTAACCTCTGCTGAGTAAAAATAACTTGTAACCGATGCACTTTTGCATGTTTATTCTAGGCATGCCACTGTCACATTGACTGCGAGACACAGAAATTTCTTAACCAATGCACACAACAGTGTGCAAGCCGACGTCTCAACATTACTGAGATGATTACGACAAACGCATGAAACCTCTCCTGTGGATGAAAAACTTGTATCCGATGCACTTTTGCATGTTTATTCTAGCCATGGGCTGTTACATTGGCTATGACACACGGAAACTGCTTTGCCATAGAATACAACTTATTCTAGCCTTAGCACTGTCACATTGGCAATGGGACACGGAAATATTTTCTCAATTGCAAGGCCTTCGTTTCTATGATACTGTGTTGATTCTGGTAAGTGCATGAAACCACTCCTGACCATAAATAACTTGTATCAGAAGCATTTTTGCATGTTTTTTCTAGCCTTGGCACTGTTACATTGACGATGGGACACAGAAATTGCTTTGCCATTGTATACAACAGTGTCTAAGCCGACTTTTGTTTGGTACTGAAGAGATTACGGTAAGCACATGAAACCTCTACCGAGTGTAAATAACTTGTTACCGATGCACTTTTGCATGTGTATTCTAGCCTTGGCACTGTCACAATGACGATGAGGCACAATAATTGCTTTGCCATTGCATACAACAGGGTCGAAGCCGACGTTTCTATTGTACCAAGGTGATGCCTTTAAGCGTATAAAATCTGCCATGAGTATAAATATCTTGTAACCGATGCACCTCTGTATGTTTATTCTAGCCTTAGCCCTGTCACATTGGCAATGGGACACAGAAATATTTTCTCAATTGCATACAATAGTGCATAACCCGACGTACTGAGGCGATTACAGTAAGTGTATGAAGCCTCTCCTGAGTATAAAACTAGTACCCAATGAACTTTATATGTTTATTCCAGCCATGGACTTGTGAGGATCGGACAGAAAAATTGCTTCGCAATTGCAGACGACAGGCTCTAAACCGACGTTTCTATGGTACTGAGACGAATACGGTAAGCACTTGAAACCTCTCCTGAGTGTAAATATCTTCGACCCGATAGAGTTTGGCATGTCTATTCTAGCCATGTCACTAACACATTCACGATGGGACACAGTCATTGTTTTGCCAATGTATACAACAGTGTCTAAGACTACATCTCCATCTTACTGAGACGATTACCGCAAATGCAGGAAATCATTCCTGAGCATGGACAACTTTTAACCAATGCACCTCTGCATCTTTATTCTAGCCTACTCACTGTTACATTCACGATCAGACTCAGAATTTTATTCACCATTCGATACAACAGGGTCCAAGCCGACGTTCCTATGGTACTGGGGCTATTATGGTAAGCGCATGAAAGATCTCATGAGCACAAATAGCTTGTAACTGATGCACTTCTGCGTGTTTATTCTAGCTTTGGCACTACCACATTGACGATGGGACACAGAAATTGCTTCGCCATTGAATACAGCAGGGTCTAAGACGACGTTTCTATGGTACTGAGTCAGTTATAATTAGCGTATGAAACCAGTACTAAGTGTAAATTAATTGGAACCGATGCACTTTTGCATGTTTACTCTAGCTTTGTCACCCTCACATTGACAAAGGGGACACAGAAACTCAAAGCCATTGCATACAACATTGTCCAAGCGGTCGTTTTTGTTTTTCTGAGGCATATACGGTGAGCACATGAAACCGATTGTGAGGATAAATGACTTAAAACCGACGGACTTTTGCATGTTTACTCTATACTTGGCGCAGTCACATTGACAATGGGGGACAGAAACTGCTTCCTGATTGCATACAACTGGATGTGAGCTGATGTTTCTAAGGTACTGAGGCGATTACGGTAACCACATGAAGCCTCAAATAAGTATAAATAACTTGTAACCGATGTACTTTGGCATGTTTATTCTAGCATAGGCACTATCACATTGACAATGGGACACAGAAATTGCTTTACCATTGCATACAACAAAGTCTGTGCTGATGTTTCTAGGTTGGTGAGGCGATTGCAATAATCGCATGAAACCTCTTCTGAGTATAAATAAGATGTGACCGATGCAATTTTGCATGTTTATTACGGCCTAGCACCGTCACACTGATGATGGGACGAAGAAATTGCCTTGCATTGTATACAGCAGGGTGTAAGCCGATGTTTATAAGGTATTGATGCGAATACGATAAGCACATGAGACCTCTCCTGATTATAAATGGGTTGTAACTGATACACTTTTGGATGTTTTTTCTAACCTTGGTTGTGTCACATTGAAGATGGGATACAGAAATGCTTTCCGATTACATACAACAGGGTCTCATCTGTTGTTTCTAGGGTACTGAGGCGATTACGGAAGCTGCATCAAACCTCTCCTGAGTATAAATAATTTTGGAAGTTTATTCTAGCCTTGGCACTGTCACATTGATGATGGGACACAGAAATTGCATCGCCATTGCATAGAACAGGGTCAAAGCCGACGTTTCTATGGTACTGAGGCGATTACAGTTTGTGCATGAAACCTCTCGTGAGTATAAATAACTTTCAACCGATTCAATTTTGCGTGTTTATACTAGCCTCAGCAGTGTCACATTGACGATGGGACAGAAAAATTACTTCGTCATTCTGCGCAACAGGATCCAAGCCGAAGTTCCTATGGTACTGATGCGATTACGGTAAGCTCATGAAATCTCTCCTGAGGATAAATACTTGTAACCGATGTACTTTTGTAAGTGTAGTCTAGCCTTGGCACTGTCACATTGACGATGGGACACAGTAATTGCTTCCCCACTGCATACAACAGGGACTGATCTGATATTTCTACAGTACTGAGGCGATTACGGTAAGCAGATGAAAACTCTCCTGAGTGTAAATAACTTGCACTCGATGACTTTTGCATGTTTATACTAGCCTTGGCACTTTCACATTGATGATGGGACACAGAAATTGCTTTGCCATTGCATACAATAGCGTCGAGACCGACTACTAATTTACTCTTAGGCGATTGCGGGATGTGCATGAAACCTTTCCTGAGTATAAATAGCTTGTACCTGATGCAATTTTGCATGTTTATTCAGGCCTTGGCTCTGTCACATGGGACAAAGAAATTGCAGCGCTATTGGATACAATATGGTCTAAGCCAACTTATCTATGGTTTTGAGACTTTTAGAGTAATCGAATGAAACCTCTCTAGAAGTAAGGCGTCTGAAAGTAAGCGAATGAAACCTCTTCTGAGTACAAATAACTTGAATCCGATGCACATTTGCATGTTTATTGTAGCCTTCTCTCTGTCGCCATGACGATGGCACACAGAAATTGCTTCGTCCTTGCATGCAGCAGAGTCTAATCCGACGTTTCTATGGTACTGAGGCGATTACAGTAAGCACATGAAACTTCTCGTGAGTGTAAATGACTTGTAACCGAAGCACTTTTGCGTGTTTATTGTAGCCTTGGCACTGTCACATAGACGATGGGACACAATAAATACTTCGTCATTGCGGATAACAGGGTCTAAGCTGACGTTTTTATGATACTGAGGTGACTACAGTATGTGCATGAAACCACCCCTTAATATTCCTTAGTATAATTATCTCGTAAATGATGCATTTTTGCATGTTCATTTTAACTTTGGTACTGTCACATTGATGATGGGACACAGAAATTGCTTCGCTATTGCATACAACAGGGTCTAAGGCTACGTTTCTATGTTACTGTGGCGATTACGGTAAGTGAATGAAACCTCTTCTGAGCATAAATAACTTGTAACTAATGCACATTTGCATGTTTATTGTACCATTGGCACAGTCACATTAGCGATGGGACACATAAATTGCTTCGCCATTGCGTACAACAGGGTCTAAGATAACTTTCTACAGTACTGAGGCGATTACAGTAAGCGAATGTAACCTCTCCTGAATATAAATAACTTGTAACCGATGCACTTTTGCATGTGTATTTTAGCCTTGGCACTGTCACATTGATGATGGGACCCCTTTCATACTTGACACCTGAGAAATTCCTCTCGAAAATACGTGATCACCTAGGCACCATTGCTGACGTGACCTGATGGGATCGAAGACCTATTTACAGGGCGCTTCGACGCCGGACGCAAGCCAGTGTGAGCCATCGCTTTCACGCCACTGCTACCTGCATCGGGCAGGTTAAAGTTGCTTCTGTTTTCGGGTATTTTGTTAGAGTTCTCCGTGTGTCATACTGACGTCACAGAACTCCCACACGCGCTCACGCCGTTCCCATATGCCAGACACCTCTGGGTAGCACATGTGTTTTACCATTGCTGATGAGATACCCGAGGATACTGACGTCACCAAATAGCACAGGGTGCTTTGTTCCTGGCGTTACATGCGAGACACGTCTAACCACGTTTAATTGCCCAGCATGACTGACGAAACGCCGAGAATTGCACGTGTGTAGCTATAAACCATCGCAAGTGCACCTAACAAGGTTCTAAATCTTATAATGTTGTCACATAGCTATGTAAAATAAGAACCATGTCGGCCTCTCAGAAATTGTATAGTGCCCTGGAAATAGTAACTGCTTGCTTTCTTGATGTCTTAGCTTGTATGCACAGAAATTCTTTCCCTAACAGAACCTATTTACGAAACTAGCGTAGAATAACATCGAATGCAGTCTTCCTAGTTGTCCTAACGTGGCACCCCATCCGTCACATGTTACCCTTCCTGCTCTCAACATATGCAACCATTCTCACCTCTATTTAGAGAGTCCTATGTCCCAGAACAAAAGATGTCTTGTAAATGAATCAAGCACTATGATTGCTTCTTATCGAACTTACCCTCGGAATTACTGATGCCGCCGGTGTGGAAGCACTGTCCGCCTTCTCTTTCTTTCTGCAGATGGGACTTTCAGAGGCAAAAAACTATTTCACACAGACCACCGTATTGCATCGACAATTGAACCCTGAAAAGAGCCACTACATATCGTCATACACAGAGAGGCTCTTACTCAATTACACTGCTCTCCCACTGAGGACAGAGGCTTGAATATTAGAGCATGAAACCGATCTCCAACCAAGCAATACATCACTGCTTATGATCTCCATGTAGTAAACATACAATTCGTATCCAGCGCCATACAAAATAATCCCTTTTACATCACTTGTACATATACCGCAAAGACAGACAGCGCCGTATATACCCCTCACAGCACTAGATATTTCTCTGGGAGGCCAGCGGTCTTCCATGCCCGACAGGTGACCAGAACGCCCTCAGCAGGCCGAAGTCACTCTCAGAACATTTCTACAAATTCAGGCTCGTTTCCCTTCAGCACAAACGCATTACCATTTATGGTCCGGACCTGATTGCTTGCTTGGTTGTCTACATCCAACTGTGGACTCTGGGATTACAAAAACAGATTTATTTTCGCATGGTTTGCGATAATATTATACCATTTCCGTGGTAGTTCTGGATATGAAGCACACAGTAGCACCCTACTGATCGCTCGAGCAATGTAATTCCCAAGATACAGACTGGAAATTATTTCTCTACAAACCCCAAACTTTAGCAAGGTGGGGCATGCTCTAGACCACTGAGTAACTAGAAACTTATCCAGTGTGTGTGGACCTTTACGTGAAAAAATGTCGACAGAAGCAAAATAGAGGAAACTCATGTTCCCACTTGTGAATACCAATGTCAGTGATGTAACAGATTCCAAATCATCCCTATAATTTGCAAAGTCAAATAAGGTTTTTCTCATGTCTAGAGAACCAGCAAACGTGTGTTTCACCTGCTAGATCCACAAATCACTTTACATGTTCCCTCAACTAAATAAAGGCGCGAAATGTGCAGAAGCAATGAACCGAACAATTTACATGGGCGGGAATAATGGCCCAGCGCAAACACACGTCCATGTTGAATCTTCTCACATATCCACGCGATCACGAAAGGTGTCCAACACATAGTAAGTATTAGTTCGTTATCTGCCATCTAGAGGACGACTAAGTTAACTCAGCTACATTCCTACTATCCCACAGGCCTCTCCATTCAGACAGCTCCTACCGTTAATGGGAAACGTGAATCAGGCCCACCACAGACCATGCATAGGCAGAATCATCTTAGAAAACTGGTCACATAACTATCACTGTACTTACAATTAAATGTTACGATCGTAGTATCAACCGAATGACATTCGACAATGAGTGAAGTATCGGATATACACCCTGCTGATGGCTGTGTCTCTGGAAATAGAAGAATCAGTACCATTCTTATGACTTGACATACTCCTCCTTCTGCTATCACAGTATTCCACATTCATTTCCTCTACACATGTCAGTACACAAACACATACTTTATAAGCCTGATACTCAAGGTGAACATATCACACAACCCCTGCTACTACAAAGTGTAATACTTGTCCAATAAATGATTCCACACGATACAAAATAATACTGAGAGAAAATCAGCGATGGGCGGACATGTCTCATAAGTTTTTCTTGCGAGTGTTGCCATTGTGTCTTAGAAAGATAGGCGTAATTGGCCAGATGTTAAGAACCCCAGTTGCAGCAACTACTGTAAGTTACTGTCACAAGTAGTCTTGGTTCTACAGGTGCACACAAGTATCCATGTTAAAAGCTATACTGGCTTTATAAATCGAGGTATGGCATTACCTACGAATCACGTCGTTTTTCCGGACAAATACCGAGACGATGATGGTAGGAGTGTATATTATCAGACGAGCAGTCGGGTTACATGTAACCCACGATGCAACCTCGTCATAAAATCGCTCAATTTTGAAAGTGTTTCGGCTAAGGAACTTGGTATGAAACCGCTATCTGCAATTGCCTCACGCCACTAGATATATCTCCTGTATGTGTAACGTATTCTGTCTCGTTATCATGTCAGAGGTTCTGTGCTATATCGACTGAGATTTAGGTGATGACCGGTTGAGAAGGATCACAAACAGTAGTAGATGGTGTGCTAATTGAGGTTGTAAGAAATGTACACTAACTTTTCAGATCTCTAGTGTTACGCTATCTGCTACAAATGATGTCTATGATTTGGAATGAAGTCTCTCCATTCAGCCACATAACTGCGTTGGATCCTATGGAGAAGTCCTCTAATAATTACAGTCACTAGTGAATCATATTTTGAGCACTCTCATATCTCTAAACGAGACACCTTTCTCGAACCTGTCTGCTACAGTAAAATTCCAACGTGGTTTTAGTCAGTCCCTACACATCCTTCAATTGCCTCCATTTCTGCAGCTTTGCGCATGTGATCGTTCCAATTTTAGTTGGAACTGAGTCAGAGAAAACCATTTCCAGCACCTTCTGCAACCTGTGTAGAAACAGAACAACCTGAGGTAGTGCAACAGAACAATGTTTTGACGATTCGATGGAAATGTGCGCATTGTGGTGCGTCCCCAAACTAGATACAGATACTACAATCTGAAGTAGATCTGCGTCCAGTCATATCTATCTCCCCAAAATGCTATCATCATTATTCTGTACTATCCAACAGAGAAAAATACGAACAATAAAAGGTCCACTAACTTCATCCGATATGGAACTCACCTAGGCGCCTTGGCTGGCGCGATGACGCGTAGCTGCAATGTGGGTCCCTCACAAAGAGAGAGAGAGAGAGAGAGAGAGAGAGAGTTGTTGCGATGCTACCCAGAATAGCACTCCTAATGGGACACCCTATCCGTCATCGAATTTACCTCTCAAACTGCTGCTGCTGCTGCTGCCGCCGATGTGGGACGATCCTATTACATATACAGCGTTTGATCCATTGCAGAGGCCAGTTTAAGGTTACATCACCCGTACTGTAGGAGGATGGCCGTTTCCCACACACTATACTATAAGTCGCAAGAGATGCTGCCTGTGATCCTGTGTCGTTGATTGAAACAATGTTTTCTAACACGCTTTGTACATTGCCAAATATTTTGTTTGTCTGCCACGAATTCGAGGTCTGTGTCGGGTCATAAACTGACATTAAGACGCTATGATTCACAGCCTCTCGCAGAAAACTAGACATTGTTGTTGTTGTTGTTGTGGTCTTCAGTCCTGAGACTGGTTTGATGCAGCTCTCCATGCTACTCTATGCTGTGCAAGGTTCTTCATCTCCCAGTGCCTACTGCAACCTACATTCTTCTGAATCTGCTTAGTGTATTCATCTCTTGGCCTCCCTCTACGATTTTTACCCTCCACGCTGCCCTCCAATACTAAATTGGTGATCCCTTGATGCCTCAGAACATGTCCTACCAACCGATCCCTTCTTCTGGTCAAGTTGTGCCACAAACTTCTCTTCTCCCCAATCCTATTCAATACTTCCTCATTAGTTATGTGATCTACCCATCTAATCTTCAGCATTCTTCTGTAGCACCACATTTCGAAAGCTTCTATTCTCTTCTTGTCCAAGCTATTTATCGTCCATGTTTCACTTCCATACATGGCTACACTCCATACAAATACTTTCAGAAAAGACTTCCTGACACTTAAATCTATACTCGATGTTAACAAATTTCTCTTCTTCAGAAACGCTTTCCTTGCCATTGCCAGTCTATATTTTATATCCTCTCTACTTCGACCATCATCAGTTATTTTGCTCCCCAAATAGCATTATTGGTCGGTTACATTACACAATGTAAATCATATTGTTACTGTGGCTACATGCCATAAACACTGAATGATTTTAAATAAAAGAGAGTTGCAACATAAGCAAATTGGAGGAGTTATGCGGCGTTGTGGATGATTTCCGAAATATAGCTCGAAAGTGATTCACGAGCTCTAAATTTAAACTCATCTGTCATAGTCATGGAATAGCTGATGACTCAGTGTTCCGTTTCGACTGATTCCTCATATTGCAGTCATGTACGCGATCACTGTTTCGATGCTATCCATCCCAGAAGGTGTTGTCCATCCACCAAAACTTTCTCCAAATCAAACAAGCAATGTCAGTCAATCATTATGACGTAACGAACAGCATGCCAGTGGATAAATGAGGTGGAAAAGACACCATCGATGTACTCTAATAATAAGCATCACAGTTGATAGTGCGAACAATTTTAGCAATTTTACAGTAATTTCAACACCGACCAATGATGCAACAGCAAGTTTCCCAATTTCAGTATCATAGCTAAAGCACCCCTTCTCCACTTCGCGATTATCATTGCGAGCATGGATAGATGGCTGCACAGTACGTCCATTAATTGTTAATTCTCGAACAAATACACCATCACAGTATATCATACAGTGCATTACGTATTTCTAACACCTCGAGCATAGTGCTTAATTTACAATCTATCTCTCTGCGTATGGGAGTCACAGAGCATTCTCGCTCTCTTAGGGTAAAATTAGAGAGTGAACGACCCTCCTCACACTGTCATTGACCAAACCACCCTGCAGCACCGTCACAGATTTAATCTACAACCAACCAGATGTAGGCCACTACACTCCACGTCTCGTGAGTGAATGGAGCTTGCCGAGTCGTCAGCCATCCAAGTGCACAACGTTTCTCGAGATGCGCCCATGTCGAGGAGGTTAGCACTCCTTATCAATGTATAGTAACATATTTCAAAGTGATGTGATGTAATAGCAGACGGATAAGAAGAACAAGAAACGGATGATTTTTATGCATGATGGAGCTCCATACAGATGGAGTTCGGCGCATTTTTACGTAAATCAACCAAGCTATCAACTCTAAAGCACTGTTCTAGAGTCTAGGCTCAGTACCTGGAAGGTATTGGTAAGAGAGAATATTAACACACGCACTCCTAAGGCTACAACATTCTGCGCTTAAAACAGGCTATAATGTTAGATCACTTGCATTTCCGACCTATCAGTCGTCAAGTATGAAATGGATGTCGCCGTCTTATGCTTGAGGGCACCTGTGCGTGGTTTGACATCTGCTGGTGCATCTCGACTTCTGGGAGCTTGTGCGGTAGCCTTCTGTGCGATCCAGAAGATAGGGGGTGGCGGGCGGTGCTTGCGTATATTGTTTGCGTGACTGTTGCATTATTTTGCTAGAAGGTCTGTAGGCTGTGCTATGCGTTATTTGGACAGTTTACAAGTTGATTTCGTGTCTGCACATCGGTGTACTGCATTATTTAGGAGCAATTTGCAGGTCTGTACTGAAATTATTCGGTAGTTTAGGAGCTGTTTGCGTGTCTGCAGAGCGTTATTTAGGAGTAGTTTACAGGTCTGTAAGCTGTGTGGTGTGACCCCAGGCATGTCAGAGCGTGTGTTTTGTATCGGTGTGATAAATATACTATCTATCAAAATTCATCCCTAAATAAATTGTTCCAAAATAAATACACTTCTTCCTCCCTCCAGCAGCCCAGCTCAGGCTGAGTCATTTTCCCCTCCAGACAGTCATCTTGGGTTATGTCATGGAATGGACAACAGCGCCCTCTGGTGACAGTATTGTGTACTAGGTCCATACCTCGTGGCGATCACACTGTTTCCCGTCATTCCCCCCCCCCCCCCCCCTCCCACGTCTATGGTTACGTCACAGAACAGAGACATCGCTCTCTGGTGGCTGTACTGTGTACATGGTCCAGACCTTGTGGTGAAAACACTGTTTCTTGCCAAAAATCCACCATCTTGGATAACAGTACTTGCGTCATCAGTTGACATCATGGCCACCATCTTGGATTACGTCACAGAACATACGACAGGGCCCTTTGGTGGTGGTACTATGTACTAGGTCAGTTGGATTCCGATCCCCTATGGCTATTACCCTGGATGTTGGTAGTGCCTCTAATTTTTAACTAAATAGTGCTTGGAAAATAAAGACTTATATCCAGCACAGGTCAAATCCTCTAACCCAAGTGCCCTTTCTTTCCTGTCATTTTCTTAGGTTAGTAGGGATAGCCCAATTGACCTATCTTCCTTCCAAAATTCAGACTTCCCGCCAATCCCTAGGAAGAAGTGGCAGTTAGGTGACTTAGGTTAGTGGAGGCAGCCCAACTACCCGTTCCTTCCCTCCATTTTCTTAGGTTAGTAGAGATGCCCCACATGACCTATCTTCCTGCTAAAATTCAGTCTTCCTGTCACTTCATAGGATGAGGTGGCGGTCTGGTGACTTAGGTTAGTGGAGGTAGTCCAAAGGAAAATTACTGAATGAATCGACCACAACCAACCACCGAGCATTCCAGAATGGACCAGCATAATCGATGTGTAGGCGTTGCCAAGGGGAAGTGGCTTGTGGCCATGCAAAGAATTTCATCGGCGGTGCGGATTGTTGTTCGGCACACGCCATGCAAGAAGAGCACATTTTCGTAATCGCAGCATCGATTCCAAACCAAGTACAGTGCTGACGAGCAAGTTGTTTCGTTCGCACTATACCCCAATGTCCTTGGTGGAGAAGCCGTAAGACAGAGGACTGTAACGAACGTGGGACCACGACCCGGGACTGGTCATTATCAGAACGCAACAGCAAAACACCACGTCGAACAAAAAGTCTCTCCTTGTGAGCAAAAAATCGGCGAACCAACGGATCCTCGATCCGTGACTTTGACAAGGGCCATTGCGTAGCAACAAAACGCAAAACGGTAGCAAGGACAGGGTCAGCAGCTGTGGCTGTAGCTACACGACGAAAATCAATCGGAAACGATTCGACCACGTCATCGGTTTCCGCATCAATGAACATGCAAGCAAGTTCGGAAGAATCGAATGCTCTATCCTCAGCAACAGGCAAACGGGACAACGCATCGGCGTTTCCGTGCTTAGCAGGGGACCGATACGAGATATCGTAGCGGTACTGCGAGAGGAAAATAGACCAGCGAATGAATTTCTGCGCTGTACGTGGAGGTACAGGCTTGTTCGGATGAAAAAGTGACGTCAAAGGTTTGTGATCTGTGATGATGGTAAAGTGACGACCATACAAGAAATCATGAAACTTTGTAACACCAAATACGCGAGCCAAAGCTTCTTTCTCGATCTGTGAATAACGTCTTTGCGCAGACGAGAGCAATTTGGACGCAACGGCAATAGGGCGATCATGCGAGCCATCTTTGTGCGCAAGCACAGCACCG
The DNA here is from genome assembly GCF_021461385.2 of Schistocerca piceifrons. Lineage (NCBI taxonomy): Eukaryota > Metazoa > Arthropoda > Insecta > Orthoptera > Acrididae > Schistocerca > Schistocerca piceifrons. The sequence goes on from NC_060141.1 coordinate 724,478,935, forward strand.
ATCCCGAAATCCGATGCATCTACCATCAACAAAAGGGGTTTCTGGAGATCGAATGGCGTAAGGCAAGTATTTGAAAGCAACGCCGATTTCAACTGGCGAAAGGCGCGTTCGCATTCCGTCGTCCAGACGAACGGAACACCTTTACGGCGTAAGTGATGAAGCGGAGCTGAAATAGAAGAGGCTTGGGGAACATATTTGTTGGAATAACTAATTTTTCCCAGCACACTCTGTAGCTGCTTCAAATTCTGCGGCGATGGCAAGTCTTGTACGGCACGGAGGTGCTCGGGACTGGGATGTATGCCTTGGGCATTGATTACATGTCCCAAATATGGTAAGTCACGAGCAAAAAACACACATTTGTCCTTCCGCAAGCGAAGACCATTTTGTCGCAAGACCTGAAATAATGTTCTGAGATTGGCTAAATGTTCGTCTTCCGTCTTTCCAGAGATCACTATATCGTCCAGATAGTTTGCTGCAGTAGGGACCGACGCACAAACAGTTTGCAGATATTGCTGAAACAATGCAGGAGCGGATGCACACCCGAATGGCAGTCTTTTGAATCGGTACAAACCAAGATGCGTGTTAACCACCAAAACGCACTGGGATTCATCGTCCACTGGTATTTGCAAGTACGCATCTGCTAGGTCCAACTTCGAAAAATATTTACTCGGGCCCAGTTTGTCAAAAAGATCTTCCGGGCGGGGTAAAAGAAAAGTTGCAATCACTAGTTGAAAATTCACTGTTGCCTTGAAGTCCACACAAAGCCTCAATTTTCCGGAAGGTTTTGGCAAAATTACTAAGGGTGATGGCCAGAGAGAAGCCTGCACACGTTCAATCACACCTTGTGATTCTAAATCGTTTAATGTTCTGGCGACCTCATCACGCAATGCGTGAGGAACATTGCGCGCTCTGAAAAATTTCGGTTGCGCGTTTACTTTCAGTTCCAAATGTGCTTTATAGTTCGTAGCGCAACCGAGGCCCGGAGCAAAAATGTCTGCAAACTCTTCACATAGACGAGAAACACTGGCTGAAGGCACAGTCTGATTCATTGATAGTACCTGATTTACTATAGACAAGATAAACAACTGAAATAAATCGAAACCAAACAAGTTCACTGCAGAGGAAGATTGAAGGACGTAAAATGACACAAGTTTTGTTTGTCCCTTGTATGTTGCAAGAAGGCTGCACTGTCCGAACACAGGGATCTTGTGACCCGAATATGTAGTTAGCTTAACATTTGCGGCACGCAAGGGAGGTGTGCCCAGTTGTTTGTACGTGTCTTTATTGATCAATGAAACTGCAGCTCCGGTATCGAGCTGGAATGGTATCACGTGGCCATGAATGTCCAAGTCTACAAAAAGTTTATTGTCCTGCTGACGACAAGAGCGACTGTCTCGTGCAACGTGAACTGACACTGGTACAGAATCACTTGCGACTTGACGGGATTTCCGGCGATGTCGACACACACTATTTGTGGGACGAACACAGTCACTGTTAGAGAGAGCGGCACTGGGTGGAGTGGAATTAACTACATGAATTTCCATGGGCGAATGTTCACGAGCCTGAGTATTCTTGGTTCGATTCCGGCGCAAAGCAAAGGGCCTGGAATGGTTGTGAGTGTCCGTTCTGAGCTTTTTCTGGCAAACACTCTGAACATGTCCTTTTTTATTACAGAAAAAGCAAACAGCTTGGCTTGACGGGCAATTCTCACGTGAATGTCTAGTAGCACACCGCGGGCACGACTTTAGCTCTGCATTTGCTCGCTTGCACGGCACACGTGGCTGCGCGGACGGGCGCGAGGGCTGTTTCCAGTTCCGTGCAGCTCGCCCGGCGGGCCGGTTAATGTGACACACAGCTGGCGAAGTTGCAAATGATTCCTGAGCAAAGTCAAGTGTGTCTTGCCTATCCAATATGTCCATCACTTGTTGAAGGGAGGGATTGACTAGTTTCAAAATCTGTTCCCGTATACGAACATCAGAAACGTCCTGTGCAATTGCATCAAGTACCATAGTATCTGAATAAGGGAGTCCACATTCACACTCAAAAGCACAATCCCTAGTAAGGCCTTGCAAAGTTGCAACCCGCTCCCGATTAGTTTGACCGGCCGTACGTTTTGTACGAAAGAACGTATACCTTTTTGCAACTACATTAACTGATTTCTTGAAATATGCATGTAATGCAGACAAAATTTCGTCGTAGGACAGAGTTGCTACATCGCGTCGGGGAAACAATTTCACTATCACTCTGTACGTGTGGACGCCGACACACGGCAATAAGTGAGGCTGCCGCTCATTACCTTGAATTCTGTAGGCGGTGAGATGGAATCCAAATTGGCGTGACCACTCCGTCCAGCTTTCCAGTGCCGCATCAAATGGACGAAAAGGCGGTGCAACTGCATGTTGTGGCTGCGGTAGCGGTGGAGCGGCGGCTGCCGCATCGTTTTGCATTGCACGTTGAGCCTGGACGAGCTGTCCAAGGGCATCCAATAGGGCCTGCGTCTGCTGATTCTGCAAGCGATAAAATTCGGACAGTACATCTGGAGATTGTGGCGAAGCCATGACACAAGTAAATTAGGGCAATACGAACGCTAAATCCTCTTTTGAGACTCGTCGCCAAAAATGTTGTGACTTGGCAAGACAGCCAAGTCACAATGAGAGGAAGCCGAAAGGCACGCGTTAAGCTCATGCAGATTGGCGTGAGGTCTGGAACAGTTAAAGGAATTAATAGTAGCAAATAAAGTACGTAGTTGATGTAATACTTAACTTTAATCCACAATTGTAGAACATCTCTCTTGACGGTACATGTTATAACCACAATATAAAATAATATCAAATGCTATGGCGCCTTGCTAGGTCGTAGCAAATGACGTAGCTGAAGGCTGTGCTAACTATCGTCTCGGCAAATGAGAGCGTAGTTGTCAGTGATCCATCTCTGGCAAAGTCGGCTGTACAACTGGGGCGAGTGCCAGGACGTCTCTCTAGACCTGCCGTGTGGTGGCGCTCGGTCTGCTATCACTGACAGTGGCGACACGCGGGTCCAGCGTGTACTAATGGACCGCGGCCGATTTAAAGGCTACCACCTAGCAAGTGTGGTGTCTGGCGGTGACACCACAGTGTCTATGCATTGACTGTCAAGAATCAGGATGTTTCAGGATTTGGGAATCTAATGCGTGTTCTTTCAAAAATGAAGGAACCATTTACATATTTTTTACTTGAGTTCAGAATTATAGAATACAATTGGTTGCGCCCAGGGCAAAACTACAGACAACCAGATGGGATTGAAAGATCTCGTTTTATCAGAACAAAGCCTGAAAACGATCAAGAGAGAATGTAGAGGGTGCATGTCATGTCTAGTTGGTGGCTGGGATCAGGGAGATTGTCTTCTCTTGGACAGATGCTCTGGCTGCTTCCTGCGCACTGCATGTGATTTTTCCCCCATGTTCTTTAATCGCTGTTCTGAAAGTAATGAATATCGGATTACTGGACAGTACAGTTCGGGGCAACAAGTATCCTCTGAAGAGGTGTTGATTCTATTCGGCACACAGACCAGAATGAACTGGGCTAGAACATAGTAAATGGGAAATTAAGTGGAAACAGTTTTGGAAACAAAAATAAAAATCCGCAAGACTCCCTAGATTGACTGGGCACTCTTCACGCAGCAGACGTGGTGGAGGCAGCACAGATGCAGCAAATGTCAAGATATTAGCTCAGTGTGGTGCATATACATGTAGCTGGATATAAACGTGAGATCGTCCGAGAAAACAGCATGGCTGCATCCTGCCTGTGCAGTTTTTTCTTCTTTATTTTTTCCATCAGCCATCTGACTGGTTTGGTGTGGCAAGCCACGAATTCCTCTCCTATGCCAAACTTTTCATCTCAGACGAGCAATTGCACCCTACATCTCTGATTTCTTCTACAGTTTTTACCCTCTACAGCTGCCTCTAGTATAAGGGGCGTCCAAAAAGAAACGAGCCGGAAACATAATTACAGCAACCACTACCTGTAAGAAGTATTGATCCTGGCTGTTGAGACACGTGTCCCAATGTGACACAAGGCGGTGAATGGCTGTCACATAAAATTCCTGTGCTGCCATGTTAACCAGTTCCGCACGTACAGCTGGAGTCGTCGTTTGAGGTGAACCGTTTGGCCCTCAGAGCCTCCTTAAGGGCACCAAAAATGGCGTAATCACAGGGAGAGAGGTCCGGACTGTATGGAGGGTGGTCGAGAACTTCCCATTTGAATTTCTGCAAGAATGCCGCGACTGTGTTGGCTGTATGAGGCTTTTCATTGTCGTGGAGCAGAATGACCCCACAGATGAGATTGCGTGGTCGTTTTGATTTGATCACTTGGCGAAGGGTGGGCAAGGTTTGCGAGTAACGCTGGGCATTCAGTGTTGTCCCGTGCTGCAGGAAGAGAATCAGAAGGGGGCCGTCTTGGTAAAAGAAGAGCGTCAGCTTAACCTTTCCTGCACTCTTGTGGATGGCTTCGGCTCTTTTTAGTGGTGGTGACCCTGGATGCTGCCACTGGAGACTGTGTTGTTTTGATTCTGGTTCGAAGAGATGACACCATGACTCATCTCCAGCCACCAGTTGTGCGAGGAACGCATTCCTTTCCCAAGCATAGCGCTGCAGATGAGCAAGACAGTGGGCCATTCGACATGCTTCCTGGTTTGGTTGAAGACTGTGCGGTACCCATTGGGCACACACTTTGCGCATATGCACTCGTTCCGTCATGATTGTGTGAACACTTCCAAACCTCAATCCGACAATGGCGCCTATGGCTTTCACTGTCACTTGGCGGTCCTGGTTAATGAGCGCACCCACCAGCTGGACGATGTCATCGGTAACGCAGTGTGGTGCTCCAGATCGTGTATCATCGGTTAACGACACATGTACTTCCCTGAAGCTCTTGTGCCACGCCTCGACCCTTGCAAGGAACATACAGTGTTCAGCGTACACTTGTGACATTCGTCGATGAATGTCCGTTTCTCCAACTCCTTCCACTGTCAGAAAACGGAGAACACCTCTTTACTCTTCTTTTGATTCCTCCAAGTAACTGTTTGCAATGCGACTGACAGTAGAGTTGTGGCGATTCGTGAATGAGTTGTTCATTTGAACGACTCTAAATAAAGAATCGTAAGAATCGAATTGTGATACGGACGAATCGTCGTTTAAAAGAATCATAAGAACGATTGCGTGTTTCTGAGTCGTGAAGATTCCAAGTTCCAACGATTCATCGATTCTTAGTACGCTATGCTTCGTAGGCAACTTCCGAATCATGCCGAATGATTACGCCCGCCAGATGGCAGTCTGTTGGAGGATGCGTGTGAACAAAGGAAGCTCGGAACGAACAAACGAAGTTCGTGGGCCGTAATATTACTCGTGAAGACCAAGCTGACACATGGCGGTGGCTGGCGGGAACGAGCGTAAAGGCATCTCCCATTTACCATCGCTACCATCGGCCACCGCGCCGACGTCAGCTTAGTTTGCGCGAGTATTACACGAACTAGTGATGACAGAAACGATATACGGCGAGTACACAGCTCTCAATACACACGATTAAAATCAAGAAATCCAAGTATGATGAATAAATACGTACCTCTTATTTGCTGCAGGTGCAATGCAAAACACACATACCTTCTTTACACACGAGCAATAGCACTTGGATTATGTATTATATTTCGCGTATCTCGAAAACTGCCCTAACGATTTGAATGAAATTTTGTATTTAGACTGGTTTTTGCTTTTTAAGTTCACCTACATAGTTCCATTCTTTCGTAAAAAGTCAATTTTACAATATATATATCCTACATAGTTCCATTCGTAAAAACGCAATTTTATATTATAAAAACGCTATTTCACATGTTTTTATAATGCCATTTCGTGAAACTTTGTTAGTACGTATTGAATGTAGTTAAGGTTTTGGTTTTTATGTTTATCTGTATATAGGTGTCTTTCCTTAAAGGACGTGATTTTACACAAAAGAATTTTTTAAATAAAAACGCAAATTTCGTGTTTCTTGGGAACGGCTTTAACAGTTTGGATAAAATTTTATATTTAGATACGGATTTTGATTTTTAAGTTTATCTATATTGGTGTGTTTCCTGAAAAAACTAGATTTTACACAATAAGTATTTTATATCGCAATTTCGTAAATCTTTGTTACTATTGGATGTTACAGTAGAGGTGTATCAAAATTTTGTGAGATGGCTGTATAACATTATCCGAATACGAACACGTTCGACTTAGCGTACATTCAATACTAACAATCATCCGAGATATGTTTTAGGTTAGACATGGTTTCCTCTGATCGCTGGTATCTCGGAAATGAAAATTTATATTTATTTAACTGTTTGCTTTCAACTTTTTTTGAATAGGATAATATGAGCCAAACCACGTCTGCCTCCCTGCTAGATTTTGTTACTATAAAACAGACGTCTGTAGTCAGATACATTCAAGCCACACAACCAAACTGGCATACCACGTAATTTTGCACCACCTTTCGCACAAATCGACTCCTCTTTCCTGGCATACTGAAATAAAACAATAGATGCAATCAAATCAGACGTGACCTTTCATCAATTAAAGCATTACACGTATAAATCGAGAATCACACTTGTAACTGGAACGTCATATGCACGTTTACTCATGAATAAACTATTTCTGGCATATCTTATCATGACACAGTTCGATTCTAACCCCATTGACAATTTAAGACATGTCCTGCCATCTGTGAGTAAGATGTAGAACTTTTTGCATTCCGTAGGAATCGTGCCATCGCACACTAGAATGCAGTGATCTCTGTACTAAGTATGGAGATCACTTCTAGAATAAATCGTGAAAGAATCGTGGACGAATCGTAGGAATCGATTCGCAATGTGAGATACAATCGTAGGAATCGAATCGGGAAAAAGAATCGTGTTGCCCAACTCTAACTGACAGCGCTCGATGATTGATGCATGCTGCTGCTAGCTCTGTACGGTCACGTGATGTGCACGCGTGCCCTCTAGTGATGGGCTGTGAACTTCCACGCTCTGGTCAGAATCACACCTCGTTACACACGCCACGATATGACCCAACTGTCACCGGTTTGCGCGTTCCAGACGCCGGATTTTTGAGCGCCCCTTATACAATGGAAGTTATCCCCTGATTTCCCTGATGCCTTAAAAGATGTCCTATCATCATGTCTCTTCGTCTTGTCAGTATTTTCCGTATATTCTTTTCACCGCCGATTCTGCGGAGAACCTCGTCACTCTTACCTTTCGAGACCACTTAATTTTCAACATTCTTCTGTAGCAGCACATCTCAAAGGCTTCGAGTATCTTCTGTCCTGGTTTTTCCACACTCCATGTCTCACTAACACAGATTGATGTCCCCCAAACTTACATTCTCAGAAACTTCTTCCACAAGTTAAGACCTAGGTTTGATACTAGCAGACTTCTATTGGCCAGGAATGCCATATTCAGCAATGCTAGTCTGATTTCTTTGTATTTCTTGCTCCATCCATCATAGGTTATTTTGCTGCCTAAGTAGCTGAATTCCTTAACTTCATCGACTCGTGACTATCAATCCTTATGTTAAGTTTCCCGCTGTTCTCATTTCTGCTACTTCTCATTATTTTGGTGTTTCTTCGATTTATTCTCAATTCACATTCTGTGACATTGTGGTCACTCCATTCAACACATCCTGTAGTTCTTCTTCACTTTCACTCAGGATAGCAGTGTCACCAGCGAATCTTATCACTGATATCTTTTCACCCTGAATTTTAATCTCACTCTTGACCCTCCCATTTATTTCCGTCATTGGTTCTTGGACGTATAGATTGAACAGTAGGTGCGAAAAACTACGTCCCTGTCTTACACCATTTTTAATCTTGGCGCTTCGTTCTTTGTCTTCCACTCTTATTATTCCATCTTGTTTCTTGTACATATTATATGTTACCCCTCTTTCCCTATAGCTTACCCCTATTTTTCTCATGATTTCTAACATCTTGCACCATTTTACATTGTCGAACGCTTTTTCCAAATCGACAAATCCTTTGAATATGTCTTGATTTTCCTTTAGTCTTGCTTCCATTATCAACTGCAGCTTCAGAACTGTCTCTCTGGTGCCTCTTCTTTTCCCAAAGCCAAATTGATCATCATATAACACATCCTCAATTTTCTTTCCCATTCTTCTATACATTGTTCTTGTCAGTAACTTGGATGCATGAGCTGATAAGCTGATTGTATGACAATTCTCGTGCTTTTCGGCTCTTGCAATCCTCGGAATTTTGTGGATGTTTTTTTTTTTTTGGGGAAATCAGATGGTATACATCCAGTATCGTAATTCTACACACCAATGTGAATAGTCGTTTTGATGCTACTTCCCCAAATACTTTTAAAATTTATGTTGAAATGTTATCTCTTCCTTCTGCCTTATTTGATTTGAAGTCTTCCAAAGCGCTTCTAACTTCTGATTCTTATATTGGATCTCCTACCTTTTCCGAATTGACTCTTGGTTCTTCCTCTCCCTCATATTGGCCCTCAATCTACTCTTTCCACCTATCTGCTCTCTCGTCTGTGTTTGCGAGTGGAACTGCCATTTAATTCTTAATGTTGCCGCTTGTACTTTTAATTTCACCGAGGTTATATTGGCTTTCCTATTAGCTGGATCTGTCCCTTTGACAATCACTTCTTTTTCTATTTCTTCACATTTTTCATGCTACAAGTTCATCTTAGTTTCCCTGTTATTCCTAGTTATTTCGTTCCCAAGTGACTTGTATTTCTGTATTCAGAATTTCTCTAAACATTTTTGTACCTCTTTCTTTTTTCGATCAGCCAAAGTATTTTATATGTTACCTATGGTTTCTTCACATTCATTTTTCCTTGTCCTTGTAGTTTTCTTTCCAATTTCTGTGATTACCCTCTTTAGAGATGCCCGTCCCTCTTCAACTGTACTGTCTACTGAACTACTCATCATAGCAGTCTCCCTTTGAGAACTTCAAGCATTGTCTATTCGTTCCTTAGAACTTACTTTCGTATTGATTCTTCCTCACTAGCCTCTTAAACCGCAACCTGCTCTTCATCATTACTAAATTGTGAGCTGTGTCTATATCTACTCCTGGGTATGCCTTACAATTCAATATCTGATTTTGGAATCTCTGCCTGATCATGATCTAATTTAACTGAAATGTTCCTGTCTCTCCTGGCCACTTCTAAGTATACCTCCTCCCCTTGTTATTCTTGAATGGAGTATTTTGTATTACTAACTTTAGGCAGGTAGGCTTCCACATTATGTACAGGAAGAGGCCACTTAGGGTGGGAATGAACTGGTGCCAGAACAAGTATCCTAAACCAGCTGAGAGTCACCAGTCATTAACACAACTTCGAAGAAGGAGGATTGGGGGGGGGGGGGGGGGGGACAGAGTGTAATCTGTTATAATATAAGGCAGAGTGTACATATACATGTTTATATTTCCCTGGATTGATTTCAATGAGATATGGTACAGAAAGAGCAGGCCTATCGAGTATCAGCACTGTGGAGTTTATAACTTTCTATCTCTGTAGGTTTGGAGATATAGGCAGAAATGTGTTTTGTATCCCCTGGCATTTAGGCTGCCAGCAAGAGTCTTATGTTATGTGGGAACAGTATTGGCCTGCCAAATCAACGTACTTTGCAGGGCAGCCTACATGTCATGTGCAAGAAGTGGTTTCCTGAGGCCAACATGTAGGCTGACCTGCATGACAGGCATGTTATGTTGAAGTAATGTTGGCTTGCTTTATCAGCCTGCTTTGCATGTCGTCCTGTATGTCACGAAAAAGAAAGATTTTCAAGCCACTGACTTGCAGCCTGGCCTGTATGACTGGTTTTATTGAATTGTAATGCAGTTGGCAAACATGCCAATGTGCATAGCTGTGGACAGGTTGAAATAGAGGAGGGGATGGGAAGGAGAAGGAAGGGGGAGAGGTATGAGACAGGTGGAAGGTGTATGAGGGTAGTGGGCAGGTGGAATAGGAAGATTGGAAAACAGAAAGAGAGAGGGGGAGGAGGAAATGGTAAAAGGGGTGGAGAAGAAGGTAGGGTGAAAATGAAGGGTTAGTAGAAATGTGCAAAGAAAAGGGAAGAAGAAGATGAAGGGAGGGAGAGTGTGGGGAGGAGGAGACAAAAAGACAGTAGTGAGAGGATGAGGTGGAAGATGGGGAGATTAAGAGGGGAACATACGTGTCAAACGCAAATGTGATGAAGGCAAAAGGAAAAGGCTGGTCTGCATATAATAAAGCGTTGTAGATCAATTGCTCCCAAATTATTGAAATATCAAATGTCTCGAAATTCGTTATAATATTATACATTGCACCAGAACCGTCTGGCTTTAACACCATAATAACTTAGGACAAGTGAGCTTCAGTTGGCCATCTTCGACAGTGGCTGGAGAGTTGTGGGGATGCCATTGGGCTGTCCTTATATTGGGAAAGTGTGTGTGTGTGTGGGGGGGGGGGGGGGTTATGGGTTAGCTTTGACCTTGAAGTGGGGGAATCAGGTAGCACTGCCAGGAGGGCTGCAGACAGAGAAATCTGCAACCATACAGTCTGGCCTCCCAGCCTCATTCCCATTCTCCTGTTACAGATATGATTCTATGAGACTAATTGGATAGAGCACTGAAAGACCTGACCCCAGTTATGGATTACAGTCACGAACAATTTAAACTGGAACTATCACATAAAAATGTTGTGGAAAGGCTGAACGAAAGACTGTGATTGGCAAAACATTTAAAAGATGCAACATATCAAGTAAAGAGACATACTACACTACGCTTGTCCATGCCCTGGTAGAGTACTGCTGCGTGTTACAGGATCATTACCAGGTAGGTTTGACGGAGAACATAAAAAAAAAAAATTATAGAACGATAGCACTTTTTGTCACGGATATGATATGCTTGCTGGGCATTTTTCGTTGCGGCGAGATCATTTCACAAAATTTCAGCAAATAATTTTCTCTCCGCTTACGAAAGTATTTTATTGACTCCCACCTACAAGGGAGAAATTACCACTGTAATGAAATAAGAGAATTCAGAGTTATCAGGGAAATATTTAGGTTCTCATTTTTCCCAAGAGCTAATCGATAGTTGGGCGGTCGAGAAATAATCTGAAACTGGTTCTGTGAACCCTCTACCAAGAAGTTAAGTGTCAATTGCAGAATACTGTAGTAGATGTAGAAACAAGGCTCCTGAAGTAGACGACATGTTTTGGAGTTATTGAGCTACTCGGGATGTGGAAGATATGTGAGATAGGTGAAACAGTGTCAGACCTCAAGAAGAAAGTAATAACTCTGTTCCAAAAAAATCATGTGCTGAAGGGTGCTGGTAGAAGCCGAACTCGAGAAAAACCATTTCGCGTTCCAAGGAAATCACGAACACGTCGAACCACACTTACTCTACAATTTATCTTAGAAAATTAATTGAATAAAGGCAACCTACGTTCTTAACATGTGCATATTTGGAGAATGGTTTTGACAATGCTGTCTGGAATACATTTTTTTGAAATTCTAAAGATACAACGACGGGAGGGTTATTTACAAATTTTATAGAAACCTGACTGCTGTTATAAAAGTCGAAAGACGTCAGAGGGAAGTGGTAGTTGAGAAAGGAGTGAGACATGGTTATAGACTAAGCACAGTACGTACTCCGAGTCAGCAGAAAAGAAAAAGGAATTCAAATTCAGGAATCAGAGAAAAAATTTTGATGTTTGCTGATGTCATTGTAATTTTATCACACTTAGAAAAGGGCTTGGAAGATTAGCTGAATGGACGAGACGGCATCCTGAAAAGAAGTTATCAGATGAACATCAACGCAAGTAAAATGACGATGATGAATTATAGTCAAAACCGTTTTCGAGGGGATTAGATTAGGAAATGAAACACTAAAAGCGGTAGATGAGTTTTGCTGTTTACGCAGCAAATAAGAATAGAAGATATAGATTGCAGACTGCCTATAGAAGAAAGAATATGTGAAAAGTAGAAATTTGTTAACATATGATGCAAATTTAAGTATAAGCAAGTCTTTCCTGAAGTTATTTATATGAAGTACAGTCTTGTGGAGACGTGAAACGTAGACGATAAACAGTTCAGACAAGACCGCAGAAACTTCTGAAATGTCGTGAGACAATGCTGAAGTTTAGAGGGTAAATCGAATAACTGATTTGGAGATAGTGAATCGAATTGCAGAAAAATGTCATTTATGGCACAATTAGAGTAAACGAAGGGTTTGGTTGATGGGACACGTGCTGGAGCATCAAAGCTTCGTTAATTGAGAGTTTAAGAGTGGAGGCGGGTAAAAATTGTAGAGTATGGCCGAGGGATGCATACAGTAAGCAGAATCGAATATTGTAGTTTGCAATAGTTATAAGAGATGAATAAGCTTACAGAAACAAGACTAGCCTGGAGAGCTGCGTCAGACAAGTTTTCGGAGTGAAGACTACAACAACGAGGAAGACAAATGCAGGCAGTTTAATTCATACAGGAATCACGGAAACTTAATCTGATGACGGAGGACGGTAATCAATTGTAACAGGTTAAATGGGGCGTTCGAAATCAGGAAGAACCATTATCAAGCACTTGAAAATAAGTCCTCAGTGACTGAACTCGCTGGGCATGGAAGCTCCTTACAGTGGTGAATCATACATCCATTGTAGTACAAGACACGTCGATCACGGTGACTCGAACTTCATGTTTCTTCAGTCACAGCCAGACTCTACCAGCGCACGCGATACCCCTTTTCCTGGTGGTCATCTCTTAGTCTCCATGTCTCCACCAACAACTGGCTCGTCTGATGCTAATACGGCAAAACTACAAATTGCAATTCTACTATGAATAAGAAATAGTAATGTGGAGCAAAGACTGGATCTTCACGTTTCTGCAAAGAGCTGACTGTGTTTACAAAATATAGAAGGCCAAAGAGGGCTACACTCGTACTTTTCTTACTGACCTTTCAACTGGATGTGATGGAGTGGACCTACATGTGGGAAATATAGGAAATTCACATTTGGCGGCATTTAAAATATGATGCAACAAAATTATGAAAAAATTGTCAGATAAAGAACAATAAGAGTATAAAAACAATTCCAACAGGAACAGTCACCAAAGATACACTACTGGCCATTAAAATTGCTACACCAAGGGAAATGCAGATGATAAACGGGTATTCGTTGGACAAATATATTATACTAGAACTGACATGTGATTGCATTTTCACGCAATTTCCTGAGAAATCAGAACCAAGAACAACCACCTCTGGCCGTAATAATGGCCTTGAGACGCCTGGGCATTGAGTTAAACGCAGTTTGGATGGCGTGTGCAGGTATAGCTGCCCATGCAGCTTCAACACGATAACACAGTTCATCAAGAGTAGTGACTGGCGTAACGTAACGAGCCAGTTGCTCGGCCACCATTGACCAGACGTTTCCAATTGGTGAGAGATCTGGAGAATGTGCTGGCCAGGGCAACAGTCGAACATCCAGAAAGGCCTGTACAGGATCTGCAACATGCGGTCGTGCGTTATCCTGCTGAAATGTAGGGATTCGCAGAGATCGAATAAACGGTAGAGCCATGGGTTGTAACACATCTGAAATGTAACGTCCACTGTTCAAAGTGCCCTCAATGCGAACAAGAGGTGACCGTGACGTGTAACCAGTTTCACCCCATACCATCACGCCGGCTTGTACGCCAGTATGGCGATGACGAATTCACGCTTCCAATGTGCGTTCACCGCTATGTCGCCAAACACGGATGCGACCATCATGATGCTGTAAACAGAACCTGGATTCAGCCGAAAATATGACGTTTTCCCATTCGTGCACCCAGGTTCGTCGTTGAGTACACCCTCGCAGGCGCTCCTGTCTGTGATGCAGCGTCAGGGGTAACCGCAGCCATGGTCTCCGAGCTGATAGTCCATGCTGCTGCAGACGTAGTCGAACTGTTCGTTCAGATGCTTCTGGTCTTGCAAACGTCCCCATCCGTTGACTCAGGGATCGAGACGTGACTGCACGATCCGTTACAGCCATGCGGATAAGATGCCTGTCATCTCGACTGCTAGTGATATGAGGCCGTTGGGATCCAGCACTGCGATCCGTATTACCCTCCTGAACCCACCGATTCCATATTCTGCTAACAGTCATTGGATCTCGACCAACGCGAACAGCAATGTCGCGATACGATAAACCGCAATCGCGATAGGCAACCCTCTGACGTTTATCAAAGTCGGAAACGTGATGTTACGCGTTTCTCCTCCTTACACGAGGCATCTCAACAACGTTTCATCAGGCAAAGCCGGTCAACTGCTGTTTGTGTATGAGAAATCGGTTGGAAACATTCCTCATGTCAGCGCGTTGTACGTGTTGCCACCGGCGTCAACATTGTGTGAATGCTCTGGAAAGCTAATCATTTGCATATCACAGCATCTTCTTGCTGTCGGTTAAATTTCGCGTCTGTAGCACGTCATCTTCGTGGTGTAGCAGTTTCAATGGCCAGTAGCGTATTACTCTTCCTACCGGAAGGCTATGCCAAGTGTTGGCTCCTACCCCTTCCTCGAGGTCACCTTTTGGTCGCTAACAGCGAAGTGGGTCAAGTCGCTGATCAGACAGACTTGGTCCTTGAAGTAACACTGTCCCTCTTGATGCCAGACGTTGGCAGGAAGCCCACAGACCGGATATTTCTGCAGTTGAATTGCTGTACCTGCCTGAACACAAGGCCGTACCGAATTGCTGCTTATCGTCCCAAGCAGAAAGCGGTCACAGTCCAGGAAGTGTTACAGGCTCAGTTAGATGGGTTTCGCCGGAAGCAGGTGGACCGTGACGTTGCTTACATAACTGCTATTTAGCAGCAAAGTCTTAGGGGAGAGAAATTCTAAACAAGAAACTTTTTTCTATTTATTTTATTAGTTTTAATACAATCAACGCAACGCGGTCGTTCAACAGTTCCTTGTATGTGATCACTGATAAAAATAAAAATAATAATAATACAGTTGCATAACATTTTATCGTTTGTAAGAGATGACACCGTGTGTATTCATCCAGACGGTAACACTATTATCATCAGTGCCGATTGGTGGAGCTATTTTTTCTAGAACTTAAAACGGAAGATAGTCCACTGAAAGAATACATTTAACGTAACATATGCTGTAGGGAAAGGTTATGCTAAAGGCTTACAGGAAAGTTCATCCGGCAGAAGAGAGAATGTGGTACTGACGCGTTCATTGAAGCGTACGACGAAGCGTTCGAAGTCATCCACGGAGAGAACCACAAGCACTATTACTATCTACAGTAATTCACAAAAAAAAAATTCTTTTCGAGCTAGACAACTGTTTTGATAAAAGGCCCCGTTCACAAACTATAGAATTGTAACAAGAAATGTGAGACTTCTAAACTCTTTCTCTCCGTAGAGTATTTGAAACGCTGTTTTAAACTTACTGCATTCAAAGAACGAACATTGTTCGCAAGGTCTCTGTAACATGTGCGGGAATTGAATTACATACGTAATAAACGCATCAGAAGAAAATAAATTCGCAAACACGAGATATGATGTGAAGTCAGAGCGTTCAACAAACTGACTGAACACTGTGTCTCATAATTTTTCTGCAGCAAAATTTATGGAATTTCACTTGCGGCTCCTCGTCTCTTCACAGGATGCGGTAGCTCTTCCCGCGTGGAAAGTATGTGAATAATGTTACCTCGCATTTTCTATGCGGAACTTTTGAAATTTTCTGTTCCTTTGTGTACATTCAATACGTCTTCTTCAAATTCCATACAGAATATTTTAACATGTTGCGTATTTGATGAATCACAGACAAGGATAATGGAAATGGTTGATGCTCTAATTGCAGATTACAGGCTCTTGCTTCAGTAGCTGTTTTGTAGAGACAAATGATCGATTTTCTCCAGGTATTCATGACCGTGTTTTAAAGTACGATTTGCATAGCACTAGATTTCGCTGTTGCAATGTGAGGGATTACCACATTCACTATGTCAATGAATATCTATTTTTAGAAGCAAATAAAAAAGAAAAAAGATAGATATTTCATTGAGGTCAGAAAAAATTCTAACATGTGTATTCTGATTTCGTTGCTGGGGAAATATTCGGATCAGTTTTGCGCACAGCAGTGAACAAAATCTGCTTAAAATACTCTCACAGAAGAATCGGTACTTCTGAATGACGACCACTCATAGCAGCGGCATCTTCTTAGTTCTGTGAAACACCTTTATGTGAATTGTCCCTAATACCTGGAAAAGTTTCTTCAGTGAAAGACCAAAACTACCACGTAGTTACGCTTTGACAATTTCAGAAAGTATGAACGATTCTTTCAGCTGATTGCCTATAAACAATTTTGGACGAACATCCTGTTTCGTTGGAAGATTGTAGCTGTTTAGTCATACCTGCTTTTGGTCGCTCACATTTCTTAACCTTTCGTGCATGTCGTCTGAGATTGTGTACATAGGATCCCACAGAGTCAGACAATGTGTTCCTTCAGCGGTTGAGTCGCATAAATAAAATGCACAGCGTAACATTTAGCAAAAGTTAAGACTGCATTCGTTCGCCGGCCGGAGTGGCCGAGCGGTTCTAGGCGCTTCAGTCTAGAACCGCGCGACTGCTACGGTCGCAGGTTCGAATCCTGCTTCGGGCATGTATGTGTGTGATGTCCTCAGGTTAGTTAGGTTTAAGTAGATCTAAGTTCTAGGGGACTGATGATCTCAGCTGTTAAGTCCCATAGTGCTCAGAGCCATTTGAACCATTTTTTTTACGTTAGTTCCCTATATTGGCAAACATTCTGTGTAACTATTCTACTCTCACGCTGCCTCGCCAAGATTTCCTCTCATGTTTAGATGTTTCATTTGAAATTAGCACCTACACCGAACATCCACAATTACTCCTTGTGTATATTCTACCCTCTGTAAACTCCACAATTTTTCCTTCTGTGGCTGGAGGTCTTAGCAGTGTAGGATGAATAGGCGAGCACATTTCGCCACAGGTTCTTTCAATAAGAGAGTGACTTTCACGGAGGTATCCAAATTCAGAGATAGATGCTAAAATTTTGATAACGGAAGTTCCTATAAGGGTCACGAAAAATATTATTTCTTCTCCCATATGTCACTGAGGAAATGACAATAGTATCAGAAGTATCCTGCATCATATACGGAAGGTGCGTTTCAGGACACAGATATAGGCGCAGATTAGTTTCCTTTCGTGTTCAGCCGGCCGGTGTGGCCGTGCGGTTAAAGGTGCTTCAGTCTGGAACCGCGTGACCGCTACGGTCGCAGGTTCGAATCCTGCCTCGGGCATGGATGTGTGTGATGTCCTTAGGTTAGTTAGGTTTAATTAGTTCTAAGTTCTAGGCGACTGATGACCTCAGAAGTTAAGTCGCATAGTGCTCAGAGCCAGCCTTTCGTGTTCTTATATAAGATTCATAAGCAGGTGAAGGTTGTCAATGCGTAGTAGTAAACAGCTAGAACGTAAGAATATCTATATTCTTACGTTTAATAAGTGTCTGTAACTGCTGTAAGAGTTAGTCATTAAAGCATTTATCGTGAGTGGGATCTACGAAAAATGTTAGCGACTAATTAAGTGGGACGTCTAGAAGCGATGGTGTTGTTTAATTTCTATACAGCTCACTGTACGTCTGTGACCTTGATTAGACTGTACACCTCTGCTTGGGGCCACAGAACCGAGGGGTTTCGGAATCTGCAGTCATGGTTGTGCAGCGGATAAGGATGAAAGTATTGTCATCCTCCTTGTTGCTCTGTAAGAGGAATAGCCATTGCGGCAGCCCTGCAATTAATCCAACGCATTTCATCGTTTTTATATTCGTAGTAACATCGTATACACGCAGTGTTACAGTTTATGTATAGTTTTGACTATTCGTGCTGCCCGGTACACATCTGTAACTTGACACACATTCAGATGTGGATAAACTGGTTTCAGTTTAATGAAGGTGTCCTTGCTAATCTCTAGTTCGAACCTCATCAAATTCAGGAAAAGTGGTAGTTTTTGGTGCAGCCATCTGCTGCAATTGTTCGATTCTGTCGCTGTACTCACTGTGCCGGTAATCAGTTCCCGGTAGATATGCCTTGCAGCCAGTTCCAAATATATTTTCTGTTCGTTTTTTTTTTCTTCCAAACAATAACGCTAACATTTAAAGTGCCCTCATAGGTGCTGCTCGCAGTCTGTAACAGACGCTTGTGCTAGTTATGCGTTTACCCATTACACTACCCGCTAGTCATCTCGGCGTTTCTCAGCATCTGTCTTCACGTACATGTGCATGCGCGCCCTTTGCACACGTTCCGACACTGGTAGCGATTCACTTACTGGGCGTACAAGATCCAGTTTAATGTGCTACTGTAATGTTTTAGTGTTCCAAGGATGTCCTTGTGACATAGTCACTGTCATCAGCACTGTTCTGTACTGACACTGTTCTGTATTGACTATGTCCGCAGCTCGTGGTCGTGCGGTAGCGTTCTCGCTTCCCACGCCCGGGTTCGATTCCCGGCGGGGTCAGGGATTTTCTCTGCCTCGTGATGACTGGGTGTTGTGTGATGTCTTTAGGTTAGTTAAGTTTAAGTAGTTCTAAGTTCTAGGGGACTGAAGACCATAGATGTTAAGTCCCATAGTGTTCAGAGCCATTTGAACCATTTGTATTGACTATAACTTGCGCTTGTAGATGCCGCGTGGCTTGCAAATACGACTGCTGACTAACGTGCTGATCGTCCCTAACAGAGCCTAGTTAAACAAATATGGGATGATTTCAAACGTCCTCTCCCTCTACGACTAGGAATAAATTTTGCGGCTTTTGCATTTATTGCCAGCTCTCCAAAACCAGTACTATTCTAAAACCCATGTATCGTGACGAAAAAGCCAATAACAATGGGCGTTTCTCTGAGTAATCTCATTTTTAGGTCAACGTAGTTTTCTGCAGTGACGTTTCGTTTCTATATATCGATTGTGGAAAATCTGCAGAGCATCAGGAGCTACATTTATCGCGACGAGCTACCGTCTCCAGGCATCCAACAGCATCAAGACCAAGCTGTAGCTGCTGCCACCGATGATTGCGCTGAAGTACGAAGGCAACTATGAAGACCTTCCCAAAAGATTCTTAGTAACAGTGACAGCAAAAAATTCGTAGTCAAACTGGTGTAAGTAAATAAATCTAAGATTTGGCTGCGGATGCGTGATGACTTCAGGAAGGTAGCGAATTTGGTAGCACAATACCTGATGCTTTTCTACATACATTCTTTGACCCCCACGAAGCTATCAAAGTGAGATCCAGTTTGAATCGAACCATACTAAGAACAGCACGAACTGAAAGGACTTGGCATCAGTGAGAGCACGATTGGGAGACGTAAAATCCGCACGGATAAGGAAGGAGAATGAAATGAGCTGGTGACTGCAACTGACACAACAGAAAAGTGTAAGTTGATGACTCCGAAAATGTGTATTTGCACCATTTGGACGACTGTGTAGAAGCTGTGGGGGAGAAACGGTATCCACCAGGGATTCGCAGATACCAGAGCATTTGGCAAGTAACACGACAGTGGACCCTGACGATGCGACGAGTAAAATGTGAGATAGGGTCCAATGCATCTTAAGTCACCGGCATAGAATCGCAGGATAGGCCGTTCTGTGTGCTCAGGTGTATGTGTAGGCCTAGGGAAGGTGGGACACGGTGTAACAGAAAAGATATTTTCTCAAGTATAAAAAAAAAAAAATGTTGCGAATTTGCTGCTCTTTTCATATATCTTTACTTGAGGGTCCTTTCACTATCATATACTGTAGAACTCACTGACTCAGTGTGGATTTGAAATTGGTGTGATTATTGAGAATATTGTATATGAATGTAAACTGTTACAGGGTACCCCAGTGAACACATACTGGGGTTCAATGTAACAAACATGAAAACTACGTTCATGTTGGCATAACTTGTGTTATTCAACACCTTTAGAATACAGACAAAATTAACATTTAGAACATCTGAAAATAATTTCAGTTTTCTTTTCTTTTTTTTTTTTGCGGTATTCTTGGAAGACTAAATTTTTTCGATTGGCATCAGATTTAAGGCACTCGTGCTGTTTTTTTGGTTTTTCCAAAGCAAGCAAGTTTTATTAAGAGCACTACTACACTTTTTTTCTGGCGCATGATGTGTCTTCTATTTGAGAAGACTTGCATTTATAGCCCCCTACGGGGAAATGCCGTTTCATAGTCACCATTAGATTAGATTAGATTAGATTTACTTTCATTCCAATTGATCCGTAGTGAGGAGGTCCTCCAGGATGTGGAACATGTCAGAAAAACAACAATACATGACAAACATTTAAACTAAAACAAATAAGCTAATGTACCATTCCACAGGTCCCAAGTGGAATGATCGTCATTTTTTAATGAACACTAAGAGTCATTTTACAAATACTATTGCACTGAATTTAAAATAAAAAAGTTTTTTATTTATTTATAAGGTAAGAAACATGTAATACAACTACTGTAATACTTATTTACAATGAACACATTACTGCACTGAAATGGTGCAGAAGTTAGATTATACTTACACACACACACACACACACACACACACACAAATTTTCAGTGAACACATTACTGCACTGAAATTGTGCAGAAGTTATGTTGTACTTATATACAAATCAGTTGGTTTTCCTCAGAAATTCATCAATGGAGTAGAAGGAGTTGGCCACCAATAAATCCTTTAGGCTTCTCTTAAACTGAATTTCATTGGTTGTTAAGCTTTTTATGGCTGCTGGCAAGTTATTCTTGTTCACTTTACCAATACGTGGAACTAGATTCCTGCTATGGAACTCTAATGATACGTAATCATCTTGATATGCCGGCCAGTTTTCTTCTTCTTTGTTCTTAATTTGATCTTACATAAATCCATTGTATGAGTAACGTAAAGGGCCACATATTTTATCTTCACCTCTTCCAAGTAAGTCAGAGTCTTTGAAATACAGACTTATCTAGTTGCTTTATATTTATTTTCCTGTCTCATCTTCGACTGTCTTGAAAGTTCTTCAAACACCTCTTTAACAGAGGTATATGTCGCAATTCAACTAATTCCCCTCTCTCTATTTCTTTTTGTCATTCTTTCATTAGCTTTACAGAAACCTCTGAAACTAAACTCTGGCACGGTGGATTGTCTTCTGTTGGTATACTAGACGGGTCCTCTTGTGACTCACTTTGACCCTCGGTGGCTCCTAGAGCAGCGACTGCACTGTTTGCATCACCATCTGCCACAAGAGCAGCAACTAAACTTTGATTTGAAAAGACTTCAGGAGCAGTGTCAGTTAGTGCAATATCAATGCCTTTAGCAGCAAGTACTTTTTTTTTTGGAGGCTGTACTGTTGAAGTACCAGACTCATACAAATTGAAAATCCTTTTTCCACAACTAAATGCTGAATTACGATTCAAAATGTTCTTCAGATTACTGAGGAACACTCCAACATTAGTTTCACTAAATAAGGTGGCCCTTGATACGTCGGAGGTTACGGCTAAGTCCTCTGTAAAAGCATAGAGCCAATCTCTGCCAGCCATATTTTCCTCTTCCCAGTTTTTGGAATCTTCTATCTTGTTCTGCTGAGCCATTTGGAAGGCCAAAGGCCTTACTTCTACACCATCAAGGCCATAACACATCTGAGCTCATTTCACCAAGTAGCGTACCAAAGAATGTTCTTATTCAGCAGTGAAATTTCGTACGTAATAATATTTTGGACACATCTGAATACGCGTTTTTCCCCTTTCCTTACTCTGATTCAACAGTGAAATTTCGTCGGTGATAATATTTTGCACACATCTGAATACGCATTTTTCCCCTTTCCTTACTCTTATTCAACAGTGAAATTTCGTCGGTAATAATATTTTGGACACATTTGAATACGCGTTTTTCCTCTTTCCTTACTCTTATTAACGTACCTGGAACATACTGCAGTATAAACTGTGTAATTCAAAATTGTTTACTATTTCTTCATAACGTGCTGATTTTGTCAAAACAAGTGCTCTAAGGCCATTTTACCTCCAAAGAGTTCCTTAATTGACATTCTTAACAGCACCTGCCTTGCGAAGTCTACTTCCAGAAAGCACCAATTCAACAGGAGCCCTCTTCTAAATAAAATGAGAAGTCTTGATTTTTCGTGGTCTTTTACGAACCACGTTGTCACTCTGTAACTGAATACCCTTATTTAAGACCGCAGGTAGATGTTCTGTTCTCATTTGTTTTCATATATTTAATTTTAGAGGCAAACAACTATTTTTATTAGTATACAACGTAACGGGATACACTGTAACGGTGCTACACTGTGCCCTACACCAACTGGTACATTTGCCCCATAGGGCAACTTCGTACAGTATTCTAAGTTTTGAAAAAGTGCCGCATGATACACAGGTATACGACTAAGTGAATCATACTCAGAATTACAACAAGTCTTTGTTATTATAAACAATAGAAAGAAAATTACATAACAATAGAAATTTTCTTCAAATTTCTCAAAACACGTTTTCTTGAGTAAACACTAAAGGTGAATTCTACTTGCTTTCAAAGTACACTGGACGGAAGCGGCCGCAAATGACTATTGTAAATAGTTCAGAGAAAATCCTGCCAACTTCACAACTTTCACAGCAATCCAAATGTTACACTGTGCCACGTGTTACACTGTGCTGCACTTCCCCTATGTGCTTATGATAAACATTTTTTTTTTTTTGTCATCAGTCTGCTGACTGGTTTGATGCGGCCCGCCACGAATTCCTTTCCTGTGCTAACCTCTTCATCTCAGAGTAGCACTTGCAACCTACGTCCTCAATTATTTGCTTGACGTATTCCAGTCACTGTCGTCCTCTACAGTCTTTGCCCTCTACAGCTCCCTCTAGTACCGTAGAAGTCATTCCCTCATGTCTTAGCAGATGACCTATCATCCTGTCCCTTCTCCTTATCAGTGTTTTCCACATATTCCTTTCCTCTCCGATTCTGCGTAGAACCTCCTCATTCCTTACTTTATCAGTCCACCTAATTTTCAACATTCGTCTATAGCACCACATCTCAAATGCTTCGATTCTCTTCTGTTCCTGTTTTCCCACAGTCCATGTTTCACTACCATACAATGCTGTACTCCAGACTTACATCCTCAGAAATTTCTTCCTCAACTTAAGGTCGGTATTTGATATTAGTAGACTTCTCTTGGCCAAAAATGCCTTTTTTGCCATAGCGAGTCTGCTTTTGATGTCCTCCTTGCTCCGTCCGTCATTGGTTATTTTACTGCCTAGGTAGCAGAATTCCTTAACTTCATTGACTTCGTGACCATCAATCCTTTTAAGTTTCTCGCTGTTCTCATTTCTACTACTTCTCGTTATCTTGGTCTTTCTCCGATTTACTCTCAAACCATACTGTGCACTCATTAGACTGTTCATTCCGTTCAGCAGATCATTTAATTCTTCTTCACTTTCACTCAGGATAGCAATGTCATCAGCGAATCGAATCACTGATATCTTTTCACCTTGTATTTTAATTCCACTCCTGAACCTTTCTTTTATTTCCATCATTGCTTCCTCGATGTACAGATTGAAGAGTAGGGGCGAAAGGCTACAGCCTTGTCTTACACCCTTCTTAATACGAGCACTTCGTTCTTGATCGTCCACTCTTATTATTCCCTCTTGGTTGTTGTACATATTGTATATGACCCGTCTCTCCCTATAGCTTACCCCTACTTTTTTCAGAATCTCGAACAGCTTGCACCATTTTATATTGTCGAACGCTTTTTCCAGGTCCACAAACCCTATGAACGTGTCTTGATTTTTCTTTAGCCTTGCTTCCATTATTAGCCGTAACGTCAGAATTGCCTCTCTCGTCCCTTTACTTTTCCTAAAGCCAAACTGGTCGTCACCTAGCGCGTTCTCAATTTTCTTTTCCATTCTTCTGTATTTTATTCTTGTAAGCAGCTTCGATGCATGAGCTGCTAAGCTGATTGTGCGATAATTCTCGCACTTGTCAGCTCTTGCCGTCTTCGGAATTGTGTGGATGATGCTTTTCCGATAGACAGATGGTATGTCCCCAAACTCATATATTCTACACACCAACGTGAATAGTCGTTTTGTTGCCACTTCCCCCAATGATTTTAGAAATTCTGATGGAATGTTATCTATCCCTTCTGCCTTATTTGACCGTAAGTCCTCCAAAGCTCTTTTAAATTCCGATTCTAATACGGGATCCTCTATCTCTTCTAAATCGACTCCTGTTTCTTCTTCTATCACATCAGACAAATCTTCACCCTCATAGAGGCTTTATATGTATTGTTTCCACCTTTCTGCTATCTCCTCTGCATTTAACGGTGGAATTCCCGTTGCAGTCTTAATGTTACCACCGTTGCTTTTAATGTCACCAAATGTTGTTTTGACTTTCTTGTATGCTGAGTCTGTCCTTCCGACAATCATATCTTTTTCGATGTCTTCACATTTTTCCTGCAGCCATTTCGTCTTAGTTTCCCTACACTTCCTATTTATTTCATTCCTCAGCGACTTGTATTTCTGTATTCCTGATTTTCCCGGAACATGTTTGTTCTTCCTCCTTTCATCAATCAACTGAAGTATTTCTTCTGTTACCCATGGATTCTCCGCAGCTACCTTCTTTGTACCTATGTTTTCCTTCCCAACTTCTGTGATGGCCCTTTTTAGAGATGTCCATTCCTCTTCAACTGCACTGCCTACTGCGCTATTCCTTATTGCTGTATCTATAGCGTTAGAGAACTTCAAACGTATCTCGTCATTCCTTAGTACTTCCGTATCCCACTTCTTTGCGTATTGATTCTTCCTGACTAATGTCTCGAACTTCAGCCTACTCTTCATCACTACTATATTGTGATCTGAGTCTATATCTGCTACTGGGTACGCCTTACAATCCAGTATCTGATTTCGGGATCTCTGTCTGACCATGATGTAATCTAATTGAAATCTTCCCGTATCTCCCGGCCTTTTCCAAGTATACCTCCTCCTCTTGT
This sequence comes from Schistocerca piceifrons, assembly GCF_021461385.2. Lineage (NCBI taxonomy): Eukaryota > Metazoa > Arthropoda > Insecta > Orthoptera > Acrididae > Schistocerca > Schistocerca piceifrons. Next base: position 724,503,940 of record NC_060141.1, read on the forward strand.
GATTCTTGAACAGGATATTCGCTATTACTAGCTGAAACTTGTTACAGAACTCAATTAGACTTTCTCCTCTTTCATTCCTTGTCCCAAGCCCATATTCTCCTGTAACCTTTTCTTCTACTCCTTCCCCTACAACTGCATTCCAGTCGCCCATGACTATTAGATTTTCGTCCCCCTTTACGTACTGCATTACCCTTTCAATATCCTCATACACTTTCTCTATCTGTTCATCTTCAGCTTGCGACGTCGGCATGTATACCTGAACGATCGTTGTCGGTGTTGGTCTGCTGTTGATTCTTATTAGAACAACCCGGTCACTGAACTGTTCACAGTAACATACCCTCTGCCCTACCTTCCTATTCATAACGAATCCTACACATGTTATACCATTTTCTGCTGCTGTTGATATTACCTGATACTCATCTGACCAGAAATCCTTGCCTTCCTTCCACTTCACTTCATTGATCCCTACTATATCTAGATTGAGCCTTTACATTTCCCTTTTCAGATTTTCTAGTTTCCCTACCACGTTCATGCTTCTGACATTCCACGCCCCGACTCGTAGAACGTTATCCTTTCGTTGATTATTCAATCTTTTTCTCATGGTAACCTCCCCCTTGGCAGTCCCCTCCCGGAGATCCGAATGGGGGAATATTCCGGAATCTTTTGCCAATGGAGAGATCATCATGACACTTCTTCAATTACAGGCCACATGTCCTGTGGATACACGTTACGTGTCTTTAATGCAGTGGTTTCCATTGCCTTCTACATCCTCATGTCGTTGATCATTGCTGATTCTTTCTCCTTTAGGGGCAATTTTCCACTCCTAGGACAAGAGAGTGCCCTGAACCTCTATCCGCTCCTCCGCCCTCTTTGACAAGGCCGTTGGCAGAATGAGGCTGACTTCTTATGTCGGAAGCCTTCGGCCGCCAATGCCGATTATTTATCAAAATTTAGGCAGGGGCGGGGATCGAATCCAGGACCGAAGACGTTTTTGATTAAGAATCAAAGACGCTACCCCTGGACCATGATGAACATATCGGACGGCATCTGCCTGCTGAATACGTGGTCGGATCGCAGAGTACCAGTAATATGGAATGCTGCTAGACAACGAGAATTACACGGCTGACGCCCAGATCCGTATTCCATCCATTGTGACGTAGAAGGAAATGGGTTCAATAGGTTTCTCGTAGTCTGAGGACTGGAATGTGTGTGTCTGGCAAACTTCTGCTTCCCCTCATGCTGCTGAACTTTGACGGCCGTTCCGTCAACACGACGCATCAGTAGCGATATCTGAACTAATTCTGATCTACATACAGTAACGTAAAAATCTGTAATATCAAAGACGTCAGTTAACACCATGAGTCTAGTCAGCAACGATAGGTAAGAGTTATTTGTTGCACTTAAATTACCATCACTGCCCCGATAGCTGAATGTACACCGGCACGTTAGCTCAGCGTGTTCGGTCAGAGGGTTTAACTACCCTCTGTAATATAAAAACACTGAGTGAAAGGATCAACTAACAACCTGAACGAGTGTCATCGGAAGCCCGCCACGAATAAATTCAACGAACAATATAGAACAAAATGAGATTTTTAAAAAAAATTTCCGAAAGAACAGACACCATATCCATATAAGTATACAGGGTGTTACAAAAAGGTACGGCCAAACTTTCAGGAAACATTCCTCACGCACAAATAAAGAAAAGATGTTATGTGGACATGTGTCCGGAAACGCTTATTTCCATATTAGAGCTCATTTTATTACTACTTCCACCTACGCTCAATGGAGCACGTTATCATGATTTCATACGGGATACTCTACCTATGCTGCTAGAACATGTGCCTTTACAAGTACGACACAACATGTGGTTCACGCACGATGGAGCTCCTGCACATTTCAGTCGAAGTGTTCGTACGATTCTCAACAACAGATTCGGTGACCGATGGATTGGTAGAGGCGGACCAATTCCATGGCCTCCACGCTCTCCTGACCTCAACCCTCTTGACTTTCATTTATGGGGGCATTTGGAAGCCCTTGTCTACGCAATCCCGGTACCAAATGTAGAGACTCTTCGTGCTCGTATTGTGGACGGCTGTGATGCAATACGCCCTTCTCCAGGGCTGCATCAGCGCATCAGGGATTCCATGCGACGGAGGGTGGATGCATGTATCCTCGGTAACGGAGGACATTTTGAACATTTCCTGTTACAGAGTGTTTGAAGTAACGCTGGTACGTTCGGTTGCTGTGTGTTTCCATTCCATGATTAATGTCATTTGAAGAGAAGTAATAAAATGAGCTCTATCATGGAAAACAAGCGTTTCCGGACACATGTCCACATAACATATTTTCTTTCTTTGTGTGTGAGGAATGTTTCCTGAAAGTTTGGCCGTACCTTTTTGTAATACCATGTATAGTTCTGGCAATACCGGCCATGAGCTTCTTCTTCTGTGCGGATGCACACATATTCCCCGAACTCTTACGGGACTCGGTTAGAATGTCTTCCACGATTAATGAGTGTGTTGGGGTGGGACACTACGAATGTAGTGTGTGGACATACAGGGTGAGAATGTGGGTCTCGAGGGAGGCGTGCGCGAGATAGTCCCTGCAGTCGCACTATCTTCTGTGCCCTCAGTGGCTCAGATGGATAGAGCGCCTGCCATGTAAGCAAGAAATCCCGGGTTCGAGTCCCGATCGGTGCACACTTTTTCACCTGCCGCCATTGATATATATCAACGCTCGTCAGCAACTGAAGGTATTAAAATAATTCTAATTTAATTCTATCACTTGTCGGTTCTTGCAGTCTTCGGAATTGCGTGGATGATATTTTTCCGAAAGTCTGATGGTATGTGTGCAGACTCAAACATTCCAGGCTGAAACACGAATAGTTTCCTTGTTGCCACTTCCCCCAATGATTTTAGAAATTGCGATGGAATTTTATCTGTCCCTAGTGCCTCATTTGATCTTAGGTCATGCGAATCTCTCTTAAATTCTGATTCTAATACTGTATCATCTCTTCTAAATCGACTCCTGTTTCTTCTTCTGTCACATCAGACAAATCTTCCCTTTCATATAGGCCTTCAATGTATTCTTTCCACCTATCCGATCTCTCTTGTGCATTTAACACTGGTATTTCCGTTGCACTCTTAATGTTACCACCCTTGCTTTTAATTTCACAGAAGGTTGTTTTCACTTTCCTATATGCTGAATCAGTCCTTCCGACAATCATTTCTTTTTCAGTTTCTTCACATTTTTCATGCAGCCGTTTCGTCTTAGCTTCCCTGTTCTTCCTATTAATTTCATTCCTCGGCGACTTGTATTTCTGTATTCCTGGATTTCCCTGAACATTTTTGTACTTTCTTCTCTCATCGATCAACTGAAATATTTCTTCTGTTACCTATGGCTTCTTCGCAGTTACTAATACCGAGACAGAGCCAGCTTTCATCAGGAAACACAACTGACATCCACCCTGCCCTACAGTGTGCTCTTGCTTGACACCATCGAAGTAGCAAATGGTGACGATGTGGGATCGATGGACTGCACGTTAGAGGGCGTCTAGCTCGTGGCTCTCTTCGAAGTAACCGATTTGTAACAGTTCGTTGTGTCACAGTGGTGCCAACGGCTGCTCAAATTGCTGCTGCAGGCGCAGTATGATGCTCCAGAGCCACAATAGTCTTCCCCCTAGGTCGTTGCAAGTGACCGTCCAGAGCCCAGTCTTCTTGCCACCGTATTTTCCCGTGACCACTGCTACCAGAAATTAAGTACAGTGGCTATATACCTGCGAAGACTTTCTGCCGTATCGAAGAAAGGACATACAGCTTCTCGTAGCTCTAACACACAACCTCGTTCAAACTCAGTGAGGCTTTGATAATGGCGCCTTTGTCGCCTTAAAGACATTCTGTCATCCCACTACGCTCAAAGGTAACTTACACTCAAGACGGTTACAAGGTGTATTTAAAGCAAAGGTGATCTGCATCCTCATAGCAACGCTACTAGCGCTAGTCTCATGCGACTGGCGCAAAATCTGAATATACAGGGTTATTACAAATGATTGAAACGATTTCACAGCTCTATAATAAGTTTATTAATTGAGATATTTTCACAATGCTTTGCACACGCATACAAAAACTCACAAAGATTTTTTTAGGCATTCACAAATGTTCGATATGTGCCGCTTTAGTGATTCGGCAGACATCAAGCCGATAATCAAGTTCCTCCCACACTCGGCGCAGCATGTCCCCATCAATGAGTTCGAAAACATCGTTGATGCGAGCTCGCAGTTCTGGCACTTTTCTTGGTAGAGGAGGTTTAAACACTGAATCTTTCACATAACCCCACAGAAAGAAATTGGATGGGGTTAAGTCGGGAGAGGCCATGACATGAATTGCTGATCATGGTCTCCACCACGACCGATCCATCGGTTTTCCAATCTCCTGTTTAAGAAATGCCGAACATCATGATGGAAGTGCGGTGGAGCACTATCCTGTGGTACGTTTAGCTCCCTGCTTGCTTTATTCGTTCACTTCCGCAGGCTACGCGTGATACTTGCACGCACGCGTTCAACCGTTTCTTCGCTCACTGCAGGCCGACCCGTTGATTTCCCCTTACAGAGGCATCCAGAAGCTTTAAACTGCGCATACCATCGCCGAATGGAGTTAGCAGTTGGTGAATCTTTGTTGAACTTCGTCCTGAAGTGTCGTTGCACTGTTATGACTGACTGATGTGAGTGCATTTCAAGCACGGCATACGCTTTCTCGGCTCCTGTCGCCATTTTGTCTCACTGCGCTCTCCAGCGCTCTGCCGGCAGAAACCTGAAGTGCGGCTTCAGCCGAACAAAACTTTATGAGTTTTTCTACGTATCTGTAGTGTCTCGTGACCATATGTCAATGAATGGAGCTACAGTGAATTTATGAAATCGCTTCAATCATTTGTAATAGCCCTGTACATGATCTTCCAGATTTAGAAACACGCCTATAAACTCGTTCTTAGTTTTGAGATTATTTTCCGTCAGTGTATTAGTGGAAGCCTAAACGCAACCTTTGTGTTAAATTGAACATCAGCTTTAGTCGGATTCGGGTCACTGCTGGCTAACGAGTTATGGGTCTTGTGCTTGTGCTTTCTGTTGTTGCGTGTTGCGAGCTACACATATGCCACGGCCAGCTTATTAACACTCTTGTCACTCCGGCCACCGATCGTCGTATGTTCAACAGCTGCCTCCATAACTCAAGTAGAATAATCCGCTGCCTTTGACGGAAAATTTACTTGTCCCATGCCGTATTTAATTATACTGTCTCAGAAGCTCTTAGCGGTGTGCCTGTTTTGGTACTGCGGAAATGAAGTAAGTGACAGCCACACAAATGGTACGTCCTTGGAGGCAAGCTGTACGCGTTCTTGGCGGAGTCCACAGAAGTCGCATCATCATTTCCAGAAGCCTCGCCACTTCTAGTGCCACCCTACGGGTAATTAGCAGAAAAAATGTTTCAAAGTTTCTCGAATACGAGTCCATTACGTTACCACAGGATCACCTCGTTACGCAAGACAAGTCAACACATTAGCGTAGCACTGATGGAGAAAACTAGAGCTTAGTTTTCTTCGAGAACCTTGCTTGAGGCGGAACACTGCGACGGCGTGGTTTCTTTCGTCCATTACCTGCCCCTACCTGTGAACTCGCCGAGAAAAGATCTTAATTTTGAATGAAAGACGGAAATAATGGCAAAACTTTGCTATATTCTGAACCTTGATAATGTACACGTTCACTGCAAAGCCCGTGCTAATCTTAACACAGTCATGCACATTCACGTAAGCAAGTTTATGCTAACTTATATCCCGAAATCTGAACAGCTACTGGGCATGGACTGTTCTTAAATGAAAATGCTCGCCATACTATTAAGTTTATCGGTGTCTAATGCACTCAGGTTTTTAGTCACCGATCTGCTCAATATGCCACGCGGTATTACTCTCTTTTCTCATACACAAAATTGCTTAAAAATCAGTACTTTCTAAAAAACAGACAGGAATAAATATGCATTCACTTTACAACATTTTTGAAACATGTCATGCAATTAAAACCGGCAAATTATTATTTCCGTCGGAGCTTATAATTCGCACGACCGTACCATTGAAAGGCTGGGCTCCGACTCCTTTAGACTGCTGTAAGCATTCTATGTCTCCAAGAGAAAAGACGCGAGAAGAACACACCGTCTTGATTGGTCAGTTTTATTTAAGACCAATAGAAAAACATTATTCGCCCGCATTAGTGCGCGCTTTTCGTGACTAACCAGTCAACAAATAACCCACTTTTGAACTGTACTTTTTGCCGAAATATGTATTTTCTAAGTAGGCTGTTTAGGTTTCTATGTTGGTAACGCCACTTAGCGCTCTGTATGGAAATCGCTGACTGCGCTGTGTGCAGTCTGTGGCTAGCTGGACTCTTTGTTGGAATATTCGCTTGTGTAGTGTTGTGCTGTTGGATATGAACAGCGCGTAGCGTTGGACAGTTGGACGTGAGCCGCCAGCAGTGGTGGATGTGGGGGGAGAGATGCCAGAGTTTTGATCGGACGATCTGGACGCATGTCCGCCAGAAAAAGGAAATTTATAAAGATGGATGACACATATATAATGAATTTTGAACACTATTAAGGTAAATACATTGTTTGTTCTCAATCAAAATCTTTCATTTGCTAATTATGCCAATCAGTAGTTAGTGCCTTCAGTAGTTAGAATCTTTTATTTAGCTGGCAGTGTTGGCGCTCGCTGTATTGCAGTAGTTCGAGTAATGAAGATTTTTGTGAGGTAAGTGATTCATGAAAGGTATTGGTTATTGTTAGTCAGGGCCATTCTTTTGTAGAGATTATTGTGTGTTAGTTTAGTGATGATCAGAATAAGTAAAGAGAAAACTGAGTACGTCCAGTTTTACTCAGCTACTTCTGTATTAAATAACATAGAGTTTTTCCAGCTATTTATTATTTTTCAAAGAGGACATTTCAGTTTAATATTCTGATGTTTTGTTTATACTTTATGTTATTAACTATTTTCATTTGCACCCGAGCTAGCTTTCCTTTTACGGTAAACTTAATTAACATATGGTACAAAATTCCCTGTCGTCTGCATCCACACTGTCTTAAAACTTTCTCAAACTAGTTCGTACAGTGTTCATCAGTAGAACAATGATACATATTTACTTTAGAGCACATTCACGGATCTTTCACACCAATAAAAGCATATATAAAACTGTACAAATATAAATAAACAAAAAAGCCTTCAAGAAATGTACAAAACAATTCACAAAAACATTATCTTGGCCTGTTTCTTGAATGTCTCTGTGCACTACTGGACTCTGGTGGATGAAAATTAGATCTGCTTGCTCGAGTGAACCTGCTTCAGACCATCTGTCACTGTGCACACGAGTCATTCTCCCGCCTCAGCTTGTGAAAGGACTGCGGCTAGAGGGCCGTTAACTCCACAAGCCACTCGCTGAGGCTCCCTTCGCTCCCAGGTCTTTCACGGCAGTCACCTGGTACTGCACAGAAGCACCTCTTCACTTCCTAATACTAAATATATCATCGACTGTGAACTACACCGCTGGCCCTTAAAATTGCTACACGAAGAAGAAATGCAGAAGATAATCGGGTATTCATTGGACAAATATATTATACTAGAACTGACATGTGATTACATTTTCATGCAATTTGGGTATATAGATCCTGAGAAATCAGTACCCAGAACAACACCCTCTGGCCGTAATAACGGCCTTGATACGCCTGGGCATAGGGTCAAACAGAGCTTGGATGGCGTGTACAGGTACAGCTGCCCATGCAGCTTCAACACGATAACACAGTTCATCAAGAGAAGTTACTGGCGTATTGTGATGAGCCAGTTGCTCGGCCACCATTGACCAGACGTTTACAATTGCTGACAGATCTGGAGAATGTGCTGGCCAGGGCATCAGTCGAACATTTTCTGTATACAGGAAGGCCAGCACAGGACCTGCAACATGCGGTCGTACATTATCCTGCTGAAGTGTAGGGTTCCGCAGGGATCGAATGAAGGGTAGAGCCATGGGTCGTAACACATCTGAAATGTAACGTCCACTGTTCAAAGTGCCGTCAATGCGAACAAGAGGTGACCGAGACGTGTAACCAATGGCACTCCAAACCTCCAAACCATCACGCCGGGTGGTACGCCAGTATGGCGATGACGAACACACGCTTCCAATGTGCGTTCACCGCTATGTCGCCAAACACGGATCCGACCATCATGATGCTGTAAACGGAACCTGGTTTCATCCGGAAAAATGACGTTTTACCATTCGAGCACCCAGGTTCGTCGTCGAGAACACCACCGCAGGTGCTCCTGTCTATGATGCAGCGTCAAGGGTAACCGCAGCCACGGTCTCCGAGCTGATAGCCCATGCTGCTACAAAGGTCGTCGAACTGTTCGTGCAGATGGTTGTTGTCTTGCAATCGTCCCCATCTGTTGACTCAGGGATCGAGACGTGGCTGCACATGCCAGCCATGCGGATTAGATGCCTGTCATCTCGACTGCTAGTGACACGAGGCCGTTTGGATCCAGCACGGCGTTCCGTGATACGCTCCTGAACCCACCGATTCCATATTCTGCTAACAGTAATTGGATCTCGACCAGCGCGAACAGCAATGTCGCGATACGATAAACAGCAATCGCGATAGACTACAATCCGACCTTTCTCAAAGTCGGAAACGTGATGGTACGTATTTCTCCACCTTACACGAGGCATCACAACAACATTTCACCAGGCAACACCGGTCAACTGCTGTTTGTGTATCAGAAATCGGTTGGAAACTTTCCTCATGTCAGCACGTTGTAGGTGCCGCCACCGGCACCAACCTTGTGTGAATGCTCTGGAAAGCTAATCATTTGCATATCACAGCATCTTCTTCGTGTCGGTTAAATTTCGCGTCTGTAGGACGCCATCTTCGTGGTGTAGCAATTTTAATGGCCAGTAGTGTATGAACGGCTGGGCTACTTTCAACCTCCTGTGTGTATCTCGGAGAACGAATCTGGAGGAAATCGACAGGGTCTGCGGATAGGTGGCGCTTGATGGCAGTTGCGATAACGCTGTGTTCCGATTTGCACAGTGGTTAACGCCCAGTAAGCAGGAAATCCCGGGTTCGAATCCCAGTCCGGTACACGTTCTCACTCGTCGCCGCTGATTCTGTGCAATGTCCCAGTGCAGCTGACAGCAGTGGTCCCGTCCAGTTCGTTTCCTTTCTTCCTCTCTCCGCCTTCCATTTACTCATAATGTTCGTGATTTCTCGCGATCAGTGCCAATGCAGAAGTGGTTCCTGCAGTCAGATACCGCTTTGTAATCTCACATATGGCGACCAGACTTTCTTCTACAAACAAGATTCGAAATAGTTATCTCTGAATCGAGAATATTGGCACCAATTTGCGTGGCGTTTCTGACATCATGACATGCAAACCTAAAATTTCTCTCGGGTCAGAGAAATTGTCAAGATCTGCAGTGTTACTGAGGCAATTATCTGAAAACTTATGTAATATTACCTATCTGGAATCTCTGATTTTTTGGTCGGTGGCATAGCGAGAGATGAAACGCCCCAACGTACACCGTTAACTATGAGATTTCTTTGTTAATAGTGAAATTGAGGATATACTTATCAACCTTTGTCATCTTATTATTATGCACTAGGGAGAAAAAGTGTTTTTTCTCTGTAGGAGTAAAGGTTAAATTACAGATGGAGCTGAAGTGTGACTACTAGTAAAAGTTTTATTTATCGTTGTCATTAAGTCATAGGGCAGTTAGAGGAGAGCTATCAGTGGTTGCAAATTTACCAAGGGCCTGTGCCAGTACAATTAACAGTTTTTTTTAAATAAGAAAAACAAAAAATAAAAAGGTGAATGGTACGTCTTGATGAATCGCTAGAGGAAGTAGTGGCGTTACATTGTCATTAGCAGTAGTAAGGTTAGGATACCTGGTAATGTCGACAGGCGAAAATTCTAATGGAGTAATTGTACAATGCACATGTATCTGGGGTTAGCGAACGTTAAAGCGCTATGATGATGTTGACAATAGCTTTGTAAGAGTGGAGAGGATAGTATGCATGAGTTATATAGGAGGGAAGGATATGTTGACTACAAATAATTTTGGCAGAGGAGAATATCGTTTGGAGGAAGGAGATAGAAGTGATAAGGATATTGGGAGAAGAATTAAGCAGGAGGGGGATTTATATGTGATAAGATGGCATACTTTCTAAGAAGGAATTCAGGGCCTTGAAGTGCCTTCGCGAGGTCAACAACAAATACGTAAGTGATTTGACGGAAGTGTTGACACAGACAAGGGAGTACCAGCTTCAGACATTTAAGAGGGAGGCAACGAGGTTCTTTGCACGGAATTTTTAGAACGCGTACGATGTGCGTAGGTGCCCCGTTATGGGCTGCAGGCTGGGGAGAATTCGTGTTACGAAGTCTAAGCTGATGATGAAAGTTAGACTTAGTGCATGGCGTACAAAGATTTGGAGGGAATGAAAGAATGGGAGTTGGTGATGAAAGCTAGTATTATGGGGTAGTATCGAGAAGAGGATGGAGCATAGACTTAAACTATGACGAACTCTAGGTCGTCTCTTTAGCGTTAGCGGAGGGATGGGTGGGGTTCCTCGTTAGCTCACGTTTGAGGATTAGTTCAACATTTTTTTGGAGTGTGAGCTCAACTGGAACAGCTGTAATCGGCTAGACAGAATTCACGGCCTGAATAATGCATTGCATTACACTCATTCAACTATTTAATCATGTGTTCTGTAAGGCCTTAAGTTAAAAACCCTCATGTGATGCCACGAGAGACAGCTCCGATGAACTTTGTAGAGGACAGAAAAATAGAATTCATTTCAAGGTGTCTAGGAAGTTGCCACTTGCATAGGAATTAGCTGCAATGCGGAAAAGTATTTGGCACGGACGAGGACAGTTCCCTCTATACTAATGCAACAGTCACGGCCTCATTGTCGGACTTGGCCGGTCGCCACCTGCACCTTCAGCGGACGGTCGCCGCGTTATTGTTCTGCCTTGGGCCTCGCCCTCACTGGCCTACGCTAGCGCCTGTGTGGAGGTGTCGGGAACTACGCGGCACTGGTCTCTCCCCAGGTGTTTCCAAGGCCTGCGCTGCAGCAGTAAACGTGATTACACGGGTCATTGGTGCGAAGTGTTGAAACCGCATATTGGATCGCGTCGAGTTCCATAAAGTCCGGCACATAACTATCAGTACTGATGGTGTGCGAGCTAACATTTCTGCTCTTGCTAGTAGTCGTTTCCGGCACGGGGTGACGGTAACGTGGAGCTTTCGATTGGTTAGAAATATTTATTGTCTTTAGGACCCTAACAACAAAATAGTTTATTACATCTCATAAGGCTGTGTTCTATGATGTTGCCAGTCAGCAATCAAGTATAAAACCAACACACTCACATGTTTTCCCATACAATTGACACAACTTTCCAATCGAGCAGTTTTATAAGACGTACACTGACTATAATAATTAGTATTTTGTGTTAGACTGGAGAAGAGCGTGATACAGAGCCCCATAAGGACATCATGTTTACATCTCATGTAGCTTACCTAAGCCGTTTCAGACTATCCACTCAGCTCTTTATTTATACTGCTGACAACTGTTTAACCCTGAGCCGGACATGTCACTGCAAAAACTCCACAAACCCCATACGAGTCTGTGCTGTTGTTGCAACTATTTCCTCCAGGTCATCTTTAATTCTATACTCTAAGTCGCTAGCCAGGCTATTTCTTGTCCCTCGTACTAAAAGTACCTGATACTCTTCATCAAAATCTCTGCACGAAGCCCCTATGCTCTCAGTCATCTGGCTAAGCTTGGCACTTGGTTTCACGATGCTTGAGACCTGACAATCTACATCTAACTTTTCTAGCAGCTTTCGGCTTACATCCCTCTTGTGACTGTTGCCTGGCAGTAGGACTCTCTTCTTCCTACCTAACCTTAAAGTTGTCCCTACGAATCTGCTGCACTTTGCTTTGGTCAAAATCTGGTTATAAGGCTCTTTTCCTATTTCAAGTAACAATCTCTTAACTAATCGGTATCTGAAATATGATGCCGGCCGGAGTGGCCGAGCGGTTCTAGGCGCTACAGTCTGGAACCGCGCGACCACAGCGGTCGCAGGTTCGAATCCTGCCTCGGGCATGGATGTGTGTGGTGTCCTGAGGTTAGTTAGGTTTAAGTAGTTCTAAGTTCTAGGGGACTGACGACCTCAGCAGTTAAGTCCCATAGTGCTCAGAGCCATTTGAAATATGATTTCTGAGGTTTTCTTCTATTGTTTGTTACTTGCCACTTTTTTCCGCTCCCACTATCTCCATGCCTCTTCAACTAGTCTAATTTAAAATACACTATTTCTAATTTTGCCTGAGGCGCATAAATCTTTTTTCCCTACTGCATGATCCTCTTGTTTCGCCTACATAATCTATAACTCCGTGTCAGAGCCTCATCTGATACTCTACTTGCTTACCACTACAATCATCCCATTGAAATACAGACCCATAGTCCTGACAAGTTTCTCCCGTACTAACTAATCTACGGCAACATCCACATTTGTCACACATGATAATAGTTTTACTGTTAACTATCTGTTGTTGAATACTGCAGATAACTTCTAGGGAGCAGGAGAGCGTAAAACATGAGATGTAAATACAATTATTCGCTGATCGTAAGTTTTAGGTAGAAGAAGACACGATGTGAATGGAAACGAGAAAGCATGATACAGTCTTAAATCAAGACTATCAGGAATTAATGAAAATCACTTTAATGTATCAAAACAACACAAAACGACTAAACGGTTGTCTGACTTTGAGGCTAGTGTGTGAACCCCCAACTAATATTCACCGCTCTTAAGTTTTAAATCACAGAATACGCAAAACAAATGAAAACCAAGTTATCACCATATTTTTAACAATGGTATTAAACACACTATCTACATTCTGCAACTGCTGAGGAATAGAGTCAAACTGAGTTCAGGGATGAACTGCAGTTCTGCACTACCTTGGGTGACCACTGTCGGCGAGGTCGCATTCTCCCAGTGGTTTGCAGATAACAGCGCTAGCAGATGTATATTTTGCGTTTTACTCCGCTTCCACAAATGAGCCATTTTCAATACGATTTTAGGCCATTTTTAGGGATTTATCATTGAAATTATCGAGGTCTGCTCTTTTCAGTACTATTGCTCCTGGAAACAAAGACACTTTGGTTATAACCCAATTATGATCCATCAATGATCATTATTAGATGGATAGTAATAATTAGGCACCAGATAATTGATGATGACGACATACTAATGAATCCAACATACCTACAATATATTCTTGACCAATATATTTGACATACTTGTGATGATGACGATGATGATGTTAAAAATGAATCCAGTATGCTGACAATATATTCTACCACAATTCACTTGACACTGATGATGATTTAGCCGTGCGCCCGCAATCTTTGCCTCCAGTCGTCCTTGTCAATACTTGCTGCCTATGTGGTTGATCGATTGTGGTCTTTAATTTTCCTTCCAAAGTATAGGGTTTGCTGTTTAGGCTATCTAAGGGCTGGCCCAATTACGCTGGAAATCAGTGGGGTGTCCAGCGGCGCGACGGCAGGTTTCTGGCGGGTTTCCGGCGGTTAAGACCTCAAGTTTGCTAGAGGTGACGGTAAAGTCGGCCCGCGGAGTTGTGTCAAGTAAAGTGCAGCGCCTGCAGGTACCTATTGTTGTGGCAGCGAGAGCAGTCTTCACTCGTGCGAGTGGTGGGCGTGTCGTGGTGGTGCTCTGTCAGCTCAGTGAGGTGCATTTGTGCTGATCAGCCATCATTCTCGAAAGTACATCAGAGCTGAATTCTCACCTGTACGGTGGCACATTCTCGGCAGTGTGACAAGCTGATCACGGCAGCCATGGTCGTACTTCCTGGCTCTGGTAGTCTGCCCACATGATATTATTGTGCTGACGATCGGATATAAAAATTCAAATCTTGTTCCGCAGTATTCGGATCCACCGAAAAGTGGTGACAAATTGTTCTATATTGATAATATAGTTCGTAGCTTCCTTGCTGAATTTGAAACCATCTGCTTAAGCTTCGCAGTTTTGTTGTTGATTTCATTTACTCTATTGCTAGTTCTTTCACTTGTAATTACGTTATTCTAATCATTAACGATTTTCTGTTTACTCCAACCTTGTGTCTCGAAATTACCTTAAAGCAGATTACGCTTCAAGAAACAAACATTTGTTACAGTGTCTACAATTTATTGTGAGCTCCTCTCAGAGTATGTCACTGACTTTTAAGCCAAGTATGGGAATTTAAATTTGGTTCACTTGAACAGCGAGTTCTTGTATTATTAGCAGTTCTTGCTTTTATCAAAAACCTTAAAATCTTGAAATTTTGCTTAATTACAGTTTCAGGTACCTGCTATAAGATTGGCTTTGTAGAACTGTATTTCATTTTTATTTGACTTTCAGTTTGTACTGATGATACATTAGTTTTCCGTGCTGTGGCCTTAAGTTCCGCTCTGTGGTTGGCCAAATTAATTTTTTTAATCTACTTTTTTAAAACAGTGTCAAAGTTTTACTTTATCAGAAAATAATTTAAGTGTTCAGGTAATTAACGTTGAATAGAGACTTCGATCATTTTATGTAAATGTTTGGAGCCATCATCTTACCAGTTTTCATAATTTCTCTACCGTGTTTTGAAACTGGATGTATTAAAGTAGTTTCCAAAACGAATCATTTAGTTCCAGCCCAGTACCTTACTATTCTCTGCCGACTCCCTATCGTTGCAACAATGTTAAATATGAATACAGTTTATTCTACCCCAATACACATCTACTAATGTACATTTTGATACATTAGTAATCAACATTATCAGATGGATTAGTTATACTGAATGATGATAACAATAGGTGGAAGATGATGAATCCAGTAAGACTAACACACTGAAAAATGATGATGTTAAAACTGAATAAAATGTACCTACAGCATTTCTACCCCAATAAACTTGCCATATTCATGACAGTGACATGCAGATGATGTTAAAAATTAATCCAATACACCTAAAATACATATCCATATTGATAATGATATTACTTACAATACCTAAAGATGATGTTACACACAATACTTTGATGATGATAATAGTAGGAGGAGAATTATCAATCCACTATACCTAACATACAGCTTATGATGAGTTACTGATTCAACAGAGAAGGATCATATCCAACATACCTACAGTAAACTGAAATGACCCAGTGGTCATCATGCGAAATATATCTTTTATCATCAAATCTATCTACTATATGACTTCATTTCTTATGAATTCTAATGAAATCCATCTATCTGCCTAATACTCTGTTGTTAAACAAGCATGCTTTGTGGTCATATAATGTGATCTTAATCTTCACTGCCACATTTATTACACCTTGTGATTTTTTAAAGTCCGAATTTACAATGCAGTATGTGTACATCTTGGCTCTCAGGCCAATGACTTCATTCATTATCATTTCATTGCATTGATGATTCATTTTACCAAACACCTTTTCATTAACTTGGGATACTCTGTACACCTACTGCATAGATGTGTCACTTTACTGAAATAAAATGTCATGCATCAAATGATGAAGGTTAGGAAAACGACTGTCACTGACCTACCTATCTGACTCTGATGCACCTGAATTTTGTCAGATTTGTATGTAGTCGTATAGCGATGTTAATCAACGCTATTGCTGTTATCCTAGGGAGCCACGCTCGCACAATAATCAAACATATAGACCAAAATCCTTTCATAAACATCTAATGAACCTGAACAAGGTAACTACTGAAAGAGTCTGATGAAATGAATCATACTGACCCGTTCAATGTGTTTAACAACCATACATTACCATACAAGTATTTTATTTCAAAGATAGCTGAGTTGTTAAATACTCAGCATTAAATAAAATTCTTGATATATGATGTATGACTAATATAATTTCGGGCAGAAAGCTAATCTGATGAAAACACAGAAGCTCAGCAAAGGACTTTTGTAGTACCATCAGCAAATCTATAAGAATAACACCACCTTCTCTTCTGATTATGTGAAAGTATGAAAAAAGTGCATCAGCCAGTTTTAATAATTCGCCTTTCATTATTTATTCAAAGTTACATATCAGTTAAATGGAATGAACCATATGTAGTATTTTTATTTCCATATGTAACCTCAGAGAGAAGTGTATCATCTGGTATGTTTACGCTAAAAGTAGCTCTTGTCTTCATTGCTATTTATTTTGTAGCTGCTATATTTTTTCTTTGTGGTATGTTGATGATGTAAGTAGTATACTTTGCTGTGAAGTTATATGGGCTTACATCAACACCTACTTTCAGCTGTGTAACTCATTTAAGATGATGAAATAAATCAAAACTTTGAGATAGTCATCTGTTGACTTTAAATCCCACATCTCTTACGAAAATGATTGATTTTATCCTTTCTTAAAATGTAGGTCATGTAGCTCAACATGATCATATAATCACAAATCAGTCGACTGGTTATTCTTATGATTAATTTGAAATACAAAAAATGTAAAAAATATACAAAATACCATTGAGTTCTAGATCTTACCACATAATCCAGTCACCTCTTGAGGCTGTAAGAGTTGGTAAGGTATCAGTGTTCAGGAATTTTCAACATGATCTCTTGTTCTTCCCACTCATCATTAGGTTCATATTTAACAACTAGTGCTAGGTCTCCATATTTACTACTGCAAATTTACCTTCATTTGGAAGAGTACCTTTTGCCTCAAACCTTGCATCACTGTATTAAGCCCACCTAAGAAGGGAATCTCCAGCAATTACATTCCAAGTGAAGCATATGGTAACACCACTGTCCCACATCACTTCCCTAAAGTACTTGAAAATCCTCAAGTATCTACAATGGATCCTTTATTTCATATTTCTTGCTCTTTATTTTTACAATTGTTAATGATGTCTTCCATGAATACATTATCAGCGAAAGACGAAGTAAATAGATGTTCCATTCTCGATAAAATACTTTTTCCAGTCTTTACGATTACAAAATCAAATAGCTTTGTAACGCAATTATCAATTAGCTTTTACTTGACTTCCAACAATATGCAGGGGCGTAGTAAGACCGTCATTCCAGTTCAACAATAACTATTTCATTGGCCCCATTAATATCAATCAAATTCCCATTTTCATCAGTTACAAATACAAACAACACTTGAATATCATAAGGACTATTATCCTCCACCAATGAATTAACTGTTTTCTCATTGTCATCAGTTAGGAATGTTTGATATATTAGTTTCATAATCTTCTTCTTACTGCAGTGTAGGCCTGTGCTGTGACAGCGCCACGCAAAACAACAGGGGGTGCAAGCCCCCTCCATGAAAATCACGACCACACCATAACACCACCGCCTCCGAATTTTACTGTTGGCACTACACACTCTGGCAGATGACGTTCATCGGGCATTCGCCATACATACACCATGCCATCGGATCGCCCCATTGTGTACCGTGATTTGTCACTCCACACAACGTTTTTCCACTGTTCAAACGTCCAATGTTTACGCGCCTTACATTAAGCGAGGCGTCGTTTGGCATTTACCGACGTGTGTGTGGCTTATGAGCAGCCGCTCCCCCATGAAACCCAAATTTTCGCACCTCCCGCCTAACTGTCATAGTGGATCCTGATGCGATTTGGAATTCCTGTGTGATGGTCTGGATAGATGTCTGCCTATCACACATTACGACCCTCTTCAACTGTCGGCGGCCTCTGTCAGTGAACAGACGAGGTCAGCTTGAACGCTTTTGTGCTGTACGTATCCCTCCACGTTCCCACTTCACTATCACATCGGAAACAGTGAAACTAGGGATGTTCAAGAGTGTGGAAATCTCGCGTAGAGACGTATGACGCAAGTGACATACAATCACCTGACCACGTTCGAAGTCCGTGAGTTCCGGGGAGCGCCCCATTCTGCTCTCTCAGGATATCTAATGACTACTGAGGTCATTGATATGGAGTACCTGGCAGTAGGTGGCAGCAAAATGTGCCTAATACGAGAAAGTGTGTTTTTGGGGGTGTACAGGTATTTTGATCACATATTGTACATCAATTTTAGCGATCCTAAGTTCTGAAGTTAGCAGTTGGTGAATAGAAGAACATGTCAGTGATATAGATAAAAAAAACAGATGAAAAAGACGACGATTTTACAAAAACAAGTGTGTCATTCAGAGGAAGAACTTCAGGACAATGGTGTTGAGCACCTTACTGTTTCCTCAATAAAATACTTAACTTGTTAGTTAACATCAACTATGTTCTGAGTGGTGGCAAAGGAAAAGTGTAGATCACAGCAGTGAATCTCAGTTTTGTGGACCTTTTTGGTCCTATCGAGTGTAGTTTTTATGTGCGAGTCTGGAGCTTGAAATTTAGTTCTATGTGAAAATTTGCCTCTTACAGAGATACTAGAATTTTTCAGAATGTAAAGTTCAGTACTCCGACTGTTTGTTTATTTGTAATATAATACAAAACACACACAGAATGAAATACTGCGTTCTTTATTTCGTACAATTAAGTCAGTGTGGAGTATTGAAACATTTACAAAAATAAATGTCATAGAACTTCCATGAAAAATTTCAAATGATTTATCCCCTAAATCTCAATTTAAACACTGGGGTCCCAGAGATCACACCTCATAGTATATCTTATAGAAAATTCATCTCGTGAGTTAAGGGTTAACTCGTTATCACCAATATGGCAGGTGTATTGGTGTAGAATATATTTTACATACATTGATTTCATAGATATGTCTTCATTATCTATGATCATCAATATTTTAATATGTATGTTAGAGTCTGGTTCTTTAGGTATCTAATTATTATCCATCTAATAACGAGCTCTGTCAGTCTCCAGTTGGTGGTGAACATCAGCACACGTAATCGGTGCAATAAAATTATGTTTATATTTGTGCACAGCAATGTTGCATTCGACTTGGCGATGTGTGGTGATCTTCATTATAGGAATGAATATGCAATGTGAGGCGACCTAAAACGCTGTTGTACAATATGTCGTAATGTTCTGAAGCAAAAAATCGAATGTTGACATCATGTCTCCCTCGGAATCGGGCAGCCAATAAAATGCTATTTTGGGGACCTCGGCTTGTGAAGTTTCCTTCAGTTGTCACTAATAAAGGTTCTTTATGGACGAAATCTACTGAAAATGTCCAAAAATGGCTCTGAGCACTATGGGACTTAACATCTATGGTCATCAGTCCCCTAGAACTTAGAACTACTTAAACCTAACTAACCTAAGGACATCACTCACATCCATGCCCGAGGCAGGATTCGAACCTGCGACCGTAGCAGTCACGCGGCTCCGGACTGAGCGCCTAGAACCGCTAGACCACCGTGGCCGGCTGAAAATGTCCAGAACTAGTTATCGTTGACGGATAGTTATCACAACAGAAAGGTAAAGCTGATAGATGGCTATCTAGGAATGAGATCAGAGCGTGCCGCTGCGCTGTAGTACTATTCTGAGCCGAAATTGGTCGTCAGATGTCAATGAGACTTTTTTCAACTTAGGTGGTCATTATTGTTGGTGACAACAGGCCTTCATTCGTTGTTGATGTCTTCCCAGTCGCTGCTGTTGTGGTATTCAGTACAAAGACTGATACGATGCAGCTCTCCATGCTTCTCTATCCTGTGGAAACCTCTTAATGTCTGAATAACTACGGCAAATGTATCCTTTTCAATGTGTTTACTATATTCGCCTCTTGGTCTTCCTCTGCGACTTTAAACGCCATACTTCCTTCCAATACTAGATTAGTGATCCCTTGATGTTCCAGAATGTGTTCTATTAACTGATCGTCACTTTTAGTCAAGTTGTGCTACTAATTTCCCCAATACCATTCATTACCTTCTTATCAGTTACCTGATCTACCTATCTAATCTTCAGCATCACGTTATAGTACTACATTTAAAAAGCTTCTTTTATTTCTTGTCAAAACCGTTTTTTGTACATGGTTCACTTCCATACATGGCTAAAGTACAGACCAATGCCCTCAGAAAAAACTTTCTGACACTCAGATCTATGTTTGATGTTAACAAATTTCTCTTCTTCAGAAACGCTTTTCTTGCCATTGCCAGTCATTACATATCTTCCTTTCAAGACAATGTCCATTTCGTTAGGCTGCTGTCCAACGTGTTTTGATGCCTCTGACAGAATTACAATCTCAAAGAAACAATAGAAATAACAAAAAACAATTTGCTTAAACATAAAAATTTGGCATTACAAGAAATATATGAATTCATTGGTCTATTAACACTAGTACTATCACACAACTATTTTTCTTTTAATAACAAAATGTACCAGCAGAAAGAGGGCCTGGCTATGGGTAGCTGCCTTGCCAGTTTGCTTGCTGATATTTCATCAATAACTTGTAATGTAAATTTTTTAAAGAAAACCCCCAGATAATAAACAAAATGATTTATCACAACAGGTATGTTGATGATATAATAATCTTATTTGATGGCACAGCAGAAGAAATTGATAACCTTGCAAAAGAAATGAATAAAATGCATCAGAACATCATCTTCACTGTAGAACACCAAACACAAGTAGGTTTAAATTTTCTGGATCTCTGCATAAGTAGCTCCTACAACAAACACAAATTTCAAGTGTACAGGAAACCAACATACACAGATAACACAATTAATAAATCTGCCTGCCACCTGGATAAACATAAGATGCCTTCATACAGAGCAATGCTAAACAGAATGCCCAAAATACCACTTGAACCAACTGACCAAATAGAAGAACTAAACACCATCAAAGCAATTGCTTACAATAATGGTTACAATTCAAAGTTAATAGATGAACTAAACTCTAAGATAAATCCCCACATAACCAAATACAATAACAAAACAGCATTAAAGAATACCACAACACAGCCAAAAGAAAAATATGCAAGCTTGCCATTTGTAGGAAAACTGTCATATAAAATAGCAAACCTGTTCTGAGGAACAGATATCAGAATAAGCTACTATACAAATAACAAAATAAAGGACAAAGCTATCCATAACATTAAAAATAACACCAAACCGTAGAATCAATAAGGAATATACAAACTTAACTGCAACTCATGTCCAAAAACATACATAGGCCAAATAGGGAGAAACTTCAACATACGGTTTCGAGAACACATGGATGCTCTTCGTTTAAAAAACTTAAATAAATCCACATTTGCCCAACATGTAGCAGAAGAAGAACATCAAGTAACAGACATACCCCATAACCTACAAGTTCTCCACCTAGCCAGCAAAGAAAAAAGAATGAACCTCCTAGAAGAAATCGAAATTTATTCACATAAACATGCATCCCCTTCTGACATACTTAACGACCAAACAGAGTTAACAAACCGAATATTTCTGAAAAACTTCCACACCCTACTTATCAACCCACTTACTAAGCACAATCAAGAAATAACATAATCATATATAAACCCAACAAATGCATGTAATAATATACAACATAAAAATTTTAATTCCATCTTTGTTATATTGTAAATGTATGAGTTACTGCTTTGTATAAATGTGTTATGTTAGTTTATTATCCTCAATACTGCCTAATAAAAAAATTGTATACATCGTACTTAGAATACTTCTGTCACCCAAGTCAATGTTTAGTAAACAGTAGCTTATCTAGAACCTCAAAACTTTCGTAAAATATAACTCTGTTCATAGATAAACTGCTTGTATGTGAACAAAAACTGTCAGTCGACAATATGACGGATAACGCAGTGCGCTTGTGTAAAATACGTGACAAAAAGTGCTTGTGTTGTTACAAAAAAGAAGAAAAGCCAAGAAAAAACAAGGAGAGGAGAATGTAAGTAAAATGAACAACTGATAGTGCGTAACTTTAAACTCGCGAAATTGAAGTAAATGATTGGAATCGTTGCTTTTGCACAGGTCAGCTGCAGCATCCAAATTGCTGTCGAGATTGTACCACTGTGGAAACAGAAGATACATGTAATTTGCCAGCTGAAGATGGGTGCAAACCATAAATGCATATTGGCGTAAATAAAACGCATTAAAAAAGTGGCTGGTTTCTGTATTTTTATAGTAAAATATCATTATCCACATCCACGGAGCTCAACAGTCCAAATAAAATGGACAAATTGTTATTGTCATCAGCAAACTCTCAAAGTCCATTATTCCTCTATTTGAACTTTAATTTATATTCCACTATTTCTTTGATTTTCTTCACCGTTTGCTCAATGCACAACTGAACAATATCGGAGGCAGGTTACAACCCTGTCTCACTCAATTCTCAACCAATGCTTTCCTTCCATGCCTCTCGACTCTTATAGCTGTCGTCTGGTTTCTGTACAAGTCGTGTATAACTTTTCTCTCCCTGTGTTTTGCCTGCTACCTTAAGAATTTCAGTGAAAGTATTCCAGTCAGCATTGTCGAAAGGTTTCTCTCAGCCTAAAAATGCTATAAACGTGGACCTACCTTGTTTTAAACTATCTTCTCAGAGAAGTCATAGGATCAGTATTGCGTCGCGTGTTCCTACATTTCTTCGGAATCCAACTGATCTTCCCTCCAGGTTGGCTTCTGCCAGTTTTCCTATTTTCTGTAAAGAGTTCGTGTTAGTATTTAGTAACCATAACGTATTAACTGATAGTTCAGTAATATTCGTATCTGTCAGCACCTGCTTTCTTTGGAATTACAAT
The DNA here is from genome assembly GCF_021461385.2 of Schistocerca piceifrons. Lineage (NCBI taxonomy): Eukaryota > Metazoa > Arthropoda > Insecta > Orthoptera > Acrididae > Schistocerca > Schistocerca piceifrons. The sequence goes on from NC_060141.1 coordinate 724,526,702, forward strand.
TATTACATTCTTCTTGAAGTATGCGGTTATTACGCCTGTCCCATATATCTTGCACACTAGGTGGAATAGGTTTGCAACAACTGCCTCTCCGAAGGATATCAGTAGTTCTGACTGAATGTTGCCTTCTCCAGGCGCCTTGTTACGACTTAGATCTATCTGTGCTCTGTCTAATTCCTCTCTCAGTATCATACGACCCATTTAATTTTCATCACCGTCCTCTTCTCTTTTTACAACATTGCCTTCATCTCCTTTGTACAGCCCCTCTATATTCTCCTTCCATCCTTCAGCTTTACTTTCTTTGCTTATACTAATTTTGCATCTGAGCTCTTGATATTCATACCACTGCTTCTATTTTCTCCAAATGCCTATTTAATTTTCATATAGGTGAAATCTATCACCCCCAATGATGTCCTCTATCCATTCCTCCATAGTTATTTTATACTTCCTATCAATCTCATTTTTAGACATTTGTATTGGTTTTTAAGCCTGCTTCATTTGCTGAATTTTATATATTCTCCTTTCTTCTTTTAAATTCTATAACTCTTGTGATACCTAAGGATTTCTGCTAGGCCTTGTATTTCTACCTATTTGATCCTCTGCTGCAGTCACTGTTTCGTCTCTCAAAGCTATCACTTCGTCTTCCACTGTACTCCTTTGCCCTGATGTAATCAATCGTTGCCCAATCTTCCCTCTTAGACTTTCAACAACTTATGGTTCTTTCAAATTATCCACGTCCCATCTCCTTATTCTCCTACCAGTTTGCAATTTCTTCATTTGCATCTGTTGTTCATAGCCAATAAATTGTGGTCAAGATGCACATCTGCCGTTGGAAAAGTCTTACGGTTCAAAATCTGCTTCCGAAATCTCTGTCTTACCATTATATAACCAATCTGAAGCCCTCCTGACCAGACAACGTATTTAGCAAGACAAGTATCTGTACCACAAAGCCAAATTTACGTCACGAACTTCATACCGAATTCCATTTGAATCACTAGAAAGAAATGAGAAGCCTGGGCTTACAGACTGTAATCTGGCTGAGGGACTGCCCGTGGTTTACACGAACTGCGTGACATATACGGAGGAATCTCCTGCCATCTGAATTATACCAAGAGGATGAATAACACACTACAGACTGTGAGTCATGATGTTCTGCAATTTCACATGCATATCCGTGAAGTTATGTAGTCTTAATTTTTATATGAAGGCAACAAATACCTCTCTGGCTGTACAAAGTTTATTAAAACCACGAGCGGTCTCAGATTAGGCACATTCTCAGGTGATATAATTGTGTCTACAACAGTATTTAAAACATTTCTTGAAGCCTCCCCACGTCCTCCATTCTCTATTTAACGCTTTCTTGAAGCCTCTTCCTGCCCTTCAAGTCAACGAAAGCAGCAAAATCTGCGAAAATATCATTCTACTGAGGAGCAAATCCGCTAAATTTTACGAAACCTCAATGGGTAGAGGTGAAGAGCCGCCCGTATAAGTTGCAAAATAATGGAAAATATTAGGAATTTTAAAAACTGCCAATTTTCGAATTACCAATTGCTAATGGGCTCGTCTTCCATTTTAATTTAGGCTCATTAGGTTATTAGAACAATTCTTCCGCAGGAGTGGTGAGGAGGGGGGAGGGGAGGAAGGATGATGAGCTATAGGTTACTTAACGGTACTGACATCATGTGCGAAGGTAGGTGATGATGCAATGCGAGTTAGAACCAGTTATTACATGTAACTTTTATAAATTACAGAGGGACCAGTGTTTCTCACTTTACAGACATGAGCTTACAAACACGCGATTCACTCGCATTACTATTTCAGTACATCATACCTCTAGAAATATGCATACCGACTATTCGTTCCATATCTCGAAGTATTTGGTTCATACACTGGTGAGCAAAACGTAAAGATGAAAGTAACTTTCGAATGATCTATCACAGCCTAATAACATAGCTTGACGAAACGTGGCCAAACAGAAGGAGAACTGTTGCAGTATAGTACTGGTGGTAACTGAAAGAAATGAGCAATAGGACGTACACAAGTGGCACTTTTATTCAAAGACATTAATTACACTGAATACACCACGATTTATAATGGTGCCTTTGATGCTACAATAAACGCGATATTGCTCTTATTACGGTGTGTGATCACCACAGACGGCAATGCATCGTCTGCAACGTACTCCTCTGCTGGCCACAAGACTGTTAAGTAATTCTTGTGATAAGGAGCTCCATTCCCACGACACTGTCACTGACAACTGCTGACGCAGGCGTGTTGCGGTGTGTCTGCCCAATGCATCCCACACTTGCTCGATGAGTTTTTAATTCGGAGGGGATGGGCAGGTCAGTCCATTCACTGAATATCATCTCGTTCCAATAGTTCCTCCACATGTAATGGTCTCTGCGCTTTTGCATTTTCATCCATAAAAATGAAGTGTGAGACGACTGCACCCCTGAAAAGACGCAAATTGGGAATGAGTGCAATCTCATATTAACGTTGACCAGTGATTGCGTCGTGTTCAAGGATTTAGTCAGTTCGCCTGTGCAACTTTTTCCTCCCCGCAACATAACACCTGAGAACTAAAACAACCATATTCGACAATGCTGGAAGTACACTCATACGGCGAGAAGCGGGAACACATGATGCACGCAGGAACACCATCGAACACATTCGTTTTGGTAATCCATGCGTTATAATGTAGGAATGCCCAATGTTGCATGGACATACTGACCTCTAATCTTTGAACACGGTACACTGATCAGTCAGTGATGTTGTGACAATGTATTCTTCCCCAGTGCGCGTTTTTTCAATGGTGCATTCGGCCCTCACTTCGTTTGTATCGATGACAATGCGCGACTGCATATAAAAGCGCAGGTGCAGGAGCACCTGGAACGAGAGGATATTGACCGAATGGACTGCACCACCCTTTCCTACTTAGATTCCATCGAGAACGTGTGGGAAGCGTGTGGAGACGCCTTCCTAAGCATCCACATGCACGTACGATCATGCAGCAGATGGCAACCACGCTGGTGGATGGATGGAATGTCCTGTAACAAGAACTTCTTACCACTCTAGTGGCCAGCTTTGGAGAACACGCATTACCGTCTGTGGTGATCAAACACCCTATCAACTTCATTGTCGCACCTTTTGCAGTGTCTATGGAACATTATGAGTCGTGGTGACTTTAGAGAAACTATTGTCTTCGAATAAAAGGGTTACTTCTCGGCGTCTCATTACGTATCTGTTTCAGTTACTATCTGTACTATACTGCAGCAGTTCGTCTTATGTTACTATGCAGTGCCATAGTCTACGAAAGTTACTTTCGTCCATAAGTTTTACACACCAGTGTACTATGAGCGTATTTTTAACCCAAGACGTTTGTGAGACTTGTGGGAACGTATAATATATTTGAAAATGACCTCAAACTATTTTGAAAATTACAGTCATGATTTAATATGTTCATTTTTAAAACTGGTTTACATAAAATCTGAGAGAAATGTTTCTGCTCCTAGCAATATCTCTATTTAATATGTTTTCTAAATCTGTCACACGATTAAGTGATGTTGCGATAGGTTTTGTACTAATCTAACACCGTAATTTAAAGAAACACAGATACAGAAGTATAATGAGAGAAAATTTGTATCTAAAATCGTAAATATTTGAAAAAATTGCAAGTGAAAGTATTTTCTGTGTTCTAAGTATAAGTAAGCAATTGGCCTTTAATTCGTAGACTACGTAATACGAGTAAACACTGGGGCTCCCACCTTCTACCCTATCAATATAAGTTCTTTGCACTGCAGCTGGGTTAGTTTCTTCCGAAATAGAAGAAAAAAAACCGATTACATTTAGAACATTTTTGGAAGGTGGCAACTAACAGCTGTCAAGTATTGCATGAAATGCAAATTTGACCCTCAGCTGCTTTTTAATTAAAACCCAAAAGCGACCGATTTCAGTCACAGACCACCTTCACGGATTCTATCCAAGGATACAAAAATACTTGTAGTGTACAGATATGTTACAAAATCTTTTCCAAGGAAGTGCAAAACATGCATGGACCCTTACCGGGTCAAAATAGTTTAGGCCACAATATTACATCTGTCATTGCTTAAATAATGGCCACGTCCCGTATGAAGAGCATGGTATGAATTCCACTACGGCACACAGGACTTTTAAAGGTAAACACACTAAAAATATACGTGAACAGAGCAGAATTGAAGGGGTATAGGAGCTACAATTGTACAAAATATTGAGGAGTTGGTCAAATATCTTTACAAACTACTCTCGGCTATGGTACGAAAATATCTCAATGATAAGTTTCATGCCGAATGCAGGGGGCTGAATCATCTTCGGTAAAGCTTCATACGTAAACAAAAAAAAAAAAAAAGAAAAAAAAAACGAAGTTCCTATCGCCAAATATAGAATAACATCCATCTTACAACATAAGTTAGAAACCATTATAAGATCGTAATCTTAAATAGTAGCATAATCATAGAATATACTCTATCAAATGTATATAAACTAACGTCAATTCTATCATAAATGTAACGAAAATAATATCCATAATATAAAAACAAGTTAAAATACATTCTTCATAAATAGGTTGAAATGTCACACAGTATTCATACACACGTAAGATACAGTAATGAAACATTAACGTAAAATATTTATAGTAAAAACGATATTTGTAAATAAAGTTTAGTTAAAGTGCTTGATTAATAGCCTAGTATATCAGCAATACTGAGAGCATAAAGAAGGGAAGGGCGGCTGGTAATAACCACAGCATAATTGACCATGTGCCCAGATTTAGCTTTAAAGGATGTTGATAATACATTTATATAATAGTGGTAATGATGAATAACTTTCTTTATAAAAGTCAGACTCTAGCTGAAAGGCATTAGAGACTCAGCCACTAAGGATATATTTTGAGAGGCAAATACAAAAAATTCAGGCAAGTAATTGCTAAACAAAATATGTACTTGTGTACGTAAAGACTTAAAAACATTAAATAGCATAAGATCTCGGACTACAGATGACTTGTATAGCACATCACACGAAATGCAGACCTCGGGCTAACAGATGATATACGAAACATATATTACGTAATGTCTATATTAGAGATTTGTTTGACATTATATAATAATCCTTGTTTGTCATTCTATTTTAACTTGTTTTTATATCATGGATACTATTTTCATTACGTTTATGTGTAATTGACGTTTGTTTATATACATTTCATAGAGTATATTCAATGATTATGCTACTGTTTAAGATTAATGTCTTACAATGGTTTCTACCTTATGTTGTAAGATGGATGTTATTCTATGTTTGGGGATAGCAACATCATTTTTCTGTTTTCATGTGGAACTATACCCAAGACGATCACCAAAGATAGTCACGTCCCCTGCATTCGGCATGAAACTTATCATAGAGATATTTTTGTACCATTGACGAAAGTAGTTTATAAAGGTCTTTGACCAATCCTCAATATTTTGTCCAGTTGTAGCACCTATACCTCTGATCTTCTCTTCAGTTATGTCCTGTTTCCGTTTGTTATTAGTCTGTCTGACTTTAAAAGTCCTGTGTGTTGTACTGGAATTCATGCCATGCTCTACATATGGGACGTGGCGAATATGTAAGTATTGACAGGTGTAATGTTGTGGCCCCAAACTGTTGTAACCTTGTAAGCATTCATCTATATTTTGCATTTCCTTGGAAAATATTCTGTGATCTTTCTGTACACTACAGAATTTTTTTGTATCCTTGGATAGAATCCGTGAAGATGGTCTGTGACTGAAACCGGTTCATATTTGGATTTTAATTAGAAAGCAGTTGACGGTGAAAAATGCATTTTATACTATTACGTTTAATTTCGGTAACTGCTTGTGACAGATAATATTGTGGAGAGCTCCAGTTTCAAATACTTCTCACCAATTAAACTTTCCGGATGATTGGAAAATTTTTAAAAAGTTTAAGTTATATGGTGACAACTACACATAATCTTCCATATTTAAAAATTCGATGGTGAATGCTGTTCAGCAAGGATCTAATATTCATACCGACACGAACTAGGTATAGTGCCTTACGAAAATACACTGCTGGCCACCGTAAATGCAAAACCCTGAAGGAAGCATCCGAATCAAGTGAAATTTACACCATGAGTTTGCAGCGATGGGATATGCAACTGATTACAATTTCAGCGCAGACGCACATCACGCGCGCCTGTGGCGCCACCTCATAGCGCCATTTAAGGCTTGGCGATTTCGACGAGTGTACGTTCGGCACGTGTGTTTACCTTGTGGTTGTTTCACAAGACGATCAGTTATGCCTCGTAGACAACAGCGAACATCTTTTGATCAAGTATCCGAGTTCGACAGAGGAAGGATAGTGGCTTACCGAGATTGTGGATTATCATACAGAGAACTCGCTAGTCGTGTTGGACGAAACCAAACAACTGTAATGCGGATATGTGACCGTTGGATGCAGGAGGGTACGACGGACCGACGTGGTCGATCGCATTCACCTCGGTGCACCACTGCACGTGCTGATAGGCAAAGTGTGCGCATGGCAGTGACGGATCGCTCAGTGACATCCCGAACCATAGCACAGCACATTGCGGCTGTAACGCATCATCCAGTGTCTGCGCGTACCATTCGACGCCGTTTACAGCAGAGTGGTCTGTCCGCAAGACGTCCATTGCTTCGTCTATCATTGACGCAGAACCACAGACCTCTCCGTCGCCAATGGTGTGATGACAGACGGATGTGGACGGCAGAATGGAATGATGTTGTCTTTACTGACGAGGCACGCTTCTGTCTGCAGCACCACGATGGTCGGATTCGAGTGTGGAGACACCGTGGAGAGAGGATGCTGGACAGCTGCATTATGCACCGCCACACTGGTCTTGCACCGAGTATTATGGTATGGGGCGGTATTGGATATTACTGTCGCACGCCTCTAGTACGCATTGCCGGTACTTTAAATAGCCGGCGCTACATATCCGAGGTGCTGGAGCCAGTTGTCCTTCCTTACCTTCAGGGCTCGGCCACAGCCATATTTCAACAGGATAATGCGCGACCACACGTGGCACGCATTGTCCAAAGGTTCTTCGTCAATAACCAGATTGAAGTGCTTCCCTGGCCGGCTCGCTCTCCGGATCTTTCGCCGATAGAAAACATGTGGTCCCTGGTTGCTCAACGAGTGACCCAGATTACATCCCCAGCTGCCACACCAGATGATCTTTGGCAACGTGTGGAAGCTGCTTGGGCTACTGTACCCCAGGAACACATCCAACGTCTCTTTGACTCAATGCCGAGACATGTGGCAGCGGTGATCTCCAACAATGGCGGCTACTCTGGCTACTGATTATGGCAGGAACCACATGTCACAGACGTCTGTAAACGTAATCATTTCATACTTGGTCAACATGTTATCTACAAAATAAATTTTGTTGTGCTACCTCTTGTCTTTCTTGGTGTTGCATTTACGGTGGCCAGCAGTGTACATAGGCCGTATTGTGCCTCTTTTCAGTTATTAATTTCAGCCTCATATCCGTCAAATGGTTCCACTTCCGGCTTCGACTTCTTACTAAGCCATCATCACAGGATTTGAAGATGTTACACAGTAGCTAGTAACTACGTAACGTGTCAAGTTATCTTATGACAAAATGGTAAGAAGCCGTAACTGGAAATGATGCGAGGCTGAAATACACAATTAAGAAAACATTTAGACTGCCTCATGCGCAGTGGATGTGAAGGGAGACGAAGTCCCTCCTGCTGCCTGGTCACTGTTTCAGCGCTTGACGCCCTGCTCCTTCGCGCCAGCATCCTCTGCACAAAGCGGTCACGCTGTTTCACCCAGAAAACTGGCACGAAATCAAGAAAGTAGCACGCCTGGATAGACCAATAGAGGACCGCCCGCATGTAGGCCCTTGTAGACGAGAGGTTTTCTCGTCTCAGTTGTGCACTCGTAGCGAACGTGTTCGCAGCAGAGTCAGTGGTGTTCTCAGTCCTGCACTGCAGTTTCCCTGTCACCAGTAATCGTTTTTAAAGTTCTGTACCTCAATCGGTAAAGCCGGAACCTTTACAAGATCACTTTGTTGTCCGCCTGTCAGTTCGCCTCTTCGACTGCTAAGACCTGTTTTCCTCAGAAAAGGACAGAGGTGTCAAGTTGAAATTCGTATCAGATACTAATGTCTACGGTCCGCCGGTGCTATGAAAAATTTAAGCTTCTATGGCAATGCAGTGAAAAAACACGGTCTGTTGTGTGATTTATTTCGCCACATAGAAACTCATTCATCAAGACCTTTAGGTTACTTTCCGATAACATGGAATCATGAAAATTGGAAACAATGAACGTATCACAGTTTCACAGTACACGTAAAGGAAAAAAGATCCTAAAATTAACTTGCAATCATATCACATAAAAATGTTTTTCTATCCATTTGATGTCCGCCTATCTGTCGGTTCTTCGCCGGCCGGTGTGGCTGTGCGGTTCTAGGCGCTACAGTCTGGAACCGAGCGACCGCTACGGCCGCAGGTTCGAATCCCGCCTCGGGCACGGATGTGTGTGATGTCTTTAGGTTAGTTAGGTTTAATTAGTTCTACGTTCTAGGCGACTGATGACCTCAGAAGTTAAGTCACATAGTGCTCAGAGCCATTTGAACCATTTTTTTTGTCGGTTCTTCTTTTAAGTTCGCCTTTTGTCTCGAGTAGGTAGAGGTATCAAACTCAATTTTTTTCATTTACTAAGATTTCCGTTCCTTTGGCGGTGTATAAAATGTAAACTTCTAAATCAATGCAATCAAAAGAAACGCACATACGTGTCACATACTTCGATACTCGCAAACTCGCTCTCCAAACCTTACACATTAACCACGTGTACACATTTCTGGTGAGGCGTTTTAGCGGCAAAGCGCTTGCCTGCAAACAGAGAGTACTCGGGATCGAATCTATGATTTTTTTTAGTCTTCGTTTTAATCTACCCTTCACCTATTAGAAATTTAAACAGTCACCAGAAACAACACGTGTTTCGGATTCCACCTTAAACTGTAGGTCCCCTTTGGCCAGCTGGATAACTGGGGAAGGTCAGGGATACGCAAGTCACTGAAGTGGCATCCAACAGAAACACTTGCACTGCGCCGTTGAGACAGAGGAAATTAGTATTAGTATCTGTACACTTAATTAAGTTTGTGCAGAACCCTTAGGTACGGGCCCTACTTGCACTTGTCCGGTTAATTTTGTCCAGACGGAAACCCGAACTACGTGTGTTGCAATTAGCGTGTGATTAAGGTAATGAGGAATGGTAATTTTTACAACAAGGTGGACTATAGTATCATCGATAAGGAAATAACACTTTCAATATTTATTTATAACCAAAAGCGTTCTGAATGCTTTGGACAAAGGGATATAGTAAATCCCAAATACTGCCGAAAACTGAAAGAATAGGAAAAATGTCGTCCAAAAATTACAGCAATAATTATTTATTTGTTTGAGAACATAACTACATAGAAACACGCCAAACAATATTTAGAAAGCAGTAAATAGCGCCTTTTCATTCATCTTTCGTGTTGTTGTTGTTGTTGTTGTTCTTGTTGTGGTGTTCAGTCCTGAGACTGGTTTGATGCAGCTCTCCATGCTAGTCTATCATGTGCAAGCTTCTTCATCTCCCAGTACCTACGGCAACCTACATCCTTCTGAATCTGCTTAGTGTATTCGTCTCTTGGTCTTCCTCTACGATTTTTACCCTCCACGCTGCCGTCCAATGCTAAACTGGTGATCCCTTGATGCCTCAGAAAATGTTCTACCAACCGAGCCCTTCTTCTGGTCAAGTTGTGCCACAAACGTCTCTTCTCCCCAATCCTATTCAATACCTCCTCATTAGTTACATGATCTACCCATTTAATCTTCAGCATTCTTCTGTAGCACCACATTTCGAAAGCTTCTATTCTCTTCTTGTCTAAACTATTTATCGTCAGAAACTATTTTTGTCCACCTATTTCGACTGTTCAGAAAATTTAGAAGAGAAACTTTTGCCTGTTTATGTTCTTATCGATTCACATCTTAGTCTTTTTTACCTTGTCCAGTTGTTATAAATCTTAAGCATTTTTTTTTTTACTTTACGGTTTTGGTCTATTGCGTGAAAGGACACTCGTACGAAAAATATCTAACCCTCAAACGACTTTCGCAATTTGTCGCAGTAACAAGGAAAAGAAAAAAAAATGCGCAGTGTTCACGATACTCGGCACATCAACAGACCATTGACGTCACTGATCCACGCGCGAAGTGTTTGCTGGCTGGTTTCCGGGCAGGCACGTGACGCGGACAGTACCCAACACGAGTATTTGACTTTGACCAGAAAGTGGTTCGTGTAAAAGGTCGTTAAGTGGATCTGCAGTGTACAGACGGTTTCGCCGTGTCACTGACGTCGCTTCGCGGTATCGCCGTCTGGCGCAGTAGCGGGACCGGCCCCGGCCGCAGTACAAGGACCTTGAGGACGGTTCGAAGAGCACTGCGAGAGCTGCTAATGGGAAGCGACGACAGCACTCACCGTGTCTCGGAACTCACGCGTTTCGGGGGTTTACGCAGCTCCGCTCGCAAATGGAATTCTCCACATTAGCTGAACCGTTGAACCTTTCTTACCGTTTTCGAAGAAGAGTTATTCCTCTTGTCAGAAGGGTTGCAGATTTAACGTGCTGACGACGGGATCATTACAGACGGAACACAAGCTTGCGCTGAGGAAGCTGGGCGGAAAAAAGGCTGTGGTCTTTTCAAGGGAACATCCCGCCATTCTCCTTAAGCGATTTAGGGAAAACACAGAAAACATAGATCTGATGGCTAAATCCCAAAGAAGTTAGAGTTCTACATGAATAGAAAAGTATAGCCGCGCGGAGAGGCCGGGTGGTTTAGGGCGCCATGTAACGGATTGCGCGGCCGCTGCCGCCAGTGGTTCGAGTCCTCCCTCGGGCATGGATGTGTGTGTTATTCTTAGCAAAAGTTAGTTTAAGTAGTGTGTAGGTCTAGGGACCGATGACCTCACCGGTTTGGTCCCTTAGGAATTCACATACACAGAGAAAAGTATAGACAGTCTATTTTATTTTTATGTCCGCTTTCTACAAAAATAATTATTGTCTTTAAAGTAATCAATATTTTTAGAAAAAAATGGTTCAAATGGCTCTGAGCACTATGGGACTTAACATCTGCGGTCATCAGTCCGCTAGAACTTAGAACTACTTAAACCTAACTAACTTAAGGACATCACACACACCCATGCCCGAAGCAGGATTCGAACCTGCGACCGCAGCGGTCACGCGGTTCCAGACTGAAGCGCCTAGAACCGCACGGCCACACCGGCCGGCCATACTTTGAGAAATCCGTCTGTTAAAGTGGTTAAAAATAAGTAACCCACAAGTCATACTTTCTGAGATTTTATCCCAGTACATTCTGAAACAAGGTACCTTTCATATGAATAAGTCTTACATTGTTTGGGATAGGGATTTTCCAACCTGTCTAGAGCCCCTTAAGTTTAAAATTTGGTACAATGCAAATGCTTCCGTTAATTTAATAAATGCATTCCCTAACAAAATCATCTATATAAATTGTAAACGAAATACGAGACAATCTGTAACCATATCCTACACCTGGTTTATCGGCATCTTTCTACTATACGTTCCATTTCCTGCTTGTACGCTGATTGTTGTATCTTTACATATACATATAAATATGTGATTCGGATATCCTATTTGAGTTGTCATTCCCCATAATTTTTCCCTGCTTACTCGGTTCAAATAGCTCTGAGCACTATGGGACTCAACACCTGAGGTCATAAGCCCCTAGAACTTAGAACTACTTAAATCTAAATAACCTAAGGACATCACACAAATCCATGCCCAAGGCAGGATTCGAAGCTGCGACCGTAGCGGTCGCGTGGTTCCAGACTGAAGCGCCTAGAACCGCTCGGCCACACCGGACGGCTTACTTACTCGGTCAAATGATTTTCCGTAATCAATAAGAGCTGTATGAGTTTCAAGGATACAGTCCTATATTTTTCAGTTATCTGCTTAACTGTTGAAAATGTTGTTCTTGTGCAGGATAGTGCCTTCCTAAGACCGTTAAGTTCTAGTAATAAAACGCCTGCGCTCGCTCGTACTCTTTTACATTAAAGGAACTGAAAGGAGCACGTAAATTAAAACGCTGCCGAGAAGCAAGTGCAGTAGTTAATAAACGAGGACAGGGCAGTCCAAGCTCTCGTTCGCCAGTGAACGCTGTGATGTGGGCAGAGGCGGCGGCGCCGTACCACCCACACACTGCACAGCGCCACACGGCAGCTCGCAGCCAATTAAGTGGCGCGCGGAGGGCGGCTTTGTCGCGCAGCGGCTGGGCTACCGTACTGCCGAGCAGACTGTGGGGAAATCCGGACCAATTACCGGCCGTCAGCTCCAGCACAGCTCTCCCTGCAGCCGCGGGTCCTGCTGTCGCACCAGGAAGTACTTCCTCTCCACCGCTGCAGCTCTCACTGTAGCTGCCTGTCGCAGAAAATTTATGCTTCTCGTGCACATACAGTTCTGCCGGAATTATTTGTTCAAAAATGGTACAAATGGCTCTGAGCACTATGGGACTTAACTTCTGAGGTCATCAGTCTCCTAGAACTTAGAACTACTTAAACCTAACTAACCTAAGGACATCACACACATCCATGCCCGAGGCAGGATTCGAACCTGCGACCGTAGCGGTCACGCGGCTCCAGACTGAAGCGCCTAGAACCGCACGGCCACACCGGCCGGCAATTATTTGTTACATTACCAGCTATTACTTCAAAATTTTGTCTTTGGCGGCTGTTTACACTGAGGTGACAAAAAAAGTCATGGCATAGCGATAAACTCATATGCAGATGGTGGTAGTAGGGCGTACATTAGGTATAAAAAGACAGTGCATTGACGGTACTTACATTTGCACTCAGGCGATTCATGTGAAAATTTTTTCCACATGATTATGTCCGCAAGAATAGAATTACCAGACTTTGAACGCGGAATGGTGTTAGGAGCTAGACACGTGGGACATTCCACTTCGGAGATCCTTGTTGCTGTTGTGGTCTTCAGTCCTGAGACTGGTTTGATGCAGCTCTCCATGCTACTCTATCCTGTGCAAGCTTCTTTATCTCCCAGTACCTACTGCAACCTACATCCTTCTGAATCTGCTTAGTGATTCATCTCTTGGTCTCCCTCTACGATTTTTACCCTCCACGCTGCCCTCCAACCCTAAACTGGTGATCCCTTGATGCCTCAGAACATGTCCTACCAACTAATCCCTTCTTCTAGTCAAGTTGTACCACAAGCTCCTCTTCTCCCCAATTCTATTCAATACCACCTCATTAGGTATGTGATCTACCCATCTAATCTTCAGCATTCTTCTGTAGCACCACATTTCGAAAGCTTCTATTCTCTTCTTGTCCAAACTATTTATCGTCCATGTTTCACTTCCATACATGGCTACACCCCATACAAATACTTTCACAAACGACTTCCTGACACTTAAATCTATACTCGATTTTAAAAAATTTCTCTTCTTCAGAAACGCTTCCCTTGCCATTGCCAGTCTACATTTTATATCCTCTCTACTTCGACCATCATCAGTTATTTTGCTCCCATAATAGCAAAACTCCTTTACTACTTTAAGTGTCTCATTGCCTAATCTAATTCCCTCAGCATCACCCGACTTAATTCGACTACATTCCATTATCCTCGTTTTTCTTTTGGCGATGTTCATCTTATACGCTTCTTTCAAGACACTATCCATTCCGTTCAACTGTTCTTCTAAGTCCTTTGCTGTCTCGACAGAATTACAATGTCATCGGCGAACCTCAAAGTTTTTATTTCTTCTCCATGGATTTTAATTCCTACTCCGAATTTTTCTTTTGTTTCCTTCACTGCTTGCTCAATATAGAGGTTGAATAACATCGGGGAGAGGCTACAGCCCTGTCTCACTCCCTTCCCAACCGCTGCTTGCGTTTCATGTCCCTCGACTCTTATAATTGCCATCTGGTTTCTGTACAAATTGTAAATAACTTTTCGCTCCCTGTATTTTACTCGTTCCACCTTCAGAATTTGAAAGAGAGTATTCCAGTCAACATTGTCAAAAGCTTATCTAAGTCTACAAATGCTAGAAACGTAGGTTTGCCTTTCCTTAATCTAGCTTCTAAGATAAGTCGTAGGGTCAGTATTGCCTCACGTGTACCAACATTTGTACGGAATCCATACTGATGTTCCCCGAGGTCGGCTTCAACTAGTTTTTCCATTCGTCTGTAAAGAATTCGCGTTAGTATTTTGCAGCCGTGCCTTATTAAACTGATAGTTCGGTAATTATTTGTTCAAAAAATGGTTCAAATGGCTCTGAGCACTATGGGACTTAACATCGGCGGCCATCAGTCCCCTAGAACTTAGAACTACTTAAACCTAACTAACTTAAGGACATCACACACTTCCATGCCCGAGGCAGGATTCGAACCTGCGACCGTAGCAGTCGTACGGTTGCGGACTGAAGCGCCTAGATCCGCTCAGCCGCCGCGGCCGGCAATTATTTGTTGCATTACCAGCTATTACTTCAACATTTTGTTTCTGGCGGCTGTTTACACTGAGGTGACAAAAAAGTCGTAGCATAGCGATAAACACATATGCAGATGGCGGTAGTATGGTATACATAAGGTATAAAAGAACAGTGCATTGGTGGAACTATCATTTACTCTCTGGCGATTATAACGGATCTTTTAAGTTGGGATAAATTTATTTTATTTTTTGTTAGATGTTTTCGTTAAATAGCTGAACAAATTGTAATTAGAAATAATTTAATTAAACAGAGTAGAGAAGATAAAGTCAAAGAGATGTTCATTGGGCGGACATTGTCGTAATGTAACGTCATTGCGTTGTTCGGTTGTTAAAACAAGTCGTTTGTGTTCCGTTCTGCTGTTCGGTCGTGCGCGTATCTGAAAGGAATGAATTCGGGGACTCGAATAAACTTTCACATAATAGTTACGATTCGATGCTCCGACAAAAGGGGTTAACGTCAGTGTTAATTTGAACTGTGGGCGACAGGATTAGTTTTGATAGATACGTGAAAACGGACGTAACGAAAGTTGTTCGCATATCATCTTTGAACGTGACTTTTTATTTAATTAACGATTGCTGGCTCATTAAAAGCTATTATCTCATGATTAGGATCAATCCCTCTTTCCTCCTAGATAGTGATCATTCATTAACATTTACGTCATAAGAAAAAGGATTATTAATAAAAGTGATGTTAAATGACAATTACATGTTATTCCGTTAGTGTGGAACCGACGTAATATCTCTGAAATGACATTGATATATAATTTGTGTTAAGTGCTGAACTGAGATAGGAAGTAAATTGAAATTAGTGAACATTTGATACTGAGACTATAGAAGCAGAAGCGCTTAAGGTTTCTCTTCTCTAAAATGGCAAAACAGGTACGAACTTTAACTCAATAGTCGACATTACGTATTCCAAAGACATTAGCATTTCATACTTACTTTGACGACGCTCTGTTAAACAAAGGAACGTTGAGTCTCTGTACGAGCAATAAAATTAAATCTAAAAACATAAATAATAACGGCGAACTCCGCTTTAACAAACTGTATTGCGTGTCGTCATCGGTCAATAATTGCTCAACCCTGGAGACTTGTGTGGTGAAATTAGAACTCGGGCATATAAAACAAACTTAAAAATCCATTCAAGCTACAGTAGAGTCGGCACAACATGACGTGGGCAGTTATACGATTCATGTGAAAATTTTTTACACATGATTATGGCCGCAAGACGAGAATTACCAGACTTTGAACGCGGAATGGTGTTTGGAGCTAGACACATGGGACATTCCATTTCGGAAATCCTTAGGAAATTCAATATTCCGAAATCCTCAGTGTCAAGAGTGCGGTGAGAATAGCAAACTTCAGGCATTACCTCTTACCACGGAAAAAGCAGTGGCCGACGGCCTTCGATTAACTACCGAGAACAGCTGCGTTTGCGCAGAGTTATCAGTGCTAACACACAAGCGACACTGTGAAATAACTGCAGATATCAATGTGGACGTACCACGGACGTATCCATTAGGACGGTGGTTCCCAACAGGTGTCCGCGGACCCCCAGGGGTCCGCGAGCTATGCCAGAGGGGTCCGCAAGATGCTATTAGAATAAAAAATATGTTTAATATATTTCGTATGATAACGGATTTTTTGTTTTGGCCGCTTCCTGCATGAACAGTTTTAAGCTCAACATTTTTTCCATAATGAATATGTCAATGTTTTCTCTAAGTATCAAAAATAGAAAACCTATAAAAAGACTCTTAATTTGGCTTTTATAGGTACTTGATACTGTGATATGACAAGGTACCACTAATGCTCGATGAGGGGGGCCCTCGAGAAAATTTTGTTGGGAACCCCTGCATTAGGACAAGGCTGCGAAATTTGACATTGAAGTGCTATTGCAGCAGACGACCGACGCTAGTGCCTTTGCTAACAACACGACATAGTCTGCTGCGCCCTTCCTGGGCTCGTGACCATATAGTTTGGATCGTAGACGACTAGAGGACCGTAGCCTATTGAGATGGGCACCGATTTCAGTTGGTAAGAGCTGATGGTATGGTTCGACTGTGGCGCAGACCCCACGAAGCCATCGTCCAAGATATCAACAAGGCAATGCGTAAACCGCTGGTGGCTTCATAATAGTGTGGGCTGTGTTTACAAGGAGTAGACAGGGTCCTTTGGTTCAACTGATCCGATTATTGGTTGGAAATTGCTGTATTCTGCTACTTGGAGACCTTTCGCAGCCATCCATGGACTTTCGTTTAAGTTATGGATGACATCCAGAAAATTGTTGTGAAATCATTCGTTACATATTGTTGCACTGTTTCACTTTGTACCACATTTCTTCCAACATTATCCAATTCCTTGGTGCCACTGTTGTCATCTACAATGAATTAGTATTCAGACAGTCATTTTCTGTTGACACACACCGCAGGAAAAAAATGGGCATGTGAGTGGAGTTAACGTCAAAGGAGAAAGTTGCTATACTTGCTTATGCATTAGTTGCTTTCAGTACGGAAACGATATCCTCTCAAAACAGGGTTTAGTCAGTATACAGTTTTGAGGTTACTGGAAAAAAAGACATACAGGGAGAAAGGGAATACTGTTGTGAGAAAGGAAGAGGCAAAATGGGCGTCAGCTGTCCAACAAGATACGATATTGAAAAAAGACTTTCTCTCATGGAAAATCTCCTGTCATCAACTGAACTAAAGCGAGACTGGGAAGAAATTTGTGGCATCTCGGTTACTAGTAGAACTGTTAGAAGCAGACTGCTAAAAGCTGGACACGTGGCCGCTCGACATACAGAGAAGTCTAGCAGCTAAAAGGGGCTAAACCGCATGTGACGTGGGCGCCGGAGATGTGGAACGGAGTAATCTTTCCAGACGCGTCTAAATTTTAACCTGCATGGCACCAATGGCAATGTGTTCATGAGTCACAGAACAGGTAAAGAATTTTTGGCTTCATGAATAAAAGAAACAGTCAAATATCAGTAGGACAGATGGAGATACATTTTCACCCACAGGTTGGTCGTCTGGACTTCATAAATGGCACTGAGAGTGCAAATGTGTACATCAGCATCCTTATGACCATAACAAGAAACCACTTTGGTTTCCAATTGTACACTCCTGGAAATTGAAATAAGAACACCGTGAATTCATTGTCCCAGGAAGGGGAAACTTTATTGACACATTCCTGGGGTCAGATACATCACATGATCACACTGACAGAACCACAGGCACATAGACACAGGCAACAGAGCATGCACAATGTCGGCACTAGTACAGTGTATATCCACCTTTCGCAGCAATGCAGGCTGCTATTCTCCCATGGAGACGATCGTAGAGATGCTGGATGTAGTCCTGTGGAACGGCTTGCCATGCCATTTCCACCTGGCGCCTCAGTTGGACCAGCGTTCTTACTGGACGTGCAGACCGCGTGAGACGACGCTTCATCCAGTCCCAAACATGCTCAATGGGGGACAGATCCGGAGATCTTGCTGGCCAGGGTAGTTGACTTACACCTTCTAGAGCACGTTGGGTGGCACGGGATACATGCGGACGTGCATTGTCCTGTTGGAACAGCAAGTTCCCTTGCCGGTCTAGGAATGGTAGAACGATGGGTTCGATGACGGTTTGGATGTACCGTGCACTATTCAGTGTCCCCTCGACGATCACCAGTGGTGTACGGCCAGTGTAGGAGATCGCTCCCCACACCATGAAGCCGGGTGTTGGCCCTGTGTGCCTCGGTCGTATGCAGTCCTGATTGTGGCGCTCACCTGCACGGCGCCAAACACGCATACGACCATCATTGGCACCAAGGCAGAAGCGACTCTCATCGCTGAAGACGACACGTCTCCATTCGTCCCTCCATTCACGCCTGTCGCGACACCACTGGAGGCGGGCTGCACGATGTTGGGGCGTGAGCGGAAGACGGCCTAACAGTGTGCGGGACCGTAGCCCAGCTTCATGGAGACGGTTGCGAATGGTCCTCGCCGATACCCCAGGAGCAACAGTGTCCCTAATTTGCTGGGAAGTGGCGGTGCGGTCCCCTACGGCACTGCGTAGGATCCTACGGTCTCGGCGTGCATCCGTGCGTCGCTGCGGTCCGGTCCCAGGTCGACGGGCACGTGCACCTTCCGCCGACCACTGGCGACAACATCGATGTACTGTGGAGACCTCACGCCCCACGTGTTGAGCATTTCGGCGGTACGTCCACCCGGCCTCCCGCATGCCCACTATACGCCCTCGCTCAAAGTCCGTCAACTGCACATACGGTTCACGTCCACGCTGTCGCGGCATGCTACCAGTGTTAAAGACTGCGATGGAGCTCCGTATGCCACGGCAAACTGGCTGACACTGACGGCGGCGGTGCACAAATGCTGCGCAGCTAGCGCCATTCGACGGCCAACACCGCGGTTCCTGGTGTGTCCGCTGTGCCGTGCGTGTGATCATTGCTTGTACAGCCCTCTCGCAGTGTCCGGAGCAAGTATGGTGGGTCTGACACACCGGTGTCAATGTGTTCTTTTTTCCATTTCCAGGAGTGTATTTTCCAAGACGATTCTGCTCTTTGCCATAGCGCTTAGAATGTAAATCCTGTGATTAATGTTTGTATCAAGCAGGAAACAAACGAAGTTCCAACTTAATTGTTAAGCATTTTTACATTCCAGGTAAAAACATTCCTCAGAAAAAATGGAGTTCAAATGTTAGAATGACCTGGCAATAGCCCTGGTCTCAGTACAATTGGAAACTGTTGGAAGGCTATTGCTGTCGCAAAAAAGAAGCCACGGAATTGACAAGATGTGTTGGAGACTCTCGTGTCTGTGGTTTCATGAACTGAGTAAAGAATACAAAAAAAGGTACGTTCTCTCAATGCCTACACTATACAAAGCGGTGATTAAGGCACTTGAAAGACCGAACAAGTATTAAATGGCAACAGTGAATTCAAATGAGGTAAGTGTGTATTAAAAACAATAAGAACTACTAGTGTTATGTCATAAAATTAATATTCAGTGTTTCCTCCAATATTAGCAGCCCTAGTTCAGAAGAGAAAAGATCAGATGACATGTCCTCTTTCATCCAGTTCCTTAAGAAACTATTGAAAGGTAAATAATAATTTATTTTATTTGAAATAAGTCAAGAGTCTAAAGTAAAAGTGACACAAATTATTGCATATATTGTCTTCCTATAGAAATAAAGGGAAATCAAGGAAGTTTTGCTAAGACATTCAACAAAAGTATTGAATTACATAAGGTGATATAATACATAATTCCACATCTGTAACACTTTATCGTCTTAAGGTGTTGGCAACATTTTTAGGTACTATGATAACCCTTGCATTAGTAACACAAAAAGTAGAGAACCCCAAACATGATAACTTCCTGTAAGTAACTAATTGTGGTAGATGGATTTTTTTTTCGTTTACAGAAACACAATCACAGATGAGACAAGACTCTTTCATAATCAATACCATCTACGCAAAGTTCGGCACAACAGTACGGTTCTGCGTAGTCCTCTAGTACCATTACACTACGTGTTTGGGCCGGCCGTTGTGACCGAGCGGTTCTAGGCGCTACAGGCCGGAACCGCGCTGCTGCTATGGTCGCAGCTTCGAATCCTGCCTCGGGCATCGATGTGTGTGATGTCCTTAGTTTAGGTTTAAGTAGATCTAAGTCCAGGGGACTGATGACGTCAGATTTTAAGTCCCATAGTGCTTAGAGCCATTGTAACTGATACCACAACCCTGCTCTCCAGTCAGTGTCTTTCGAATAGAGTTTTAACGGTAGCTTTCTGAGGGTGATATTCCCCTCCGCCAAATTCTGCTGTGTGACCACATCTATGTTTCGAAACCTGGCCAACTCTCATTGCTTGAGCAAGGCAGTATCTCATATGTATCTATCTACGCAATTGTACAATTGTAGCTTCTACAATATCCGTTGCTTTACACCTATGTTGGTAAGTTATTTTTTCTACTGGTATTACACCTTCAATACTCAGCCATGAACAGAAACTATGGTAAACTCCACTGTACGTAGAGGGCTGTGAACAGACCTGCACATTAGCGCCACCGATGTCGATGCGGCGGGTCCTTACTGGTTACGACAACTGAAACAGTTTAAAAACCCGCTTCTCAGACGAGTTATTCACTCAAGGCATTATAGAATCGGCACCGTGAACATCCAATCCGGCCTATTGATTTCCTGTTATACCATCCGTATAATATTGACCCAGTAAATCTGTACCATCTGAAAAGCGTGGCTCTCCATTACGTCATAGAAATCGAAAAGAATGCCTTGGGTATCTTTCAGGTACTATCTGACAGGCATTTCCTTCTGACTATTTTACACCGAAGCACGAAGAAACTGGTATGGACATGCGTATTCAAATACAGATATATGTAAACAGGCAGAATACGTGCTGAGGTCGGCAAAAGTGTCTGGTGCAGTTGTTAGATCGGTTAATACTGCTACAATGACAGGTTATAAAGATTTAAATGGGTTTGAACGTGGTGTTATAGTCGGCGCACACGCGATGGCACACAGCATCTTCGAGATAGCGATAAAGTAGGGACTTCCCTGCACGACCATTTCACGGACGTACCGTGAATATCAGGAATCCGGTAAAACATCAAATCTCCGACATCGCTGCGGTCGGAGAAGGATCCAACAATAACGGGACCAACGATGACTGAGAGAATCGTTCAGCGTGACAGAGGTGCAAACCTTCAACGTATTGCTGCAGACTTAAATGCTGGGCTCGATTCCCAGCCGGGTTGGTGATTATCTCTGCCCGGGGACTGGGTGTTTGCGCTGTCCTCATCATTTCATCATCATCATTCTTGATAGTGGCTAGATTGGACTGTGTAAAAAATTGCACTGTGTAAAATTTGGGACTTTGTACGGGCGCTGAAGGGCGCAGTTGAGTGCCCCACATACCAAACATAATCATCATCATAGTCATCACTTTCAATGCTGGACCCAACAAGTGTCAGCGTGCGAACCATTCAACAAAACATCATCGATATGGGCTTTCGTAGACGAAGGCCCACTCGTGTACCCTTGATGACTGCAAGACACAAAGCTTTATGTCTCGTTTGGGCCCATAAACACCGACATTGGTCTGCCTGGAAACATTTTTCCTGGTCGGATCAGTTCGTTTCAAAGTGTATCAAGCGGATGGACTTGTACGGGTATGGAGGCAGCCTCATGAATCCATGGACCCTGAATGTCAGCAGGGGACTGTTCAAACTGGTGGAGGCTCTGTAATGGTGTGGGGCGTGTGCAGTTGGAGTTATATGGCACCCCTGATACGTCTAGATACGGCTCTGACAGGTGACACGTACGTAGCATCCTGTCTGACCACCTTCATCCATTAATGTCCATTGTGTATTCCGACGGATTTGGGCAATTCCAGCAGGACAATGACACCCCACATGTCCAGAATTGCTACAGAATGGCTCCAGTAACACTCTTCTGAGTTTAAACACTTCCGCTGTCCACCAAACTCCTCAGACATGAAAATGACTGAGCATATCAGGGATGCCTTGCAACGTGCTGTTCAGAAGAGATCTCCTCCCCCTCGTACTCCTAGGGATTTGTGGACAGCCCTGCAGGATTCATGGTATCAGTTCTCTCAAGCACTACTTCAGACATTAGTTGAGTCCATGCTAGGTCGTGTTGTGGCACTTCTGCGTGCTCAAGGGGGCTATATACGATATTAGGCAGATATACCAGTTTCTTTGCCTCTTTAGTGTATTATGTCATTGCATTGGCCTCTGGCTTATTCAAGCTCTTGCAACGAGCTATCACGTTGCTAACTTTTAACAATGTTCAAGAAAAAGCTCTATGGTGCTGCTAAGCTAGCAATAAAAGAACTGTTGTCGAAACAAAGTCGATAGCGACACCTGGTAATGACCTTTTTAAACATAACGAAACATTTTATATGATGTGAACATCAGTTTTTAATACATAAGTCATATTTGTGACAACAGTACAATATTGTTGTTCTTTTACTGAGTCCATTGATACAATGCAATCACTCTGAAAATTTATTTTAGCATAACTGTAAGAATTCCAGGTTTTCAGTATTGAAAACTCTTTGATACGTTGCCATCAATTTTTCTACCACTTTTTCTTCAGCAGGTTCAGATTGAGTTGAATGATGATTTTGGAAAGTGTTATCCAATAGATGTTGGGGAGGGGGGGGGGGGGGAAAGGTCGTGATTCACACATATAACTGTAATCCAGACGGATTATCTGAATTAATATTACTAAAATGTAAATCGGAACGTAACTTCCACAATTTTTAAAATATTTCAGACTCATTAAATCTGAGAGCATTTTTGAAATCAGAACATAAAGCCTTTGAGATGGGACACTCTATGCCTAAATTTTCAATATTTTTAAATTTCCTGAAAATATTAATTACTTTATTTGGCCTTGATGGCAGACAGGCTTCAGAAGACAATAGTGGATTCAGGTACTGTTACTTCAAAGTTAACACATATTCAGACGCATTGCATATGTAACAGAAAACTTCCTATAAGTTAATAGTAGTAAAAAAGGAGGCCTCAGTTTGGGGTAAGTTTATCTTGAGGCAGGTCATGCAGACCTGCAATACTTCCATTTTTGGGAAATTCAACCAGATGTAGGCTGTTTGCAATGTGTAAACAAGCCAAATGTCATCGGCGATTGTTATCAGTTATTTCGAAAATAAATGCTGAGTCATAAAAATATTTTATATATCACTATTTCTCTTGCACGTAGCTATAAGACTTAACAGCAAAGGTGAACTTCGGCGCCAGCATCCTAGAATCATCTGCACTTGTCTCATTCATCATGTTTCATTGCTGTAATTCACCAGTTGCATTTATGGCTTACTGGTGCTACACAGAGTGTCCCAGGAGGAATGGTCAGAATTCAGGATGATCATTCGAAGCAAAAAAGTCCAATAAACATGAGCCCTATAGTTGATACCTTAAGGCCTACGAGCACTTGTGCAATGGAAGAGATGTGTTTCACAGTAGCGAAGATGAACAAGTGCTCATACCACTTAAGCTATGCACTTTAGAGCTCATGTTTCATGGGAATTTTTTTGTGGTTTCGGTTCGTAGTACCTCTTCTGAAATTATGAAGAGCAAAGAGCTTGCTGTTTTTTTGCTTCAAATGATCGTTGCTGCCATATCCTTGAACATGTATCATTCCTCCTGGGGCATCCTTTGTACTGAACGGGGCGTCAAACTTGTTAACCGACCTCAAGCATAGATAACACCTCTAAGTTTTACAGGTCAACCCACTTCCGTTTCTAGCTGGTCTGCCACACAATCCCTCTCTGTAGTTCCTTCTGTGTGACTCAGTATACTTTGTACACAAGGCACGGGCTCGCTCAATTATACGAGACGGCGGAAACCGCTGAGCAGTCTACAAACCCTCCTCCTTCGAAATCTTTTGCGAACGTTATTCGTGAAATAAAAATCATCATGCCACTGCTCCACGGTCTTGTGTAGCTACATTCTACAAGTATGGCAGGGTTCGTAGCTTCTGTGAGTGCAGGCTATGTATGGCACGGTCATTGTCATCAAGACCACTGCCATCAAATAATGCAGTCTCGTAGTTCAAAATAAATACTGAGGTTACTTCTGAGGATGATAACTGAAGTGTCGGCAGAAGTGCCAACACCGTGTTGTTTGAGGAAGCCGAAATGCACGCTATAAGCTCACGCAGGATGGCGTGAGGTCTGAAACAGGATACGTAATGAATGCTATAAAGAAAAGTACGTAGCTTCTGGAATACTTAACTTTAATCCACAACTGGTGAACATTGGTCTCGTTACTGTACATGCTTCATTAGATACATAGCAAAGGATAAATGGGGCCTTGCTAGGTCGTAGCCATTGACTTAGCTGAAGGCTATTCTAACTATCTTCTCTGCAAATAAACGAGGCTTCGTCAGTGTTGCATCGCGAGCTAAGTCGTCCGTACAGCTGGGGCGAGTGCTAGTAAGTCTCTCGAGACCTGCCGTGTGGTGGCGCTCGGTCTGCTATCACTGACAGTGGCGACACGCGGGTCCGACGTATACTAATGGACCGCGGCCGATTTAAAAGGCTACCACCTAGCAAGTGTGGTGTCTGGCGGTGACACCACAATATCTGTAGTTCTTCCGTGGAGGTTTTATTTCATTTCTACACAAACATCTACGTCTACATCGATATACGGTCTGCAACCCGTCTTTAATTGTGTGGTGGAGAGTTCGTGTTGCATGAGTGTCCTTCCCACCCACCTTTGTTCCGTTTGCAATTGATGTGTGGCAGAACTTCTGTTGGTAAACCGATATATGAACTGCAGTTTCTCTGACTTTCTTGGACCTGACTTTCGCAGGACGAATGTGGGAGGAAGTAACACGTTGCCCGACTCTTCTCAGAACGTAGGCTCTAGTATTTCAACAGCAAACCTCTCAATAATGTATAATGTGTCTCATGAAGCGTCTGCAGTTAGCTGTGCATCTCAGTAGCGTTCACCCGCTTAGTAAGCGGTCTGCTGACGAAACGTGTCGTTCATCCTTGGATCTTCTCTTTCTCTTCTATCATGTTGTCATTCCACTTAATATCGCTCCATGCGAGTACCCGAACATATGTTACTGTTCCAGTAATTTATTACCAATAGCGTAATCTGAAAGTAATATATCTCTCCACCTGTGCAAAACGTCACATTTGTTTAGGTTAAATGCTAACTGATGGATCCTGCACCAACAGTCGATTCTGTGCACATATTATGGTATTTACACGTAATTATAGTCTCAAACACAGTGAATGGGCTTATGATAGTAGAGACTGCACCGGATGACGGACGTACTTGTTAATAAACAGCGTGACCGAGGAGGGTCCATGGGAACGTTTCGGTTCACGTGACTGGATTTTCTCAGTCACATACGGTATTTGTTGCAGACGTCTACCACCACTAATGATTTCGCTTCACTTGCTGTCGATTTCAATGTACCTTGACCGTTCTAGGAACGCGAACATCCTTATTAGCACAGAAGTCTATCTTTCGCCGAAGTGATGAAATAACGGTTATAACCAACAACTGCTTATCTCACTCAAGTGGTGGGCACGAAATATATCAAGAGCAAGGTGTCTTATCGGTGTGCATTAACGATGATGATAAAATATAGATATTTTCCCAGGAAGTATCGATATACATCATCGATACATTTTCCACCGATACATCGATATATCCATAGCAAAATGGCAATATTGATTAAGGGGCTCCGGAACGCCCTATACTTGCAATGTTAAAATAATGCTTATAAATTACATCTTTCCTCACAAAGTATTTGAGGTAGGAAGTTGAACTTTTTACAGATTATTTATTGGAATATGGGCTACAACTTAACACAGGGATTTTACAAAATTTTAGTTAACTTATTAAAGATGATTTTTTTTCAATTGTAATGAAAATTCACAACATTTTTTTGCAATTTTTTATTTATATATGCAGAAGGTACTGTGTAACATTTACTGAAAGTTTGAAACAAATACGTTTGGAAGATCCTTAGAAAACATGTAATTAGTATGAGAAAATAAAAGTTTTGGGAATCGAGCGACAAAGATTGGATCAACTTCTTAGTGCATTCCAGGTCCATAGGATGGATTATCTTCATCCTCTGCAAACTCCTCCTCCAGCTTCCTCTTGTTCCTCCTCCTGTTTACTCTTGCTTGTATTTCTAGACTCTTTACAGCCGTGTCTGCAGCCCGAAGGCGTTCCTTGTCTAAAGCAAGCATCGCTCGTTGTTGTGTTCGTAGATTTTGCTACCATTTTCTTCAGTTGCAGTTACTGCAACACTGTTCCAAAAGGTGGTCATGTATGAACACTTATCACATTTCAGTTGTATTTCACTAGCAAGTCCTACGTGCTTTATTATGGAGAGTTCCAGACCAACTTCACTACAATGAATACATCTTACACAGTTTGAAAAAATTCCTTTGAGAACCGACATATCAAATATTTCATTCACATCCGATTCGCCCATAAAACATTCATAGTTTTCACTCATTGAACCAAGCTTCTTCTGTGAAGTATTTTCTTTCCCACTTTGACTGCTATGGGCAGGTGTACTTGAGAGGTTAGGTTCACTCACTTGGTTATCGTCTTTATTGTTTACAGTAATAACACATACCTTTGGCTTTCCAACATTTCTCCTTTTCTTAAAAGCCTTCAGAGGATTTCTAATAACTTTACTTTTACTCATTATTATACTTCAACAAAACAGAGACTCAAGAAACAGAATTAATTACGAATATTTTCGAGATAACGACAGAGTAAATAAACATGAAACAATCGACAATCACACCAGCGATATATATTGAACCATCACAGGTTAGCCACAACACATACTTTATCTCACATCACTAAAATGTACCTGATGAACACGGACGTTAATAATAACACGATTTGACAGCAGTTTAACAGCGCCACAGTGGGTCACGCCCATGTAGAACGCATTTCAAAAATAATTTAAAAATAGTTGTAGTCTTCGGAATTGAATAAATTATATATCTATTAAAAGGTAATAGTCTGCAGATTCAGAAAACGCAAAAAAGTAAAAATTGAACTTTTCTTGATTTTGAGCCTTTCCGGAGTCCCTTAACTATATTTTTATTTTATATCATATTTTTTCACAATTTTTCGCTTAATATTCGAATTTGTTCTTTTGAAACTGTAGTAGAACATAATTTTACTTTGTGGAAAAGTCTTACTACTTTTTGAGCTTTCATCACGTCCAGTCTTTTCCTTTGACTGTGTGAAGCAAGTATGTGTGGCACAAAAGAAGTCCGATGGCACTGGGGAGGGTGGTGTGAATGGAATAACAAGATGTGAAGGAATAACACAGCAGTTGCGTTAAAAAACAGTTTTTAAAGCAACTAGTGTGCTGTCCCTTCACATC
This sequence comes from Schistocerca piceifrons, assembly GCF_021461385.2. Classification (NCBI taxonomy): domain Eukaryota; kingdom Metazoa; phylum Arthropoda; class Insecta; order Orthoptera; family Acrididae; genus Schistocerca; species Schistocerca piceifrons. The sequence goes on from NC_060141.1 coordinate 724,554,226, forward strand.
GGCATTCTTCTAAAACAGTTGTGCAAGACGAACAAAAATCTAAATGGCAAGATTGGTCTTTACGGTGGGCGGAGATGTATGAGGGAAAATCATGACGTAATCGGCGATAGGCTCTACCAACAAAAACTGCAACGTTTAGCTTCGTGACGCAATTTTGACACTACAACTGCCATATCGATGGCGTTGGCAGAAATAAAAATACTGGGAATACGAAATGAAGTGTTCCTGGCAAATGCGATATGTGACGAAACAGAGCGGCGGACCCATCGGACACCGTTTATTGTGGCACTTACATGCAGTTACGATTATTAGCAAAGTGGTTATCGCCAAGGGTGAACGTGCATCGTTTTCATTTAAGTTCCTGCTCTAAGAGGGTTAGGGCAAGCTGCTAGCTGGCTGATGAACAGCATATCTAATCATAAAAAGTTAAATACTTAAACATACAGCTCTAAAAGCGGCACTATATTTACAATGTGCAGCCGATATTCTTATAGGCAGGTACGCTGATATTTTTCCCGTAGGTGCATCGATATCGAAACGTTTTCTACATATATCGCGAGTCGATAATGACACTATTTTTGTATTCCCGATATTATCAAAAATAATACCCGTCCTAGTATGTATGCGACAGCATGCGTAACTAATATGTTCCAAAACGCTGCGCATAAATACACGATTTTCCGGTGCTCATACCTCGGATTTTATTAATGATAAAATGATAGGGTCAAGTGTTTTGTAGCTCTTGCGCTACAAACCATTTATATACCCAGCGGAACGATCGTCTTAGTGACACTATCCTCAGTACAGGGTTAACGTATGAATATTACACACTTCCTCCTGCTTATGCAAATGGATAAATCGGTTGGTTTTGTTTGCGTTTGACATGGTCAACGGTGGGCTTGATGCGACTTATGGAGGTACCATTATTTCATGAGCGATTCCTCGAGAAAACCCACAAAAGTGCTTTTTTACCATATTCTCGCCGTTACCAGCGGACCAAAACCCAGCCGAGCATCCCAAGACAGCTACGCAAAGCTAATAGCTTAATTTTTTACAATACATCCCTAAAATTCCGATGTAGAATAACCTTGAAAATTTTCTTGATATCTTTACCCTTTCTCAGATTAAGAGCTTTCAAAGTTACCCTACGTCTGCACGTAAAATTCAGGATGAGGCGGAATCTAAAGAATAAATAACCGTAGCAAACTGCTAAAATTTTAACTGTACCTTCTCTAGGAATTTATGTAGGAGAGGCATCTACACATATTCAAAAATCTTTGTCCGTTATCGAGAAACGTTGAAAATTTTCTTCATATCTTTATGAGATTCCGAGATAGAAAGGATCAAAGTTACACTACTTGTACACGTACATACGCATTTAAAATACGGTAGAGGCGAAACGTAATTTGTAAAGTAAAGTAAAACGGGAAAATGTGCTATAAAGTGTCTCTATTATCATCACAAAGGATCTGGGAACCCCTTGTTGTAGTTTTGAAGCAAATTTTTTTGCATGTAAAATCTAGTTTGAAATGCAAAAACTGTTTAGTGTTTTTCAATTTCACCTAAGTAAACTATCTAAATTTTACTGATCAATACATTTCTCACATGAGTTACATGCTCTTCTGCAGCAGGGAAAATAACGGAACAAGCGGAAAAAATGCTGTTATCGGAACACAAAAAATGCGAACATGTTCCTGTTTATTTAAAAGACTGACTGAAAAGTGGGATACCAGTTGCCTCGTTCTGTCTTCCTCAACACCTTTAAAAATGGTCCCTAAATATCGTGCACATGTTCGCGCTTTTCTCTGTTCAATGATAATACAGTGGCAGTGGCAAAGAAACAGAAGAGTAATCATTACTGGAATACTCTAGACAGTGGTTGTGTTACAGAAAGAAATAAATAAACGAAAACATACTCGCATTTTATGTGTTGCAATACGAGCAATTTTCTGCCGGTACAACTACTATGGTTGTAGTTTAGAAGTTCGTTGCGAGTAATTGCAAAGCTTCATGACTAGAGTAATTAAAAGGGTAGTCATTCTAACCAAACTGAATTTCGAAACATACTGTAAAAAGTATTCATCCAAACGTAAAATGTACGCGTCTGTTTGTACAGAGGAAGAGTCGGCTGCAGCAGACGATACAGTGAAAAAAAAAATTGAGGAGTCACAATGTCCGCCTCGGTAGTCTTGGGTTCAGTGCAGCAGGTTGCTAACCAAAAGAGCCCGGGTTCGTTTTCCGGTCGGGCTGGAGATCTCCATGCAGGGACCATGTGTTGTGTTCTCCTTACGTTCATATTGTCGTAACTATCAAGCAAATAGTCTCAATTACACTGTCATATCGTCTTTCCATTACTGAGACGGCTGAATCGGCAGACACCGGAAGCCGATAAATTGGGAAAAGAGGCCTTGAGGGCACTCATAACAAGAGAAGCAGATAAGTTAGCTGGGGTTACCGTAATGTTGAAAAGCAATTCAAGAAGAAAATGTATGCGCATAATATAGACTATGTTTTTGAGGAAAAGTAGGAGGGTGAACACTGTGTCTAAAATGACGTCCAGGTGAACAAGAATGTCACGTAGTTGAATGAACCGCAGAAATATCTGACTGAAGACAAATCCACATCAACGAAAGCGAATTTGAAAGCTGTTGCTTCAAAATCCGAATCCGGTGTCTTAGCACTACGTTATCCATGTCTACAGATAGCTATATGTTTGTTAAACATGCAGAGGAGTATAGCGTAGATATCGAAAGGTAAACTGCCAGATGACTGAGAAAATATCTGGCCGAAATCTACAAGGGTTGGGACTTAAATAGTGGCAACTATTTATCCACAATGGATAAAAAAAGATTTACATGTTTGCACCTGTTACTGTCCTTCAAAGTAGTCACAAGCGTTGTGTAGAACGCGTTACTAGCTATGTGGAAGGCGTAGTATACCGTTAGCAGAGCCGGTTCTGTTGATGGTGCGAATGGAGCGGTCTAAAGTTATGGTCGCGCGACTATGGCCTCCTGTCGGGTAGATCGTTCTCCAGGTGCAAGTCTTCCGATTTGACGCCACTTCGGCGACTTGCGAGTCGATGGGGATGAGATGATGATGACGATTAGGACAACACCAGTCCCTGAGCGAAGAAAATTTCCGACCCAGTGGGGAATCGAACCCCGGCCCTTGGGATTGACATTCTGTCGCGCTGACCACTCAGCTACCGGGGAAAAGTAACGGTGATTCTCGTGTACGACTGTGATGGTGTTATCCTAACGCATTACATTCCCCCAGACCGTCAATGCACAGTGTTACTGTTCGTTTTTGGAGCATCACCTGCGACCACCTTTGCGAAAAAAGCGGCGACACTTTCTGCGCAACCCACCATCATTTTGCACGACAATGCGCGGGTGCATACAGCGCAAGCTGTGGCTGTTCTGTGCGGTCGATGGGACTGGAAAGTACTGAACCATCCACCATACTACCCGGACTTAAGTCCCTGTGACTTTGATTTGATTCCGGAGATGAAGGAACCATTTCGTGGAATTCGCTCCAGAGATTCGAAAGGCAGCAGACTGCTCTATTCGCACCATCAACAGAACAGGCTCTGCTAACGGTATACTACGCCTTCCACATCGCTGGCAGCGAGTTCTACACAACGTTGGTGACTACTTTGAAGGACAGTAACAGGTGTAAACATGTAGCTCTTTTGTATCGCTTGTGAATAAATAGTTGCCACTATTTAAGTTCCAATCCTGTTGCTTACTACATTCAGAGAGTTGCTTTGCAGTAAAGAAATCAGGGATATCTTGATGTTGCTTAATATCGTTCTTGTAATTGTAAAGATATTTTATCAACTAAAGATTGTCCAGACGCATTCAGTCACACATTCTTCCCCAGCTTCTCTCAAAACAATGAGGATCCAATGATATATGCAACGACGAGAGGAGAAAAACTATACTTTTCTGTTCTTTAAAACAGGAATAATGTTGACAGCAAGCTTTGCGTTGCAATACGGTTGATATTATTCATGTTACTTTCTCATCGATAACCGAACATATTTCTACATTTTAATATATTTGCTTATCAGGAGACAGCCGTGGGTGCATGTCGCAGCCGATAACCGATAGGTATGACGTGAAGTTCTCGGCAAGAGACCGAATGAGCTGGTTAGCACACTGGACTCGCATTCGGGAGGACGACGGTTCATATCCGCGTCCGGCCATCCTGATTTAGGTTCTCCGTGATTTCCCTAAATCGCTTCAGGCAAATGCCGGGATGGTTCCTGTGAAAGGGCACGGCCGATTTCCTTCCCCGCCCTTCCCTAATCTGAGCCTGTGCTGTGTCTCTTATGACCTCGTTGTGGACGGGACGTTAAACACTAATCTCCTCCTCCTCTCGGCAGGCCTGACTCGTACGCCCCCAGTGGGCGTCCGTGGAAGCTGCGGCGGCAGCAGGGCGACTGTCCAGCGCTCAGGACGTCCCTCCTTCGCCACCCGCTCAGGCCTCGCCAGCAAGTTCCACGATGGAGTGTCACATCTACTCCAAAGGCCAGAGGGATGTTTTTCATATCAATTTCCGCTTCGAGGTTTTCTCCAAGGCTGCGTTTAAGACAATCGTCATTTCGGTGGATGCTGTAACGCACACCTTTGTACTCCTGCTCTGAATAACTTTATTGCTTCTACAGAACTATCTCGTTCACGTGAATAGTTTACAAAATTCATTTATCAATGATTTATTCTAGTTTACCGCACAGTCATACCAAAAAATTTCTTCCTTTATCGGCTAGTCTTAGGTAGAAATGCAGTGCTTCCCATCACCTACAACTGAACGCTATTTATTGTAGGATAAATATCATTTACATATATAAAAGTTGAAGTGAACCTCATAAACCAACTAAATTTTATTACTTCTGAATTATAACGTATTTTCTCACTGGCAGACAAAATGGTTCAAATGGCTCTGAGCACTATGGAACTCAACATCTTAGGTCATAAGTCCCCTAGAACTTAGAACTACTTAAACCTAACTAACCTAAGGACATCACACACACCCATGCCCGAGGCAGGATTCGAACCTGCGACCGTAGCAGTCCCGCGGTTCCAGACTGCAGCGCCAGAACCGCTAGACCACCGCGGCCGGCACTGGCAGACAAAAACGGTGATCATTATAGTACTAATACGGGTTGTCTATCTGAAAGGAGTAACAACGGGTAGTAAATTTGATAAGTGTGGCAATTTTACGTTTTTAATATTTTCGTTACGGAAGCATTATGCTGTTAATATTTACGTTATTATATTTCTATAAAATGGTATTTCAAAAGACATGCCAACAGCGGCATGTGAAGGCACATGTATTAACATATTACAATTGAAACATCTTAAACAGGTGTAATCTGGTTCGCACTGTAAAATTACAACAAGGGTCGCAATCGGGTTTCGTAAGTCTTTTGAGTCCAGGAGAGACGAACCAACTGATCTCAAAAACAACAAAGAGATGAACCTCTCTTGTAGTCTTGTCAGGGATGCATAAGGTCATTACAGCAGGGAAGTCAAGAAGCCCACACTGCACTCTTATCTTGACGGATTACTCAGAGAAGCTCTTGCTCATTTTCTCAAGTTACACAAGATCATTGTCAGCTCCTTTGAATGTACTCAGAACACTTATCAAATACTATATCATATCTGATCCTTCTCTCCGCATAGCGTCAATGAACAGGATTATGCAGTCTGGAACCGCGTGACCTCTGCTGTCGCAGGTTCGAATCCTGCCTCGGGTATGGATGTGTTTGATGCCCTTAGGTTAGTTAGGTTTACTTAGTTCTAAGTTCTAGGCGACTGATGACCTCAGAAGTTAAGTCGCATAGTGCTCAGAGCCATTTGAACCATTTGAACAGGGTTATGGAAAGACAACGTTAGAGCACTATTCTTCTATTAAAGATCGGAAATGTTATATTTCTTGGACTTCTTCAGCGAAAAAGCACAGAGGTCTCTGGAGAGTTGGACCAACGGGAGTAAAATATGTCGTTTTCAAAAGCAATTTGATTGAAACACTCTTATTTCGGTCCGATGACGAGATTTTGTAGTGTTCCAGAATACGATGGTGAAAACAGAACAGTATGAATATCGGTTTCAAAATCAATTTGATTGGAGTATTTTTTGCGCCTCGGACAATGTATTGAGCTTTACAAACGAATATTTGTAGAACAGAACGTTGTACAGTATGTAATATTTTTGATAGCTACAAACGATTTCATTGTCCATAACTTGTGAAGTTACCGGAATATTCATCGCAAAAACTTTCAGATGGCTATTCGAAAGGCGCGCGGGATTAGCCGAGCGGTCTCAGGCGCTGTAGTCATGGACTGTGCGGCTGGTCCCGGTGGAGGTTCGAGTCCTCCCTCGGCCATGGGTGTGTGTGTTAGTCCATAGCATAATTTAGGTTAAGTAGTGTGTAAGCTTAGCGACTGATGACCTTAGCAATTAAGACCCATAAGATTTCACAGATATTTGAACATTTGAACACGCTATTCGAAACATTCCGTAGAAATGTTGGAACACGTGAGGCAATACTGATCTTACGCGTTATCTTAGAAGCTAGATTAAGGAAAGGCAAACCTACATTTCTAGCATTTGTAGACTTAGGGAAAGCTTTTGACAATGTTGACTGGAATACTGTCTTTCAAATTCTGAAGGTGGGAGGGGTAAAATACAGCCAGCGAAAGGCTATTTACAATTTGTACAGAAAGCAGATGGCAGTTATAAGAGTCGAGGGACATGAAAGGGAAGCAGTGGTTGGGAAGGGAGTGAGACAGGGTTGCACCCTCTCCCCGATGCTTTTCAATCTGTGTATTGAGCAAGCAGTAAAGGAAACAAAAGAAATATTGGAAGTAAGTATTAAAATCCATGGAGAAGAAATAAAAACTTTGAGGTTCGCCGATGACATTGTAATTCTGTCAGAGACAGCAAAGGACTTGGAAGAGCAGTTGAACGGAATGGACAGTGTTTTGAAAGGTGGATACAAGATGAACATCAACAAAAGCAAAACAAGGATCATAGAATGTAGTCGAATTAAGTTGGGTGATGCTGAGGGAATTAGATTAGGAAATGAGACACTTAAAGTAGTAAAGGAGTTTTGCTATTTGGGGAGCAAAATAACTGATGATGGTCGAAGTAGAGAGGATATAAAATGTAGACTGGCAATGGCAAGGGAAGCGTTTCTGAAGAAGAGAAATTTTTTAAAATCGAGTATAGATTTAAGTGTCAGGAAGTCATTTGTGAAAGTATTTGTATGGAGTGTAGCCATGTATGGAAGTGAAACATGGACGATAAATAGTTTGGACAAGAAGAGAATAGAAGCTTTCGAAATGCGGTGCTACAGAAGAATGCTGAAGATTAGATAGGTAGATCACGTAACTAATGAAGAGATATTGAATAGAATAGGGGAGAAGAGGAGTTTGTGGCACAACTTGACAAGAAGAAGGGATCGGTTGGTAGGACATGTTCTGAGGCTTCAAGGGATCACAAATTTAGCATTGGAGGGCAGCGTGAGGGTAAAAATCGTAGAGGGAGACCAAGAGATGAATACACTAAACAGATTCAGAAGGATGTAGGTTGCAGTAAGTACTGGGAGATGAAGAAGATTGCACAGGATAGAGTAGCATGGAGAGCTGCATCAAACCAGTCTCAGGACTGAAGACAATAACAACAACAACATCATAAAAGTTGAAGTGAACCTCATAAAGTAACTAAATTGTATTACTTCTGAATTATAACCTATTTTCTCACTGGCAGACCACAACGATGATCATTATTGCACTAATACGGGTTGTCTATCTGAAAGGAGTGACAACGGGTCGTAAGTTTGACAACAAGTGTGGCAAGTTTATATTTTTAGTATTTTCGTTGAGGAAACATTATGCTCTTCATATTTACGTTATTATATTTCTAAAAAACCGTATTTCAAAAGACATGCCAACAGCGACATATGTAGGCACATGTATTAACATATTAAAACTGAAACTTTTTAAACAGGTGTAATACAGTTCGCACTGTGAGAATGTTTCAGCTATTAGGATCTGTTAAAACTTATAGGATGTATGAACTGTCTTTGGCTCACAAGATTGAGATATTCATTGCCTATGTCTCATTCTGTGACCATGACCTCCATCTCACTAATGATTTCCTTCTAATTCTATTCTAGTTCCGGTCATCATTTTTTAGCATTAATTAAACCCTTTCCCAATAAGAAATATGTTTTCGCGCTCTGCTCCGGCCTTACTGTTAATCAAAACAGTTTACCTGCTGATTTCGGTACAAAAAACATGTTGTGGAACTCTTACCTTCGAACGTGAAATTACGCCACCAACATGAGTCACAATCAGATTTGGTAAGTCTTTTGAGTCCTGGAGACACAAACCAACTGATCTCAAAACAACAAAGAGATGAACCTCTCTTGTAGTCTGGTCAGGAATGCATCAGATCATTACAGCATGGAAGAGAAAAAGCCCACACTCCACTCTTATCTTGACTGATTACACAGAGAATCTTTTGCTCATTTTCTCAAGTTACACAAGATCCTTGTCAGCTCCATTGAATGTACTTACAACACATATCAAATGCTATGTCATACCTGATCCTCCTCTTCGCATAGCGTCAATGACCAGGAATATGTAAAGGCAACAATTAGAGGACTATTCCTCTATCAAAGAATGATCTATAATGGTATATCTCTTGGACTTCTTCTACCAAAAAACACTGAGGTCAGAAATGTAAAATACAAGTTGTTCTCTGCAAAGTTGGACCAACGGGAGTAAAATATGTCGTTTTCAAAAGCAATTTGACTGAAACACTCTTATTTCAGTTCGCTGACGAGAGTTAATAGTGTTGAAGAATATGATGAAGAAAATACAACAGTATGAATATCGCTTTCAAAATCAATTTGATTGGAGTATTTTATGCGCCTCAGACAATGTACTAAGCTTTATTAACGAATATTTGTAGAATGGAATGTTGTACAGTATGTAATATTTTTGATAGCTACAAACGACTTCATTGTCCATAACTTGTTAAGTTACCAGAATATTCATCGGAAAAACTTTCAGATGGCTATTCGAAAGTCACGCGGGATTAGCCGAGCGGTCTAAGGCGCTGCAGTCATGGACTGTGCGGCTGGTCACGGTGGAGGTTCGAGTCCTCCCTCGGGCATGGGTGTGTGCGTTTGTCCTTAGGATAATTTAGGTTAAGTAGTGTGTAAGCTTAGCGACTGATGACCTTAGCAGTTAAGACCGATAAGATTTCACACACATTTGAACATCTGAACACGCTATTCGAAATAATGGTACAGATTTGTTGGGAAACCCAGGACGTTTCTCAGCGCCCTTTAATCACCAGCGGTGAACTTTCCTAGTCGGCGCAGCAAGTGAAAGCACAGTCCACGCCGATATCTACCAGTGGAAGAACCCAAGCGGTGGCAGAAAAATGTTGCGGAGAACCGCAATGGGGAGAAACTGGGCGGTCCAGCAACAGAGGAGCGGCCGGCTGGCCGGGGAAGAACCGCGGCGCCAGTCGTGCCACCTGCCACCTGTGCTGCCTGCCATGGGCACGCACAGTGACCCCTGGCGGGGAAACCACACGCGCCTCCCTCCATTCGTCTGAAAACCAGCACAAGGAGACTGGCAATATAGCGACAGTTGAATTCCACATCCTGAGTACCCTGAGTCATTCGTGATAGTCAGCATTTACGTGAAGAGAAATGTTCTTATTTCCGAACGTCACTGCATCCACTGTATTCGGAAGGGTAGCAAGATAAGTATCAATGAGCACAAATCGAAAAGTTTTCGGTTCAGTCCTCGGTCACCTCTATGACTTGTTCGGTCCTAAGAATTTCTATTGCATCAGTCACTTTTCACTAATATTTAAGTAGCCCGAAGCATTTTGGCAGCAAGATGGCATCATCAGGCGTATTACAATAACATGCACATTAATCTGAAGTTTGATGGGTTCATTTGCAAGGTGTAGCAGTGAGATTGCGTATCGGTATATAAACTCGTAAAGAAAGATACATTTATTTTAGTGTGTATTGCAATTGGTTTGTATGTTTTAAATTGCTTTATTGGCTTATTTATTTATATTTTTGCTAGAAATTTGATTGTCTGGCACACAGAGCACAGTAATAAACCCATCGCAACTTAACACTTTCACATTCAGATGGTCACATCATTCCAGAGACCCTTAACTGCTAAGATATACTACTTCCAGGTGGTAAGATTGCCTACAAACACTGAAAATAAAATGTTTTCTATGTAGAAATATTTATGTAATGGAAAACATCAAATGATATAATTATTTCCTTAAAATTTTTTTTAATGAAATATGCATTCGATATTGGAGAAATACATGAAAGAATTTATGTTCTTGGAGGTATCTACCGTGTATGCAACCACCTGAATGCAGTTTATTTGTTGCCATACGCGTTTCGCTTCATTTATTTGCGAAGCATCGTCAGTGGCCTGTAATACATGTTCTCTTTTTTTTACATACAATAAACGTATCAAATGGTAGATATAATATGCCGCTATATTACAGTTCATCGTGTCTTTCTCTTGTTTTCTTAGGTTAAAATCAACTTTTGTAGCACAAAGTTCGTAATAGGAACTTATCGTTCGGTGTTACGATTTCCAGCGCTTTTAACTCATGTGTGTGGTTCTGGAGATGTATTCGTTAGTTTCCATACTCCAGCTGGCTTATTTCTGGCACTCTTGTTAGTTCCTACGTATCATTTAGCAGCCTGTCACAACGTTGTGTGATATGAGTGAAAGTTTTGAAGTTTTCGTATACGTCCATTTAGTGTACCTTGTCCATTTCATGTACTACGTATGTTCCAAACATGTAGCTATATCATGATTCGGTATACACATTATACTGTATGACACCTGTGAAAAACTGGTTAAGTCAGTTCATAGGAAGAAGCAACGCAAAGGCTTTCGACTTCCATTAGTATCATGGTTAGTAAAGCACTACAAAGTACAATCGAAGCCATCTCACAATCTGTTGTCGTGCGCTTACATTACAACTACGCTGCTGCCAAACAACCCTTATTAAGAACATGAATATCAAGATGAGGATTCGGTAGGAGATAGCTATAGTACTCTGATTTAGACGTATTCCTGTAACTAGAAAAGTTGTGTGTGTGTGTGGGGGGGGGGGGGGGGGCGGGTGTGTGTGGGTGGGTGGGTGGGCGGGTTTGTGTGGGTGTGTGGGTATGCGGGTGTGTGGATGTGTGTGTGAAGCTGCACCCATAATCCAGCTGAAAAAAATTGAAAATATTCAGCAGTATTTCCGTTTACACGCTTCAATATTCGCACTACAATAACCGCTCTTGCTTTAAAATATTTCAAATCAGACGGTGTAGAGTCTCTATTCACAGGACACGCTGAAATAAGGGACCAGGAAGAGTAAAACGGACAAGGTTTCATCTGCGGAAATGGAAAAACTCTGCAGTCTGTTAAAGCGTCAGCTGCAGTTGATGAGATGCAGTTGCTAGGCAGTTAACCTTGTAATGGACAAAATACAAATAATATGGAACAGTATAAAGGGATATATATTATTTACTGAGGGCACAATACTCTCCAAAAAAATTCCGGGGAAAAGTTTTCAGTAGAATAGGGGGATGTGCACATGATCTCCAGAAGTGCAGCTGGTGACAGAATATATAATTCCTTCACCAACTTGACGTCTGTTATTGTATTACATTATTTTGATAAATACCGACACTAGAAGCGCCTGACAATGTTTCTTCTACGCTGGCGACACCTGCAAGACCAAATGGCAGACGTCGATCGTCCGGCGCAGAGTCTGTACCACTTGAGTGGCTGGTGCTGGGCTGAGACAAATACATGTACGTCAGTCCCATGGTTTCAGAAGGAGATAGAGTTGAGTTGTATGACTACCTACTATCTAGCGCACTTTCACCTCGTTTGACCATCAGGGTAGTCTCATGATCATGAAGCTCGTACACGTGTCCATCACGTGCACACACGATGCTATGAATGAGCTAGAATGTAGGATGCCATCGAGACACATTAAGTCATCAGTGACCTTGACTGTATGATGCCATCAAGATGGCGGTGGGTGGGAAACTTAAAAATAAAATATGGTGCACTAGATGGGAATAAGTATTAAATGGGGTGGTAAAGGGGTACTTGAAGCATTAAAGATGACATTGAATGGTAATTTTAAATAGTAAAGACGATTAACTGTTTATACAGCCAATGACAGCGCAGTATATTTTGCGTTATATTAATTTTATTACAACAGCGTCTTTGATTGAAAATATTACGTAAGGTTCTTCATCTCAATTGTGTAACTTTGTGCTATTTAGCACGCACGCACGCTCACACACACACGCTCACACACACACACACAAATGCTCTCAGATATGCTGATGATCCAACTACCAGCTTGTGGAAAGTGACACTGTGCACGATCGTGAGAGCAACCTGCAACCTGAGTAGACATCAGGGAGACAGCCACACACAGCAAACGCCTCGGTTTGAAATCCGACGCGCACCCGGACAGACGTCACAGGGCATGCGTGAGGTGAATATTGCCGCGTGGCTGCTGCAGCGCCGCTTCACGAGCTGCGCCGGCGACCGCTGCCTTGGCAGGTGTCGCTGACATGCGACTCGCGCAGACTACCGCTGTCAGCAACTGTCTCTTACTGCAGCTGCATTGCTGTGTGCCAGTGTGAAATAAATGATTCCATGTAAACCGAATAACTTACTACAACTTGTTCTGCACTCCGCTCAAAAGTTATGTTCAGATGTGTCTGAGTTCTTAAGGGACCAAACTGCAGAGGTCATCGGTCCCTAGGCTTACAGCCGGCCGAAGTGGCCGTGCGGTTAAAGGCGCTGCAGTCTGGAACCGCAAGACCGCTACGGTCGCAGGTTCGAATCCTGCCTCGGGCATGGATGTTTGTGATGTCCTTAGGTTAGTTAGGTTTAACTAGTTCTAAGTTCTAGGGGACTAATGACCTCAGCAGTTGAGTCCCATAGTGCTCAGAGCCATTTGAACCTAGGCTTACACACTACTTAAACTATGCTAAGAACAACACACACACATCCATCCCTGAGGGAGGACTCGAACCTCGGCGAGAGGAGCCGCGCTGTTGCTCAAAACTATCCGGACGATAATAATACAGGGTGACAATTATGAACTATATGAAATAAAAGTCATAGCTTGTGAACGGTTTGCGTTAGCACGTTCAAACTGCACGGTTGGCCACGGGACATAATGGAAATTAATATGCACGTGCATGGTTTGGTTTAGCACCGAAGCCCACTTTCATAAGAATGCGTTCGTTAATAAGCAAAAGTGGCCCATTTGGCTGACTTAAAATCCGCAGTTTCCAAATGGTTCAAATGGCTCTGAGCACTATGGGACTTAACTTCTGAGGTCATCAGTCGCCTAGAACTTAGAACTAATTAAACCTAACTAACCTAAGGACATCACACACATCCATGCCTGAGGCAGGATTCCAACCTGCGACCGTAGCGGTCGCTCGGTTCCAGACTGTAGCACTTAGAACCGCACGGCCACTCCGGCCGGCGTCCGCAGTTTCCGATTGACAAGTCTCTTCATCCTCAACGGGTGACTGTATGGTGTGCAATCACCAGTCTTGGAATAATCGGTGCGATTCCTTGATGGCATGGTGACTACCGAGCGGTGCGTGAAGGTTTAGAAAGGTGGTTTCATCCCCATTATCCAAAGTGACACTGATTTAGACGAGATGTCGTTTATTCAAGACGAAGTTCGACCCCATCGAAGCAGGACAGTGTTTAATGTTCTAGGAGCAGCACTTTGGGGACCGCATTCTGGCTGTGTCTACCCAGAGGCCACTGGCATGGGATTGGATTGGCCGCCATATCCTCCGGATATGAACACATACGACTCTTCTTTGTGGAGTTGTATTAAAGACAGGTTACAGTAATAACCACAAAACCATTGCTGAGCTGAAAACAGCCATTCAGAAGGTCGTCGACAGCATCGATATTCCGACACTTCAGCGCGTCATGCAGAACTTTTCTATTCGTCTGCGCCACATCATCGTCAATGACGTCAGGCATATCGAACATGTGATAACCTAAATCCGAATATCTGTAGTGACATGTTGAATAAAGTGTGTGTACGCTGTAGTTTGTAACTAATTTACTTCTTTCCTATAGTTCAATAATTGTCGCCCTGTATGTTCGCCAGAACCACGTACGACAACCCCTTCGATTGTGAAGGATTCCGCACAACAGGCAATCGATTAGTGTTTTGAATGGTGCACGCTCAATTATTCCACCTGACTCACGAGTCTTTTTGTAGGTCTTGGAGAAACTAAAGTGAATATAAGACTTGTTACCGAACGATGACGTCCATAACATTGATGACCAGAGCTGCCCCTCACTTCCTGCGACGAGTTTGAAAGTGGATGTTGACAAATATCAACAAGTGACTGGAGAGTTAAATGTGAAGTTGGTAAAGTGGTGACGTTACTGTCAATTGCAATATTTCCCATGTGACACCAGTGAGCAGCAAAATGGACGTTATTGTTAAACAACGAAAGAAATGCAAACTGATTTTATTTTAAATTTATATCTTGAAGTCAATGAGCAAAATGTACCCTGTCGTTGAACAAAGAAAATGCTTTTATAATACAATTTATATGTACAGAATATTAATTTTTGTTTTTCGCCTCTCCTTCTGTAGTATATACAAGCAACATTTTATTAGTGATATATCATTCCAAATAGATCTTGCTGTTGTCGCTGACTTCATTACAGTCAGCACGAAGGCTGGGACAGGTGAAAATCTTCATCGCACAGTACGCGAAGTTTATCTGAGGAGAAGGGTTATCACGAAAGGAATTGGTGACAATTCCTGGATTACTTTGGACCATACTAATTCCCATCACGCCCCGTGGCAAACCGTGCAGTTTGAAAGCCCTAACACAAACCGTTCAGAAGTTATGACGATTTTATTTCATATAGGTCAATATCTGTCAGTCTGTACATCCCACTGACAAATCTAATACTGGAAAAATGTCCTAAGCATGAGAGAAGTTTCTTTTCCACTCTCACCTTCAGTAAGATGTCCGGCACAGTACTGATCTGTTTTGGCTTTCCAGTTGTTATAGGCTATACATAATCACGAGGTCAAGTCCGGCTGGGAAAATGCGAGATTCATTTCATATGTACATCGTTACATTTCTGATGTATGGGTACGCCTTGCTAGTTTAATGGTTGAAATTGTTATTTCTACGGGGTGATTCAAAAACCCGTTTACAAACTGACATAGCACATCGAGCATAGAGCAAGGACCAGTAATCAGATAGGAACTGTGGGGTCGCAAAGGTTATCCGGGGCTACTAAATGGCGTTGTAGTTATTTAGTCACATTCTCTAAGATGCTCAAAGTTTTGTCCAGGTGCATCGAGGCACGCCTGACATCGACGCTGCATTGGACGACGCATCCTCTCTAAGATAACTGGAGTTTCTCGAAGACATCCTGTGCCACAACAATTCTGCCCACTAAGTTTTGCGGTGATGTAACAGGCGTTTCATACACAACGCCCTTCAAATACCCCCACAGAAAAAAGTCGATTGAGGATGGATCGTGTGATCGTGGTGGCCATGCGACTGGCCCATCGCCACCGATCCACTGCCGGGGAAAGTTGCCTGCGGATCTGTCCATACTTTTCTTTTGAAATTCGGGAGGGCTCCGTCTTGCTGAAATCGAATGCGGAGACGAATAGGCACGGGAACATCGTTCAGCATGTTCGGCAGAATCTCTCGCAGGAATGTGAGGTACGTGCGACCATCAAGTAGGCCCGGGAGAATGTACAGCCCAATTAAGTAGTCTTCGACGTTGCCACCAAGTTGGTGCCGCAGCGCCTTGTCGTGGCGTTTGCCATCCGCGGTTTCTATGTGGTTACTGATCCTCGTTGTATGCTCGGTGCGCCATGTCAGTTTATAAACGTTTTTTCAATCACCCTATATAAATGAATCGTGAATAGCTAGGCAGTAATATATCGAATTTTTTTGGGAGTGGTATATTTGTCTGTTTCAATTCTCGTATCAATGACAGACGTTTTCAATGTCGCTTGATCCTGATGCGAACAGTAGAAGAAATATGTGGGATATTTCTGGAACTCTGTACGACACATGAATGAATTTCTCCTTAGCCTTCTCTCTCCGTAATACAGCAAATGGAAGTTGCGGTACATTTTTTGTACTAAAATCAGGATATCTAGACGTATTCAGGCAGATCTTCAATTCTGTTACGTCTATGAAATCGAACAAGGAGCAATCGCCGGTAATCGAGTTTTTGCTTGCCTGAAAAGCTAAAATTACATATCTGGCTGTTTCGAGTGTTGTGCTGAATTCAGCTTGCAACGTCCCTTTACTTATTTCTGGTACAACACATTCAGTTACATCCATTTACGGAATGACAGACTCAGGCTTAGATCAATTCTTAAGATGTACCGTAATGATATTTGCTCTTTCTCAGACACGCATATTTCTGGCGTTCCGTGATACATTTTTTTAACCACAATTAGTGATCACTGAAAGGAAAAATGATGCAAGAATTGTGGACCCACTCTTTCATGTGAATCTTTTCTTATATATATCGAGGTATCAAGTTGCCGATACCAAAATCATACACACCATTAACCTTCTTCTTGCAAGACATCCAGTGTGAACCAGACTCACATTCAGTCTGGAGAGTAACAATCATACTCTCGCATGTTTTAAGAATTTTAGGTAAAATTTCTCTCACAAATACACCTAAAAATTTGGTACTTCCAGGTTCTTAGAATAATATTCTAAGACAATATTAGTAAAAGTAGATGTTGGAAGATCACTTCAGGAGAACACTTTTTCGTTAAATAGAGTAAACCTGTTTTTGATATATGGTCCTTTATACAACCCCTTCCCTTCTGTTTTAATTTTTCTCTCCTTTGCCTTATCTGCATTCTTCTTCATCTTTTTGATGCCCATACTCACTGTAGCTTTTACCGCGCCAGTCAGTGCTAAAGAAGCTAATTTATCACTGAGCTTAACATCTCTCGTTCTGACTAGATCCCATGCTTGTTCAACCAGAATATGTTCTGAAAGATGTCTGTCTGATAAATGTCTGAGGCAATGGGTAAGCGACAGCATGAACCTTGCATGATGTTTCTAATGGACTGATTCCAAAATCACTTCTATTTAATCGTTCTATCAGCATTGTTCCTGGCCCACAGTATGAGTAGCCAGGTGCATGAAGTTTTACCGGTAAGTTGTTAATAACACAATTAAGGGGCGATACAACTTGCTTCCCTTTCTTCTTCTTCTCGTTCATACTTCAAAATCCCCCTGATGATGGATGCACTAGAATCTATGCAGTTGTCTTATGCATAAGATACTTCAAGGCAGAAGAATCTCTAGTCTCTTGAATGATGGCAATAAAGAAGCATGTATTTCAACTCCCCGTCAGTCTCAATACTGAAAAAAGTGCGTAACAGGCACAAAATCGCAAAATGGTGATATATTTCCACATAGAATTAGATGCATTACATCCGCTCCTTTCATCTGTGGAAAAACGAATGTAATTATTAACCTTCTCCTTCATGGTCTCAGGTTTAAGAATGTGTATTTATATTCCAAATCGCTTGAGCAACGTAAGTATACATTTCTAGGACAAGTGGCATTTTCAAGTAACGAAGACGTATTATCGCCCTATGAAGCAACACTGTTTTGAATTTCTATTTTCGATGATATTGCTTGTGATAATCAAGAACATGTGAAGACTTACTTTTTGATGGGACGCCATTATGTTTTAGCCAGCTTTAATATATGTTAACCACACAGCAAAATTCTGAAACAATGAATAGATACAATGCTACTGTAATTATTCTTTTCGAGCAAGATGAACTATTTTAAGACATGTTTCCATCGATCATGTTAATATAGGTGTGACTTTTAATGCAGTCCTTAAAATGTGTAAACGAGCTTGCGAAGAGAATACGTGCAATTTAATGGTTATAAAATATATTTGTATTTAACATCATTTCATATATGTTATCAGTGGTATATAATTGAGATGTTTGCGAAGTGATCATTCTGATGAAGTCGTGAGTTGAATGACATAGCAAAGATGCTCTTACCAAGACATGAAGCTTAGCCTGGGACTGAGGGGTGTGCTGAATGCCTAACGTATAGCGTATAACGCGTAATGCATATGGCATAAGCGTAACACTGTGGGGAGTGGTTTAAACTGAGCCGTTTGCTTTGAGTCGGATCAGTTGTGATTGAGTGTTGCACTTACGAGGATTTCTCTCAACAGTCAGATGTCGCGAACTCTCGACGAAATATCCGTTAGAAACTGGCGTAGCTGCAAGTAAGATAAGTTCAAGTTGTAGTGGAAAAGGTATGTAAAACTGCTTTTCGACCTGTACAGAGATTGGAGCAGAAGTTCTGAAAGGAGAAGACGGAGGAAGATGACGCCAAAGAAAGCAGAATATTTATGAAAGCAGGAGTTGGAGGAGAAGAAGGAAAAGAAGACGAATATGATGTGGAAGGTGACTGTGGCGTCGATGATAATGACGATGACGACGACGATGATGATGATAATGGAAGTGAAGAAGAGCAACGGAAAAAAGTTATAGTACAGATGGTAAACTAGAAGCATAGTTTTTTTGTTGTTGTTGAGGAAACAGACAAAACAAGACAGTGATATTGTATACGGTATCAAATTTGGGCCTATAGCAAAAGTTTGAATGAGTGGAGATTCACTGGCAGATGTCGATGGAGACGATTTAATAATTCAAAATTTAAGATATTCGGGAAAAAGAGTATTACTGTTTAAAATTAAACCCAATGGAAACACGACCACATCCACCACTCATCTGACTGGTTCGATGCGGCCCGTCGCGAATACCTCTCGTGCTTTAACCTTTTCATCTCAGAGGAACACTTGCACCCTAAGTCCTCTTTGTATTCAGATCTCTGTCAACGCTGCAGATTTTACTCTCTGTTCCCTCTATTATCATGTCCTAACATCCCCTCCCTCCTTCTTATCACTGATTTCCATGTGTTCTTTCCTTCGCTGATTCTGTGCAGAACTTCCTCATTCTTTATCTTATCAGCCCACAAGTTATTCCGCAGCCTTCTATAGCACTGTTGTGGATTGGCAAGAGAGCCAACCCACTATGAGAGGAAGCCGGAAGGCACGCGTTTTAGCTCACGCAGGCTGGCGTGAGGTCTGGAACAGGACAAGGAAGTTAGACTTTAGCAAAAAAGGACGTAGCTGTTGGAATACTTAACTTTAATCCGTAAATGGTGAACATCGCTCTTGACGGTACTTGTTTTACAGCATCAATAGTAACTGGTAATGGCGCTTTGCTAGCTCGTAGCAAATGACGTAGCTGAAGGCTATGCTAACTATCGTCTAGGCAAATGAGAGCGTAATTTGTCAGTGAACCATCGCTAACAAAGTCGGCTGTACAACTGGGGCGAGTGCTAGGATGTCTCTCTAGACCTGCCGTGTGGCGGCGCTCGGTCTGCAATCACTGATAGTGGCGACACGCGGGTCCGACGTATACTAACGGACCGCGGCCGATTTAAAGGCTACCACCTAGCAAGTCATCTTTGGTTTTGTCAACTCCCACAGACATCATTTACCCCATCATAGGCATAGCACCACCCACTATCCGCAGACAAGTAGCCGCCGAGATCGAAAGATCAAAACAAAAGAATGATCCTCGACACCCGTTGCATATGCACCGAAAACAACGTGTCCGGCTGAAATCCCGCAAGAGTTTCATTGAAACTACTGAAGAGCTCGTCACCAAACCCGCCGCAAGGCGGCTATCTCTTTGGGAAGAAATGGTGCCACACTCCACAATGGATCTACTTGAGGAGGGATCTGCAGGATTTCAACTACCTTTTACAACTTGGAGGTCATTAAACCGGCTGCGCACTGGAGTAACTGGGTGCAAATCAAACCTATTTAAATGGGGTTACAGTGATGGCGACAGGTGTGAATGCGGAGCAATACAGGACTTGGACCACCTACTGATCTGCCCAGATATGTCTATGACATGCACTAAAGATGATATTTTGAAAGTCAATGACAAAGCAATCTACGTTGCTAATTTCTGGGAAGGGAAGATATAATTGGTGCATCCGGACACGGAAGAAGAAGAAACCTAGCAAGTGTGGTGTCTGGCGGTGACACCACAAGCACTACATCTGAAACACTTCGATTCCCTTCTGTCCTGGTTTTCTCATTATGCATGATTCAGTACAAAGCTGAGCTCCCGGCGTATATTCTTAGAAATTTCATCCTCAGTTAAGGCCAATGTTATACCAGTAGACTCGCCGGCCGCGGTGGTCTAGCGGTTCTAGGGGCGCAGTCCGGAACCGCGCGACTGCTACGGTCGCAGGTTCGAATCCTGCCTCGGGCATGGATGTGTGTGATGTCCTTAGGTTAGTTAGGTTTAAGTAGTTCTAAGATCTAGGGGACTGATGACCACAGACGTTAAGTCCCATAGTGCTCAGAGCCATTTGAGCCAGTAGACTTGTCTTGGCCAGGAATGCCCCCTTTCCCTGTGCTAGACTGCGTTTTATGTCCTTATTGCTTCGTCCATCATGGGTGATTGTGGCTCCAAGGTAGCAGAATTCCTCTTTCGTCTACGTCAAGATCCCCAATTTTGATGCTAAGTTTCTCGCTACTTCCATTTATGTTACATCTCATTACTTTTGTCTTTTTCTGGTTTACTCTCATTCCATACTCCGTACTCATTAGACTGTTCATTCCATCTAACAGATACTGTATTTATTCTTCACATTTGCTGAGGATAGCAATGTCATCAGCGAATCTTGATATCCTTTCACCCAGAATATAAATTCCACTCTTGAACTTTTTATTACCGTCATTGATTCTTCGATGTATAGGTTGAACAGTGGGGGCGGAAGACTGCATCGCTGTCTTACACCATTTTTAATCTGAGGGCTTCGTCCTTCGTTTTCCAGTCCTAGTGTTCCCTCCTGATTCATGTACCCGTGTTTCCCTACAGCTTACTGCTGCTTTGCGCTGAATTTCGAACATATTGCACCATTTTACACTGGCGAACGATTTTTCTAGGTCGACGAATGCTACTGGGTGGGACATATAAAAGTGGCCCGGATTATTTGTCACAGCATTAACGGAGAAAAAAAAGCCTGCAGTTACTTCCAACAGCATGGAGCAACTGCCCGTACAGGAGGCCGAATCTTGGAGCACATTTAGATAGTCTAGCACGTCTGACAGAGCAGCTGGCAGAGGTCAGGCTGCTCGCTGGCCTAGCTGGCCTAGGTCAAACGATCTGTCAGTTTGCGATTACTTTGTGTTAGGGCCCTCAAATCTAAGATGCATAGCAACAACTCTCATAGTCTTCAAGAACTGCAGCAGAACATTTCGGATTGCAGAAATTACAGCAGTCCGGCTTCGATCCGCCTTCAGAAACTTGCTGACCAGGGCCGAAAGGAGCCAAGAAATGAATGGCGGTCACTTTCAACATCTGCTATAGTCAGATTAATACTATATTTCCTTTTCTCTGCTGTGTTTCTTTGTATTCTGGAACATTGTTCTCCGAGACACTTTTACTTGCCCCAACGTGTATGAGCATGTCTTGATTTTTCTTCACCCTTGCTTCCATTTCCAAGCGTAACATCAGAACTGCCTCTCTGCTAACTTTACCTTCCTTAAAGCCAAACTGTTCGTCATCTAACTGATCTTCAGTTTTCTTTTCCATTATTCTATATATTGTTCATACCAGCAGCTTAGCTGCATGAGCTGTATTCACACTTATCGCTCATGCTGTCTTCGGAATTATGAGGATCATGTTTTTCCGAAAATCTGAAGGTAAGTCCCCATACACATAGATTCTACACACCAATTTGCATAGCCGTTTGATTGTTACTCCTGGCAGTGATTTTATTAATTCCGATGGAATTTTATCTATCCCTTTGCATTATTTCCTTTGAAGTCATCTAGAGGTGTTTTAAACGCTGACTCTAATACTCGATCTCCTATACACCAATCAGTTCCAACAGAGGTTATAAATACATGCATATCGTTATGATGGCATTACATAAAATTTGTGGATCATTATTGAGCGACGATAGCATACATACTGGTATGAGACAGCATGGAAATGCACTTACTGTTGTCAGTTTATGACAGTCTCCAGTGAATCGTCAGCACCCGAATGATTTGGTGGAGCGATTTATTATCTTGCTAGCTTTGAAAGCGGCAGGCAGTAATCCATATGTTAATGAAACAATATCTGTTTAAGATAAACTTCGGGATGCATCAACTGTTTCATGAAACTTGCAACATTGGCTGGAGAAATTGCTGGTTGGAATGACGCGTACGAGAACATTCCACATTGAAAGACCTCCACAGAAGGTACGTGTCGCAAAACCGAAAGATTTGGAAACTATACACGTGATTATTGCTTGGGATTTCGCGTACTGAGCCGAGAGAATGGGCAGCAGCAGTAGCACTTATAAACAGTAAATTTATTTAGTCTTTGTTTTCTTCACGTGCTTCTGAAAAGAAGTGAACTATACATTTGTATTTTACTATGTAGACTAGTGGTTAGAAAATTAATCGTAGTTTTTGTTTTTACGTAAGTATTGTGAATGTCCTTGTGTAGGGCCGTTTCGTAGTGTAAATTTTCCCGTCGCCAGAAACTCCGTCACGCCAGTAAGTTTTAATTTTGTGCTAGTAGACAGCACACAGTTTAGATCAGTGCATTCTAATTTGAATATTTATGTCGTGCAGTAACTTTCCGGTAAACAGGGTTTCTAATAACAGGTACCCGTAATTTCATCAACTTCAGTAGATAAATTCATTTCTGTATGATAGCCTGCATTCTCAGAGTACAGTGAGAAAAAAATGATTCAAATGGCTCTGAGCACTATGGGACTCAACTGCTGTGGTCATAAGTCCCCTAGAACTTAGAACTACTTAAACCTAACTAACCTAAGGACAGCACACAACACCCAGCCATCACGAGGCAGAGAAAATCCCTGACCCCGCCGGGAATCGAACCCGGGAACCCGGGCGTGGGAATACAGTGAGAAATCTGCACAACAACTTTTAGTGTTACTTTGTTCTCCTTTGGTATATTTTGTATCCATTTCAAACTCAGTAGCGCCATTTGAGACCTTGTGTCTATTTTATACACAGTACGATACGGCTAGGGTCTGTGCTTGTTAGCGGACATAAGGAGAGTTGGCTGCTATCCGTAAACAGCTGGAAGCTGCGCTGGCTACCGTCGACAAGCTTCTAGCTAATGCTCAAAGTTGCGGTGACGTCGGGGCGCCAGTGACGAGACCTGCGACACCTTCTGGAATTCCCTGGTGACACGGCCGTCGCTGCGGCTTCCGATACGTAACATCTGAATGATCCGTCCAGATTCCAGAGTGGGTGGCAGACAGTGGTGGGTTAGCAACAGGTACGAGGTGCTACCCAGTGTTGATGATAACTCTGAGCCAGCACGGCATGCCTCTCCTGTTGGGCCAGTGGTCGATTTTCCTCTCCAGTCCGGACAAGTACAGAGGCTGGATATGCTTGCCACTGGGAGCTCCAATGTTAGGCAGGTGATGGAGGCCCTCAGGGAGATAGCAGGCAAGGTGAGAAAGAATTCCAGTGTGCATTCAGTATGTTTGTCGGGAGGTCTCGTCCGTGATGAGGAGGAGGCCCTGCCGGCGGCTATCGAACGCACTGGATGGCACTGGCTGCATGTAGTGGCACTTGTCGCAACGAATGACGTCAGTCGCTTGGGTTCTGAGGCCATCCTCGTCTCTTTTCGACGGCTTCCTGATTTGGTGAAAGCATCGCACGCGCGGTGCAGGCTTAGCTATTTGTAGCGTGGTACCCAGGATTGATCGCGGTCCTCTGGTTTAGAGCAGAGGCTCAGACGACTCTGCGACGGTATCGGAAATGAATTTCTCGACCTGCACAACTGTAGGGTTCCCCTCAATATATCAGGCGTGCACTACACGTAGAAAGCGGCTACTAGGGTAGCAGAGTACAAGTGGCGTGCACATGGACTTTTTTAGGTTAGAGAACCCCTCCCTTGGTATGAAACACGATTTGCCCGTTAAATCAGTCACAGTGATCTCAAAGAATCTTGATCCTCGCAGATCAGACACAGAAAAGATTAATATGATTTTAGTAATCTGCAGGAGCATCCAAAGAAAGATCCCAGAATTAATATCGGTTACTGAAAGTTATAATGCGCAGATAGTATTGAGAACAGAAAGCTGGTTGAAACCAGACGTCAGTTACAAAGAAATTCTAAGTTCAGATTGGAATTCTTATCGTAAGGATAGGTTAGTCACCAATGGTGGCGGCTTGTTTATTGCATTAAAAAATTCGATAAAATCTAGCGAGGTTATCACGGATTCCAAATGCGAAAAAATCTGGGTGAAATTCAGTACGAAAGAACGGTCAAAAATAGTGATCGTACGGTTTTATAGATCACATGGGTCAAGATCTGTAGTTGTAGAGCGCTTTAGACGGAACTCACAGAATATCATTAGTAATTTTCCTGATCATGCCGTTGTAATAGGGATGACTTCAACTTGCCGGGTATAGATTGGGAGTAACAATTGCACATACATAGAAAAAGAAATCCACTGCTGTACAGTTACACTGTTGATGACAAACAGATGGAGACAGCGAATGCCGTAAAATATCTAGGCGTGACTACCCAGAGCGACCTTAAGTGGAATGTCCACATAAAACAGATACTGGGAAAAGTAGACACCAGACTCAAATCCGTCTGAAGAAACTTAACGAAATGTAACTCATCCATGAAAGAAGTGGCTTATAAGGCGCTTGTTCGCCCGATTCTTGAGTATTGTTCATTTGTCTGGGATCACTATCAGGTAGGACTGATGGAGCGGAAAGAGAAGATCCAACGAAGAGCGGAGCGTTTCATCACGGGATCGTTTAGCTGGCGACAGAGCGTTACGGAGATGTTAAACAAACTCCACTAGCAGACGAGACAAGAGAGGCGTTGTGCATCACGGAGAGATGTACTACTGAAATTTTGGGACAGCACTTTTCAGGGGGAATTGGACAACGTGTTACTTCCCTCCCACATACATCTCGCGTATTGCGCACAAGGAGAAAATTCGAGAAATCAAAGGCAAAACAGATGGTCACCGATAATCATTCTTCCCACGCACTATCCGCGAGTGGAGCAGGGTTGGTGGGATGAGATAGTGGTACCGAAAGTACCATCCGCCACACAGCATTAAGAGGCGTGCGGAGTATGATGTAGATGTACAGGGAGGGTGTTTTAAAATGACCGGTATATTTGAAATGGCAATAAAAACTGAACGAGCAGCGATAGAAATACACCGTTTGTTGCAATATGCTTGGGACAACAGTACATTTTCAGGCGGACAAACTTTCGAAATTACAGTAGTTACAATTTTCAACAACAGATGGCGCTGCAAGTGATGTGAAAGATATAGAAGACAACGCAGTCTGTGGGTGCGCCATTCTGTACGTCGTCTTTCTGCTGTAAGCGTGTGCTGTTCACAACGTGCAAGTGTGCTGTAGACAACATGGTTTATTCCTTAGAACAGAGGATTTTTCTGGTGTTGGAATTCCACCGCCTAGAACACAGTGTTGTTGCAACAAGACGAAGTTTTCAACGGAGGTTTAATGTAACCAAAGGACCGAAAAGCGGTACAATAAAGGATCTGTTTGAAAAATTTCAACGGACTGGGAACGTGACGGATGAACGTGCTGGAAAGGTAGGGCGACCGTGTATGGCAACCACAGAGGGCAATGCGCAGCTAGTGCAGCAGGTGATCCAACAGCGGCCTCGGGTTTCCGTTCGCCGTGTTGCAGCTGCGGTCCAAATGACGCCAACGTCCACGTATCGTCTCATGCGCCAGAGTTTACACCTCTATCCATACAAAATTCAAACGCGGCAACCCCTCAGCGCCGCTACCATTGCTGCACGAGA
The DNA here is from genome assembly GCF_021461385.2 of Schistocerca piceifrons. Taxonomy (NCBI): domain Eukaryota; kingdom Metazoa; phylum Arthropoda; class Insecta; order Orthoptera; family Acrididae; genus Schistocerca; species Schistocerca piceifrons. The sequence goes on from NC_060141.1 coordinate 724,580,271, forward strand.
GACATTCGCTAACGATATAGTGCACAGGATTGATGACGGCGATATGCATGTGGGCAGCATTTGGTTTACTGACGAAGCTTATTTTTACCTGGACGGCTTCGTCAATAAACAGAACTGGCGCATATGGGGAACCGAAAAGCCCCATGTTGCAGTCCCATCGTCCCTGCATCCTCAAAAAGTACTGGTCTGGGCCGCCCTTTCCTTCCAAAGGAATCATTGGCCCATTTTTCAGATCCGAAACGATTACTGCATCACGCTATCTGGACATTCTTCGTGAATTTGTGGCGGTACAAACTGCCTTAGACAACACAGCGAACACCTCGTGGTTTATGCAAGATGGTGCCCGGCCACATCGCACGGCCGACGTCTTTAATTTCCTGAATGAATATTTCGATGATCGTGTGATTGCTTTGGGCTATCCGAAACATACAGGAGGCGGCGTGGATTGGCCTCCCTGTTCGCCAGACATGAACCCCTGTGACTTCTTTCTGTGGGGACACTTGAAAGACCAGGTGTACCGCCAGAATCCAGAAACAATTGAACAGCTGAAGCAGTACATCTCATCTGCATGTGAAGCCATTCCGCCAGACACGTTGTCAAAGGTTTCGGGTAATTTCATTCAGAGACTACGCCATGTTATTGCTACACATGGTGGATATGTGGAAAATATCGTACTATAGAGTTTCCCAGACCGCAGCGCCATCTGTTGTTGAAAATTGTAACTACTGTAATTTCGAAAGTTTGTCTGCCTGAAAATGTACTGTTGTCCCAAGCATATTGCAACAAACGGTGTATTTCTATCGCTGCTCGTTTAGTTTTTATTGCCGTTTCAAATATACCGGTCATTTTTGAAACACCCTGTAGATGTAGATGAATTCGTAGCTGGGCACATATGTAGAGAAATTGTATTCGATTTCAGAAGAGAATTGGAAATACTAACAAAATTTTAAAGTCAATATTACAAGCTGCTAGTTACAGAATGTCAGAGCTTAGTGGATGCACGTGTATTCCTACTTAGTACATTCTGTTTATGCTCTAACCTTGCAGGTTCTATGCAGCTGATAATCTGTATCTGCCTCACCATTTAAAATACGACAGTATTTATATCCCAGGATGACATTATCTAGCGGCCTGTGTATAAGATCAAGACGATAGATTCACAAAAAACTAAATTCAAAGTTAGTGATTTTGTTAGAATTAGTAAACATAACTCGATCTCCGAGAGACGTTTCAGTCCAAAATGGTCTACAGAGATATTCAAAATTCCAGCTGTTCAGGAGATGAATCCGAGAACGTATGCGCTGGAAGATTACTAGTTGCGACTTGTAGCAGGAACTTTCAACAGAAAAAAAAAAAAAAAAATCTCCATCCACTTATCTAGTGAAAAAGTCGTACGAAAAAAGAAATAAAAGCTTTCTTACAATGGCTCGATTTTAATAAAACGCACAGTTATGGATTGCTTAGTAACAGAATGCATGTGTAGAGAGTGAGACAAACATGTTTGCACATGTAACACGTCCTCTAACTCTGGCGTGTGTGTCGAATTGCGCACACATCGCGTGAAGCATATGTAACATATTATTAATGTCCAGATAGTTTTGAGCACAGTGCAGAATATGTCGAAGTAAATTGTGTAGTTTGCACGGAACCACGTATTTCACACTGGCGCACAGCACCGAAGCTGCCGGAAGGCAGAACAGCTGACAGTGACAGTTTGTGCGAATCCGATGTGACCACCGCGTGCCAACGCCACGGCCGCAGTCCCGGCTTGTGATGGGTCTCTGTCAGAAGGAGACCGTAGGAACTTCCCTTCAACGATTTGAGTCACATGGACCGTGTGTAGGGTGTAGGACACGACTAGGACTTCAAAATATGTAAACAGGAAGAGGCAACTCTCAAGCGTATTCGAGAAGACTGATTCTGAAAAGTTTATATGCTTTTTATGGTCGCCAAAATTCAAGCAGTCCGCAGTCCGCAGCCGAGCGAGTGAGCGCATAACTTCATAACCATGAGGTATCTGTATCGAATCTCGCTGCTGGTAACTTTTTTCATTCCCACGTGATTCTAGAAACAGATTCACTATGACTATGCAAATTACCAATATTTAATGATTCATTTATTACTTACGTAATATTTAACCTGAAAAATGGAGAAATCTCTTTTTTCGTACCGAGAGTGGAAATACAAATGGAAGACACGTGAACTTTCAATCAAATCGGTTTAGTCATTTCGTTCATATTATTGTATCTACTTTTTTGGCAAGTGTAAAATGTAACCACTGCACTAATCATGATGATACTGATTGTAGAAACACGGAAAATCAGATTGCTACGAACAGTGATGAAAGGTGGATTTTTGCATGCGCAAGATTTTTCAGTGTGTGTTTTCTAAAAAATACTTGGTTTAGATTCATAAGCGGTTCTCGGTTATCACACACTTCATTGGCGTACCACGCATACCAAAGCATAGCGTCAAATATTGGCACAGATGAGTGAGAGTGTACAATTGATTGAATTTTCATCGAAACTTCTGTAGAAGCTATCTCTGTATTCTTTCTGACGAATTAGGTGTAGGCACTTCAACAGCATGTAAAACTGTGGCTGCACTAGTGAACTACATTTCGAAGAGATTACTTTAATTCTGCGCATTAGATGAATAACTTGGCGCTTATGCAACTAACATCTTTCTCGCTCAGCTGCGGACTCATTGAATTCTAGCGCGCACTGAAAGCATATAAGCAGGCCGAAAATTTTCAAACTCGATTTTCTCGAAAATGGTTGGTTGCGTCTTCCTGTTCAAATTCTTAAAATCCTAGCCGTGCCCTCGACACACTGTCAATATGAATCAAATCGGTGAAGGGAATTTCGTACGGTTCTGTTGTCAGCGGCGCTGCAGTAGACGCGCAGTAAGATTCATATCACGCGTGCGATGCGACGTCTGTCCGCACTCGCGTCAGATTTCAAAGCGAGGCGCTTGCAGTGTGCGGCTGTCTCTTTGACATCTGGTCAGGCAGCTCACACGACAGTGCACAAGTTATACGTCGCTATGCGTAAGCTGGTAGCTGTATCACCAGCATGTCTGAAGCCACTGCGTGTGTGTGTGTGTGTGTGTGTGTGTGTGTGTGTGTATGTGTAGGAGTGTGCGCTAAACGGCACCAATTTACACACTTAAAGTAAAGAAACATACATTGCAGTGAAAAAAAAAAGAAATAAACTTCACTAACATCTACTGTAAACATTCTTAGACAGCTTTACTATTAAAATTCACCAAGCAAAACCATCTTTAGTATTTGAAATTCCTTTGCAGCGCAAAATTAAATAAACTTCCCACTCATCGCTGCCATCATGAGTATTTAAGTTTCCCACCTACCGCCATCTTGATGACATAATACATCAAGGCCATTGATGACATCATGTGCGCACGTGATGGACATGTGTATCACTGTATCACTTTCATGATCACTTGACTACCTTGAAGGCGAAATGAAGGTCAGTGTGCGTTGGATACTAAGTACCCATTTCTCCGATTATACCTACTGGAAAGGGTCTTGAATGATGTTTCTCTAGTTCATACGCAGGAAATGATTATTCACCTATGATTTAGTTGTCTCTGTCCTCCAGCCTTCTCATCTACATAGTTCCCTACGTACTCAGTGGTCTTGTCTTGATCAAGAAGTGCCAACGCGGTATTTCAGTGTGTTCGGTCAGAGGTTTAGCTGAATTGTGTAATGAAACAACTGGGAGAATCGATCAACGATGAATTTGAACAAGTGCCACGGGACGTCCGCCCTGAGGACGTGTAGACGAACAAAATGTGATTTTTTTTTTAAAGCTTGCTCTAACAGTACGGTCCTACAATGTGGTCTATAATGCGTAATGAGAGAATTTCGCACCCTCCCGCCGGAGGTTCGAGTCCTCCTTCGGGCATGGCTGTGTGTGTGTGTTCTTAGACTAAGTTAGTTTAAGTAGTGTGTAAGGCTAGGGACCGATGACCCCAGCAGTTTGGTCCCATAGGAATTCACACATACGTTTTGAGAAGACAGCGTATCACTGCATGAAATATCCCTCTTTAGCTCGTTCTTCAAGAAACGCTGCTAGCTGCGGTTCTTTTGTGATCACAGTGGAACTTTGAATAGAACCCAGAAAAGTTTCCCGAGCCCTTTTCTTATTACCATTATTAGCGAGCCCTTTCTGTATCAACTGAGAATTTCGTCCGCTGACGTGGCTTTGAAACTTTATTGCCGCTGACTACCGTCACCATTCGTTGCTGTATTGACAGATAAACAAAGGTAGCACTGAGGGATTTTGTTGGGCTTCATCGTTAAAATTACTGGAACGCGCTAATGTCTTGGGGCACAACGTAATGGATGCTTTCTCGTTGTTTTAATCGATGATAGTCGACGCAGCGTTCCAGAGAGTGATAGGTATACCCAAGGGCAGGAGAGCACCAAGCTAGGTCTACTGTTCAGCTGAGTGTATCACTTCGTACTGACATTTAGTGATTGCGAGGACGTTAGTCTGTCATTGCCAACAGCACACCAGGATCCATAGTATTAACTTTCAGTTTCATATTGACTCTCACACCGAAACTTCGAAAGAATGTATTCTGTCGCGTATCTTCTGGCAGATTTGAGAAAGACCTCCATCATTTCAATTTCTGAAACGTCTAAAACATTGTTTTTCCCCTATATTTAATACACAGTTTCGAATGTCTTCAGAAAGATAACGTAATTGTATTAGCAAACAGATGTAGCTCACTGTGGCAGTATGGGTTACAGTAGTGTTGTTGTGTTTTAACTATCCTTTAGCGGTTTGCTGATCGGAGCACTTAACTGAGAGAACTATTACTTGGTCAAGTCCACAACACAATTACCCTGCCGGCCGCGGTGGTCTAGCGGTTCTAGGCGCTAAGTCCGGAACCCCGCGACCGCTACGGTCGCAGGTTCGAATCCTGCCTCGGGCATGGATGTGTGTGATGTCCTTAGGTTAGTTAGGTTTAAGTAGTTCTAAGTTCTAGGGGACTGATAACCTCAGCAGTTAAGTCCCATAGTGCTCAGAGCCATTTGAACCACAATTACCTAAAATAAGGGTAGGGCACTCTATGTAACAGCAAAGAAAAAAACCGTGTAATTATTTGACAAACATCATTTTAACTAGCAAATTTATAAGTACGAGATATAAAAAAATTGAGGTTATTTCTTCAACAGACGTAGATGATGCTGTGGGCAATATCACGGGTTGTATCGCATGGGTAATCTTATGGAATGTAGACTGAAGTTTATGGAGTTACCAACAATTAAAAGTTTTTTAAAACCTATTGTAATGGTTCAAATGGCTCTGAGCACTATGGGACTAACATCTGAGGTCATCAGTTCCCTATAACTTAGAGCTACTTAAACCAAACTAACCTAAGGACATCACACACTTCCATGCCCGAGGCAGGATTGGAACCTGCGACCGTAGCGGTCGCGCAGTTCCAGACTGAAGCGCCTAGAACCGCTCGGCCACCACGGCCGGCAAACCGATTGTAAGTAATTAAAATAAAAGACTACAAAGAAGCAGTTTGTTGCTTTTATGTAACTTGTATGGTAAAGAGTCAATAAAATAAATAAATAATAATGTAAAAAATTTTTTTTAATATAACACGTGTTCGAAAGCGTGCATATTCCTATTCCCATACAGATAGTCCTGAAAATTTGTGCTTGTGAGTTTTGAAGACCTATGAAATTACTCGTAGAATTTGAAACCAAAGAAACATTGGGCGCATGCAACAGATAATAGTAAGGAAGTGAACTATTCACGCCTCACTTATGCACAGCATGCACCCCACGTTTTTCGTTTTACATTCTACAAGTATTTTCGCAGCTCTTAAATATTCACAAGCACGAATTTTCAGGACTATCTTGTGTGGTTATGGTGCTGTATGGGGCTAGAAGAAATTATTTTATACACAATAGCCCACTTTAAAAAGGTGTTATATTAAAAAGTTTTTTATTTAAATAATTATTTTCTGATTTTTACTCTTGTGTGTATCAAATTATTCAGTCGATTTCAAACGTTTTGATGACATTGCAACTGAGACATGTGGTAAATTTCAGGACTATTTCAGTTTACCTTCAACCAATACACTTCTAGCTCCGACGATTATGTCACGAAAAGATTTCGAAGGTAAAAATTAGAGAAAATCTAGCTCACATGGGGACTTACCAGCAACCGTTCTTACCACAAAACATTCGCTTTAAGTGGATCAGGAAGAGTGGGAAACAGCAGTGGTACACAAAGTACCCTCCTCCACACACTAGACAAGAAAGCAAGTCAGTATTGTATTATTTATCCAGTTTCAAGTTACTAGATCATCGGAACATTAATTTAAAAACAATTGCAAAATTCGTACCAATCTAAGAAGAAAGCAACTTCATAGGAACGAGTTAAAACCAGTAATTCAGAAGAGAATATGAATGATACGATAAATGAACCTCATTAATGTTATGAGTGAGTAACTATTGACAAAAAGTACAGACTAATCTGGAGTAAGGAGCAACAGTAAGATGTCGAAGTTGAGCGACTGTAGGAGGACACAAGATGACTTAAACAAAATTTCTAGTTCGTGAAATGAATGGCAACTAGTACTAAATGTAGAAAAACGTAGGTTAATGCGGATGAGTAGGAAAGACAAACCCCTAATGTTCGGATGCGGAATTAGTAATGTCCTGTTTGACACAGTCACGTCATTGGAGCGGACGAGCGTGTGAGGATTGTGGGAGTGGGAATGGTCGACTTCGGCTTGTTGGGAAAATTTTGGGAAAGTGTGGTTCATCTGTAAAGGAGACCACATGTAGGACGCTAGTGCGAGCTATTCTTGAGTACGGCTCGGATGTTTGGGATCCTCACTTACTTGGACTAAAGAAAGACATTGACGCAATTCAGAGGCGGGCTGCTAGATTTGTTACCGGTCGGTTCGAACAGCACGCAAGTCTTACGGAGACGTTTCGCGAACTCAAATGGGAATACATCTGGCAACGTTCTTTCCGAGGAATACTATCGAGAATATTTAGAGAAGCAGTATTTGAAGCTGACTGCAGAATTATTGTGCTTCCCCCAAAATACCGGGTGATCAAAAAGTCAGTATAAATTTGAAAACTGAATAAATCACGGAATCATGTAGACAGAGAGGTACAGATTGACACACATGCTTGGAATGACATGGGGTTTTATTAGAACCAACGAAATAGAAACGTTCAAAAAATGTCCGACAGATGGCGCATCATCTGATCAGAATAGCAATAATTAGCATCACAAAGTAAGACAAAGCAAAGATGATGTTCTATACAGGAAATGCTCAATATGTCCACCATCATTCCTCAACAATAGCTGTAGTCGAGGAATAATGTTGTGAACAGCACTGTAAAGCATATCTGGAGTTATGGTGAGGCATTGGCGTCGGATGTTGTCTTTCAGCATCCCTAGAGATGTCGGTCGATCACGATACACTTGCAACTTCAGGTAACCCCAAAGCCAATAATCGCACGGACTGAGGTCTGGGGACCTGGGAGGCCAAACATGACGAAAGTGGCGGCTGAGCACACGATCATCACCAAACGATGCGCGCAAGAGATCTTTCACGCGGCTAGCAATACTTTTTTTTTTTTGTTCTAATAAAACCCCATGTCATTCCAAGCATGTGTGTCAATTTTTGCCTCTCTATCTACATTAATCCGTGGTTTATTAAGTTTTCAAATTTATACTGACTTTCTGATCACCCGGTACATTTCGCGTAAGGACCACGAAGATAAGATACGAGAAACTAGGGGTCATACTGAGGAACACTGATACTCGTTTTTCCCTCGTTCTATTTGCGAGTGGAACAGAAAAAGAGATGAGTAATAGTGGTACAGCTCACCCTCCGCGAAGCACCGTACGGTGGCTCACGGAGTATGTATGAAGATGCCGATGTAGATTTAAGTTAACAGCGTCATGGCCTTTGTTACTGACCAATTGTAAACTTGCTAAGGGCTTTCTTTGCTCTCTGTGCAAGGAGTTCTCTTGATTTTTATTTGAGTAAGAATAATGTTGTTTTTATCAACAAAGAAAATATAAATAAAAATAGAATAACACAATTGGTGAAAAAAATGTGCTTAAAGTCTAGGGACAGTTACAGTCAAACACAAATATAAACATATTTAAAACACCCAAAGTGAGTAGGAGATGGGGTCGTACAAACAGTTTACAAACTATGTGGTTCTTTGCTGGGTATTGGGTATCAGGTGTTGGGAACTGAGCCCGCTTCGTGCAGTGGGCCTCATTGTTGATATGTGGTCCAGCGTGTAGCTGGACTGCCCAGCGTCAATTGCGCGTGCTGCGTTCACGTGAGGCTCAAGAAGGTGAGCGGCAGGCACGTGGTCGGCAGATGCACAGAACCGGAAGCTAGCGCAGGCAGACCTTGAACGCGGTGACAGCACTTTTCTTCGCGTTCTCCTCCCAGGTGTATCACGATGAAGTCCACTGCGGCGTCACCTGTACAGTTTCGCCGAATCGCTCCAGACCGGGACTTTCCCCACGGCCTGTTATTAGGGTGCGCCCGGGAATCTTCCCCACCGCGCCCGCTGACGTCCGTGGCTAGATTGCTTGCTCACTGTAATCAAAGCCAAATTGTTGGTCAGCCTTTCCAAGAAGTTGTAAAAAACGACATTTAGTCATTGGAGAGGCGTGACTCATGTATTGTGCACTCGTTTTTAGTTTAGACACGGTCTCAGAATAAGATTACGATCATAACCATAAAACAGAACTTGAGAACTACAGTAATAAACGGAGAACAAGGATACATAATTCGTAAAATTTTGAAAATAAAATAAAAAAATCATATTCATGTTTATTCAACAGCAGAATCATGAACTTGTGGAATTTTAAAATGTACAAAAGTTATAACTAAATAGATTTTTACAAGTTTCTCTTGATTTTATTATGCTTGGCTTGTATTTATCGGCTGCCCCAGTGCTTAAAATCGTATTCCAATAGTTTATAATCTTTATTTCCTGAAGCAGAAGGCTCCTATATAGTGATTTAGGCCCCGTCCTGTTTCACTTCTAGTATCATGCTTTTGATCTTTTTCTTATTTATATTTATTCTGAAACAGCACTTGCTATTTAAATCGGCCACCATTTCAATATTGGATTCCACCAACACCAGCACGCCATCAGCAGATATCACAAAAATATGTATATCTTTATAATACAAATGACGATTACAACGAGCTTTTATACTCATATGACTACAGAAGAGATTCCTAAATACTTATAAAAAGACCTGTCATTTTGGTCACTAACTGCTAAATGCAAAATATTTATTCCGTCCAAAATTTAAACTTTGGGAGTCACGTCACTCAATTTAAGTGATATTATCTCCTTGTGGGAATGGGAAAGCCAACATCTCACTGAAGTACAGATGGTTATCGTGAGCTCCAGAAGTCAGCGTCTTTTGTCCTGACATTGGATCTACCACAGTTGCCTGGCTATACTGAGGTTTAAAGTTAGGCCAATGTACCGAACACGATGCCGTTCTTGAAGTGTCAGCTCTTCTGTCACACGGGGGTGAGTTGCAATGGTCAAGCAACGTGTGAGAGATGAGGCTGTGCTGCCAACGAACCAAGTATTCAATGTACTGTCCCACCAATGTTCATCAATTGCTCCCAAGCGCATCCGGTTTGTTTTCCTATCTTCTTTGAAGAGAAGAAAATACAAGAGATTAAAGCGGTCCTGCGTATCTCCTATTCTCACTCCGAAAAGGTGTTAGAGGTCATATAGCCAGCCAGTTTCTTAAAGTCGTTAGCCTCAGCACTGAAGCAGCCAGTACAGAGACTTCGAGAGCTGGGCAGGACATATCAACCGGCACCAGTAAATAGATCTGCTAGCCTACACAGCTGGTTCCGAAGCCTAGCTTTCCTGCCACTGAGGTACTGGTTGTTGCCGAATAGCTGTCGGAAAGGACAGTAGACCCTCAGGGCAGAATCTCGAAGAGACCGAGCACCAATCTGGCCACTGTACCCAAAATCCAAGCTGGGGACAAAAACCAACACTTCAAAACGATCAGGTCCGAACCCGTGAGACCGTACGACATTGGTCCTGTCTGATGTATCACCATATCCTCGACGGTATGGACGTCGACGTCTGCATGAAGGAACCAGCGAGTCTTTCAACTAATTACCACATCCACTAAAATCTCTCCAGCACTGGGGAACGACAAGGGCAAAGGCAGAGGAAACCTTCGTCGTTGAATGCCTTAGGGGAGACCAACATGGATCTCCCTTCATGAGACGCATTTCAAATCGTCCAACGTGCCTGAGCAATGTAATCACATTCTCCACAAAACGACATCCTTACTATAGTGAATGCTAACGGAGGAGTAAACAACGTCTGACACTCTTCTCTCCATCACAACCAGCTCAAAAGCAGTCGCTGTAACAACGTATGTGCGCTATAGGTTGACACTCAACCTACCGCGACGGGATATGCTAGATGAAGAGAATCTCTATAAGCACCTTACTCGGCTGCTGTGGTGATTTTAGAGCAATAATGAGCTTCGGGTCTCTCCAGCCACCCGCTACACGTGTAGGGGCAATTGAGAGCCTTCTCAGGTCCTCACGTGCGAGTTTGTTGAACATGGAACACTTCAGCTCTGAAACAGGGTCGGTATGTGCTATCGATCTCTCGGTATGTTCTCCCGCTCTTGCACACACCGCTAAATTGCAGTCAGATGGTCACTTCCCGATATGGATTCACCTGCCAGAAAGAGTGGTGTGCGAAAGAAAGCCACTGTGATAGGTGCTCAGTAGGTCAGATTGAACGCTTTATCGCCGACTAGCTGTATTTGAACACCGCGACAGTGTCTAGTAATGGGTTGATCATATTACGCAAATGATCCACCGCGCCGCTGAAACAATGTCAGCTGAAAAGGCAGACGTTCCAGCAGTGGTGCGAGGATTGCCGCTATGCAGTGAGGACCAGGCAGAGGTTCAAGTACCGGTCAGCTGCAGAGAAGATCGCACCTTTCGGGAAGCGACGGCGAGTTATTAGAGACAGCAAGAAGAGGTTGTGCTAACAATTCCTGACCACCATAAACCGTTCCACTATGAGTGCAGTCGTATAGCTGACCATCAGAAGGATTTCTGGGAGAAGAGGGACGTGCCTCGAGGCTGCTGTAACTGGGAATGGAAGTCTCCAGATCAACCTGCAGGACACTGCCTAGAATATGGCGGCCTATTTTGACACAGCTACCGCCTCCGCCAGTCAGAATTTATCTTTCCAGCTCTACAAGGTGGCTATTGAGATGGATGGCTGAGACTTCATTTCCATCGCTGATGAAGAACACAGCTGCCCTTGTTAAAGTGAGAACTGGCTTCTACATTATTTTTAGCTCTTGACACATCAGCTGGTCACGGTAGGGTCTACTGTAATATATTATGACACCTCACAGGGCACCTCACAAGGCAGAGCAAAAAAATCCTCCTCGTCCGATTTAACCCTATCGTGGCGAGAGGCCACTTTAATTCCAAAACCGAGAAAGACCGAACTAACCCGAGTGTTTCCCCCGAGAACTGCGTGGGAAAGACTTTGGAGCGAATGGGATCTTAGAATCCAGGCAGCTCCTTAGTCTAAATGATAAGTAATTGAAACCCTCAGCTGCCGACGGGGCTCAGATGGATAGAGCGTCTGCCATGCAAGCAGGAGATCCCTGGTTAGAATTTTCAGCTGTCCCCATGGAGGTATATCAACAGCACCCATCGGCAACTGAGAGTTTCAATTATCATTTATTCTAGAGAAGCTGCACGCTCATCAATGGTATCTGTTGTTTCGAGAGCAGTTACTATCTTCTTATATATAGTTCCTTAGTCGTTTTCAGCGTTCCACATGTGATAACCTGACCCCCTGGAAGCGTCTTTACAACAGGTTTTCCTGCGCTGACGTCACCTCCTGGGTATATATTTTTTTATATTGGGAAGGACTCCGATACTACTTGGAAGAATATTATCCTCTGTCAGCTCCATAAATGTCTTCCCATCTTGAAACGTTCTTTCTTTTCATTGCGCTGTTTTAGATATTGAGTGGATGACGTCCTGTCTGGCAGTTCTGAGCAAGAGGAAGGTGTCCCTCAACGTAGTGCTTTAAGTATGATTGTCTTTTCCATGCCTACTAATACTATCACGTCAGTGGTTAAAAGTCCTGTCCAGTGATCTTTGTTTGTTGACGACTTCTCGTTTTCTGTGCCTCCCTGACTCTTGCAGCAACAACTCAGCCACCCGTGGAAAGGCTCTCTCTGTCACGACACCGAGGGACGAGGCCTTTAAGAGATTCACGTGAAGGACTGTCCTTAAGAGATGGGTGTGAGTGGTTTTAACGTTTTACACTTTGTCTCCTACAGACGCCGACAATTACCTTAGACTTGGCGAATTTAGCTCCATATTTTACTTTTCAATCTGTGTTTCTTACCAAATCGATACAAGTTAAAAAAGTTGAGAACACGCTCGTATTCAGTTCCTAGTGCTGTGAAGTGTGAAAACGAAGTTTCAAATAGCAGTTGTGAAATGAAAAATACCATTAAAGAAAAGGGACAAAAACACAACATGTAGATCAACAGCGACGAAATCTACCGTGCAAAGAATAAAGGGGAAATGCATATGGCACAAAAATTTCTTTCATTCAGTTGTGATTACACGGTCAAAAAGTAAAAATTGTCAACTTATCATAAATTTACTTATTTAACAGCATGGGGTGGTGTCACGTATGTTTTGTGTTTAATTCTTCTGATCATTTTTCTTCTTTATTTTGCCTTTTCCTAAACCCGAGAAAGACTGCTATACTTTAACCGTGAATTGCAAGTTCACGTACCAAGTGGTCCGTGTACGACCTGTGTTAGTTGTTCACTCAATGTCCGCGCCAGTATCAATTGTGTCACTACGTAATAACGACAGGTGCAGAAAAGTTCAGGAATGCGCTACGTGAAACATAATTGTACTTCTGTTGTCGTCAGCCGGCCGCGGTGGTCTAGCGGTTCAGGCACTCAGTCCGGAACCGCGCGACTGCTACGATCGCAGGTTCGAATCCTGCCTCGGGCATGGATGTGTGTGATGTCCTTAGGTTAGTTAGGTTTCAGTAGTTCTACGTTCTAGGGGACTGATGACCACAGATGTTAAGTCCCATAGTGCTCAGAGCCAGAGGGGGAGCCATTCTGTTGTCGTCTATAATATTGCCATGAACATACCTAAACATCGTAGGGTGAAGTGCTGACTTCAGTTCCTGTTGTGGAGAATAAAAAAATAAAAAATGCGATCGCTATGCTGCAGGCAGTTTATAAGATACTTCCTGCTGTTAAGCTGCCACGCAGGATTAGCAGAGCGGTCTGGGGCGCTGCAGTCATGGACTGTGCGGCTGGTCCCGGCGGAGGTTCGAGTCCTCCCTCGGGCATGGGTGTCTGTGTTTGTCCTTAGGATAATTTAGGTTAAGTCGTGTGTAAGCTTAGGGACTGATGATCTTAGCAGTTAAGTCCCAAAAGATTTCACACACATTCCAACATTTTTTTCTTTTCTTTTTTTTTTTTGTTGTTGTTAAGCTCATGAAGGGCACAACAACAACCTTCCGGTAATTTTTTCTTTTTTCAGCAGTCCTGAGACTGATTTGATGTGACCCCTTCATTTCACAGTAGCATGTACACACTACGCCCACAATGATTAATTGCACATTCCAGCCTCTGTCTTCACCTTCAGTTTTTGCGCCCTGCCACTCCCTTTCTTACTCTGGTGTCTCTACCCGTCTTATAACACCGCCCCTCCTTCTTCTCAACGTTCCCACAAAGTACCTTTCCTCGCCGATTCTGCGGAGAATTTCATATATTCTCAGACCACCTAATTTTCAACATCCTTCTGTAGCACGATTCAAACGCTTGGATTCTCATTTTTTACGGTTTTCCCACTGTCGATGTTTCACTACCGTACAACGCTGTCCTCCAAACGTACATTCTCAGACAGTTCTTCATCAAACTACTGCCTATGTTTGATACTAGTAGACTTCTCTTGGCTAGAAATGTCAATTTTGCCAGTGCTAGTCTGCATTTTATGTCCTCCTTGCTCCATGCGTCACAGGTTATTTTGTTGCCAAGGTAACAGAGTTCCTTTGCTTCGTGGTCCCTAATCTTGAAGTTAACCTTATCGTGAATCTCGTTTACACTACTCCTCGTTTCTTTCGCCTTTCTTCCATTTACTCTGAATTCATAGCGTGCGCTCGACTGCTCATTTCTTTCAACATACCCTGCAATTCTAGCCGGCCGAGGTGGCCGAGCGGTTCTAGGCCCTACATTCTGGAACCGCGCGACCGCTACGGTCGCAGCTTCGAATCCTGCCTCGGGCATGGATGTGTGTGATGTCCTTAGGTTTGTTCGGTTTAAGTAGTTCTAAGTTCTAGGGGACTGATGACCTCAGAAGTTAAGTCCCGTAGTGCTCAGAGCCATTTGAACATTTGAACCTGCAATTCTTCACCACCTTTACTGAAAGTAGCAATGTCGTCAGCGAATCTTATCATTGATAATCTTCCACCATGAATTTTAATCGCATTTCTGGCTCTTGGATTTCACTTACCACAGCTTAAGTGTACTGGGCGAGAGACTACATCCCTAGCTTGCCCCTTTCTAATCCTTACACTCTGTCTTTGGTCTTCTATTCTTATTTTTCTCAAATGGTTAAAATCGCTCTGAGCACTATGGGACTTAACATCTGAGGTCATCAGTCCCCTAGAACTTAGAACTACTTAAACCTAACTAACCTAAGGACATTACACACATTCATGCCCGAGGCAGGATTGGAACCTGCGACCGTAGCGGTCGCGCGTTTCCAGACTGGAGCGCCTAGAACCGCCGGCCACAACGGCCGGCTTATTTTTCTCCTCTTAGTTCCTGTTCAAAATGTATATCCCTGTCTTGCTCTATAGTTTGGAACTATTTTTCTGATAACTTGGAACATCTTGCATCAATTTACTTTGCCTAACAATTATTATAGGTCGACAAATCCTAGGAATGTGACTTGGGTTTGCTTCTGTTATCAAGCGCAACAATAACAAATCTTTCTCTCTGGTGCCTTTACCATTCCTAAAGCCAATCTGACCGTCGTCTAACGTCCTCAATGTCCTTTTCCATCCTCCTTTACATTATTCTTGTCAGCAACTTGCATATATGAGATGTTAAGTTTGACTTTAGAAATTTCAAAGGACTGGTATCTGCGCTATTCGACTTATTTGTTTGTAAGCTCTCCAAAGTTAAGCCGTGACTCTAATACTGGATCCCCTGTGTCTTCCATTTCTTCTGCTATCAAGTCACCAGACAGTTCCTCCCCATTTTAGAGTCCATCAGTGTGTTCCTTCCGCTTATCCCCTCTGCGTTTAACAGTGGAGCATTCTTACACTTTTAATGTTGACGCCTTTGCTTTTAATTTCATTGAATAAGTCCTTTCAGTAATCATTTCCTTTTCGAATTTTTCGCATTTTTCCTGCAGCTATTCCTCCTTGTCTTCCCTGCACTTTCAGATTGACTAATATTTCAACATTCTCGCCTTTTCTTGAATATTTCTATTCTTCCCTTTTTGGTCGATCAACTGAAGTACTTCTTCTGTTACCAAAAATTCTACGCAGTTACTTTCCTTGATAGCCCTTTTTTGAGATGTCTATTTCTCTTGAACTGAACTGCTTATTGTTTTATTCAGTATAGCAGCATCTACAGCCTCAGAAAACTTTAGACTCACATCACCATTCCTCAATACTTGACTATCCTACTTGATTTCACACGGAATTTTCCAGGCGATTCTTTCAGTCTTTGATCCACTCTCTATCATTACTAAATTTTGATATGACGGTATATCTACACTTGGGTATGCTTACAATCCAATATATGATTTAGAAATCTCTGTCTAGCCGTGACGTAACCCAGGTGGAAGTTTTCCTTGCCGCCAAATCTTTTCCATGCATAAATCCTCCTCTTTTGATTTTTGAATAGTGTATTCGATGTTACCATCTGATGCTGCAGAACTCAATTAGACCTTCTCCCCTCTCATTCCTGCTACTGAGCCCATACTTTGCTGTAAGTCTTTGTTCTACTTATTACCACTAATGCAGTATTTTAGTTGGTCACGTTTGTTAGCTATTCATCTCCCCTTACGCACTCTATTACACGTTCAACATCCTCTGCCTCATTAGCTTTTGCTTTGTCATTGGCGTGTGTATTTGAACTATGGTTGTTAAGGTTTATTGATTCTGATGAGAACAACCCTATCACTGAGGTGTTCACAGTAACTCACTCTCTGCCCCACCCATTTTCTGCTGATGTTGATACTACCAGATATTCGTCTGGTCAGTCCTTCTTTCTATTTCAGTTCGATGATACCCACTATATCTAGATTAAGCCTTAGCATTTCCCTTTTCTGATTTCGTAGCTTCCCTACCAACTTGAAACTTTTGACGTTCCAAGCTCCGACTAGTAGTATGTTTCCCTTTCGGTGCTTATTCAGTTTTTTTTCTCACGTTAACCTCCCTCTTGGCAGTAACCTCCTGTTCGTCCTGGAGATCCGGGTAGGGATCTAATTCTGAATATTTGCCAATGGAAAGAACACCACGACGTGTTTTCCATTACAGGTCACGCGACTTGTGCATACAAATTACGTCTCTTTAATTCAGTTTTCTCCTTTACCTACCGCATCCACATGCCGTTGATCATTGCTGATTATTCCTCCTCTTAGTGGTAGCAAGTGGGTGCCTCCGACATCTGTCAACTCCTCCCTCTTTGAGAAGGCCGTTGGCTGTACGAGAGTGTCTCCTTATTTTGGAAGGGTTCGGCCGCCATTGATAGCGATTTTAAGTCGTAATTTAAACAACGACTGGAATCGATACCGGTACTCTGGATGTTTTGGTTACTAATCAACGACGCTATCTATGTTGTGCCATCAGTTAGATTAAATACTAACTTCATGTCTCCACACCGCAGGCAGTAATTTCAACATTACATACATACTACGTCCAATGTCGCAGAAAAACTGTTATAAAGATTTCATAACTTTTTCTGTCCCTACATTTGGCAATCTACTTCTCGTTAGTGTGGAATTTCACTATATTTTTTGGATTTACATGAGTCCTATCAGACCCTAAGTAAAATTAAATTAGTTTAGCGTAAAATTCTTTACTTCTCTGTTTTTCTAGTAATTTTTCATTGTGTACTTATTAGTTCACATGAGACTTACCACCTCATTCTCCAGTTTCTTCTTTAAAAACTGATAAAGCGGTAGACATATCTTCTATGACAATATTTGTCTGTCTTTCGTATAATGAGTTCTTTGAGTTTATCAATCTACTTCTGATTCCTGTCTTGATTCTTGTATCTTCTGTAATTCCTTGCTTTGAAAGCACAATTCATGCACTCTTCCCACTATGCCTTTCCCTTTTCTGTTTCTGCTACTCCTTTCGCGAATTTCACAGTCCTTTTCTTTATTCCAAACCTGTTTTGTAACTGCTAGTCTGACAGCTGAATCCAAAAGCTTTTCTGTGTCTTACAACTTTCGCTGTAAAAGATACGTACGCCGAGAATCTTTCTGTGGTCCCCTTGCACTTCATCCCTATCACAATTTTCTTTCACCTTTTCCTCCTTGGATACCTCTCTATGAAGTCTCTGTCAGTAAAATTAACAACAAAGGTTACACACTACACTGTTAACTATAATACAGATTACGTTAATTTGCTCAGTCATAACTGAATTGTTCTTTATATTTGTAGGTACACTAAATGATCAAAAGTATCCGGAGACCTGCCTGAAAATGACTTACAAGTTCGTGGTGTCCACCGTCGGTAATGCTGGAATTCAATATGGTGTTGGCCCACACTTAGCCTTTATGACAGCTTCCACACTCGCAGGCACACGTTCAATCAGGTGCTGGAAGGTTTGTTGGGGAATGGCAGCCCATTCTTCACGAAGTGCTGCACTGAGGTATCGACGTCGGTCGGTGAGGCCTGGCACTAAGTCGGCGTTCGAAACATCCCAAAGGTGTTCTGTAGGATTCAGGTGAGGACTCTGTGCAGGCCAGTCCATTACACGGTCGTCATTGTCGTGTAAAGCTTTTGACAATATTGACTGGAATACTCTCTTTTCAATTGTAAAGGTGGAAGGGGTAAAATACAGGGAGCGAAAGGCTATTTACAATTTATACAGAAGCCGGATGGCAGTTATAAGAGTCGAGGGACATGAAAGGGAAGCAGTGTTTGGGAAGGGAGTGAGACAGGGTTGTAGCCTCTCCCCGATGTTATTCAATCTGTATATTGAGCAAGCAGTAAAGGAAACAAAAGAAAAATTTGGAGTAGGTATTAAAATCCATGGAGAAGTAGTAAAAACTTTGAGGTTCGCCGAAGACATTGTAATTCTGTCAGCAAAGGACTTGGAAGAGCAGTTGAACGGAATGGACAGTGTCTTGAAAGGAGGATATGAGATGAACATCAACAAAAGCAAAAAGCGGATAATGGAATGTAGTCGAATTAAGTCGGGTGATGCTGAGGGAACTAGATTAGGAAATGAGACACTTAAAGTAGTAAAGGAGTTTTGCTATGTGGGGAGCAAAATAACTGATGATGGTCGAAGAAGAGAGGATATAAAATGTAGACTCGCAATGGCAAGGAAAGTGTTTCGGAAGAAGAGAAATTTGTTAACTTCGAGTATAGATTTAAGTGTCAGGAAGTCGTTTCTAAAAGTATTTGTGCGGAGTGTAGCCATGTATGGAAGTGAAAAAAAAAGTTCAAATGTGTGTGAAATCTTATGGGACTTAACTTCTAAGCTCATCAGTCCCTAAGCTTACACACTACTTAACCTAAATTATCCTAAGGACAAACACACACACCCATGCCCGAGGGAGGACTCGAACCTCCGCCGGGACCATCCGCTCAGTCCATGACTGCAGCGCCTTACGCCGCTCCGCTAATCCCGCGCGGCAGGAAGTGAGACATGGACGATAAATAGTTTGGACAAGAAGAGAATAGAATCTTTCGAAATGTGGTGCTACAGAAGAATGCTGAAGATTAGATCGGTAGATCACGTAACTAATGAGGAGGTTTTGAATAGAACTGGGGAGAAGAGAAATTTGTGGCTCAACTTGACTAGAAGAAGGGATCGCTTGGTAGGAAATATTCTGAGGCATCAAGGGATCACCAATTTAGTATTGGAGGGCATCGTGGAAGGTAAAAATCGTAGAGGGAGACAAAGAGATGAATACACTAAGCAGATTCAGAAGGATGCAGGTTGCAGTAGGTACTGGGAGATGAAGAAGCTTGCACAGGATAGAGCAGCATGGAGAGCTGCATCAAACCAGTGTCAGAACTGAGGACCACAAGAACAACAATAATTGTCGTGTAACCACTCCGCCACAGGCCGTGCATTATGCACAGGTGCTCGATCATGTTGAAAGATGCAATCGCCATCCCGTAATTGCTCTTCAACAGTGGGAAGCAAGAAGGTGCTTAAAACGTTAATGTAGGCCTGTGCTATGATAGGGCCACGCAAAACAACAAGGGGTGCAAGCCCCCTCCATGAAAAACACGACCACACCATAACACTACCGCTCCGAATTTTACTGTTAGCGCTACACACACTGGCAGATGACGTTCACCGAGCATTCGCCATACCCACACTCTGCCATCGGATCTCCACATTGTGTACCGTGATTCGTCACTCCACACAGCGTTTTCCCACTGTTCAGTCGTCCAATTTTTTCGCTCCTTACACCAAGCGAGGCGTCGTTTGGCATTTACCGGCGTGATATGTGGCTTATGAGCTGACGCTTGACCATGAAATCCAAGTTTTCTCACCTCCCGCCTAACTGCCATAGTACTTGTAATGGATCCTGATGCAGTTTGGAATTCCTGTGTGATGGTCTGGATAGATGTCTGCCTGTTACACATTACGACCGTCTTCAACTGTCGGCGGTCTCTGTCAGCCAACAGACGGGGTCGGCCCGTACGCTTTTGTGCTGTATGTGTCCCTTCACGTTTCCACTTCACTATCACATCGGAAACAGTGGATCTAGCGATGTTTAGGTGTGTGGAAATCTCGCATACAGAGGTATGACACAAGTGACACCCAATCACCTGACCACGTTCGAAGCCCGTGAGTTCCGCGGAGCGCCCCAGTCTGCTCTCTCACGATGTCTAATGACTACTGAGGTCGGTGATATGGAGTTCTTGGCAGTAGGTGGCAGCACAATGGACCTAATATGAAAAACGTATGGTTTTTGGGGGTATCCGGATACTTTTGATCACATAGTGTACATAACTTTAATCAGCCGTGTTATTTATCTACATACTTCTCAGGATTGTGAGTGACTCATTTATCCTGCGCTCCCCGTCTAGTTTTAATTACTATGAAATTAAATTTATTCATCCTTTATGCAGCTTCCATTTTTCTTAAGACGAGACTTCTTTCAGGTTGTTTTGCGTTACCTACTCCAATTTCAACCTCTGCACGTCCTATTGATCTATAAAAATACTCCCAATCGTATAATTTAGTGTCTCTTTCTCTTATTTAAGAGCTGAGGAATCCGATCGATTGTCTGTAGATTTCTGCCACATTTACGTCTGACAGCACACTTGCGGTGAGTAAATTTGCTTCCCGCTAAGCTACAAGTGAGCTAATCGCATGACAGCGAGATCATAAAAGAAAAGGAGTGTGAGGTACAAAAGGTTACACCTTATCGCCAACGCAATGATGCAATCTATAAAAACGCTTAAGGAAACCGCGTCATCTTATTCTTAGTAATACCGACCAGGAAAGGGTAATAACTGCGGCGAGGTGGAGTCGAAGTTGGAACAGCAGTAATAAATTCTCTGATATTCATAAAACCAGAACGACGTACAAGTAACCAAGTGAATTTGTCAAAATGCTAGAATGCGGCGTTAAGTTGCTACGTGTCGTTGGAACTCCCGACTGAATTCTGTTTGCTACTACGGTGTACTCTAGTAAGCTGCATATGTAGGAACACTAGATCAATAAAGAGACGAGATTACGCTTACGACTTACACTTTTTGGACCCTAAGAGTGAGGGAAGAGTAGGTTTTATTTCCGCCAATTAATATTCCATACAATAACTTCCGCCTCCAGTTACTATCTGCTTACTGCTACATAGGGACTCGATAATATAGATAACAAGTCTTTCATTATCTGCCGTCTTCTCCCAGGTAGGATGTTCGCGGCAGGGAGACAGGCTAGTTTTCTTACAATAACAAGCAATTGAAAATAAAGATCCCACTCTGTTAACGATCCTTGCATCATCGCCGACGTGTGATTTGGAGTTTGGTGCTATTACAAATAGAAGTCCTCATCGGTAAATAATTTTCCTACCGTTCTTACATGAGTATACTTGCATCTAACCGGTGAAGCATATCAATTCCAAGGACGAGAAAAAATGGTTCAAATGGCTCTGAGCACTATGGGACTCAACTGCTGAGGTCATTAGTCCCCTAGAACTTAGAACTAGTTCAACCTAACTAACCTAAGGACATCACAAACATCCATGCCCGAGACAGGATTCGAACCTGCGACCGTAGCGGTCTTGCGGTTCCAGACTGCAGCGCCTTTAACCGCACGGCCACTTCGGCCGGCCTCCAAGGAAGAGATCCAACCCTACATTGCTACAAACATGCAGCCATTGCGAGATTTATTTGGTGTCGAAACGGATATTTTTAGGCCTACATTGCCGAGGAAAATTCAAATTCCTCTGAAGATTTACTGGTTTCCCGTTACGACTGACATTATCCTCAGGAAGATACATGACCATCATGAATCCAAATCTTGACGGCGGTACATTTGCTTTGTTTCCCAACTTTCTCAAGCCAGTGTCACTATGTATCCTTCGACTGTAGAAATGCAGTGGTGTGTTTCAGTGACCTACACTTAAAAACGGATTCCGCAGTAATGTGTTCACTATCCTGAACACTGTTTGAAATACGCCGAAGTCCTATCCCTGCGCACTTGATGTATTCTTCAGCTTCTCGATAACACTGTGTCGAACCACGCGCGGTGTGCCCATGTGTGCAGTAATGCCATGACGTACTTCAGGCTCCAACACAGACAAGATCTTTCTTCCACAAGACCAACGACGCAGTGGCGAATTGCCTGTTGGCAGTTAGGCGTGGATCATGAAAAACAATGAGCTGATTCAAAATGAAGTTGTGGTGTCACCGCAAGGCACCACACTTGCTAGGTTGTAGGCTTCAAATCGGCCGCGGTCCGTCAGTACACATCGGACCCGCGAGTCGCCACTGTCGACGCTAGCAGACCGAGCGCCGCCACTCGGCTGGTCTTAAGAGACAAGCTAGCGCACTGGCCAGTTCTACAGCCGACTTTAATAGGAATGGTTCACTTGTTATAGCTTCAGAGATCTCATTAGCAGAGACGCTAGTTAGCATAGCCTTTAGCTAAGACAGTAGCTACGACCTAGCTAGGTGCCACATACAGTTCTGCATTGACAATTGATCTACATGGTGTTACAAAATGGTACGGACAAACTTTCAGGAATCATTCCTCACACACAAATAAAGAAAAGATTTTATGTGGACATGTGTCCGGAAACGCTTAATTTCCATGTCAGGGCTCATTTTAGTTTCGTCAGTATGTGCTGTACTTCCTCGATTCACCGCCAGTTGGCAGAATTGAGGGAAGGTAATGTTGACTTCGGTGCTTTGTATTGACATGCGACTCATTGCTCAACAGTACTAGCATCAAACACATCAGTACGCAGCATCAACAGGTTAGTGTTCATCACGAACGTGGTATTGCAGTCAGTGCAATGTTTACAAATGCGGAGTTGGCAGATGCCCATTTGATGTATGGATTAGCACGGGGCAATAGCCGTGGCGCGGTACGTTTGTATCGAGACCGATTTCCAGAACGAAGGTGTCCCGACAGGAAGACATTCGAAGCAGTTGATCGGCGTCTTAGGGAGCACGGAACATTCCAGCCTATGACTCGCGATTGGGGAAGACCTAGAACGACGAAGACACCTGCAATCGACGAGGCAATTCTTCGCGTAGTTGACCATAACCCTAATGTCAGCGTCAGAGAAGTTGCTGCTGAACAAGGTAACGTTGACCACGTCACTGTATGGAGAGTGCTACGGGAGAACCAGTTGTTTCCGTACCATGTACAGCGTGTGCAGGCACTATCAGCAGCTGATTGGCCTCCACGGGTACACTTCTGCGAATGGTTCATCCAACAATGTGTCAATTCTCATTTCAGTGCAAATGTTCTCTTTAGGGATGAGGCTTTATTCCAACGTGATCAAATTGTAAATTTTCACAATCAACATGTATGGGCTGACGAGAATCCGCACGCAATTGTGCAATCACGTCATCAACACAGATTTTCTGTGAACGTTTGGGCAGGCATTGTTGGTGATGTCTTGATTGGGCCCCATGTTCTTCCACCTACGCTCAATGGAGCACGTTATCATGATTTCATACGGGATACTCTACCTGTGCTGCTAGAACATGTGCCTTTACAAGTACGACACAACATGTGGTTCATGCACGATGCAGCTCCTGCACATTTCAGTCGAAGTGTTCGTACGCTTCTCAACAACAGATTCGGTGACCGATGGATTGGTAGAGGCGGACCAATTCCACGGCCTCCACGCTCTCCTGACCTCAACCCTCTTGACTTTCAGTTATCGGGGCACTTGAAAGCTCTTGTCTACGCAACCCCAGTACCAAATGTTGAGACTCTTCGTGCTCGTATTGTGGACGGCTGTGATACAATACACCATTCTCCAGGGCTGCATCAGCGCATCAGGGATTCCATGCGACGGAGGGTGGATGCACGTATCCTCGCTAACGGAGGACATTTTGAACATTTCCTGTAACAAAGTGTTTGAAGTCACGCTGGTACGTTCTGTTGTTGTGTGTTTCCATTCCATGATTAATGTGATTTGAAGAGAGGTAATAAAATGAGCTCTAACATGGAAAGTAAGCGTTTCCGGACACATGTCCACATAACATATTTTCTTTCTTTGTGTGTGAGGAATGTTTCCTGAAAGTTTGGCCGTAACTTTTTGTAACACCCTGTATATGTGTGAAGCAATCAGAAATGTAAAGAAGTATTCGTAGTTCAGTCTATAACTGCACTTGTAAATATTATTGTACAAAGTCAAGATCGAAGTTCACCGCTGATGCTGAATTAAAGCCAAGTATTCAATTGTATTCCTGTCAACTAACTTTCTAATCATCTAAGATATTCCAGATACATCCCGTCAAGTATAGATCATTGATCCTCACGTCAGCCTACGTGATCAGAGCGTGCAATTAAAGGCCACACCTCGTGATCATACTAGGAGTCAAATTGCGTGATTGACTCAGCCGGGTCACGTTTTTTCCATGAGGCCTATAGTTCCGCCTCATACATAACAGAAGTGATCCAAGTACGGACAGCACATGCGAGCTATAACCTGCATACCATGCTATTATACAAAATTATTTTTCGTAGTTTGAGACTGATGCAGGGATGAGCCAAAAAGTTAAAACCACGCCCCCCCCCCCCCCCCCTCCCCGAGAGTAGATGCCACCTCGTAGCGTTGTTGTGGCCACGTGATGCGCTCGGAAAAGTCTGTATGCAGAGCAGAGTAGAATAGGGAATAGTTGTATCTACGACACGTGCCAGAATGGGGAAATACACCGACATAAGCGACTTTTACAAGGAACAATGTCTTATGTTCCCGCACCTGGACATGTCAGTAATGGCGGAACCGATTGGATGTTCTGTGCTACGTTGTGACGATCTATAGAAAGTTGTTGTGCTGCAAGCGGCGGTAGGTAATAATCTGCTAGACGCCTATGTGTCATCGCAGCACGTGGAAGTCAGAGACTCACCCGGTCCTTAAGGGGGGTATGACGTCAAACGGGACGACTTCGAGAAGAAGAGGCACCACAGGACATTTTAATTTGCACTGTCTATACTTTTACAAATAAATTCATGAAACTTTGTCAGCATGACCAGGAAGGATTCAGGATTCACACTCATAGCAGTGGAAATTCAAAAACACGAAAAAATAATATTTTTTTAAATGTGAAATTTCATTGTTTTTTTCACTTACTGTTGGCTGCATTCGTTGCTATAGGTACTCTTTTCTTCATAAGTAAGAGAGATTTTTCGATGAATTTTGCACATCTTACAAACCATACTTACAGGTGTATGAAACTCTAGAATTTATTTAATCTATGGAAAAATGAATGGGCTGTTACGTTTTAAACTTCATGTTTAGAGAAAACTCCAATTTTACAGTTAATTATCTCAATTTTTACCACAGTTTCTTACAGATCTGGGAAATTCTAGCGCTTCATACACCTGTAAGTATGGTTTGTATGCTGTGCAAAATTCATCGAAGAATCTCTCCTACTTATGAAGAAAAGTGTACCTACAGCAACAAATGCAGCCAATACCAAGTGAAAAAATGATGAAATTTCACAGGTAAAAATAATTTGTTTTGTTATGTTTTTGAACTTCCTCTGCTATGAGTGTGAATCCTGAATCCTTCCTGGTCATGCTAACAAAGTTTTATGAATTTGTTTGTAAAAGTATAGACAGTGTGAACTAAAATGTCCTGTGGTGCCTCTCCTGCTCCAAGTCGGCCCGTTTGACGTCCTACCCTCCTTAAAGCAGGGTGGACAGTGATCTGTGGCAGATCAAACGGGAGAATAACGTGCTGGTACTGACACCAGTGATTCGGAGCATGCCATCAACGGCACACTGTCGAATACGGGACTCCAGACGACCCCACGATATCGTCAATTACGATTTAATTGGGCACGGGATCATCAAAATTTGACCGTCACCTAATGGAAGAATGTCGGGTGGTCGAATGCATCGTGTTTCATCAAGTCGATGGTTGCCTTCATCCATGGAAAGGGCTACTCGAAACGTGCACCGCGCCACACGCCATCTTAATGATGAAAGGAAGGTAAATAGTCACTGTAGATAAATGTTAGCATCTTTCCTTCGCTATACAGTCAAAAACAGGATGCTGTTGATCTCGCGTTTTAGTTTCTTTGGACTTAAAAACTATTACCATCAGTTTGTGAAACACCAAAATATTATCACTGCTGAAAAATTAATTACTTCCAAAACTAAACCAGTCTCCGTTGCGAAATTCTTTATATCAATGATGCATTTCACGCTTTTGGGGAATTATCAGATTGTTGTAAGAGTAGCCTGATACATACCCATCAGTCATAGAAACACAGATAATGTAAAATAAACACCAAGGTAAACGGATACATAATCCTTGCGTCATGAAACGTCGAAACCGTGAATACTCCATTACTTGTCAGCGCGCCAGAGCAGATATTGTGCCGCGTGCGGTTTGTACCATAGTTTTGTAGGCGTGGCTCTATCTTACACTGTGTGATCAAAAGTATTCGGACACCCCAAAACATACGTTTTTCGTATCAGGTGCACTGTGCTGCCACTTACTGCCAGGTACTCCATATCAGCGGTCTCACTAGTCATTAGACATCGTGAGAGAGCAGACTGGGGCGCTCCGCGGAACTCACGGACTTCGAACGTGGTCAGGTGATTGAGTGTCACTTGTGTCATACCTCTGTACGCGAGATTTCCACACCCCTAAACATCCCTAGGTCCACTGTTTCCGATGTGATATTGAAGTGGAAACGTAAACGGACACGTGCAGCACAAAAGCATACAGGCCGACCTCGTCTGTTGACTGACAGAACCGACGACAGTTGAAGAGCGTCGTAATGTGTAATAGGCAGACATCTATCCAGACCATCGCACAGGAATTCCAAATTGCATCTGGATCCACTGCAAGTACTACGACAGTTTGGCAGGAAGTGAGAAAACTTGGATTTCATCGTCGAGCGGCTGCCCATAAGCCACATATCACGCCAATAAATGCCAAACGACGCCTCACTTTACGGTCTGGAACCGCGCGGCCGCTACGGTCGCAGGTTCGAATCCTGCCTCGGGCATGGATGTGTGTGATGTCCTTAGGTTAGTTAGGTTTAAGTAGTTTTAAGTTCTAGGGGACTGATGACCTAAGATGTTGAGTCCCATAGTGCTAAGAGCCCTTTGAACCATTTGAACGCCTCACTTGGTGTAAGGAGCGTAAACATTGGACGATTGAACAGTGAGAAAACGGTGTGTGGAGTGACGAATCACGGTACGCAATGTTCCGATCCGATGGCAGGGTGTGGGTATGGCGAATGTCCAGTGAACGTCGTCTGCCCGCGTTTAGTGCCAATAGTAAAATTCAGAGGTTGTGGTGTTATGGTGTGGTCGTGTTTTTCATGGAGGGGGCCTTCACCCCTTGTTATTATGCGTGGCACTGCCATAGCACAGGCCTACATTAACGTTTTAAGCACCTTCTTGCTTCCCACTGTTGAAGAGAAATTCGGGGATGGCGATTGCATCTTTCAACACGATCGAGCACCTATGCGTAATGCACGTCCTGTGGCGGAGTTGATGCACGGCAATAACATCCCTGTAATGAACGGCCTGCACAGAGTCCTGACCTGAATCCTGCGAAACACGTTTCGGATGTTTTGGAATGCCGACTTACTGCCGGGCCTCACCGACCGACATCAATACCTCTCCTCAGTGCAGCATTCCGTGAAGAATGGGCTGCCATTCCCCAAGAAACCTTCCGGCACCTGATTGAACGTATGTCTGCGAGAGTGGAAGCTGCCATCAAGGCTAAGGGTGGTCCAGTACCATACTGAATTCCAGCATTACCGATGGAGAGCGCCACGAACTCGTAAGTCATTTTCAGCCAGGTGTCCGGATACTTTTGATCACATAGTGTATATTGCCACGGCGGAGCTGACTGGTGTGCTCAAGATCCACTTCATGGCTTAGATTTTTCATGACCAATGGATTATGTATCCAGTACCTGGTTGTTTATTTTAGATTATATGTGGATTAATAACTGAAAGGTCACGTATGCAGCTACTTCTACACAATCTGATGATGACCCAAAAGAGTGAAACGGGTCACTGACATTAAATAATTTCGCAACCGAGAGTGTTTTTGTTCTGAAATACTTTTAAACCGGTTACTGTAACTACCTGCCACGATGGAATGGGAAAATTTTTACATTAATTTCTTCTTTCCTTTCCACGCATTTAACTATGTTATTTTTGATTTTTCCTAATAAAATCTAGTACTATGCAGACACGATGAAAAAATTAATGAAATTATGTGCGTTATAACCGCAGCATTACGTGAACTACAAGAACATTTGTAAAATGATGTAGTAAACACACCGGCACTGTCAGAGATTTTGTGCTCTATACGTGTTCTGAAGCCAAACGTAATGAGTTCACGCAGAGACTGTATTCCTTGACATTCCTTGACTTTCGATTAACGTATGACTCAGTACCACACCCAAGCTTATAAATTAAAGTGTGGTCATAGAAGGAATAAAGTACAATTTGTGACCAGATTGTGGATTTATTGGCAAAGGAAACGAAGCCGGTTATCTTGGATGGAGAGTCATCGACAGATGTAAAGTAAGTTCAGGAGTTTGTTGGGACACGCGTTGATCTTGTTGTATATTATTGACCTGGCGGCAATACTAACTGAAACACCATACTTTTTTTAGACGAAGCAGTTATCTGTGATGATATATGATCTGAGAAATATTGCACAGATTTTCATTAAGATCTGGATAAGATTTCAAAAGTGGTACAATGACATCTGTAATGATATACAGTCTGAGAAATATTGAACAGATATACGTTAAGATCTGGATAAGATTTCAACTGGTACAATGACTTGTAACTCGCTTAAATGTTCAAAAATTAAAAATCTACACCTTATAGAACGAAAAAAGCGTAGTTCCCTGCGACTAAAATGTCAATGAACCAGTCAACTCACAAAAATAACTGGGTGTAATAATTTGTAGGAATCTGAAATTGAATGATCACATAGACTCAGTCATACGTAAAAGAGGTGGCAGACTCTGGTTTATTGATAGGATGTTGCGGAAATTCAATCCGTGTACAACAGGAATTGTTCACAGAACACTTGTGTGACCTATCATAGAATATTGCTCACGTTTGTGGGATTAAAAAGTAAAAAGAACAGGAGTATCTCGGCCATTGAACGAATACAAATAAGGCCACGGTGTGGTTGATGTATGTGACGCAATTTCTGACAAGAGAGTGGTCTGACTTGTTATACCGAAACATGTCTGACTTTTTTGCCACTGTTTGTTAACTCTGAAAAGATTAAAAAGCAAAATTGTAGCTACTGACATGAAATGGAAGTTACCTAAACAAAATCACTTGCTCAACAGAGGAGATAGTAGTGACGATGAATAAGTGCTCATAGCTCTTCAGGTATGCATTTTAGACTCCATTTATAATGGACATTTTTTTCCTTGTTTTGGTCCATACTACCACCTTTGAAAGTTGCCTACCGTACAATGTTAGCAACAACAGTACCAACTCTACTGTCACAGGTATCAAAAAAGTTTTCGTTCACAACTTTCGACTCGTTCATTTCCGGTACGGGAACACTTACATCAAATTAATCCATTTATTCTAGAAAGAAGAAGAAGTAAAGAAGAACTACAGTATCTGTTGAATGGAAATAACAGTCTAATGAGTAGAGAATCGAAGAAAGACGGAAGTAATGAGAAGTAGCAGAAGTGAGAACAGCGAGATACTTAACATCAGGACTGATGGGCACGACATAAATGAAGTTAAGGGCTTCTGCCACCTAGGCAGCAAAATTACCCATGACGGACGGAGCAAGGAGGACATCTGTGGTGTCACCACCAGACACCACACTTGCTAGGTGGTAGCCTTTAAATCGGCCGAGACGATAGTTAGCATAGTCTTCAGCTACGTCATTTGCTACGACCTAGCAAGGCGCCATATTCAGTTACTATTGATATTGTGAATCATGTACCGTCAAGATCGACGTTCATCATTAATGGATTAAAGTTAAGTATTCCACCAGCTACGTCCGTTTTTCCAAATTCTAATTTCCTTGTCCTGTTCCAGACCTCACGCCAGCCTGCGTGAGCTAAAACGCGTGCCTTTCGGCCTCCTCTAGTAACACGGTGTTGGCTCTCCTGCCAACCACAACAACATCAAAGCAGACTACTATTACCAAACGTAAGCCTTAATTTAAGGAAGAAAGTTCTGAGAATTTACGTTTGAAGTACAGCATTGTACGTTAGTGAAACACGAACTGTGGGAAAACCAGAAAAGAAAGGAATCGAAGTATTTGAGATGTGGTGCTACAAAGGAATGTTGAAAATTAAGCGGACTCATAATGTAAGGAATGAGGAGCTTCTGCGCAGTATCGGAGAGTTAAGGAATATACGGAAAACACTGACAACGTGAAGGAGCAGGATGATAGGACATCTGTTAAGACATCAGGGAGTAACTGCCAAAGTACCAGAGGCAGCTGTAGAGTGTAAAAAAATCCGAGAAAATTTGTAACATCATCATGGAATTGCCGTATGTATAAATACGTTTACAGAACTTTGACGTTCTGTAGCGTCGTTGGATGACGTTTCCGGACATGCGTTCCTACATAAAACTTGATGTAATACGTCCCCATTACAACTTCTAGAAGTGCGTAACACGAATTGTGAAACACCTTAAATACTCGTACTCAGCAAACTACTTTACGTTGAACATTTTGTCTCCTCTCACAGGTGCTGGCGGTAGTTGTAAATGTTTTGATCTTCGCTGTGGAGATATAGAACAGACGCCAAATCAGATGAAGACTATCTGATATGCAAAAGGGTAGTTAAGCCTTTAGACGAACATGTAAATAGCGCAGACATGTGGCTAGAAACATCTAAAGCACATAATACTGGAGATTGCGAATACATAGACGACGAAGACACTGAAGAAAGTCTTACTTATGAAGACTCTTCGAGTTACAGTGCCACATATAGTCATCAATTATCTCCGAAACCACACCAGGATCTCAAATTACCTTATCAGACAAAGAAAAAGCGGTTAGGTATTGGTTGAAAATGTACGTCGCTTTTTCCGTTCGAAACGTAAATTTTATAGATGGAAAAAGGAAGAGTCGACTGAAGCTTTCGACGGATTTAAATGCGCGACTTTTTAAACTGTCTACCGCAGCCATACAAAAGTCGTTTAGTGTCAGCGATACAGTTTTAATTTACTGGGCGTTAGATATTACTAAGGCCGACAGGCGCTAAAGAATTTACAGCCTCTCAAAGTTAGATTAGTCACTTCAAAACATCAGACAAAATTGTAGGAACAAATATAACATAATTTTTATCGAGGAACAGGTCGGAAAATGAAGTGATTCAAATCAAAATGATAGAAGCTTTTATTACGTTATGGTTTTCTTCTGTTCTGCGGGAACAGCTGTGGTAGGTCATAAAAGTTCTGCTTAATTAAAAGCTGTATTTCGAGCTCACCTTGATAAAGAAGTAGAGATACTTCAGGTTCCACCCGGCATGACGGACTTAATTCAACCATTATATAGGGAATTTTTCCGTCAGTGGAAGGCATTATACAGGAAACTAACAGAAGAAATAAGTGTGTGCACATCACTGCAGTTTCCAGTCTACCACCGTGTTCTTATCAGTAGTACATTATCACTTTCCTCTCCATGGTTTTAAAATTTGATTAATTATGTGTGGCACCCCACGAAATATACTAATATTAGACCTCATTCATTTTCCACACCGTTAAATTTTGTCCAAGGACGTCTAATAACGTTCATGACCCGCAAGGCAGTGCTATGTCGTCTTTATTTGTATATTTTTGGTGCACAAAAATGTATGTTTGGAATATAACATCAATATTTCGCATTTTCGCGGTCGTTAAAAGAAATAAAATGAATTCTGACGTCTTCTAAACCGTATATTTACATGTATCTTTTCGATAACAAGTGGGAAAGAATGTTGTAGGAAATATGTCCGTTGTACTTGTCAACGTATGTTTAGTTATCTCACGATCGCTTTCACTGGGCGAATCACCTCTCTCATTGCTGTGGCAAGAGGACGGCGCGTGGCTAACGCCGACTTGTTCCTAGATGGCGTTGACGTAACGTAGCGAGAGAGGTCAGCGCTGTACAATAGGCTGTCATAAACGCGCTAACTAAGCGACAAATGTCTTACTTCAAAAAGCTTTTTACAGACTTCCAGATCGTGTCAACAGCTAATATATTGCATACAGATATTTTCAACGTTAGCTCACAGTGGTAAGTAACTCAACACTGGTTTCGACATAACAAGTCTGACCATTCCTTTGTGAAACTTCCGGGCAGATTAAAACTGTGTGCCGGACCGAGACTCAATCTCGGGACCTTTGCCTTTCGCGGCCAAGTGCTCTACCGACTGAGCTACCCAAGCACGACTCACGCCCCGTCCTCACAGCTTTACTTCTGCCAGTACCTTGTCTCCTACCTTCCAAACTTTACAGAAGCTCTCCTGCTCCGCTGCAGAGTGAAAATCTAATTCTGGCATTCCTTTATGAAGTGCTCAAAATCCTGAACTGGCTGAGACTTGAAGGTAGATGCAAACTGCCTCTGAGAGTCTGCCTACACAGTTTCAGGAACCACCTTTAAGTAAGGAAACTAGAAATATATATATATATATATATATATATATATATATATATATATATATATATATATATATCACAATCCCTACGTCTAGCTTCCGCAGGGTCCTCGAAGCGTACAGAGACAATTTTCAGTATTTATTCCTCCAGTGCTCCATAAGCGAATGGAATGAGAAGAAACCATATTATGTGCTACAATGGGAAGCAGCCTTCGCTAAGCAATTCACAGTGGTTTTATGGATGTTGAAGTGGTGACAAATTGAATTTCCCACAGCTGACCCCAAATGAAGTGCTCTTGGGTTAGGACCACTTCTGAACTGGGTTAGTCTGTGATGGTGTGGTGGGGTCTTGGTAGCATCTTCTAAATGCAAAACATTTCATTAGCACTTACTTGGTGAAGGTGGTGGCCACGTCCAGTCGCAGCACACGCTGACGACGCCAAGCGGCAGCGGTGAGCTGATAGCTAACACACGCTGACGTCAGCGCCACGCAGTGCTGACTCCAGTAGGTTAAGCTGCAGAGGGTGGTCCAGTTTGGGGGAACAGCCACTCGTGTACAATGCCAGTAGTGCTGATGACTGCCAAGCTACTTTCGGTGGATGACAGCCTCTGGTGGTGGAACTCGCACCAGCGAGTGACGGTGCGTGACAGCTGGACACTCGCACCACCACAGACCCGTGGATGGCTGCACTGTCCGGGTCTTCTTTTGCAACGTAACTTAGCATACATAGATAATGCACAATATTTCACAAGTTTTCTTTTAGGTGCCTAGTGGCTGGAACCTCACTGGCCATAGGCTGTGAGTTTACTCGATTGGCTTGGCCAATCGGTCCACATTTATGTACACCGTACAATCATCCCAAGTCTTTCTTTAAACTAGTAGATTACATCATCGCTTCTCGCTCTCAGAAATCTGACGGATCCTTATGAAATTTTTGCAACACTACTTAAACTGTTATTGTCCCTTGCTCTCAGTCATGCCAACAGACATCTTTTCTCGAGTTGTGGTGCCACAGATGCCAAGCCCTGTGGAATAATGCTTTGTGACATATTAAATACGGGAGAAAATACAGTACTGGCCATTAAAATTGCTACACCAAGAAGAAATGCAGATGATAAACGGGTATTCATTGGACAAATATATTATACTAGAGCTGACATGTGATTACATTTTCACGCAATTTGACGTAATTTGGGAGCATAGATCCTGAGAAATCAGTACCCACAACAACCACATCTGGCCGTAATAACGACCTTCATACGCCTGAGCATTGAGTCAAACAGAGCTTGGATGGCGTGTACAGGTGCAGTTGCCCATGCAGCTTCAACACGATATCACAGTTCATCAAGACTAGTGACTGGCATATTGTGACGAACCAGTTGCTCGGCCACCATTGACCAGACTTTTCAGTTGGTGAGAGGTCTGGAGAATGTGCTGGCCAGGGCAGCATTCGAACATTTTCTGTATCCAGAAAGCCCCGTACTGGACCTGCAACATGCGATCGTGCATTATCCTGCTGAAATGTTGGGTTTCGCAGGGATCGAACGAAGGGTAGTGCCACGGGTCGTAACACATCTGAAATGTAACTTCCACTGTTCAAAGTGCCGTCAGTGCGAACAAGAGGTAACCAAGACGTGTAACCAATGGCACCCCATACCATCACGATGGGTGATACATCAATATGGCGATGACGAATAGACGCTTAAAATGTGCGTTCACCGCGATGTCGCCAAACACGGATGCGACCATCATGATGCTGTAAACAGAACCTGGATTCAAGCGAAAAAATAACGTTTTGTCATTCGTGCACCCAGGTTCGTCGTTAAGCACACCATCGCAGGCGCTCCTTTCTGTGATGCAGCGTCATGGGTAACCGCAGCCACGGTCTCCGAGCTGATAGTCCATGCTGCTGCAAACGTCGTCGAACTGTTCGTGCAGATGGTTGTTGTCTTGCAAACGTCCCCATCTGTTGACTCAGGGATCGAGACGTGGCTGCACGATCCGTTACAGCCTTGCGGATAAGATGCCTGTCATCTCGACTGCTAGTGATTCGAGGCCGTTGGGATCCAGTATTACCCTCCTGAACCCACAGATTCCATATTCTGCTAACAGTCATTGGGTCTCGACCAACGCGAGCAACAATGTCGCGATACGATAAACCGCAATCGCGATAGGCTACAATCCGACCTTTATCAAAGTCGGAAACGTGATGGTTCGCAATTCTCCTCCTTACACGAGGCATTGCAACAACGTTTCACCAGGAAACGCTGGTCAACTGCTGTTTGTGTATGAGAAATCGGTTGGAAACTTTCCTCACGTCAGCACGTTGTAGGTGTCGCCACCGGCGCCAACCTTGTGTGGATGCTTTCAAAAGGTAATAATTTGCATATCACAGCATCTTCTTCCTGTCGGTTAAATTTCGCGTCTGTAGCACTTCATCTTCGTGGTGTAGCAATTTTAATGGTCAATAGTGTACTTCATAACACTACTCGCATCATAGTGCCCACCCACGCAACATTTACCTCTTACTTCCTTTTTTCACTTATAGACTAAGATCTATGCTGAAATATATTCCCCTGCTTTTAAATTATCTGTAATAAATAACATTTAACAACACATGGTCTGAATACATTGAACTCGTGTTTTCGACTTCTTTTTTGTTTATATGCTGTTTAATTAATCCGTTGTTCTGGAATATCACTCAGAAATGTAATATAAATGATATGCCCTCTAGTAATACACGTAATTCTAAAATATTTCTGTTTGCCGATGACACTAGCTTGGTAGTAAAAGGATGTTGTTTGCAACGTTGGCTCTGTTTCAAATAGTCCAATTCATGACATAAGTTTACGGCTTGTAGAAAATAAACTAACGCTAAATCACAGTAAGACCCAGTTTTTACAGTTTGTAACACACAATTCAACAAAACCCGAGGTTTTAATTTCACAGAATGAGCATATGATTAGTGAAACTGAACAGTTCAAATTTCTAGGTGTTCAGATAGACAGTAATCCGTCGTGGATAGCCCACGTTGAGAATCTTGTTCAAAGACTTAAGTCTGCCATTTTAATTATTCGAACGGTATCTGAAATAAGTGATAGATCGACACGGAAATTAATCTACTTTTCTTATTTTCGTTCGCTTATGTCATACGGTATGTTATTTTGGGGTAACTCTTCCTATTACCAAATGATATTTTTGGTTCAGAAACGGGCAGTTCCAGTAATAAGTGGCTTAAGTTCGCGAACCTCTTGTGGACCCCTCTTCACTAGTCTGGACATTCTGACGTTAGTCTCTCAACATATACAGGGTGTTTCACTAAACGTGTGTGCCTCTGTAAGTTACGAAGTAATAGGCAACGGAGATATGTATTCCTGTAGGTCGCCATAAGAGAGATCACACTGAACATAGTTTATTGTGTTATTGTCCAAAGAGTTATAGCAAAAAGAAACAATTTTTTAAAATGGAACATAGTTGTTTCTATCATGCACTGGAATCGGTAACACCAGCTGTGTATACGTCAATTACATTCTAATCACTTTTAGTTTGGGAGCTACAACCCTTCAAAGTTTCAGGGGCAGATACCACACACGCTGCGCATACGCAATGCGCCTTCTAAATGTGGTGCGGCCGAGTTGTAACGTTGATGGTGTCCACGGAGCGAGAAGCTTCCTCGATGCGCTGTTAGATTGCCGACTGTCGCCGCACACGGCCGTATACCGGACAGTTCGACACACACAAATAAACGCGACTCAATATACCGCAGTTACTGACATCAGAAGAAGATGGCATACTCGAACAATGAGTACGTTGACATGTTTCTGATACTCGGCGAGTGCTGACACGATGCCACTGAATCAGCCATGGCGTACGCCGTGAGATATACTAGGCGAAGAGCTCCGGTAGCCATTACGTACTTACGTGCCGAACAACGACTTCGGGAAACAGGCAGCCTGATAACGCGCCGCAGTAGCAGACGAAGAACTGCGAGAAGTGAGGAGACGGAGGTGTTTTGTTTTAGCTGCAGTACACCACGATCCTCGTGTCAGCTTACGAGCCGTTGCTGCAGTCGCTGGTGTCAGTCTCACATCTGTGTGGCGTACAGTACACGGCCACAGGTTTCACCCGTACCGCCTGTCACTGCATGGGGACGATTTCCGTACGAGAGTTACATTCTGTGAATGGGCGTTGCGTAATTTCACGCTGGAGTATTTACAAGGTGTTATGTTCTCTGATGAGTCCACGTTCACAAATTATGGTGCAGTGAATCGCCATAACGTGCACTATTGGGCCGCAGACAATCCTCGGTGGGTACGACCTGTCTACCGTCAACGTAGGTGGTCTGTTAATGTATGGTGTGGAATCCTTGTGGATGAAATAATCGATTAACACTACTTCGCAGGTACACTGACAGGTGAGTTATATCACTCGTTTATAGACGACAGTTTGGGTGGTCTCCTTGAACATGTGTGTCTACACACGGGAGTCCATAAGTGGATGCAGCACGGTGGTCACCCAGCCCATTCTGCACGTGCTGTTGTGGAAGAACTAAACAACAGGTTTGCAGGGAGGTGGTTGTTGCGCCATAGTCCTCATTCATGGCCCGCAAGGTTGCCCGATTTAACACCATTAGATTTCTTTTTGTGGGGATATTTAAAGGATCGTGTTTATGTCACTGAGCCCACTTCCCCAGATGACCTACAACAGCGCATCGAGGACGCGTGTTGCTCCATGACGCCAGCGATGTTACATCTCGTCCGCAGATCCTTCAGAAGGCGCACTGCATTGTGCATTCAGGAACATGGACACACATTGGAACATCTCCTTTAAATCAACTTCCCACCGCCAGAACATCCATCACCCACCACATAGCCATGTATTATGTACAGCGTGTGGTATGTGGCCCAGAAACATTGAAGGGTTGTAGCTCCCAAACTAAAAGTGATAACAATGTAATTTAAATTGATGTGTACACAGCTGGTGTTAGTGATTCCAGTGCATAATAGAAACAACTATTGTTCCATTTATAAATTGTATCTTTTTGCTGTAACTCTTTGGATAATAACACAATAAACTATGTTCATAGCTCCGCAGACAGTCTAACGTTTCTTATGGTGACCTACCGCAGTAAATATTTCCGTCGCCTATTACTTTGTAACTTACAGAGCCAAACACATTTAGTGAATCACCCTGCATATTTCTTACCGTCGTTTCCTGCTAACAATATCTGGTTATTCCCAAGAATTAGCAGCTTTTCCTCAGTTAATACTACGCAGAAATCAAATCTGCATTTGGATCGCACTTCCTTAACTCTTGTGCAGCTGCTGAGTCCATTTTCAATATGCTACCATCAGAATTCAAAAATCGTAGCAGTAATCCAAGCGCTTTCCAGTCGAAATTGAAGAGTTTCCGCATATTCTGTCAAGGAGTTCCTTGAAAAATTAAGCTGATTCTTGTGTTATATTGTTGACTGCGTTTACTTGAACTTATGGTTTTACTTTTTTGTGTTCATAAACATTTTATTTTATCTGTTGTTACTATTATGTTGTAATTTCATGTACTGACACGTTCCGAGACATTGGAGATTTGCTCCTCAATTTGGTCCTACGGAACTAGACGTGAGAATAAATAAATAAACTTTGTCCCTGTGATAACATTCCCTTTATGTTTTCCTAGAAAACATATTCCCAAACCTATTCTCACACATGAACCACGACTCACATTACGGATTCGTTCACAGTTTAATCAATTTGTTTCATAAGGTGAACGAATCTTGCTACAGCAGTCCACAGGTGACAGTTTCCCCTAGCCGGCATTTTGTTCTTCTCAAGTTTCACCGGGCGTCGCCGAAGGTCACTTTTGTCACGATGTTCGGACAGCAAAGTTTGTCTATTACTTTTCACCTACTTTACACTCGTCACGCACATCAGACTGCGACAGCGTTGTAAATAACTCTCAGTGCACCACAACAGCTTGCTCTGTAAGGCGGAGACCTAGACCTTGCCCTGGTGTTGCATTCCTAACCTCAGGCATAAGCTCTGAAACAGATTCCGCCTTGTTGACCAGATTGCTAACTTCACGAACATGGCTCCTTTACCCTTTTTCTACGTTCACCCTACTTCTGAGGAAATACATGTGCCTGTGCTGTTTCCTCCACAGTATCTGCAATACAACTATCAACATCAACAACAGCCACATCGTGCACAGTGGCTCTTTGCACGACGCAAAAACCAGTGGCACACGCTTTTTCCTGTACGTCAGGCTCAAATTCTGTGGCCTCTAAACAACACAAATTATGCCCCAGTTGGTAGATACTACGGTACTTAAATCACCCATGTTGCTGCCCACAAACTTATTTTCTTCGGTTCACTTTCGTACAGGCCGTACTTACTTTGTCTGGCACTACAACTACTTCAGGGACCGCAACTCCGCATGATACCAGAGCTGAACCTTCTACATTACTCCCTTAAAGTCAACAACGTTAGTACTTTGCGCATTGAGCCAACTCTATACATCGACATTACCATCGTCATACATTGTCTAATTTCCCCAATCATGACAGTGTCCCACCAGGCGTCATTTTATGGCCTCCCCCTTACAGGTTTAAATACATTAACGTCAACTGAGCAGACTTTACGGTCAGGTAAACTAGACACAGGCCTGTCCCCTTCAGCAGCTATTAATTATTTCCCAGTTCTCTCCTTCTCTGCCAGTTCTCTTTCCTTTCTTCCCATCCTCTCCAAAACCTACCTATCGCTCGTTTCCCGAAGCCCGTTTTGAGTCCACCAGTCGACGAATCCTCTCTGCCTCTCCTCTGCAAACTGTGAAGTCACTCTACTGAAAAATTTCTATTCCACTCCTTCTTTGTTCGAGCTGTTCCCTCTATCCTCTTAGACAATTTTACATTCTATGCTCATAGCTTATCTAGCCCACCTTTCATAATTTGCAGTACCTCCTCTCCAGCAGCCATTTTTCGTACTGGAAACCCCACTCCCTGTGGGACCATCCAAATTATGGTTACCACTTATCAGTTACACAAACACAAACGGCAAAAACAAACATACTACTATCTCAACAATTCTCCCTACAGCACAAGCTTACATACTAAAAAGTCACATTACTTGTTCAGCACCATTTCCCATTCCAAGTGACCCAACTTAACACACATTCCATACAGTGCTTAATCGCTAGCATCATGACAACTCTGTTCACTAAACACAACAAAACAGCAAGACAAAAGTAAACTATGAGAATGACTCACACTACATCTTACTTTTAACTTATCTACTCTGACTGAGTGGCTGCTCATTGGACACATAAAGGAAACACATTAGAAGCAATGAATACTCTTTGACAGCACTCAGCTTCATGTCCTGAATCTCTACCCATGGTTAGTCGATCCCACTTCTGACACCAGGTGAAGCGGTCTAGGAATGTAAGACGACTTCTGTGCTGGGTTGAGCCTCGGCGGCAGTGGTGTGGTCATAGGAGCAGGCGCTAGATAGCTTTGAAAGAGAGCATGTGGAAGTAGATAGCTACTATATGATGATGCGCTGAGGAATGCTGATTCCAGTAGGTTACACAGCAGCGAGTGACCCATTTGACAGACACGGCTGCTCAAGGATGGAGCCAGCGGTACTTCAGATTGTTGAGTTTCTTGCAGAGGATGCTCTCGTGGTGGAACTCACCCCACAGCTTGGCAGTACATGGCACATAAACTCTCTCACCAACCGGAAGGGTGGGTGGTTTCACCACCCAGATTTCGTTCTGCTGTCCTTCAGGGCAGGTGTATGGCCACTGCTTGAGTGGGACATGAGCCACCCCACTTTTGGGGATGTATCAAGTTCAAGGAGGAGGACTTAGCACTAGCAAGAGGTGCAGTGATGGAAGCCCAAATTTGGGGTGGTTACATGCTGTCCCATGTCGCCCTGTCATCCGGTGTTGCCTTCCTATCTCTGTAGGGTAGGCGCTGCTGGACAGATCATGCCTAACCTCACATTAATATTATGTATACCCATTTTCGGCCCTCTTTTTGTGCCTGTTTACGGTTCCCAGTCACGCTCGGTGCAAGAAATCCGTGATCAGGAAATGTGGAAACGGCGTGTTCGATCTGCATGAGTTCCACTTTACCATCTGCGTTTCATTATTACGGTGCTTGGCTTAGTCCGTCTTATGTTTCCTAAACAACCTGTTTGCTGCAAGTAGCGTGCTGGCAAGTTAACACCCACCAGCTGCCTTGCACTGCTCTGGCTGAACTGTTACTTTCGTGGTACTGTCCAAAAGTAGTGGCAACATAACATTGTAAGTGCAAATGCAGAAATGGACGTTACTACTAAAAAAACTACCTCACTTTCACTAGCTTTGAAATTCCAAAAATAAGTTAGGCTGGCATTACCCAGCCATAAGTAACCGCCAACTATGTCACAAGAGATATTCTTGCGCTGATGGTATCCTCCTTTATAAAAAGGAATGACTACCACCATCTTGCTGACAATTAATAATCATTAATTCGGAAACGTTTGAAAAAAAACCATAACAATATTTTCACACTTCATGAAAAACATGATACAATTTCTGTCACCCTCTGCCATCTCAGGGACATGTAGAATATTCAGAATATTTATTCACAAAACGTAATGCTATTTGAGGCTTTCCATGCAAACTTCCAATAAACGAATTTCGATCAGCTGCTGTGTTATCTGCCTTCGAACGATGTGATGGTACGATGAATCGACAGACTGGGAGACATCAGTGCAGTGCCTACTGAAAACTCTGCTGCTGGACGATACAATCATGGAAAGAATATATTCCTTATCTTCACTCTGAATTACTAGAGCACCATTTGAACGATAGAACTGTGATTCTACTTCCCCAGGAGGAAGTGAGGTTGGCAGTAGTGAAACTACGGAAGACAAAATCATACAGGCCGGGTAGAAATATGGCAGAAGTGTCTTATCACCTAGAAGACCAAATGGAACAGTGTTATTAAATGAAGGTCTTCTGCAGTGGTGGATGCCCAGAATATAAAGAAAACAAGAAAATAAAAGAAAATAATAAAAATACGGAATATCATTACACCAAAAATAGGGGAAGACAAAGACCCAAGAGGACTGAAATCTTAAAGGTCGATTTGTTTCGTAGATTCTGTAGCCAAGGTACAGAAATAGCTTCTGTGCCACTGCCTGAAGGATCACAGAAAGGTAGTTGGCCTGAGCCCAATGAAATATGGTATCAGATAGTGGAAATTCACTGAGGTTTGGATAAACCACGAAGTGCAAATTGTGAACACCTCAGACGACGAGTATGTTACAGGCATAATGACTGAAATAGCTAAGGCTGTCCTGTTCAAAAGACTGAAGCAAGTGTACTATCCCAGGTGGATTTGTAACTGTCTCCAAAATAATTGCACAGAGAAGCAGGTAAAATTGGAATGCCCTGAAAGAGTTGAAAAACATCACCAAATACTACCCATAAGGATATGTTTGTGATCCAGCGCTCTGGAATGTTCGTACAAAACATCTACTGAACAAGTTTTATTGTCAGTGTTACAGCCTCTGAGTGGTGTTGGTAGAGTCGTTACAGCCTTTGGTAGTCCAGACTGAATTTAGATGTAGTATGAGGGAAGTGGTCAGTGGACTCTACGCTGTAAAAGTACACAATGCAATCTGATTGGCCACCATGGCACAGTGTGCAACCAATATATGCCAAGCTCGGTTTGTGTAATATGTGGAAGGTATGGCCACAGGTCAGTGATTGCCTGAATGGATGTAGCTGGCTTGCTGAAGAAAGACGTAATAGCTATGTTTTATAGGAGTTTGCGATGTGTAATTCAGATATATATCTCTGTTTGTGTCAGTACATAAAGAATATATCCTACAAAATTGTTTTTTGTTCTCTACCCTAACAATCAATAACAGCAAACATACCCTCGGTCCATAAAGTATCTGTGAACTACAAACCTGGGTACCAGCAGGAATAACTAGTTGGGCATGCTGGAACTTTGGAGTCTCAGTAGTAGCAGAGTCTTATGACTGTAACTATTACCTCCTGCTGATGGTACATTACAGTTTTAAATTTTAGCAGCTGTATCACTGTAATACATGATAAGAAATGATAATTAAATCAAGACCCTACGCTGTCGATAGGCATTGATATACATCAACGAGGACAGTTGAAAATGTGTGCCTTGACCGGGACACAAACCAGGGATATCCTGCTTACATGGCAGATGCTCTATCCATCTGAGCCACCGAGGGCACAGATATGCAAGCAGCTTCACTATACAGGGTGGGCCATTGATAGTGACCGGACGAAATATCTCACTAAATAAGCATCAAACGCAAAAACTACAAAGAACGAAACTAGTCTAGCTTGAAGGGGGAAACCAGATGGCGCTATGTTTGGTCCGCTAGATGGCGCTGCCATAGGTCAAACGGATACCAACTGCGTTTTTTTAAAATAGGAACCCCCATTTTTATTATATATTCGCGTAGTGCGTAAAGAAATATGAATGTTTTAGTTGGACACTTTTTTCGCTTTGTAGTAGATGGCGCTGTAATAGTCACAAACGTCTACGTACGTAGTATCACGTAACATTCCGCCAGTGCGGACGGTATTTGCTTCGCGATACATTACCCGTTTTAAAATGGACCGTTTACCAATTGCGGAAAAGGTCGATATCGTGTTGATGTATGGCTATTGTGATCAAAATGCCCAACGGGCGTGTGCCATACATGCTGCTCAGTATCCTGGACGACATCATCCAAGTGTCCGGACCGTTCGCCGGATAGTTACGTTATTTAAGGAAACAGGAAGTGTTCAGCCGCATGTGAAACGTCAACCACGACCTGCAACAAATGATGATGCCCAAGTAGGTGTTTTAGGTGCTGTCGCGGCTAATCCGCACATCAGTAGCAGACAAATTGTGCAAGAATCGGGAATCTAAAAAACGTCGGTATTGAGAATGCTACACCAACATCGATTGCACCCGTACCATATTTATATGCACCAGGAACTGCATGGCGACGACTCTGAACGTCGTGTACAGTTCTGCCACTGGACACAAGAGAAATTACGGGACGATAACAGATTTTTTGCACGCGTTCTATTTAGCGACGAAGCGTCATCACGAACAGCGGTAACGTAAACCGGAACAATATGCACTATTGGGCAACTGAAAATCCACGATGGTTGCAACAAGTGGAACATCAGCGACCTTGGCAGATTAATGTATGGTGCGGCGTTATTGGGAGAAGGATAATTGGCCCCCATTTTATCGATGGCAATCAAAATGGAGCAATGTATGCTGATTTCCTACGTAATGTTCTAC
The DNA here is from genome assembly GCF_021461385.2 of Schistocerca piceifrons. Lineage (NCBI taxonomy): Eukaryota > Metazoa > Arthropoda > Insecta > Orthoptera > Acrididae > Schistocerca > Schistocerca piceifrons. The sequence continues at coordinate 724,624,229 of NC_060141.1, forward strand.
CGATGTTACTACAAGATATTTCACTGCATGACAGAATGGCGAAGTACTTCCAACATGATGGATGTCCGGCACATAGCTGGCGTGCTGTTGAAGCGGTATTGAATAGCATATTTCATGATAGGTGGATTGGCCCGCACGTTCACCGGATCTGACGTCCCCGGAATTCTTTCTGTGGGAAAAGTTGAAGGATGTTTGCTATCGTGATCCACCGACAACCCCTGACAACATGCGTCAGCGCATTGTCAATGCATGTGCGAACATCACAGTAGGCGAACTTCTCACTGTTCAGGGAAATGTCGTTACACATATTGCCAAATGCATTGAGGTTGGCGGACATCATTTTGACCATTTACTCCATTAATGTGGTATTTACAGGTAATCACGCTGTAACAGCATGCGTTCTCGGAAATAAGTTCACAAAGGTACATATATCACATTGGAACAACGGAATTAAAATGTTCAAACGTACCTACGTTCTGTATTTTAATTTAAAAAACCTACCTATTACCTACTGTTCGTCTAAAATTGTGAGCAATATGTTTGTGACTATTACGGCGCCATCTATCACGAAGCGAAAAAAGTGGTCCAACTAAAACATTCATATTTCTTTACGTACTACACGAATATGTAATAAAAATGGGGGTTCCTATTTAAAGAAACGCAGTTGGTATCCGTTTGATCTATGGCAGCGCCATCTAGCGGGCCAACCATAGCGCCATCTGGTTTCCCCCTTCTAGGTAGACAATTTTCGTTCTTTGTAGTTTTTTTCCTTTGACGCTTATTTCGTGAGATATTTGGCCCGGTCGCAATCAGTGGACCACAGTATTTCATGAACACATTTACGCAAGCAGCCTCCACTATATCCATTTATAGTTTTGAAATGCTAGAGTGACATCCACCAGCGCATTATTTAGGTATTGTACTTCAGGTGACACATGGATGAAAGGTGATGAAACAGTATATAGTCAAATATGGTGCTGAGTTATGTGTTATATGAAATACATGCTAAAAACTTTAGATTACCAGAGGTCTCACAAAAATTCCAAGTATGGGAGAGACTTAACATGCTACCAAAGCCCTGCTGCTTATCTGTAATTGTTAGTTTCTGCTGGTAGTACTTTAACTACATAGTTTCTTTCTTTGTCTCAATAGCTGTATCATGTTCTTACTGGGTCCTGGAATAGCATGTGTCCTCTATGCATGTATGTGTCAGAACCACATATTAACATATAGCTATAAATTAACTTTAAAAACAATTACACACACACATATACACACACACACACACACACACACACACACACACGCGCGCGCGCATGCAGATGACAGTTACCACCCAACATGTAACCATTGTCAGCCAGCTGAGAAAAAGTACTCTGCAGCCTCATTCCAGTTTAGCAGTATGCAAACCGCATAAACTATGAAGTATCTCTAAATTAACACGAGATTTATAGATATACGGAGCTATCAATATGCTACCTCATGAAACACAGATCTAACGTAATGCTCTCACAGAACACTTGCAATGTATTGCAGTCAAATGCAACTGTGCATCATTCTGGCGTAGCTGGCATGCATTAGTGGTAGTTAAATTCCTAGGGAGTTCACAGCTATGAAAAACCTGCTTCCCATTAATATTTGAAACAGTGTGTCTGGAACGTGGCCTAAGTTCCAGCAAGCATGTTATGGTCAGAGCTTATGGCTGAGCACCGATAGTGCCACATTTGGGCAATATGCATGTTTTTCTTTTTCTTCCCACTGATGGCGAACTAGATTATCACTCAAAAAAAGTTTATTCCCGGCCAAGTGCAGTTTTCTAGTATCAAGCATGGTCCTAATTTGGGGAATAAATTTCTGAGAGTATACGTCTGGAACACAGCATTCTATGGTAGTGAAACGTGGACTGTGGGAAAATCGGAACAGAAAATAATCTAAGCATTTGAGACGTTGTGCTTCAAACGAATGTTGAAAATTAGATGGATTGTAAGGTAAGAAATGAGGAGATTCTGCATAGAATCGGAGAGAACGGTATATGTGAAAAACACTGACAAGGAGATGGAACAAAATGGTTCAAATGGCTCTTAGCACTATGGGACTTAACATCTGGGGTTATCAGCCCCTAGACTTAGAACTACTTCAACCTAACTAACCTAAGGACATCACACACATCCATGCCTGAGGCAGGATTCGAACCTGCGACCGTAGCAGCTGCGCGGTTCCAGACTGAAGCGTCTAGATTCGCTCGGTCACAGCGGCCGGCGAGGAGGGACAGGATGATAGGACACCTATTAAGACGTCAGGGAATGACTTCTGTGTTATTAGAGGGAGCTGTAGAGGGCAAAAACTTTAGAGGGAGACAGAGACTGGAGTACATCCACCAGATAGATGAGGACGTGGGTTGCAAATGCTACTCTGAGATGAAGAGGTTGCTGCGGAAGGGAAAATCGTGGCGCGCTGCATCAAACTAGTAAGAAGACTGATGACTCAAAAAAAAATGTTTCCAGTGATAAGAGAATAACAATATAGACTGTGTGATGTTGTTGCATTAATTTATTCTAAAAGCGGTGCTGATATTCAAGAAGATAAAAGTGGGTTGAAAGCTGTGAGCTATCTGAGGAAGTTAACCTTGCATTACTGCGCAACTGTTTCACCAGGTATCCAGTCTTGCTTACCAAATTCTCAACCAGACTAACATTATTTATAATCTTTTAATACTCATCTTACGATAATCGGTGGTATATATATAAAAAGACAATTAAATAAAAAGAAATAAATCAGTTTATATTTGGACATTGTTCCGTTAAAATTTCAGCATATCAAACTTGATTCTGAACTAAACTGGTGCCTTACTTAGGATTGTGAAAATGTGAGTTTGTAATCTCACCCGTGGTCTAGGGCGCCGGCACGGTAGCTCAGCGTGTTCGGTCAGAGGGCTAGCTGCCCTCAGTAATAAAAAAAACTGAGTTAATGGATCGACAACGAACTAAAACAGGTGTCTTTCGACGTCCGCCCGGAGCAGATACAACGAACGAAAACGAACAAAATAAGATCAATTACAAAAAAAAGGGGTAGCGTCTTTGATTCATAGTCAAAACGTTTTCGGTCCCGGGTTCGATCCCCGCCACCGCCTAAATTTTGATAAATAATCAGCATTGGCGGCCGAAGACTTCCGGCATAAGAAGTCAGCCTCATTCTGCCAACGGCCTTGTCAAAGAGGGCGGAGGAGCGGATAAGAGGTTCAGGGCATTCTTGTCCTAGGAGTGGGAAATTGCCCTTAAAGGCGGAAGAATAAGCAATGATCAACGACATGCGGATGCAGAAGGCAATGGAAACCACTGCATTAAAGACACGTAACGTGTATCCACAGGACATGTGGCCTGTAATTGAAGAAGTGTCATGATGATCTCTCCATTGGCATAAGATTCCGGAATAGTCCCCCATTCGGATCTCCGGGAGGGGACTGCCGAGGGGGAGGTTACCATGAGAAAAAGATTGAATAGTCAACGAAAGGATAACGTTCTACGATTCGGGGCGTGGAATGTCAGAAGCTTGAACGTGGTAGGGAAACTAGAAAATCTGAAAAGGGAAATGCAAAGGCTCAATCCATATATAGTAGGGGTCAGTGAAGTGAAGTGGAAGGAAGACAAGGATTTCTGGTCGGATGAGTATCGGGTAATATCAACAGCAGCAGAAAATGGTATAACAGGTGTAGGATTAGTTATGAATAGGAAGGTAGTGCAGAGGGTGTGTTACTGTGAACAGTTCAGTGACTGGGTTGTTCTAATCAGAATCGACAGCAGACCAACACCGACAACGATAGTTCAGGTATACATGCCGACGTCGCAAGCTGAAGATGAACAGATAGAGAAAGTGTATGAGGATATTGAAAGGGTAATGCAGTATGTAAAGGGGGACGAAAATCTAATAGTCATGGGCGACTGGAATGCAGTTGTAGAGGAAGGGGTAGAAGAAAAGGTTACAGGAGAATATGGGCTTGGGACAAGGAATGAAAGAGGAGAAAGACTAATTGAGTTCTGTAACAAGTTTCAGCTAGTAATAGCGAATACCCCGTTCAAGAATCACAAGAGGAGGAGGTATACTTGGAAACGGCCGGGAGATACGGGAAGATTTCAATTAGGTTACATCATGGTCAGACAGAGATTCCGAAATCAGATACTGGATTGTAAGGCGTACCCAGGAGCAGATATAGACTCAGATCACAATATAGTAGTGATGAAGAGTAGGCTGAAGTTGAAGACATTAGTCAGGAAGAATCAATACGCAAAGAAGTGGGATACGGAAGTACTAAGGAATGACGAGATACGTTTGAAGTTCTCTAACGCTATAACACAGCAATAACGAATAGCGCAGTAGGCAGTACAGTTGAAGAGGAATGGAATCTCTAAAAAGGGCCACCACAGAAGTTGGGAAGGAAAACATAGGTACAAAGAAGGCAGCTGCGAAGAACCATGGGAAACAGAAGAAATACTTCAGTTGATTGATGAAAGGAGGAAGTACAAACATGTTCCGGGAAAATCAGGAATACAGAAATACAAGTCGCTGAGGAATGAAATAAATAGGAAGTGCAGGGAAGCTAAGACGAAATGGCTGCAGGAAAAATGTGAAGACATCGAAAAAGATATGATTGTCGGAAGACAGACTCAACATACAGGAAAGTCAAAACAACCTTTGGTGACATTAGAAGCAACGGTGGTAACATTAAGAGTGCAACGGGAATTCCACTGTTAAATGCAGAGGAGAGAGCAGATAGGTGGAAAGAATACATTGAAAGCCTCTATGAGGGTGAAGATTTGTCTAATATGATAGAAGAAGAAATAGGAGGCGATTTAGAAGAGAAAGGGGATCCACTATCAGAACCGGAATTTAAAAGAGCTTTGGACGACTTACGGTCAAATAAGGCACAAGGGATAGATAGCATTCCATCAGAATTTCTAAAATCATTGGGGGAAGTGGCAACAAAACGACTATTCACGTTGGTGTGTAGAATATATGAGTCTGGTGATATACCATCTGACTTTCGGAAAAGCATCATCCACACAATTCCGAAGACGGCAAGAGCTGACAAGTGTGAGAATTATCGCACAATCAGCTTAACAGCTCATGAATCGAAGCTGCTTACAAGAATAATATACAGAAGAATGGAAAAGAAAATTGAGAATGCGCTAGGTGAAGATCGGTTTGGCTTTAGGAAAAGCAAAGGGACGAGAGAGGCAGTTCTGACGTTGCGGCTAATAATGGAAGCAAGGCTAAAGAAAAATCAAGACACTTTCATAGGATTTGTCGACCTGGAAAAAACATTCGACAATATAAAATGGTGCAAGCTGTTCGAGATTCCGAAAAAAGTAGGGGTAAGCTATAGGGAGAGACGGGTCATATACAATATGTACAACAACCAAGAGGGAATAATAAGAGTGGACGATCAAGAACGAAGTGCTCGTATTAAGAAGGGTATAAGACAAGGCTGTAGCCTTTCGCCCCTACTCTTCAATTTGTACATCGAGGAAGCAATGATGGAAATAAAAGAAAGGTTCAGGAGTGGAATTAAAATACAAGGTGAAAGAATATCAATGATACGATTCGCTGATGACATTGCTATCCTGAGTGAAATTGATGAAGAATTAAATGATCTGCTGAATGGAATGAACAGCCTAATGAGTACACAGTATGGTTTGAGAGTAAATCGGAGAAAGACGAAGGTAATGAGAAGTAGTAGAAATGAGAACAGCGAGAAACTTAACATCAGGATTGATGGTCACGAAGTCAATGAAGTTAAGGAATTCTGCTACCTAGGCAGTAAAATAACCAATGACGGATGGAGCAAGGAGGACATCAAAAACAGACTCGCTATGGCAAAAAAGGCATTTCTGGCCAAGAGAAGTCTACTAATATCAAATACCGGCCTTAATTTGAGGAAGAAATTTCTGAGGATGTACGTCTGGAGTACAGCATTGTATGGTAGTGAAACATGGACTGTGGGAAAACCGGAACAGAAGAGAATCGAAGCATTTGAGATGTGGTGCTATAGACGAATGTTGAAAATTAGGTGGACTCATAAGGTAAGGAATGAGGAGGTTCTACACAGAATGGGAGAGGAAAGGGATATGTGGAAAACACTGATAAGGAGAAGGGACAGGATGATAGGACATCTGCTAAGACATGAGGGAATGACTTCCATGGTACTAGAGGGAGCTGTAGAGGGCAAAAACTGTAGAGGAAGACAGAGACTGGAATACGTCAAGCAAATAATTGAGGACGTAGGTTGCAAGTGCTACTCTGAGATGAAGAGGTTAGCACAGGAAAGGAATTCGTGGCGGGCCGCATCAAACCAGTCAGTAGACTGATGACAAATAAAAAAATAAAAAAAAATCTTACGGAATACATCAAATAGGGAGCCAAGATTGGGAGACTACATACAACACTGCATTCATAAATTAACACACGAAGAACGTTGAAACATATCCAAGTGGAAATTAACCACAAACAACCGATTCAGTTTTCACCAAAAGAAGTTGCGTTCATAGCGCAATCCTGTCTGTCATGAAATTACCACACACTGGTGTACTAAATTCATACTAACTCTCTGTGAAATCATCCCAAAAAGAATAGCTGAAGGCTACTTTGATGGTTACACCACATGCTTCACGTGGTCAACTTGGTTTACACAAAGAGTGTAACTCCCCAATATTTTTGATAATTAAAATAAATTACATCGAAACGCAATTTACAAAAGAAAAATCTCGAACTGGTTACTATCGTCTTACTATTAACCTGATGGGTCAAACAACTGTATAAGCACGTGGTACTGATCTCACAAAGTACACCCCACATGTGTTGAACATAAAGAAAAGTTGCTATATTGAAAACTATTGTCAAGACGAGATGTTATAATCTCACGCACATTCGCATTTAAGATTGATGATCTTAGTTAGAGTTACCGATCAACACGTGGTTCCACTTTACTCACAAAGTAGTGACAAAGCAACTACCGGAAGATTTTCTGAACTTCACACTCGAATTACACTGCGTTGCAATTTAATATAACATTAGATATTTTAGAGCTAAACCTGAAATAAAGGTGATTAAATTTTCAGTGAGGCTGAACATAAGAAATCCATTGTCCTACGCTGGGCCCCTACCGAGCATGCTTAACAGATACAAACGGAAGTGACCAGAGAGGCAGCTTCCTACACCAACATGACAAGGGACAGACAGAACCATACTAAGAATAGAAACCTCTTTGCTTTTAGAAAGCGTAGCTACCTGTTCCGACGTTGGTCCTACTGTTCTCTAGCAGACAGGCTTGTCTGCTACCATCAAGCATGCAACTAGAAACACATTTGCTCATTCATACTCTCACACAGAACGGAAGGGGGATGACGGTACCTTATCATATACAGTATACAAAAGAAAGCGGATGTAGGTTCCGTATGAGACTGTGTGACATGAATTACACATAAACTGTGTTTTATAGCGTAGTAGTGTGACAGATCGTTCTTGTTTATGTGTAAAAGTAACACGTTCCACTGCTCAGTCTCCTCCCAGATAGTCAGAAACACCACAGTAAATTAAGAAGAGGAATTTATGCTGTAAATGACAACATATTTAAGAAATTAACATGAAAGGAATCCAACAGAGACCTTTCAATTGGCGCAGACAAACGTAACAACATATGCATTCTCCACGTAATATCATAATTACACTATCAGAACAACAAAAGTTTACAGAAATCATTAATCCTTCAGAAGGAGCAGATATTCCTGATGCAAAAGTGAGTCATGCACGCATTGTTGAAGACTTTCAATGAAAAAGTATGTTCCATTATTTAATATGGCTGTTAATGGCACTTTTTGTGATAAACTTATGTATAAATCTAAGCACCTAAATGAAACACTTTAAAATGGCAAAGAATTATATTTCACTATCAGCTTTAAATATAAATATATTCATATCGACTGCCTATTGAAAAGATATTATAACAACCTACAGACAGGCGATGTTCACCACTCAGTGATGTGTGGAAGATCATGACTCAGCTCACTAGTCACCTGAGCCTGCAGCTGGTTTTATGACGCTGGTCGAAGTGGCTGTGCCGTTCTGGGCGCTGCAGTCCGCAACCGCGAGACCGCTGGATGTTTGTGATGTCCTTAGGTTAGTTGGGTTTAACTAGTTCTAAATTCTAGGGGACTAATGACCTCAGAAGTTGAGTCCCATAGTGCTCAGAGCCATTTGAACCATTTGGGATTTGACGCTTTTCATACATCTACCTAATAATCATATGCTTCGTGCAATCAAAACTCTTACGTGAATCATACTTTACTGATGTGTTAAAATTCTTGGCCCTTCCACAAATAACCCGGCGTCCTCGTTTCTTAGAAGAAGGCTTCTCAACTTTCTCAGATGTCTGGTATGTTACAAGGGACAGTGAAATATTCTTAGGATAGGTCGGAATTTGAGCTCTTGCTATCAGACGCACTTTCATGAGATCATAACCCAAGTTCTTCAGAAACATCGTTTTTGTAAACATGATTTTCTCCATTTGAATGAAGTAGTATCTTGGCAGTGATGTCCACAGTATCCAATAGAGCCAAGAAGATTACCAAAAACCATTTCCTCGTTAAACAGGCCACAGAATATGTGCGATACACCTAGTCAACTGTATCAACGCCCCCATTGTGGCATAATAATCTAACACAATACTTATTTTTCAAGAAACCCCATCGATAGCGCCTGAATCATGCATAGTTGACAGAATCAGTATCGACTTTTTCTTCTTCACGTACGAAACAAATGTCATGCCTTTCTTACATCGGAAGAGAGACAAATTAGGTGCTCGGTCTTCCTTACGCAATAATTCCTTGAAAATTTTCTGAGTGCTCAAATACACGCAAGGCCGAGCAACTGGCAGGTCACAATACGCCAGTCACTACTCTTGATGAACTGTGGTATCGTGTTGAAGCTGCATGGGCAGCTGTACCCGTATACGCCATCCAAGATCTGTTTGACTCAAAGCCCAGGCGTATCAAGGCCGTTATTACGGCCAGAGGTGGTTGTTCTGGATGCTGATTTCTCAGGAACTATGCACCCAAATTGCGTGAAAATGTAGTCACATGTCAGTTCTAGTATAATATAGTTGTCCAATGAGTACCCGTTTATCATCTGCATTTCTTCTTGGTGTAGCAATTTTAATGGCCAGTAGTGTATTTCTGATACTGAAGTTCGTAGAGCACAGGGTACACAAAATATTTCGACACTTGGAAAAAAGTTTTCAAATCACAAACTGCAAATATCTTAATGCCATGCTTGCGAAGTTTGTTTGAAATATATTTTACAAATCCATAACGATCCCGAATAGCTTGAAGTTTCTCATCAGTGTATACAAATTCACCGAGACTGTACGCGCTTTTACAGTTGTGGCATGCAAGTAAATAACTGGTCAACCACCGAAAAATGAAAAGTTGAGTTACAGGTGAAATTCCGGCGTAACCACCAACACCTATAACATATATTCTGATACAAGAGCCAGAACAGCGCGAAACTGTATTTATAGCTGACACAAGATGGCACTCGTGTCTAACACCAACACTGATCTTTGGTTTCTTTGCAGCAATAAGACACTGCTGAAGCAATTATTACATAATACACAATATTGAAAAATGAAAGGGGAAAATTCATCAAAACGGAGGAAGAGATGTGAAGGTAGTGCAAAGTGAACGGAAAAAATTACGCAGCGAAGGAAACGACCATACTCGAAAAGACAGTACTGTGATTTCCGCTAGAGAGTCTCACAAGCACCAAATAGGCCTTGACTGCTGTTTAACTTTTTATTACAATGGTTGGAATCTGCATAAGTTACATTCTAGTGTTTTAATGCGTTTGATTTATTATTGAAACGAATTTCATATGGACAAAAATCATCGTTCTGATGAGGTTATAGTTAGCTACTTGAATGAAATCATTTACTTACCTGCAAATACCTAGGTATGTTGATTTAAACATATTATATATACGGCTTCTCTCTTTCAGTCTCCTGCAAGTGTCAGTTTAAATGCAGGCAGCTTTCGTATGACCAGAAACTCAAGTTGTTTAAGGAATTCTACTCACTAAAAGATGCAGTCAAGCAAAATAACTGTGCAATGTCTCACATACATGCTTTCAAAGTGAAGAGGAAGGTCAAAAGTATATATTGATAGTAACAAATCTGCTCAGCTGTCTACTGAGGAAGGAGGAGAACAACTGGTCATACCTACGAAAAGAAATCGTAACTATGTGTTACACATTGCCTGATGGAGAGGGAAATGTAATAAGAGTATTTAAAGGAACATTTATCAAGGTTCTCACTTTGACGAAAAGAAGAGTTCAGACATTAACACAGTTTAAGCAGAGGGGTCAGATTGTATATGAACAAAACCCAGGAAATAAGAAAAAACACTGGAAATATACAGAAGAAAATGAAAAGCTGGTTGTTGTTCATATTAAAGCCATACCAAGGCAAGAAAGCCACTATTCAAGGGAATAATCGGGTGACAAACAATACTTAAGTGAAGACCTGACTGTTTAATGTTTGTTTAAAGAATTTCAAAGGCAGCATGAAGACACTAACATCACATACCGCTTCTATGCAAAAGTCTTTAAAGACAAATTCCGCAAGCTAAAATTTTCGCCAAGCTAAAATTCCAGCGTTTGTCAAGTGACACTTGTTCTACATGTGACCTCCTTAAAGCCAAACTGAGGTGTGATCCCAATAATAAAGACAATAAACTGCAGCTAGAACGCCATCATCTAAAAGCAAACAAAGCTATGGATTTCATGAAAGCTGACACAACCAAGAGCCAAGGGCCTAACTCGCAAGTATTTATAGCTACAATGGATTTGCAAAAAGTCATTTGTCTTCCGTCATTGAGGCACAGTGAAATGTACTATTTACGACAACTCTCAAATTACAACTTTTGCATTCATGTTGGTGATAAACCGGTCACATGTTTCTCTGGCATTAGGCCGTTGTTGCAGGGGTGGGAATGAAATTGTTTCCTGTGTGCACAAAGCTTTTACTTCGACACTTACTTGTAAAAAGAAACTAATAATGTGGAGTGAGAATTGCTGTGGGCAGAACAAAAACAAGATGATGCTGTTTCTGTGGGTTTACCATACAGCAAAAGGCTACTTTATGGAAATAGAACACAAGTTTTTGGTGAAAGGACACTCTTTTATGACTTGCGATCGTGATTTTGCTCACATTGAGAAACGAAAGAGGCGCACTGTATGTGAAGTTCCAAAAGACTTAGTTCGCCTCATAACTGAAGCTATGCACACAATACCATTCATGCAAGAAAGAGAATTTTATAGCTTTAAGTCAAATCCTGAAAAATATATGAATCTCACCAAAGTGCATATTTCAAAGCATAATGGATCATACTGACTCCTGAAGGCCTGGGGTACTGCAAGTTAGTGAAACTGAAAAGTTCAAGGAATATTACATCTTGAAGACAAACGTGAAGCCTTCTGATCATCACGTGCAGCTGAAAACACGACACCGTGAATGTAGGCTGTCAGAAGAAATTAGAAGGGATTTAGCTGAAGTGAACCGTTTGTAAATGAGGAGAATAAGGGGTTTTACGAGAAACTTGTGAAATGAGTGAAAATGGTGATCGCGGCACTTTTATCGTTATTTATGTTCAATCCTTTGCAAACAGAACGTTTCATTTTCTTCAAATTTTCTATCATTTTGTTCTTAACTCCATTAACATAGAATACAAGCACATATGTGACAAGAAAACTGTACAAGGTGCTATCCAAAATTTTCGGGACTTGTGCTGCCATCTGCTGAAAACCTTACCTTGTACGAATGGTCTACATCACGCTTGAAGTAGTTCCCATCTGCACGTACACACAGGTCCCAGAGCTACTGACGCTGGTCAAACGTTTTCTGGAAGTCTGTTCTTTGAGGGTGTTTATCACCACGAGCGATGCTTCTTGAATCTTCTCTGGAGTCTCGAACCGACGGCCTTTCAACTTGAGTTTCAGTTTTGGGAATACCGCGAAATCACAAGGTGGCAAATCTGGCGGATATTGTGGGTGGGGTACAATCGCCATGTTGTTTTTTACCAAAAAGGTCCTGGTGAGCAAGGACGTGCGACAGGGCGCGTTGTAGTGATGCAGCATCCAGTTCCCTTGACGCCAAAGTTCGGTCCGTCGTCGCCGCACGTTTTCACGGAGCCGTCGGGAAACGTCACAGTAGTACGCGGAATTCACTGTTTGGTTGGATGGGAGGAATTGATTGTGCACAATTCCCTGAACTTGGAGGGGCCGGGCTGATCCTCTGGGACGATTGTCGCTTTGTCTCCCGATCATACCGTGTATCCAGCTCTCGTAGCTGGTGATAACCTGTGACAAGAAGGTTGGATCATCAGATGCGGTCTGATGAAGGTCCGTGCACACTTCAACACATTGTGCCTTCTGATTGGCAGTCAAGATCCTTGCCACAAATCTTGCGGCGACATGATGCATGCCCAATTCATCAGTCAACATTCGTTCACATGTCCTATAACCAATACCCACTTCATGTACAAGGTCTTGAATGGTTCGACGTCGATCCGCACGAAACAGTTGTTGAAGTTTGTCAACAATGTCTGGCTTTGTGCGGCTAACGGGCCTTCCAGTGTGAGCATCATCTTCGACGTCTGTACCGCCTGCCCTGAACCAAGTATGCCACTCAAAAACATGTGTAGGGCTCATGCTCCGTCCCACAAACACTTGTTGAATCATTTTCCAGAGATTCGCACAGAATTTGACACACACGCACTGTTCTGATCGCGGATCCATCGTAAAATCGCCACACACCAAACACAGAGTATTACGGAAACCACTCTAGACACGCAACACGTCCTCCCAACTGAATGCCACTCCGCACACTGACTCATCAGATATGCAGCTCTCGCCACCTAGCTGTGCAAAGGTCTACTACTCCTATTTTCCAGATGACAGCACCAGTCCCGAAAATTTTTGATTCCACTTCGTATATATAGGGATCCCAAACTTTTATACTGGTTTTGTTGAAGTGCTATACACGTTTCGTTGATAATTTCTAAATCAGTTTTTTGGCGCCTGGCCCATTATTTACTTACATCCACAATTGTTCACAGACTCATCCAAAATTTAATGTACTGCAGGCTACTTATCAGTTTTCCTTCCCTTTTCTGTGATTGTTTTATCGTCGAAACGAACACTATAGAACATGGAAAGGATCACTTGTAGCTCATGACAGTTCTTGCAATTCCGATTCCTGATCCATAGGTATCCCTCAGCTCCATTACATCCACGAGCTTTCCTTTCTTCATTGCGAAAAGATTGTAATGTCATCAATCATTTCCATGCTAACTATCTTACTGAATCCAGAAATCTCCATTGTTACTCCTGTGGAAACATCCTTGAATTCTGGAACAGCTTATACAATATTTTTACTTATCTGATTACTTGTTGCTGAGCTAACTGTTTTTCCTTGTTTAGAAGTTTTGTCGCTTCCAACTAACCATCCACCAGTAGAACCTGATTGAGAACTACTCCTGTCCACTTCCAGTCTGACGGTCTGTGTGAGTAATTATCTCCACTTCCCCATCAGTATAATCGTCCAATAAATGTCTACATCTTTCGTAAGATCTGGATTTTAATTCATGAGCCACTAGAATGGTTCAAATAGTTCTGAGCACTTTGGGACTTAACATCTGAGGTCATCAGTCCCCTAGAACTTAGAACTACTTAAACCTAACTAACCTAAGGACATCACACACATCAATACCCGAGGCAAGATTCGAACCTGCGACCGTAGCGGTGGCGCGTTTCCAGACTGAAGCGCCTAGAACCGCTCGGCCACGCCGGCCAGCTGAGCCACTAGAGTTTCTCGTTGGTTAAACGCTTTCTTACCCTAAAATAACAAAAATTTTAATGAACATAGGTCATATGAATAATGTAAATAAAATAAAAACACTGTGTTCGTGGAAGTAAACAACAAACTTACTTGACTAATCGTGCCATGCACTAAGTCCACTATTGTGACAAAGTTACGTAAAGTTTCCTGTTAAGCAAATTCTGTAACACCGAGAATTAATAGACTGCACACAACAATAATCAGGATACAATTGAAGCAATAGCTGGAGTTTCAAATGCCTCCAGTGTTGCCAACATGGCGAATACAATACTTATATAAGTTTGGTGCACTCTGTGCACCGGCGCGCCTGCGCTGCGATTCGTTTTCATCGTATCGGTCAGTCTCTGTCACATGAAAAATGTAAAACACACAAGCAGAAAATTATCGTCGCTGAGAAAAAAAGAAACAAAAGTTGTCGGTCTGAGATATAAAACAAGTTTCTTGCAGGAGATTGGCATAGTCACTGGCTTGGTTCGTAAGTTACACAATTAGGTTCAGTGTTTAATGTTCATGGGACCAAGTCGGATTTGTTGTAATACATTGACCTAATTAGATCAGATAGTCCTCTGCACAGTTTTTTCTTATTGTCTTTGTTGCACACACACATACGGAATCCAGAGTTCAGGTATTCACAGCGGTGGTGACTATAATCTATCTTACATAAATCTACATAAGTCTCTGATCTGATCACAGGAGTGTACATTAGTTTTTAAGTACAGGGTTAGAAACAAAGTCTAAACAAGGTGTGTTCCTTATTAAATAACGTTGTAAGGTACATCAATATTGGATGGATATTGTCCTTTCACTTGCTCAATATGGTGAATTGTGACTAGTGGTGTTTTCCAGCGAGCTCCACTCACATCGCAAAATGTTTCACTGTTCATTTGGCTTAAAGACACAGTCTCGGTGTCCCCTGAGTATGAAGACAACAGTACAATTATCATCTGAGCAAAACGTAGTGGTTAGTTGGCCAACTACCTAAATCCTCCACATGAGGTCATCATCTGCATATGCAAACTATGTGGCTAACGCTTGCCTGTAGTTACGAATACCAGAATACACAATAGGGATCACGAGGTATATGCGCAGTAACCAGCCGCGCCGCTGACGTCAGAGTGAACCCAACCAGCTCTCAGTTACTCGAAGTTACCGCAACGTATTGTGTTGTAATTGCGTTTACGAGCGAAACGAAATTTGTTTACGGCAGTGCAAAGTTTTATTATGGACTGGCAATTGAGTTCATAGCTACGTCATAATTATCGAGGGATTTTTTACATCAAGTTTGTAAGTGAAAAGTAATTGGTTACTGTGCAATCGCCAGCTGTAATAACCACAGGAGACAAGTAAGTATGTAATGAATTAAGTTTATATATGCCCCAAAAACAATGAGTCGAAATGGAAATGAGTAAATGCCTGTAAACGTGCAGATTTGTTTCGAGCTGAAATACTACTACTCAATAAGTCTACTCAATAAGTCTCACGGATCTGGATGACAAAAGAGATTTGAGAAGTTAGGTGTTGAATATTGCTTCGAAACGCAAGATGAAGGCTTAAGCTGTTCCAACTCTGAATCTACCATCCTTGGGTGATGATTTAGGGCATAGTAATGAGCCTAATAATTTGAAAAATATTCGGGAACAGAAACGAAGCTACTGCAAAGAAGCAGAAGGTGTTTTACAAGTAAATATATTACCACTTAACGAAAAAATTACTACTAGACAAAACATTAACTGCGAAAACAAACACTGTTGTAAACGCAACAATGAATGTGTATGAAAACAATTACGAATTATCGAAACAGAAATAAAAGACCTTAGGCAAAAAATGCAGATTTGCAGTACTGTCTCTCTCGATGTAGGGCTGAGTTACATGAAATTAAAACATCTTCAAAAAGTAATTCACGGCTCATTTTCTGACTGTCAACAACGAGCAGTTGTGAAAGGACGGTGTACTAACAGCTCACCTAAAAATATTGCAAATGCAGAGACTTTATGTTGACTATTTTATAAAACGTTATCATTTTTCAGAGATGTATTATCCTTCCTAGTGAAATCACTATTAAAGAGAAAACTGGGGCAATTTAGCGTTCCGCCAGGTTTTGATGATTTAAGCTTTAATGTTTTGAAAGCTCATAGTTTTTAACAAAATTTAAAACAGTTGTAATCAATATAAAGCTTAATAATAACAGTAACGATAATACACTACAACCCATTCATTCCTGCTATGAGTTAGATACGAGTGCGCCGTTTGCCTATAAGGTTCATTGGGGCGTGGCGTGGCGGAGGGTTCATGGTGACATCACAGCTCACAGCCTGCCTGCGTATGACCCCTACCTTGTATTCTATACTTCATTTATCATAAAAATAAACCTGATGTAAACAAACACAAGCGCGATGACTGGCCAGCAGCCATAACTCTCGCTCATTGGTGTTGTTCCGCTCTTGGAAGTAGGCCCTACTTATGTATTAGATATATTTTTACTATGTCTTTGTAAATGGAACTTTAATACACTCTGATGTGATAACGCCATCGACGTTTTTCTTAATCATACTTCAGTTACGTAATTTTTATTTCAGAAACTGTGTACAGTCACAGTCTCCATAAACGCTACTTGTTTTCCGTCATCTCGCTGTCAACACGTGATGTGAAAATGGATGACGCTGCTTCCTGTGTCGTAGTGAAACATGCGCGCGGAACACCTTTAATGGCGAGAAACAAGTTGTTCTTAATTATTTTTCAAAGGATAACTGAGAAAAATCATCTCTGACGTTTTCCGAGAAACACTACATAAGTAGTTTCTTCTGACGGATTGTATGTGGGGCATAATTGGATGCGTGAGACAATACAAAATTGTTGATGCATTGAGGCGTCAGTTCGAATCTGCCGGCACAGTAGCTCAGCGTGTTCGGTCAGAGTGTTAGGTACCCACTGCAATAAAAGAACTGGGTGAACAGATCAACGAAGAACCTGAACCAGTGTCGTCCGACGTCCACCCCGAACAATTCAACGAAGAATATAGAACAAAATGAGGTCAACAAAAAGAAATCCCGTTGTGGCCTATTTTTTTTGTTGTTGTTTTAATACCTAGATCATTTAAATATGAAATTCATCAAATATATGTTGATTAACTCATACTTGACCATCATTTTTCACGAAAAAACGCTCGTCTTCTAGTTTGTAATTACGTACCGCACACAAAATTCTGGTTTTCATCGCCAATACAGATTCTTAAGTATCGATATTTTGTAAAAGATTGTTAAAGATTGCTGAAGTTACGAAAACATTACACGATCAAATTTTTTGGAGAAAAAAAGAAAAACCAAATACTCCTTGTTTGAATATGTCCTTTGTCTTGTAGGATGGACGTAGTTTCACACGAGCCAGAGTGAGAAGCATCGTAGAGACATGGAAAAAATTAATTTTCGCGGCGTCGAGCACACTGTTAGAAGTGCTGCATTTTTACAGTTGTCACCGCGCCAGTGTTGTCTGAATCCTACAGATCTGATCTAGAGCGAAGTTAATGGATTTGTCGCAGAAATAACAAGACATTTTAGCTGCTAAACGTAGTGAAACTAATGCACGAAGTTTTGTGACACGTCACAGCCGAACGATGGCGAAATGCACAACAGCACGTCATAAAAGAGGAGCAGGAAATCTCGACATTTTGGTGGCTTGGGATTCTGTTCCTGATCGCCTCGTTATCAGTGTAGCAGTAATGAAATGTATTCCTCAGAAATCAATATGGAAGAAGTTCAGAAATTGCCGCACGACTGACTGCATACATTCAGTGTCGTCAACATTTAAGTACATGGAAAATCAGTAGTCAACTTTTTCGCCACGCATAGCTCCTGCAGAAAAATGACCATTGTTAAAGTCAGAAATTTTCATCATTCTTGTTTTTAATTATAATACTACGTCACCTAAGACAGAGGGCATGTTATGATTTATGCCAGGTCACCTAAGAAGCTTATCGCTTGAGTTTTGGAAATTTGGAAATTTTTGGTAAGGTCTTATGGGACCAAACTGCTGAGGTCATCGGTCACTAAGCTTAAACACTACTACATCTAATTTAAAATAACGTACGCTAAGCACGACACACGCACCCATGCCCGTGGGAGGACTCGAACCTCCGACGGGGGAGCTGCACCGATTGACGCCTAAGACCGCTCGGCTACCCCGCGCGGCCGCCTGAGTTTTGCCATATATAATTTCCTTCTCTTTAAAAGCTATATTGTTCTCAGCTCGTCTCTTTTTGCGTCTCTACTGTAGTTCATATCACTTTCCTGACCGGTGCTGTCCAAGTTGAATGCGCAGCTGAATCTGTTGCCCAGTATCGTCGCTGAGTCGATGTACGCGTAACGCACAGGATAAAAGGTATCCTCATTATCGTACTTGACTGTGCTCGAGACAGCTTGGCTTCCGCTCCACGTGAAACGGAAACCAATGAGATTCCAGCAAACGCGGAAGAATACATAGTGTAACGTTTATACGACGTCTGTTCTTATGATGAACGGAGTACCGCGTTTCGCAGTGGCGGGGATTCAGGACACCTGGCTGTGCGCTCGTTCTCTCAAAGAGGCGACGCGAGTTCGGGGAAGACCCTCAGGAACGGGAACGGCAGCTCGTGTGGCGCTCCCATTAGGGGTCCTCACGCGAACACTCCTAACCTAAAGCCGTCGGCACACGGACCGTGCTGTCGAACGTTAACGTTGAGCGTGCCAAGTTCAACGTGCTGCTGAACGCTCAGGAATGATGCGACTTGTGTATACGGTACGTGGGCCCCAACGTGGTATACGCGATCGCAACGCACTCCAGCGGCAGTTGAACGATGTTTCTAGTTCGTAAATCACACTGTTCACTCAACGGGCGCGCGTAAAATTCCCATGTTAGCTCTATTAAAACGCACATTTCCTCCATCGTCCACGAAAAGGAAGTACGCATCTCGTGGTCGTGCGGTAGCGTTTTCGCTTCCCACGCCCGGGTTCCCGGGTTCGATTCCCGGCGGGGTCAGGGATTTTCTCTGCCTCGTGATGACTGGGTGTTGTGTGCAGTCCTTAGGTTAGTTAGGTTTAAGTAGTTCTAAGTTCTAGGGGACTGATAACCATAGATGTTAAGTCCCATAGTGCTCAGAGCCATTTAAACCATTTTTGAACGAAAAGGAATGTACCATGTCCAATCAATAAGGACAGAGACATATAAAAGTTCCATTACAAACAGTGCGGTACAAATTTGGAATACTTCTCCGCATAAGATAAACATTATTTCATCATTCCCACATTTTATTAAAACCCCAAGATCAGTCTTACTTGATCACTGTTCCTACCCAGTAGCAGAATCTTTGCAACATCTGAATTACGAAGCGTAAAAGAAAAAGGAGTAAAATATCTTTATGGAAGTAGCGCAAGCTGTCCTGTAGATTAAGCCAATCGAACAAAGTCACCCCTGAAAAAAAGGTGAACTTATATTTACATAACATCAAATATTATAGTATATACTTATATTAAACTAATAATAAAAACGCTAATGTTAAGAAATAAAATACAGCAGTGTTAAGACGCAAACCACCGCTCCAACTATCAACTAAATACGAGACAGTTACGCTACTCATTACACCTTTTTTTTTTTTCGTTATTGATCGTTGTGTTTGGTCGTTGCGGACGTCGCAAGACATCCTGTTCAAGTTCGGTGGTTGGTCGTTCCACTCAGTTTTTTTTTTTTTTATTACAGAGGCCAACTGGCTCTCTGAGCGAACACGCTGAGCTACCGTGCTGGCATTACACTAATCTAACAACACACGGACACATCTCGCAATTAATCCAAGTATGTTACCCGTTGCAGAAAACCTTATCGTAGATACGTTACTAATTGAAATTTAATTATAACAAATTTGTTCAAGAACAATGCATTTTGGGTGGATCATCCTTGTGTCACTGCCTTCAAATAGCCTACTCTCATAAGACGCAAGTTACAATAATTCTTTTCCCATGAATATGATGTTTCTCGTTATTTTAGTGGAACGAATCACACAGTTAACAACAGGTTTTCCAATGATTCTGAATTTGCTGATGCTCAGAAACGGCATATGTACATATAAGCTTGAAATGAATGCCAATATGGCGCCTCACGACTCTGTACTGAAGGGAGACGGCGTGCGTGTGACATAGGTGGCGTTGTGCCATCTCATTGGTCAACGCTCAGAATATCTGACATGCCAGATATTGCTCTGCACGTTCGGAAAGACACGCTATGACGTCAGAAACTCGGCACGCTCAACGCTCAACGTTCGGATGCACGGTCCGTGTGCCGACGGCTTAAGGCGAGCCACGCAGATCCGCGCAAGAATGCTTCGCCAGTGTGAAAGCTGTCTCAAAGTAAGCACGCAAGTGCTGTGCTACGCCGCCGATCACACGCGCCCCGTACCTCTGATCGCCAGCGCATTTAGACCTGCACGTCAGGCTTGTGGCGTTGTTACGCTTGCTGCTGTGCGCTCTCTCGCTGATTCTCCTGTCAGTTGCCTACAGTGCGCGACGAGACTCTTTCGCATATTCTTATCAGCAATCTACAATACCCGACACTATCGTGGTGGGTTAACCACTCCTGGACCAAGGAATTAGTCTACATCTACATCATACTCCGCAAGCCACCTAATGGTGTGTGGCGGAGGGTACTTTCGGTACCACTATCTGATCCCTCCCACCCCATTCCACTCGCGAATAGTGCGTGGGAAGAATGATTGTCGGTAAGCCTCTGTATTGTCTCTAATTTCTCGAATTTTCTCCTCGTGGTCAGTACGCGAGATGGATGTCGGGGAAGTAATATGTTGTCTAACTACTCCAGAAAAGTGCTGTCCCGAAATTTCAATAGTAGATCTCTCCGTGATGCATAAGGCCTCTCTTGTAACGTCTATCAGTGGAGTTTGTTAGCATCTCCATAACGCTCTCTCGTCAGCTAAACGATCCCGTGAAGAAACGCGCCGCTCTTCGTTGGATCTTCTCTAGCTCCTCTATCAGTCCTACCTGACAGGGATCCCAGATAGATGAACAATACGAAACGGACGAACAAGCGCTTTATAAGCCACTTCTTTCATGGATGAGCTACATTTCCTTGAGATTCTTCCGATAAATCTGAGTCTGGTGCCTCCTTTTCCCACTATCTGTTTCATATGGCTATTCGACTTAAAATCGCTCTGGATACTTAAGCCTAGATATTTTACAGCAGACGCTGCCATCCGACGCTTTCTAGTAGATCACTTATATACAGGGTGTTACAAAAAGGTACGGCCAAACTTTCAGGAAACATTCCTCACACACAAAGAAAGAAAATATGTTATGTGGACATGTGTCCGGAAACGCTTACTTTCCATCTTAGGGCTCATTTTATTACCTCTCTTCAAATCACATTAATCATGGAATGGAAACACACAGCAACAGAACATACCAGCGTGACTTCAAACACTTTGTTACAGGAAATGTTCAAAATGTCCTCCGTTAGCGAGGATACATGCATCCACCCTCCGTCGCATGGAATCTCTGATGCGCTGATGCAGCCCTGGAGAATGGCGTATTGTATCACAGCCGTCCACAATACGAGCACGAAGAGTTTCTACATTTGGTACCGGGGTTGCGTAGACAAGAGCTTTCAAATGCCCCCATAACTGAAAGTCAAGAGGGTTGAGGTCAGGAGAGCGTGGAGGCCATGGAATTGGTCCGCCTCTACCAATCCATCGGTCACCGAATCTGTTGTTGAGAAGCATACGAACACTTCGACTGAAATGTGCGGGAGCTCCATCGTGCATGAACCACATGTTGAGTCGTACTTGTAAAGGCACATGTTCTAGCAGCACAGGTAGAGTATCCCGTAAGAAATCATGATAACGTGCTCCATTGAGCGTAGGTGGAAGAGCATGGGGCCCAATCAAGACATCACCAACAATGCCTGCCCAAACGTTCACCGAAAATCTGTGTTGATGACGTGATTGCACAATTGCGTGCGGATTCTCGTCAGCCCACACATGTTGATTGTTAAAATTTACAATTTGATCACGTTGGAATAAAGCCTCATCCGTAAAGAGAACATTTGCACTGAAATGAGGATTGACAAATTGTTGGAACCATTCGCAGAAGTGTACCCGTGGAGGCCATTCAGCTGCTGATAGTGCCTGCACACGCTGTACATGGTACGGAAACAACTGGTTCTCCCGTAGCACCCTCCATACAGTGATGTGGTCAACGTTACCTTGTTCAGCAGCAACTTCTCTGACGCTGACATTAGGGTTATCGTCAACTGCACGAAGAATTGCCTCGTTCATTGCAGGTGTCCTCGTCGTTCTAGATCTTCCCCAGTCACGAGTCATAGGCTGGAATGTTCCGTGCTCTCTAAGACTCCGATGAATTGCTTCGAACGTCTTCCCGTCGGGACACCTTCGTTCTGGAAATCTGTCTCGATACAAACGTACCGCGCCACGGCTATTGCCCCGTGCTAATGGGCATCTGCCAACTCCGCATTTGTAAACATTACACTGACTGCAAAACCACGTTCGTGATGAACACTAACCTGTTGATCCTACGTACTGATGTGCTTGATGCTAGTACTGTAGAGCAATGAGTCGATGTCAATACAAAGCACCGAAGTCAACATTACCCACCTTCAATTGGGCCAACTGGCGGTGAATCGAGGCATTACAGTACACACTGACGAAACTAGAATGAGCTCTAACATGGAAATTAAGCGTTTCCGGACACATGTCCACATAACATCTTTTCTTTATTTGTGTGTGAGGAATGTTTCCTGAAAGTTTGGCCGTACCTTTTTGTAACACCCTGTATATTGTAAACAGCAACGGTCCTATCACACTTCCCTGTGGTACTAAAGATATTACCTTCACATGTGTTGATTTAGTTCCGTTAAGAGCGACGTGGTGAGTTCTATCTGCAAGAAAGTCTGGAATCCAATCGCAAGTCTGCTCCGATACTCCATTAGCTCGTATTTATGCGTAGTATCAGGTCTCTCTATTACATTAATGTACCAACTTTCTGATACAATGACTTGCTTTTATTTAGTGCTCTTCAAAATCTGAAAACTTTGACTACAGACAACCGAATTGTGTGACAGTAGGACGTGTAAAGTCATGCTGTTTCCAGCACCGTAACACACTTCAACACCGTTTTCTCCTTCGTCTCGATTTACATCTTCAGTCTCACACTTCTGTTCAAGATTAAGGCCTTATTTTCCTTAAGACATTTTGTGATCAATATCATCATTAATCGGCAACGGAGTAGTGACAGCGTAGAGGTTGTTTACTTATTTTTAAATAGTGTCGTCAGTAAAAGAAATCAACAAGTACCTACGCATGGGTTTCTACATTTACAAGCAACGCTAGCGCCTGGCACCCCTGAATACCGACTTGTGCGCAGATAAATACGTGGCCCTAAACTTCACCCCATGCACCTGCGACCTGTGTGATCTCAAACCGGTATACAATCCACAGAAATACAAATATATGCCGCTACTACAATCTTGTTGTTTAGTAACTTCCACAATTACCCTTTCTTAATAAAACATCCTCGTTTGCTATTAATTCCAATGAATTTAATCAATTATTAACTCATTCTTATTTTCCGCTCATGTTCCTCTAATGCTTAATCTTTACATATTGGTTCATATCAACTTTTACATTCATATTAGTTCTTAATTCAGTGCAGTGTACATCTTAACATTTACTTTAATTTGTGATAGTTAATTACCAGGTAAGGTTTGCACTAGTGTCAGTTTTCTACGCAGTTCTTTTTTGTTTTCATGCACTACAAATTATCTCAGTTACCCGCACATTTGCAGTATATAACCATTCGTCCAAGACTATGCACTTTACCATTTACACCCTTTATATTGTCTTCTGACCTTTAGATTCGTTGAATTGAATCCTCCATCTTTCCATCTTCCTTTCATCTTATAAATTCGTTCATTATTCTTATAGTGGGTTCTGTGTTCTCTAAAATTATGGTGTTCGCTGCTCTGGAACATGAACACAAGCAAAATTCGCCTCTCGACACATACGTGAAATAAACAATACGATAATGTACTTTGTTTTTTACATCTTTTACTTCAGTGTTCCCTTTCCTTATTTCGCCCTTTGCTTGTTACCTTTAGCCACATTTTACCGTTGTTCGTGGTCTGGCTCTCATTTAGTGTGGATCCAAAACTTTAACTCATACCTTTCTCCAGTGTGGCCGTATTTAGTGTAATCTTTTTTTTCTTAACCCCTGTTCTGCCTTCGTTTTCGCCATGGTTACTTATAGAAGTTTAGTTCCCCTCCTCTCAACCGTACGTGAGGATATATAAAAACGTCACACCACACACTCATCAACTCGAAAAATATTCGTTTAAATCGGTGTATTGTATTCTCATTAATCATCCACATACGGCAGTGTTCCATCACGTCTACTAAAACCTCACATTGAAACATTCCTTCACGTCTGCTAATAAAACCTCATCAAGCTCCATTGCTTCTTGCACAGTGCTCCACCGCTTTTGGCGTACCTATAAAAATAAATCTAGACGAATACGGACATCTTCATCAGAGCCAACAATCTGTTTAATGTTTCTCTTCTCATTTTCTCCTACACTATCTTCCTGACTCGTTCTAATGACAACTGCACTAATTCCACGCACAAATTCTCCTTTTCGATCTCATAACACTTACCTTTTTCCACAGGATCAATTCACAAAATTATCGCTGAATCTTCATGGTACTCAACGTCTCTTCCACTTAACAATATCAAATCATTATTCGTCGATTTTGTTCAAGTGCTCATTGACTAAAGGTTGTTTCCAGCTTTTCAATTTCTTTCCGCCCGATAACAGGGACTGTCTCACACCTTTTCTTCTGCACTTCACTGACGTTTCTTGATTTCCCAACACATACTGTATCTTCATTACTCTTACTCCATGGTTGTGGTTCAAAAAATGGTTCAAATGGCTCTGAGCACTATGGGACTTAACTTCTGACGTCATCAGTCCCCTAGAACTTAGAACTACTTAAACCTAAGTAACCTAAGGACATCACACACATCCATGCCCGAGGCGGTATTCGAACTTGCGACCGTAGCGGTCGCGCGGTTCCAGACTGTAGCGCCTAGAACCGCTCGGTCACTTCAACCGGCTCCATGCTTTTGCGTAGTTACACTAATTAATAGAAAACAGAAAGCAAGAACCACGGCAGTGCAGTGCAAACATGTGTAGTTCTATACAGTATAGGTTATGGGCAAAGAAATATTTACTGAAAGAAACCTATACAATGTTCAGTTAGCACATATAAAACAATAAATGGCTTCATAAACAGGACACAAAAATGAATACTACTGAAGATGCGAAACGCGAATAGGCGAAACATGTCTGATATTCAAGTACAAATTTCAAATGCAGAAGAAGGAAGTTATTATTAGCAGCTGAGGAACATGGCTGAAAATACTAACAATAATATTGCTGAAGTTTTCGTCATCCCATAGGTGGCTATCACTTCTGTTGAACGCACCCTGTGTTGTAAACAGCTCAAAACCAGATCGAAGAAAAAGTGTTGAGGTATTCTGCATCTTGTGGTAGGAATCAGTATGACTACTCCGTTTAACATGGGAAATTCGCT
This sequence comes from Schistocerca piceifrons, assembly GCF_021461385.2. NCBI lineage: Eukaryota > Metazoa > Arthropoda > Insecta > Orthoptera > Acrididae > Schistocerca > Schistocerca piceifrons. Next base: position 724,649,809 of record NC_060141.1, read on the forward strand.
GACTACACGTGTTACTTGATAAGAGTGCAAGAGGTTTCCCACAGGCACCTATGTGTCAATGCAAGAGTACTGGGATATGGTTGCTGTCGCTGTTGGAGCAGATACGCATTTTGCATTTGGAAACCTTTCCATACTACTGTGTCTCACTGTTAATGTACAGCTCTGAATGCAGGCTTGAGAGTTGAAGAGTAAATATGCTAATTGCATATCCCCATTCGGTACTTCAGCTACGTGATGCGACACAACGACAAAGTACTTCTTACATTCGGTTCGTCTGTAATGTGTAAACATTACAGCACTACAGTATACGAAAGGTTGGCAAAGTATATGTTTATAAAAATAACATTTTTCGATGCGGGAGGTTTCATTGAAAGATACGTTTAATCAGCGATGGAAAATCCAACTACCGTCTGTATCAGAGGGGGAGCCAGTGTAGACGGTGACCCACGTTGAGTCATGATTGGACATTACGTTGCGATACATGAGAAAACTAACCACCCGTTTTATTAATGTTCGCTAGAAGAACAATAGCGGTTGCAGAAGTCATATTGTAGATTTTGTTTTTGCTTCATTTTTCTTGCTTTTTCGTACACTGGCACACTGAACTGAAGCCATCGGAAGAGTTGCTGACACATCAGTCTGAGGGTATTGAATGTCACCGGAGAGTGTGTGTGCTGTCTCGTCCAGAGGCCATCTTGCAACGCGTCAGCCGCAAGCAAAGCAGCGGGCGAATTGAGTACATGGTGTGTGTGTGGGTGTGTGTGTGTGAGTGTGTGTGTGTATGTGGCATCCGCGCGCCGGTTGCGCGACGCTCGAGGCCCACGAGAGAGACGGGCCGTGGCGTATACGGCACACAAATAGACATTGTAGGTCTTGCGAGTGCCAGTTTCGTCGGGGAGTGAGTAACTATTACAGACGAGTTTAATAATTCAAGACTGCGCCTTAAAGAGCTTGCAAGCTGTCGTGCATCGGGGTGGAAGTGGGGAAGGTGGGAATGGGGGGAGTAGCGGAAGTGATGGTGGTCAGAGCACATACATTACATCGACTCTTTGGTAAACAGCAAAAGTTTGTTTGTAGACAAGTATAATTTCTAGTTTTAAAATTATGGAGGTAGTTAAACCAATGATAACCGTGTTAATGGCAGTCATTTCTCAGAATATCCTATATCTCCAGTAGAACACGATCCATTTAGTACAGAGTATATAAATGCTCAAAAGAAGGTTTTTGAATAATCTGTTACCTTAACGTCAGGCAGCTGATTATTTAGACACATCTGCATTCTTTTTCATATTCCTACAATTCTGCATTTTGGGCTGTCCTTCAAAAAAATAATTAAACTTCAACAACACACATCAATGGCGTAAGAGAATTTTGCTGATTGTAACGTAAGTGTTCTCCGCTGATGATCTCTCTCTAAACATTATAAGGGCGAATCTCTATTAACATGACACGACTATAAAATTCGTGTCGTACCAGTGCCAGAAGCTGATAGTTACGAATAAGTAGTAAGATTCTGCTGTAGTGTAGTCCCAAGAATTTTGCAAGTTCAACAAGCTATTCTACAAATCAGGGAGATGCCATTGCGTTGCAGTCTGTTGCAGTGTTGCGATGCCTCAGGCAATAGGAGTTCGTGGACCATGTTTCCAGTAGTTCTGCTAGCGCTGCAAAAATAACAGAGCCCAAAGCTGAACCGTGATACCCTACTTATATCGCCTATGCAGATGATGTGCTGATCATAGTATCTGCCAACACAATGGCTAAATTAGAAGCAAGTGTAGGGAAATTCTTCAGACACTCAGCAATTGGTATGAAGAAAATGTATTAGCGATAGTAGTGCACAAAACATTAGATATCTTTCTAAAAGAAACATTATAAAGTTTAAGCAACCCAACAATCAAAATAGATGACCAACTTTGGAAGGAAAACAAAGTAGGTCTACATAGGCACTTTGACACAGATATCGACGAAACTCAGAACTTTCGTACATAAGTGAAGATTTGTTTCTAGAGAGGCGTTAAAATCCTGAAAAAATAGCATCAAATGACCAACTAAGCTTCCAGCGTCCTCTAAATGCTATAAGAACATTCCACTACAGCAAAATCTTAATCGCTTTTCTGGACTACGTGTCAAGGGTGTGGGTTCATGTACGAGGGTCACTCCAAAAGAAATGCACACTATTTTTTAAATTCATCTTTTATTTTACATGTATGAAAGTTTTACAGTGTGTAGATACATCCTTTAGGAACAATATTTTCATTTCTCCTCATAATTTCCATCCCTCTCAACTGCCTTACGCCATGTTGGAACCAGCGCCTGTATACCCGCACGGTAAAATTCTGGACCAACCTGTTGGAGCCACTGTTTGGCAGCGTGCACAAGGGAGTCATAATTTTCAAACCTCTTTCCATGAAGAGAGTCTTTCAGTTTCCCAAAGACATGATATTCACATGGAGCCAGGTCAGGACTGTAAGGCGGGTGTTTCAGTGTTGTCCATCCGAGTTTTGTGATCGCTTCCATGGTTTTTTGACTGACATGTGGCCGTGCATTGTCATGCAACAGCAAAACATTCTGCTTTTGCCGATGTGGTCGACCACAACTCAGTCGAGCTTGAAGTTTCTTCAGTGTCGTCACATATGCATCAGAATGTATGGTGGTTCCACTTGGCATAATGTCCTCAAGCAAGAGTCCTTCGAAATCGAAAAGCACTGTAGCCGTAACTTTTCCAGCAGAAGGTGTGGTTTTGAATTTTTTTTCTAGGGTGAATTTTCATGATACCACTCCACTGATTGCCTCTTCGTCTCTGGTGAAAAATGATGTAGCCATGTTTCATCACCTGTCACAATTCTTCCATGAAATTCATCTCCACCATTCTCGTACTGTTCCAAATGTTCGCTGCATACCGTTTCCTTGTTTCTTTGTGAGCCACTGTCAACATCCTGGGAACCCAGCTGTCACAAACCTTTTTTAACGCCAACACTTTCAGTATTCTGCAAACACTTCCTCCCTCTATCCCAACGTAGCATGACAATTCGTTCACTGTGATGCGTCTGTTAGCAGTCACCAATTCGTTAACTCTCTGCACATTGTCTGGAGTGTGTGCAATACGAGGCCTTACGCTGCAAGGACAATTCTCAATATTGCGTGCCCGCTTTCATCACGTAACCTGCTTGCCCACCGACTAACTGTACTGCGATCGACAGCAGCATCTCCATACACCTTTTTCAACCTCTTGAGGATGTTTCACACAGTCTCGTTTTCACAGCACAGGAATTCTATGACAGCACGTTGCTTCTAACGAAAGTAAAGTGTAGCAGCTATCTTGAAGACATGGTGTGACGGCGCCACTCACAGGAACAGGTTGAACTAAGTTTGAAAACAAGCGGGAAGGATGTATCTACACACTGTAAAACTTTCACACACGCAGAATGAAAACTGTATTTTTACAAAAATAGTGTGCATTTCTTTTGGAGTGATCCTCGTAGCTAGAAAGGTAAAACAGCACAGGCTCAGGTAAGAAGGCAGAGGTGTACTCCTGCGCCTTAGGTTGGTTCAGAACAACATTGGGTCTAGCCATGAGAGAGAAAGGTGCACATAACATTGTCTCAAACTGGTACAGGAGATACTGGGCACAAGATCCACATAGAAAAAGAAATAAAAGGCACACACTGACAAAGAATGGCATGAAATCTGGTAAAAGGCAGAGATAGGAAGAAAAAGTTGCGCCCAAACATAAAAGAAATATCAAGAATGTCGTAGTTGTTCTAGACCAAGGAAACAATACACTACCTGTTGGGACAAGGTCCATATGCGAGGTACTTATCGAAAATACTTCAATGCACAACAGACACATGTGAATGTCGAACAATCGGCACCCTGGATCACAATGTATGGAAATGCGCCAGTACACAATACGTTACTGACCAGTACAGAAACGTCTTAGTTAATCCTCAGTCTAATTACAAACTTACTGACAGTCAAAATTTCAGCCTTCTAACTTCAAGCCTACATATCCGAGGTCAAGAAGAGGTCATACATTGTTATAAAGACGGAACGTGGCAAAATACTCAACGACATCGACCGTCCGGAGGCAGCGAGGGGATGAGTATCGAGGAGAACCACGAAGGATTTCATGAGACTCTGACAGCCACTTCCCATGATAGTACAGCTCCTGTAGCATGCCAGAACAGGTACAGTGAATCATGTGTAGTGCGTCAGCGGACCCGGGGCTAACAATCCAGACAAAACGAGGAAACCATGTTTTACTTCTGATACAAAGTGCGGTAGTGTAGTGCTGTTTAGTGCGGTGCTGTATTGTAGACTCTAGTACAGAATTGCAAATAACGGTTTCTGTGTCGTACAGTAGAGGAGTAGCTACCTTCTATATTTCGGATGAAGATATACAGGATGTCTCAAAAGGTACGGTACAACCTTAATATGTTATAACATCCAAATTAATTTGCCTTATGTGACATACTGTCTCACAAAGTTTTTTTTCCATTCTCTCAGTTTCAACACGCACGGCTTTGGTGAAACGCACAACATCCAATCTGTATTCAAACGCTATCCACACTCGGCGCACCATATGTACATGAACTGTTGCAATGGCAGCAATGCGGTTCTTTAAAGCGTTGGCATGGTTGACGGGCGATTACTCTTTGACATCCCCCCATAGAAATAAGCGCATCGGTGTAATTTCAGGCAACCTAAGAGGCCAGGGAATCGGACCACCCCTGCCAATCCAGCGATCTGGACACACCTGGCCTAGAGCTTCACACGCAGCCGCAGCCCAATGTGGCGGTGCAGCATCTTGCTGGTCAGTCACTTGTGGTAACGCATACAGCTCCAGCATATCAAGGTGATAGTTGGGATTAACTGTTTTTTCCGAGAGAAAATGGTCCCACAATGCTATCAACCGTCAAACAACATAGCACATTCACATTTGGACTGCTGCGTACCTTTTTCGTATTAGTATGCAGATCGCTCGTGCCCCAGATTGTGTTTGTCTACCTTTCCACTCACACAGAATGTTACTTCATCAGCAAATGTTAGCTGGTTTAGAAAATTTTCATCCTCCTCTAGGCAGTCAAAAAGTCCACAACGAATTGCATAGATTGTGTTTTGTCGTCTGGTTTCAATTCGTGCTACAGCTGCAGTCCGTTTTGGATACATCCGCAAGCGTTTCCAAAAGGACGCGGTGTACGGTCACCCTAAGGACTTGCAGCTCCTATGTCGCCCTCTGAACAGACTTCTGCGATGAGCGTTGAAAAGCCAACCGTATCCATTCCCTGTCGGCTTTAGTGGGTCCAGGTCATCCAGTATAATGTTTCACATCAACGCTTATTGTCTGCATGAAATTCCATTACCACCAGCGAATCGACGTCCGGGATTGTGGATGCTTCCTATAACGTATTTCGAATTTCCTTTCAAGCTGAGTGTCTGATTTGGTCTGAGTAAATCATTCCACACACTGAGCCTTTTCTACACACAAACAAAACTTTGTGAGTTTGTCGGTCACATAACTCAAATATGGTGTGAATATCTTAATTAGTTTGTTTTTATAACACATTGAGGCTGTGGCGACCTTTTGAGTCACCCCATGTTTACGCGCCACACGGCGAAACGGTAGTACGTAGAATTTTTTACCGTGGATAGATTTTTGTTTCCTTCAATCACCATAATCCTTAGTCACACTAATATATTTTAAATTTTGTGTTATGTTTGTCATATGTATTGTATATATAACAATTTATATACAATATTTGGTCTGCTCTCGTATATAGATATCCTACAGGATAAGAGAAAATAGCAAATCAATAAACAGACTGCTGGCTGTTTATCGGTGTTTCTATCATCACCCGATAGTGTTCACTAACCAACACCTTCTACGTGATGTCAGCCACCCTGGCTGCTCAGTTGTCTTCTTCTGGACTTCAAGTCATATGGAAATCCATGATATTGAGATGGCTGATATCCGAACCAAGTCAATGACTGCTGGACCAACTAATTGGCATAGTAACCTCTGACCTGAGGATACACCCGCGACAGATGGTCAATTGCAGCTGAAAGAAGGAATGGTGGGTTACTTCTCCCTTAAAGAGGTAATCAGCTTCAAGTGAGAAGTCTAGAAATAAACTACGAATCTCTAAGTGTCACTCTGGTATCGACTGCGAAGACAAATTCCAAATTACAGTATGTACAGAGATGTTTAAGGAAACTTTAGTTCTATATTCAATACGCGAATTGAAGGGGAAGAAAGCGAGACAATTATTAAAACAGAAAATGCCCTGTGAAACGCAGTTTCACAGTGTTTTTCAGGATATAGATGTACATATCATCGAGAAGACCACTGTTCTGTGGCGTTCCTCCTTGCGCTCATCTCGGAGCGAATCGACGGTTTAATGGAGGCGCCGTGTTGCACACAATTATCTAATCCATGCCACAACCCCCGTAATCAGACACCCCCTCTTCCCCACCCCACCCACATAGTTGTGCTGTCATGTTAATGGCGGCACATATCCTCGTGTTACAGTGCTTTGATGGATGCAGGGCTTAAGAGTTTCTTAACTTCGGTATTAGTCGATGCTGAAGAGAAAGCTGGACACGTTTCATGCTCTTCCTGGGAATTTTTTTTTTTTTTTGAGCCTGACTGGTTCGATGCGATACGAATTCCTCTCTTGTGCCAACCTCTCCTTCTCACAGTAACACTTGCATCCTATATCCTCAATTACCTGCTTGACGTATTACAGTCTGCCATCGTTTTTACCCTCTACGGCTTCCTCCAATACCATGGAAGTCATCCAGTAATGTCTAGACGAATTTCCTACCATCCTGCCCCTTCTTCTTGTCACTGTTTCCCATATATTCTTTTCCTCTCCGACTCTGCGGAGAACCTCCTGATTTCATACCTTATCACTACACCTAATTTCCAGCATTCTTTTGTAGTACCACATCTCAAATGTTTCGATCCTGTTTTTTTGTGGTTTTCCCACAGTGTTCCACTACGACAAAATACTATGCTTCAAACGTAAGTACATTCTTCCTCAAATTAAAGTAGACCTTTCTTGGCAAGTAATGCCATTTTTTCCAGAGCTAGTCTGCATTTTATGTCCTCGCTCCGTCCGTCATTGGTTATTTTGCTGCCTAGGTAGGAAAATTCCCTACCTGCATCTACTTCGTGGCCATCAATCTTGATACTAAGTTTCTCACTGTTCTCATTTCTGCGACTACTCACAACTTTCGTCTTTCGTCGATTTATTCTCTAGCCATATTCTCCACTCATTAGACCATTCCATTCAGCAGATACTGTAATTTTTCTCCACTTTCACTCAGGATAGCGGTGTCATCAGCGAATCGTATCATTGATATCCTCTCACAACGAATTTAAATTCCATTCTTCAACATTTCTTTTATTTCCATCATTGATTCTTCGATTCATAGATTAAACAGTAGAGACCAAAGACAACATACCGCTCTTATACGCTTTTTGATCCGAGTGCTTCGTTCTTGGACTTTCACTCTTATTGTTTCCTGTTGTTTCCTCTTGGCTCTTGTACACGTTGAATATTATTCGTCTTTTACTTAGCTCATCCCCATTTTTCGCAGAATTTCGAACATCTTACACCATTTGACATTGTCAAGCGCTTTTTCCAGGTCGACAGATCCTTTGAACCTGTCTTGATTTTTGTTTAATTTTGCTTCCATTATCGACCGCAACCTCAGAACTGCCTCTGTGGTGCCTCCACATTTTCTAAAGCCAAACGATCGTCATCTAACACACACTCAGTTTTCGTTTACATTCTTCTGTATATTATTTTTGTTAGCAACTTGGATGCATGAGCTGTTAAGCTAATTGTGCGATAATTCTCGCACTTGTCAGTTTTTGCAGTCTTCGGAATTGTGTGGATGATGTTTTCTCGAAAGCCAGATGGTATATAATGGAATATTATCTATCCCTTCTACCTTTTTGATCTTAAGTCTTCCAGAGCTCTTTTAAGTTCTGGTTCTCATGATGGATCCGCTATCTTCCCTATATCCTGTCTTCATATATGTCTTCCCCTTGATAGAGGCCTCCAGAGTACTCTTACCACCCATAGGCTCTCTCTTCTACATTTGACAATGGAAGTCTCATTGCACTCTTAATGATTTTGAAGACTGTGCCTGACCATGAGATAATCTAACTGAAATCTTCCTGTATCTTCCGCCCTTTTCCAAGAGTACCTCCTCCTCTTGTGATTCCCGAACAGCTGTACTAGCTGATATTTGTTGCAGAATTCAGTTAGTCTTTCTCCTGTTTCATTCCTAGTACCAATTCCATATCCTCTTGTCACCTTTTGTTCTGTTCCTTCTATTACAACCGCATTCCAGTCCCCCATGACTGTTCGATTTTCATCTCCCTTTACGTATCGAATTACCCGTTCAACATCCTCATATGCCTTCTTTATTTCTCCAGCTTTAGCTTGCGACGTCAGCATGTATGTCTAAATTGTCGTTGTCGGTGTTGGTTTGCTGTCGATTCTGATGAGAACAATGGGAGTGATGTAGTCCGCCATATGCTCATGGGGCCTAGACTATGTCTGCTCCGACTGCCGTCCCGGTATTTTTCTTTTTTCTCCTCGTTTTATTTTTATCTGTTTCTTTTTTATCTTTATTACACTCTCCCTTCCGTACTTGTCCTGATAACCGCTCCCCAGTCTAGCGCGGTGTTCTTTTTTACATAACTGTTTTATATTTGCAGCACGTAGACTGTGGGCAGAATGTGAGTTGTGCTTCTCGCCGCAGATGAGTCAGGAGGGAGCTCCCATCTGCTCCCCAATCTAGATTCACTTTATGTCTTGTGTCACTACTCGAACACTAAGCATCGTTATTTGTTCCAAACACCTTGTTTCTTGATTCTACGCGCCATGGAAATGAGACCAGACGGACTTCGCCACTAACTGGTGACATAGCCCTTTTAGGGCTTCATTTGTGAACGACGGACTAATCCTTTAGTGCTATTGCTTCCACACAACCGACTGATTGATGTACAGGGCAATAAAATTTGCGTTATGGCATCAGACCAGTAGGGTGAATACAACAAACAAATGAAGTATCACCACTATAATCTGCTTCACTCAAAGTTATTTTGTTTGTGTCAACTGCGACACATCAGGTCTTTTAATAGCAGGAAGACCAAGATTGATCTTTTTGTGATTAATTTTGCAGACAATATTATTTATGGAATATGCAAGTTACAAAGTGCGCACATACTGTATACCTAGCTCGTATCTCAATGCGTGATGGCAGACACGCCCGTACATCACAACGAAGTTCCTTTCAGTACCGTGCTCAAGGTTCTCTGGAGTAGGTTTCCTCCGTGATCCTACTGCACTTGCATTTATTATTCACTAGCTTTCTATCCGCTGTTTTGTCCGCGTATGGGTGTGTCACATATATTGCTCGCATATATGTCTGAAACTCTGTTGTTTCACACCCAAGGACATATAAAAAAGGGACGTATCATCATGTCACAGACTTGAAGACAACTGTATGAATGCGTGATGTCTGTTCTATCGGAAAGAACAGACACCACGCGGAACCCGCAGCTGTTACACATAGGGAGGGGGAGAAAGGAAAGGAAAGGGAACGAATTCATGATGTCAGGCGCCTCGGGACTTTCTGTGGATTCTGCACTTCCGCCAATTTAACTGCCCCAAACAGTGGCTTACTGTGAAAGTGTTTTGATCAAAAATTTAGCTTGAGCCTTTTACAGATGTACTAATCATTATGATTATAATCTGAAGTAATAAGGAATCACATTTCATTCTTAAGTGTACTCGTTAAAGCGAGATTTTATTTTATGAACACGAATGTAGAGCGCGTTGTTTACTTTTACTATAGGAGTTTTACTTCTGTCATTTGACTTTAGATTTCCTATTAATCCAACTTCAAAAGCTCTCTGCGTGAAAGCTGTGAGAAAGAAAGAATGGAAATCGACCAAGCAATGCGAAACGTGTTCACAGCTTTTTCGTGAACAGGATACAGAGCGAACTTCGGTTTCGTTAATCAGTATCAAGGAAAATGTTGGATTACGAGTGCAGCCTTTTCATATCTCATACTTCTCTTCCTGATTATTCGAAATGTATAACAATAACAAAATTATGTTGCCAAGGCTAAACGCGTCGTATTGCTGGATCGAATATACATTAAGACCAGAAAAACGTCTGAAAATGCCCTACCGATGCTGTGTTATTCACGAAAGCACTGTAGCATTTTTCATTTAAAACAACTTTTGAGTGGATACGACAGAAATTACGAACAAGAAGGAATCGTAGACGTTGTGACATACTTGCCACTCGGTGAGAGCCGTGATATCGCTCCACCGGAGAAAGTAAAGCCAAACACTGTGTTCATATTTGACGATGTTGCTGCGGAAAACCTAGATCAATTTCGGCAATACTTTTGTTTCGGTCGCCTTATGGCTGTTGATGTATTTTATCTGAGTTAAACATATTCCAGAATCCCAAAACAGCTGGTGAGGAATAATGAAAATCTAATTATAGCATTAAGACAGGACAATCTGAAATTACAACATATTTACCAGGCTTCTGAAGGAACCGATATTTCATTCAATGATTTTGTAAAGATATGTGCAGATTGTTGGAATCTCTCACAGTACGGGTTTCTAGCTATTGATAAAACAAGAGAACTGAATGACGACAGGTACAGACGGAACTTCCAAGAGTTGCTGTATGTATAGCCATGCAAAGAGATGAGTGCATCAGTACACGCATCACCGTGGATAAATTCGCACTCATTCCGGTAACTCAGTTTGATAGGATGTGTGTGGTACGTAGAGAAAACGTTCGCTTGTACATGGACGCGAAAATTCAAACTCTCGAACGTAAAGTAGGAAGTGTATGCAAGGAACCAGGGACATATTGTCATATCCTCCTGTGACAGAACAATACACTGAAAGATCGGGTAAATGCAATCGAGAAGAAAGTAAATGACTTAACTGAAGGAGAAATAGCTGTTATTGAGAAGGGAACATTGTATGAACGGGTTAAAGCAATTGAAAAGAAGTAGGACACTTAACTGAAGGAAAAATAGCTCTTACCGAGAAGGGGGAGCAGCATAAGAAGAAGAAGAGCGGATGTATAAAACCTCACACTTCACAAAAGTCTGGTTAGTATACAACGAAATGTCGACTAAGCATAATGTCATTGAGGCGCGGAAGGCCATTCGCGAGAAGTTACGGGTGCTGAGGTTAGGGCGTTTGAAGTGGGATCAGACACTGTGAGAAACCTTTAAACCAGTTACTGAATCTCTCGATGAAATCTCAACGAAATCCCACAACGACGACGATGACACTAGTGCTGGTTTAATTAACTATCACAGCGACGCTAGTATAGACGAATCATTTGGTGTCAATGGTGAAAAACCATACATATTAGGCACGCAGCCCACGTTGAATGAAAAAACAATACAGATCAGAGATAAAAAGTTTCACAGAACACCTGGTCTGCTGAGCTTTATTTTCCTAAGACCCACAAAATTGTAAATTATTCGTCTAAAGATCTGGAAATATATCGGGAAATATTGCTTTTGACTGATCTGCATCAGAGTTCAAAAAGCTGAGGGAACGTGAAATACAGATGAATCGTAAAAACTATATTGGATGGTGAAGAAAACAGCAGTGGAGATGATATTGACATTCAGCAAAAAAGAGTGAGCAGTCAATTTTCTTTCTTTCTTGGGGCCTTTGTCCAGCTTCACCGTTGGGTCGGTTTTTACAAGTGATTTGGCAGTGTTAGTTGCAGAGGGTGGCCAGATACCCTTCCTGTCGCCACCCGGAACCCCCTGGGGCGAAAGTAGTGTACTCCAGCTGTCTGCATCTAGTGTAAGCCATAGAATAGTGCAAAAGTTTTCAAATGTCTGCGAGTCATGTAACTGAGGCCAAATGCGGGGGCCAGTCCGGTATTCATCTAGCCGGATGTGGTAAACCCCCTAAACACCACATACAGGCTGGCCAGCATACCAGCCCACGTCGTTCATCCGCCGGGCGGATTCGATTTGGAGCTGGCGGGCTTATCTGAGTCCAGGAAGCAGCGCATTACCGATCTCGGCTACCCTGGCGGGTAGTGAGCAGTCGACTCCCACAATATGTATATTACAACCTCAACGAGCTAATAGACCAGCTACAAATGCTCATGGCATCAGCTGCCACTGGTAATACAGCTCATTCGAATGAAGTTGTTTCAGTAATTTATGAGATTAGAGAGAGAGGTATCATCCTACAAGTATGGAGACTGTAGTTCGCGAACTGCGCGAAACAGCATGCAAAACGTACCCTCAAAGGTATGTTACGATTAAAGGTTTGAACGACCTGTGACAGGAGGATATTGTCTACATGAGAAAATATTCACATGTGGATAACGGATTCGAATATATTTTAATCGTCATTGATACTTATTCTAAATATCTCTGAGCATTACTCGAGAAAGCGAAAACAGGGAATGATGTCGCGCACGTGTTTGAGTGATTGCTGCAGGTGGAGACGAATCGAAGCCCAGACAACCTTCAAACAGATCGCAGATAGATATTTCAAGACTCTGATGGGGCGGTATGGAACACATCACTATTCGACGTTCACTCACCTGAAGGCTAGTATCGCGGGACGCCTGAACAGAACAGTGAAAACCCAAATGTGGATGCGATTCAATCTTCCTGGCTCACACAAGTGGACCGATACCCTCCCGCAAATAATTGCATAGTATAATTAAATCAAACATCGCACAATAAAAATGAGACCAATCGATGTTCGAGATAACAGGCTTTTAGATATACACACATTCAAACAAGTTTTGGATCACCTCGGTTCCGAGAGTTCCGGAACCTGTACAGAAAACTGGAATAGAGATAAACATAAACATCATTTCCGCCATTTTTATTGCTCATGAAAACCACACACTGCATGATGTACCACCATACAGAGACATCCAGAGGTGGTGGTCCAGAGTGCTGTACACAGCGGTACCTCTAATAGGCAGTAGTACGTCCTCCTGCATTGATGCATGCCTGTATCCATCGTGGCATAGTAACCACAAGTTCACCAAGGCACTGTTGATCCAGATTGTCCACTCCTCAACTGCGATTTCGCGTAGATCCCTCAGAGTAGTTGGTGGGTCACGTCGTCCATAAACAGCCCTTTTCAATCTATCCCAGGCTTGTTCGATAGGGTTAATGTCTGGAGAACATGCTGGCCACTCTAGTCGAGCGATGTCGTTATCCCGGAGGAAATCATTCACAAGATGTGCACGGTGGGGGCGCGAATTCTCCTCAGTGAAAACGAATGCCTCCCCAATATGCTGCGGATATGGTTGCACTATCGGTCGGAGGATGACATTCACGTATCGTACAGCCGTTACGGCGCCTTCCATGACCACCATCAGCGTACATCGGCCCCACATAATGCCACCCGAAAACAGGAGGGAACCTCCACTTTGCTGCGCTCGCTGGACAGTGTTCTAAGATGTTCAGCCTGACCGGGTTGCCTCCAAACACGTCTCAAACGATTGTCTGGCTGAAGTCATATACGACACTCATCGGTGAAGGGAACGTGATGCCAATCTGTGCGGTCCATTCGGCATGTTTTTGGGCCCATCTGTACCGCGCAGCATGGTGTCTTGGCTGGAAAGATGGACATCGCCATGGACGTCGGGTGTGAAATTGCGCCTCATGCAGCCTATTGCGCACAGTTTGAGTCGAAACACGACATCCTGTTTCACCAACTGCGATATGGTCGTGTATACAAACAGTGATCCAATACTGTCAAATGTTTTTTATTGAAGTCTTTGATCACAATATGAATTCTGACAGGTTTCAGTCCGTAATGACCATCCTCAGATCTTTTCTACACCATCTCCTAAAGTGATAAGGCCACAATGGTCATTACTGTCTGAAACCGGTCATCATCTAAAGAATTCATATTGGATCAAAGACTGGAATAAAAAACATTTGACGACATTCTGTGCCTGCACGAAAAGCATTATTCAACATGGTGGCGTTGCTGTCAGGGTTTCTCCAAGCCATAATCAGTAGGTAGCGGTCATCCAATGCAGTAGTAGCCCTTGGGCGGTCTGAGCAAGGCATGTCATCGACAGTTCCTGTGTCTCTGTTTTTCGGCCATGTCCAAACAACATCTTTTTGGTTCACTACGAGGTGCCTGGACACTTCACTTGTTGAGAGCCCTTTCTAGCACAAAGTAACAATGCGGACGCGATCGAACCGTGGTATTGACCGTCTAGACATGGTTTAACTACAGACAACACGAGCCGTGTACCTCTGTCCTAGTGGAATGACTGTAAACGTTCGGCTGTCTCCGTGTAATAGGCGGTGCTTATGCATGGTTGTTTACAGCTTTGGCGGTTCAAAAATGGTTCAAATGGCTCTGAGCACTATGGGACTTAACTGCTGAGGTCATCAGTCCCCTAGAACTTAGAACTACTTAAACCTAACTAACCTAAGGACATCACACACATCCATGCCCGAGGCAGGATTCGAACCTGCGACCGTAGCGGTCGCGCGGTTCCAGACTGTAGCGCCTAGAACCACTCGGCCACTTCGGCCTGCCTCTGAACTGTCAAAGGGACTGTGTCTGTGATGCAATATCCACAGTCAACGTCTATCTTCAGGAATTCTGGGAACCAGGGTGATGCAAAACTTTTTTTATGTGTGTAGTATACAATCGTATTATATAGTGTACAGTCGTATTAAATGTTAGTTCTCTGCAGACAATAATTTAATGTAAGTGAATTAGTACGTATTTTAAACACAAGACCGCATTTGAGAAATAATATATGCCAAACTGATCAAACGAAATACAAAGTGCAGAGAATAATAGGTCGATGCATTGCAGCATTTGGATTTAGAAAAACTGTACGAGGTAAACTTAGATTGGGCTTAAGTGTGAAGAAGTTCAGCCAAGTTATGACCGCTGAACGTAGGGCGCTAATGGAAAAAAATGACCGCCAAAGGGTGCATGAAAAACTCTATTCTGATAATGTTATATGAAGCTCAAAGCGCCTGAAGCAGAAAGGATCGAGGAAAAGAAGATCGATTAAACTACACAGGGATCTATCAATTCTCAAGATGTCGGGTGAAATTGTTCCCTTCCTCTTTCCTGCCCTAGCAGGTCTCTCAGCGGTACGTTCACTGACTGTGGGTCCTGCGCCTACTGCCACGACGGCTACGAATACTCAAAACTCCCGCGAGCAGCTGCAGGAGGCACGAAGACATAACTGCCTGACGGAGGCAGCAGCCATCGGAAAAAGGCTATACTTGAAACCATACAATAAAGGACTAGATCTCTTCATAAACAAAAAAAGCCCCCTAGCAGGCCTAGCAGACAGGGCGCTTACAAATAGAAAAAAAAAGTTCTAATATGTGTGAAATCTTATGGGTCTTAACTGCTAAGGTCATCAGTCCCTAAGCTTACATAGTACTTCACCTAAATTGTCCTAAGGACAAACAGACACACCCATGCTCGAGGGAGGACTCGAACCTCCGCCGGGACCAGCCGCACAGTCCATGACTGCAGCGCCCCAGACCGCTCTGTTAATCCCGAGCGGCTTACAAATAGAGGTCTGCTTAAGTTTGTTAGGAATAAATTCAACATTCCGAGATTCCGAGGTGTGTGTATGCGGAATACATTACCGAAAACTACGTGGAAATCAGAAGAATGCGAAATTGTGAATCTGGATGTAGCAGGAGAACCTGGAACTCACTGGGTGGCACCTGTTAAAAAAATAAACGCAAAGAACGTCAACTAGTTCGACTCATTCGGCGACCTGAAACCCCCAGAAGAATTGCAACGGTATTTCATAGGCAGAAGATACGTTTTCTACAATTTCCGGCCCTACCAAGACTTTAATACATTCCTGTGTGGTCGTCCATGCATCATGTTCCTCCTAACGTTTACGAATGATGTGTAAGGACAGGTATAAAGCATCCATTCCGCAGATGACGTTTAGATGTAATGTAATACACTCTGACCTTAAAAGAACAATCGTGTGTATTATGTGCTTTCGAGATTGGAGTATCGCGCTGATTAGACTGGAGGCATACAACGCCTTGCAAAATATCACAGAGACTAACAATAAACTGTATCTGCATAAAGACGAATTATGAAAATTGAACCTTGTGCATACGATACTGACGATTTAAATAAAGTTTTAAAACAGTCTGGAATAGGGATTGAGCTCTGTGCAAACATCAGTACACTTAAATCTGAAATAAGGACGGTGAATCCATTGACTAACTTTAAGCAGAGAGGTTTCACAAGGGACAGGTTTTGAAGGCGGATCCCAGTACATTCTACAAATCTGATCAGATACTCTCCCTGTCGATACAGCCCGTGTTGAGTGTGACATTGCAGCGAACTCATATCCCAACGATAGATTGGTTCTTTCAATTTACTGATTCTTCCCATCAGTTGAGACAGGGTATAAGATCGTCCTGCCACCACTATATACCTTCCATTGATAGTTCAGAAATTGGACTATCCGGGACTGCGTGTTGTGGATCAGAATAACCAAGTTCTTGACTTTTGTGTTGAGGAAATCATTGTACGACTACATCTAAGACAAGATAGGCGTAAGGTATAAAACCAGCGCACACAGCGCACAGCACAGCACTTTATATCAGAACCGCAAAGTGATAACACGTGCGAGCTACGTGTTTCTTAAATTAGTAGGCTTGAAATCTCGCAATAATGTCGTCGCGCAACATATCTCACCCTATGCAATATGATGAGCGAATCATACACCTCGATTACTTCTCGCATAAACCTTATGCTTCAACGACATTTAACATGAACGATGAAATTAGGATTGGCACCCAGCAGCAAGACGCTTTAACTCTTTCATGCAGGAGTTTCATACATCTGGATGGATGATTTTGAAAATGGATGGTAGCCATACAGTGGAACCAAAGCTTACACGTAATGTTTTGGCCTTACTGTTTTAGGAAATACGGTATGAACTTAATGGGGCAGAGATTGATCATAGGCGTAATGTCGGCAGAGTATCGACCCTTGAAACATGTCTCATAACCACCCTCGGATTTGAACGGTGTAGAAAACGCACGATGGTACATAGACGAGCCTATGCACCGAACAGCAGGAAAATACCGCCGATTTACTGCATGTATACCTCTAAAAATGCTTATGGGGTATTTTGAGGACATTCAGCGAATTATTATGAATGCAAAACAGGAGCTTATTCTGGTACGGAGTGCAAGAGGAAGCAGTTCATACATTCAAGGAGCTCAAGAGGAGAATCAGATCATCATCAATAAAATTATATGGAGAATGCCACACATCACTGTGGCAGACGAGTTTTTAAATGTTCTGAATACCGGTACATATCTGCTCACGGGAGATTTTTGAGTACCTGATGCTACCGACAGCAAGCAGGTAAACATGGCCTATTAAAACCTCCAAGCCGCTGGGAACACCGAGATTCATCATACGTGCATTTCAGACCAATAGAAGGGGGAATTTAGCAAATGATTCACCGTATTTGACAACTGTAATTTAACTAATGCCAGAGTATACTTGAATTAAGAATTCTATCTGTATGATAACTTACTCCTACTGTGAGATCAGAATGTATACAATCTAGCACTTGACATGTATGCAAGGTTCTGTGCCTCTTACTATTAAGGTGATGAAGAGGAAGAATGCCTACTTAGTGTACGGAAATTCAAGGAGCTGGCATCAATCATCCTAATAGACTGTTCTAAGCAGAATGAGATACTTAGATCAGAACCAGTTGTCAGAATCGAATTTGAATCCATATCAAATTTCCCAGAACACACTACAGCGTATGCTCTAGTTCTACATGACTGTGTGATTAACTATTGCCCACTTACTGGTGTTGTGCAGCGTGCTGTATAAATGAGCAAGAACTGTGGCATCCCCAGAGCATTTCACAATGACAACTTGCACTGTGAACGTCGTTGCCGACATTCAAGGTTTCTACGATAATGAGTGTAGACAATTCATATTTAAAGATGTTGCATTCATATCATGCACAGAAGACGCTGGTATAATAGAAACATTCTCAGCAAGAATTGCATCAGCAAGGCCTTTCAAGGATGTACACGGAGGAGTGCGAAGTGGCCAACACGTTTCTTTCCTGGTCTCCGCTGGGATAATCCTGGTACACCTCATAAAGAAATGATGACGTGAGTATGAATATTCGGTCATTCCGAGACCACTATCTACGTCAAATTCGAGGAGAACATTACATGGCTACAGAGAATCTTTAAGTTTGCATCTAGTCAAGACCTGGAATTACATAGGTGTCCTACTATCCATAAGCTCAAGGAGAAGAAGTGTGTAAAATTACTTTTAAATTGGGTTAATGAAAATAAATGAGTTTTTTACCTCATATTCTGTGTTTTTCAAATTTTCTACTTAGCTCCTACTTAGATAGTATGTACCTTTGTCCTAATCCTACGTCTACGGCTTTGTTCAAGCGTAGGAGATAGAATTTGAGCCATGTTTGCTACATGTCTTTGGAAGCGGACACGATCACGCGCCGCCTATTCCCAAAAACCTGTACGTGCAGCAAGATAGGCGAAGTCTGATGCAATCATTACATATATTTTGTTTTCCTCCATCTTAAACATCACCTCTCATGGTTCAAACTAATATCTTGAGCATCTTGGACAGTCTTTATATACAGTTGTAAGGGTAGGTATTTGTGAAATAACAACAAAGACTTATGGTAAAGAATAATTTTTTTTCATTTAGACATAGATATTCACAGTAGTAATACATCTTTACATCGACAAATCTTGTTGCTTCAAAATACACGAAGTAATACTGCTCTTTAATTCACAGTTCTTGTTACTCTTAAAATTCTTTTATTTGTTCACAGTTCTCGGTTTTACAAATAATAGCACTGATTGAAAAAATTTTTAATTGATACTGCAATTGTCAAATGTGTGTGAATTCGAACTTCCAGACAATACTATTACTAGTGTAATTCCACCCAAACAGAAGATTTAACTTATACGTTGAACTGGGTGACTAAACATTTATAACCTCAAGCAGCTGAATTAATTTAATAATACAATGAAGTGGATGGCCCCAAAATGTTTATTCCAAACAGCTGCGCTAAAATGAACTAGGTGGAACTTAAAACTATTATGACTTGGACAGCTAGCGGTATTTGAAACTTAAAAATTAATCTATTCACTCATGCAGTCGCACAATCACACACTCACATGAAGTGCAAAACTGAGAAATATGGAAAACTATTCTTTTTCCTTCATTTACAGTTTTTTTAATTTTTTGATTATTTTAGTTCCATTTTTAATCTTTTTTATGTATCGCATTTTTTTAAGTTTTTAAATTTTTTCCAGTAGATGCTGCTTATATATATTCATGCTTAAATATTATACTACTTATTCGGAAAATGTATAAGCAGAATATACACTGAAGCACCAAAGAAACTGGTATAGGCGTGCGTATTCAGAGATATGTAAACAGCCAGAATACGGCGCTTCGGTGGGCAACATCTATATAAGACAACAAATGTATGGCGCAGTTGTTAGATCGGTTACTGCTGCTACAATGGCAGGTCATCAAGATTGAAGTGAGTTTGAACGTCACAGGCGGCGTATAAGCGATTGGATACAGCATCTCTGACGTGGCGATAAAGTGGGGATTTTCTCGTACCACCATTTCACAAGTGTACCATGTGTATCAGGAATCCGGTAGAACATTAAATCTCCGACATCGATGTGGCCGGAAAAAGATCCTGCAAGAACAGCACGAATGACGACTGAAGAGAATCGTTGAACGTGACAGAAATGCAACTCTTCCGCAAATTGACGCAGATTTCTGTGCTGTGTATCAACATGTGTCAGCGTGCGAACCATTCAACGAAACATCAACGAAATGGGCTTTCGGAGCCGAAGTCCCACTCGTGTACCCTTCATGACTGCATGACACAAAGTTTTTCGCCTTGCCTGAGCCCGTCAGCACTGTCATTGAACTGTTGATGACGGGAAACACATTGCCTCATCAGACGAGTCTCGTTTCAAATTGTATCGAGCAGATGGACGTGCATGGGCATGGAGAAAACCTCATGAATCCATGGAACCTGCACGTCAGCAGTGGACTGTTCAAACTGGTGGAGGGCCTGTAATGGTGTGGGACGTGCTCAATTGGAGTGATATGGGACCACTGATACGGCTAGATACGAATCTGACAGGTTACACGTACGTTAGCATCCTGTCTGATCACCTCCATCCATTCATGTCCATTGTGCATTCCGACAGACTTTGGCAATTCCAGCAGGACAATCCGACACCCCACACGTCCATAATCGCTACGGAGTGGCTCCAGGAACACTTTTCTGAGTTTAAACACTTCCACTGGCCACCAAACTCTCCACACATAACATGACTGAGCATATATGGAATGCCTTGCAACGTGCTTTTCAGAAGAGATCCCCTCGTACTCTTACGGATTTATGCAGAGCCCTGCACGATTCATGGTGTCAGTTGCCTCCATCACTATGTCAGACATTTGTCGAGTTCATGTCACGTCGTGCTGCGGCACTTCGGTGTGCTCGTGGGGATCCTATACGATATTAGGTAGGCGTACCAGGTTTTTGGCCCTTCTGTGTATTTACACACAGGCATACATATTTACACAGACAAGCACACTCAAACATACTCACAAGCATATACACAGACACACACATAAGCACTTACACATGTGGGCACAATATACATCATACACATACAATATTTGCACTACTATAAAAAATCCATATTACACGGCACAAGCTCTCACTCAGCCAGTCACTCACTCTGCCTCTCATTCATACCGTCAGAGTCCCCCACCCCCTCTCACGTTTCAAGTAAGTAGTGTGAGTATGGGACGGTTTCTATCCCATCATCACTAATGGCTCTTTTATCGTCATTAGGCGACAATCTAACATTAGACTGCAGCACAGTGTACACTTCGTGATCTCGCGGTGGACTACTAGTTTGCTGTACCAAATGCGGAGGTTGCGGTGGAACATCGCACACACACACACACACACACACACACACACACTTATCCCGCCTCTGGGTGGCTTCACCTATTGCATACGTTTTGGATCTTGGACTGACAATCGGCAATCAATCCGCCTCATATTTCATTAAGCCAATAACTTTCTTGTTCTGAGGAACAAGGATTATTGGCTGCATATCCCGATGTGTCGAATTCATTACATGACACCTAATTACTTCATATGGATCGCAATTCTTCACTCAGAAGATGAAGCTATCATATAGAGTAACTTTGGTTCCACGAAATGAATTTTAGCAAACACATAGTAGAAGCGGTTCATGAAGTGTTTGGAGATGTCCAGTATACACATACCCAAACAGACAGCGTTTAACTTTCAAGATCTACAAAGCAATAAAGTTCTAATTGAAAATTAGTTCTGGCTGTGTACTTTCTTACCCCCCAACGCCCATCCCATTCGGTCCTAATCAAAATATCACGTTCATTTCTTACATTCTGCATGGTTTTACCGAAAATGGAATTATTCATTAATTTATAAAAGTCTTTTTAGAAATCAATAGTAGCTCCCGCCCTCTTTTCGGTATTTGATTCAATATACTGCTTCAATGAGGTGGACTGATTGAAGGAGACAGCCCGGTGATTCTACCTAGCTCCAAACCTAACCTGAGGTACTGGTGGATATTACGATAATGAATCATATACCTTTACTTGTATCCAACAGTGGTCATCAGTTCAGGGATAGTGTTCCCTCGCAGAACTTGTTGCTCTGGACATAACGGCAAGTCGCTTCTCATATCATGCAAACTAACAGGGTATATGAGGTCTGCTTCCATCACAAACCGTACGTCAGAATAAGCTGCCAGATCCAATACTTTTCCACCTAATCCCTCTAATTCGTTTTCGGGCAGCCATTGAAACCCACCAACCGGCAGTGGCTGCAACATGGCGTGCTTGTATAAGTTATTCACATCCAAAGGTAGAACACAACTTGAATCGAGGCATGCATTGAATCCCACGTTCATACATGGATTATTTGCCTTGGCGTGTCTATAGACACACTGGCATAGTCCTCCATGTATCCCCTGCTCAAAGAAAAGAAGCATTCCAGCATCAGTCAAGAGTCCGATGCTGTGCCTCGTTTTCTTGAGCATTGCGTCCAAGGACAACCCAGGTGCCGTGTAATAAAAGACAGGGTCCAGAGAGTACGTGACCATACATACATTCTGGAACTTTTCAAAAACATCTGCAAGCAAGGGCACATCGGTGTCCATGTGTAGTCTTGCGTATTCACCCAAAATTTGGAATGCTGAATTGTCGCTAGACATTCCAGGCATGCACATAAGGTGCACTAGTTATGGCATCGCCTGTAGGAGTACTGGTAAATGCCGATATGTTGGGTAGCCTGGTCAATTCGAGTTTCACCTCTCCATCCAGATACTCATGAGGGAAATCTCCTTTCCTAGTCACAAGCTGAAACTTTTCCTCATCAGGGTATGCAGATCGGATGATATGCATATCTTCCCAATGTAGAGTTTCAACGAGTGTCTGGAGTGGCTTCTGCATAAAACGTAACATGTCAAGGAAGCAGATCATAATTTTTGTCGTCTTTTGTTTAGAGAATGAAATATATTTCTCAATACTCTCAGGCAGGACACTGACGTGATTTTTCTCCCAGCCGAAATTAACCAATCACTCAGCAAGAAAGGGAGCATCATACCCACCTAAATTATGAAAGAAGACGGGTAAGTGCCTTGGTAAGTGATACTTCAAACTGCTTGCGTTGTGAGCTGCGCCATGGAACTTACCTCTACGATGACAGTGGTCTGTACGGGGAGTTTTAGCTTTTCTGTCTAATGACAGTCAACATATATGACAGCTAACCACGTCAGAGTTAAATTTTTATCCTCCTCCA
Organism: Schistocerca piceifrons; assembly: GCF_021461385.2. NCBI lineage: Eukaryota > Metazoa > Arthropoda > Insecta > Orthoptera > Acrididae > Schistocerca > Schistocerca piceifrons. Next base: position 724,672,794 of record NC_060141.1, read on the forward strand.
ATTCTACCATGGGAATGTTGGTGCTGTTAAGTCTCTCAACATCGCATGAGAGTTTCTCAAGCTCAGTAAGCAGTTAAACCGCAGGATTTCCTTGACATAAGATTCATAGTGGTTAAGTTTTGAATCGTATGAACATGCAAGCTGGTACGCTGCTGCATATGGTATGTGCTTTTGCATGAAGGTGGTATGTGAAGCTAAGGTGTTCTCTTCACAGCAGATGATACGGGCAAGAACACATTCGAAGTCTACATATACCATGAACGGACATCGTTCCTGGTGGTAAGCATTCTTGAATTTAATGAACTTGATTTTTTATTTAGGCATAACAACACGTATGGTTCCTTGGATTCACAGTCCCTCAGACGTCTTTTTAAATACTTTTCTTCAGAAAAGGTAGTATTCAGACGCCTCAAGCAAACGTGCTGTTTGCACTTGCGTCTATTGAGTTGGGAGTTAAGGAGGCAGGGCATATCTTTGATACAAACATAATACTGATTATCGCCTTCAAAGAAGAGCAGCATATTTACATGAAGATCACGCTCACGTGCATACTTCGAAAAATGGAGTAGTCCAACGGCGGTATCCTTATCCTGCTCATCTGGCTTGCTTTTCAGCTTCTACAGGTTATAAATATGAACCGATATTCCAAGATTTTGTGCCTCAAATTTTTGTATGGCCTGAATCTTTACAGAGAACTCGATACCATCAAAATTATAACCTCTGGGGGTTTATTATTTCGTACATTGTATGTTGTCGTGTGCTAGGGATGGTATCTGTAATGGTAATTTCTCCCACCCAACCAGGGTTGACCATGCAAAACAACCGTTTTCCCTTTCATTTTCAATGTTAATACAAGCCCACCTGTTCTTAGTATGCTCAGGGAGTTTGATATAACTGGACCCACCATTTAACGGATCGTGGACAGGAATATGGATATCTAGGTGTGGTGTTTGGCTGAGTGCTTTAGCTGACGCTTTTACTTCCATCTCGGAAAACCAGGCCGGTGTAGCACCCAAGGCGATTGATGTACTGGCCGTCCGCAGTGGCCGAGCGGTTCTAGGCGCTACAGTCTGGAGCTGCGCGACCGCTACGGTCGCAGGTACGAATCCTGCCTCGGGCATGGATGTGTGTAATGTCCTTAAGTTAGTTAGGTTTAGGTAGTTCTAAGTTCTAGGGGATTGATGACCTAGATGTTAAGTCCCATAGTACTCAGAGCCATTTGAACCATTTTGATTGATGTACTCTGACACATAATGCCATTATAACCTGAGATGTAGTGCACAATTTTCTCCTCAGCAGCATCCTGCTGTTTGGGGGAAGGGGGGGGGGGGGTGAGTCAGCATGCATCAGAGTACTGCATTACTTTTTGTTGTCATCGGTCTTCTGAATGGTGTGATGCGGCCTGCCACGAATTCCTCTCCTGTGCTAATCTATTCGTCTCAGAGTAGCACTTGCAACCTATATCCTCAATTATTTGCTGGATGTATTCCAAACTCTGTCTTCCTCTACAGCTCCCTCTAGTACCATGGAAGTCATTCCCTCGTGTCTTAACAGATGTCTTATCATCCTGTCCTCTTTATAGTGTTTTCCACATATACCTTTCCTGTCCGATTCTGTGCAGAACCTCCTCATTCCTTACCTTATCAACTCACCTAATTTTCAACATTGGCCTGTAGCACCACATCTCAAGTGCTTCGATTCTTTTCTGTTCCGGTTTTCCCACAGTCCATATTTCAGTACCATACAATGGTGTACTCCAGACATACATTCTCAGAAATTTCTTCCTCAAATTAAGACCGATATTTGATATTAGTATACTTCTCTTGGCTAGGAATGCCTTTTCTGCCAGTGCTACTGTGCTTTTGATGTCCTCGTTGCTCCAACCATCATTGGCTATTTTACTGCCTAGGTAGCAAATTCCTTAAGCTCATCTACTTCATGACCTTCAATTCTGTTGTTAAGTTTCTCGCAGTTCTTATTTCTACTACTTCTCATTCTCTTCGCCTTTCTTCGATTTACTCTCAACCCATACACTGTTCACTGTTCATTCCATTCAGCAGTTCATGTAATTCTTCTTCACTTTTACCCAGAGTAGCCATGTCATCAGCGAATCGTATCATTGATACCCTTTCACCTTGAATTTGAATTCTACTCCTGAACCTTCTTTTTATTTCCATCATTGCTTCCTCGATGTACAGATTAACAGTAGGGCGGAAGTCTACATCCTTGCCTTCTTCTTCTTCTTCTGGCAGGGTCACCCAAGCCGGATTGGTCTGGATGGAGGAGTCAGACAAAGTGCATCGCACAATGTAGGGCAAGGGGGGCTCTACAGGCGTAGGGAAGCCAACTCTCCTAGAGGAGTAAACCCTAAAAAAATCCAGGTCCTCCAAGTCTGAGGTTGGGCTTGAGGCTAAAAACGTCACCTCGGAAAAGAGTGCTGTTGCAGATACTATACACATGCCTCGGAACGGAAAGGTTTGCATGTTGACGACCCGGCGAGAAAAACGGTTAAAGAGAAGGAACACGGATATTCGGATAGCCACCTGGAATGTGAGGACACTCAAGAGGCCTGGTAAGATAGAAGAAATTGGGAATGATCTAAATAAGTATCAAGTGAAAATAGCAGCAATACAAGAAACTAGATGGAAAGGGTAATGAATGAGAGCGTCGGGGGAACGTTTAATGATGTGTAGCGGTGGAAATACAGGCCTTTATTGCAGTGGTTTCCTTCTACATAGGTCTATGAAGGCTAATGTAATTGATTTTACGGCGATAAGTGACAGACTGTGTTCTCTAAGGATAAGGGCAAAATTTTTTAACGTTACAATAGCGAATGTCTACATCCCTACGGAGGACGCAGATGAAAATGCAAAGGATATATTGTATGCCAAATTGGTCGAAGAAGTTGGTAAAATTCAAAGGGAAAGTTTATCCTTGCTTTTTTCAAAACTTCGAACACCTTGCACCATTTTACATTGTCGAATGCGTAGTCCTATGAATGTGTCTTTATTTTTTTCTAGTCTTGCTTCCATTATTAACCACTACGTCAGAATTGCCTCTCTCGTGCCCTTAACGTTTCCTAGAGCCAAACTGATCGTCATCTAGAGCACTCTCAATTTTCTTTTCCATCCTTCAGTATATTATTCTTGTATGCAACTTGGGTGCATGAGCTGTTAAGCTGATTGTGCGATAATTCTCGCACTTTCCAACTCTTGCCGTCTTCGGAATTGTGTGGATGATGCTGTTCCGAAAGTCAGATGGTATGTCGCTAGACTCATACTTTCTACACACCAGCGTGAATACTCGTTTTGTTGCCACTTCCCCCAATAACATTTAATGGCATTATGCCTCGGATCATCTAGGGCTTTGAGGAGCTCTGCCTCCAGCACTGGGAGGTATGCTTCTAGACACCCCCCTGGCAGGGTTCTCAATTCTACTTAACTAGATACACCCCTCAAAGGCCCTAGCACCACCAGGTACTCTGGAGGGTGGGGAGGGGAGACCATGACGCCGATAATCTGATGTCCTGCACTATCAGGACGGGATAGAGCACTACCGCCAGTGACAGGTTCATTATCATTAATACTACAACTAGGAGATGACTGCATCCACACGGAGGATGAAGGCTCTGGGGAGAAGGCACCTTCAGGAAGAGGGGTATGCTCTGAGGCACACATGCCTTCCGCTGCCGGCCAGGGTGAACAGCCGGAGCTGGAGCAGGAGGAGGTGGTGGCAGTGAGCTCCTGTGGGAACACCTGGGCTGTGGAGAGGGTCATTATTGATGCTGCTGCATGTTGGAGCCTTCACCATCGCCAGCCTTGAGGGTGAGATATCGTTGCTCTGACCGAACCTCTCCCCCCCCCCCCCCCCTCCGGCGCCAGTGGGTATGCAAGAGGGGTGGGGGGTGGGGCGGCGGCACTGCAGCAGACATGGCCATCTCCTTTGTAGCAACGAACTGTGCTTGGTACGGCAGTGTTTGACACCTGCTCCCACAACCACTGCTCTAGGTGTATGTTTCACAGCAAGCTGTTGTCGTGACAGTGTTGGTGGCACCCTTGTAACATACGAATAAGGGGGAAAAATTAAGTAGAATGCTCAAGATTTTTTTAATATATGCTGTAAACATCAGCATTTCAGGATAATAATTATATGCTGTAATAATGATGGTCACATTATAATCACCTTTTACACTCTGGGCCTCTGGATTGAGCAGTTAAGCTGACCTGTCTGTTATTTCTCCCATCCAGTGAAATATCTTCACCTTCTCTTCTAGAAGGGAGAGACCGCACTGCCTTTCATCTAGCACGATCTCCCACTCCCACTCCAGTATTTCACTATTGCCAGAACTGTTGTTGATGTTGTTGTGGAGCCATTGACTCATCTCACAGAAGAGAAAGAAACGACAACAAAAAAATTGTACTCAATTTGCATACAGCGAGATACTGATTACACGTAACTTCGAAAAAAAGGAAAAATAAAACGTTCGTACCAAATGGAAGTGGTGACTCCTGGTCATCATTATCAATGCATACACCCACTAGAATCTCATCTTCCTCTTGATCTACAGCAACACCAACAACAATGGATAATATATGCCTCACACAACTGTATACGATGAAAAATAGTCTGACAGCAATATTTTGCAAATTGTATTTATGTTCTTGCTGCATTTCGGCCTCTAGCAACAGCTCAATGACTGTCAGCTGCTGCTCAATGCTTCTTTATAAACACTTAGTGTCAATTGCCCTACGTTTGACCATTTCTCACCACCAGTGTCACTGGCATCACTGCTGGCTGACCATTTCATGCTGCAGAAATCACACAGACACCAGTAGGAAGTGATTGTGGTGAGAGTTGGGCTTTGTATACCTTCAGATTCCACCCTCTGTTTTGTGGAGGACCAATAGCAACTCAGAATGCCATACCGGCAAGTTATAAATTGCCTTCGTTGTTTGTTCAAACAGGCTTGGTGCAGGTGTTTGAGGAACAGAATGCGGCTGAGAAGGAGAAAAAAATATGCTGAGACGACCTTCCTTTTTTTTCCGAACAAGTCGCTGGAAAATTGGACGTATCTGCTACCTTTAGAAAAACACCCTTTGTTCATTCTGAGAGAGGTAGACAGTCTGGGATGCACAATGCCAGCAGCATCCCTTGAAATACACGTTGTTTCTTTCATTAGGACAGAGATGTGGAGGAAGATGCTAACATTTGAAAATAAATCTGTTGTTTGTGGTAAATGTCCAGCAAAATGCCTTGAGAACGGCATTGTACATTACAATCATCTGCCGATTTCTAAATGCTAGCTGCCGCCCCCCTGTGGTGTGGAAGCAGATCGCCCGACACCGAACCAAGCGGCACACGTGCCGCAGGTTGCGTCATCTAAGGCCTGCGTGTAGTTAGGAGCGAGCGTGGCACAGCATCCTCTGATCTCCAGCCCCCGGAGCAGGGCAGGAGTCAGGAAGCGGTCGGGTTGGGCCCTGCGAGGTGAGGCAGCTGCAGCAGCCATCATGAATGTGGACCAAGCCACCCCCAAGTCCACATGAGGCGGCGTGCTGCGGAAGATGCTCGTAAGAATATCCCTGTCCTACGAAATGCAAATTATCTCCTTCTTAGAGCATTATTCACCGATCTCCCGCACTCGGAATTTTTTTCCATCAAAAATTTCCGTTAATATTACGTCCTCTGAATTAACAATTTAAGTGTATAGCGAAAATTCGGGATTGCCGCCAAAATTCGAAATTCAGGACAAAATTCGAAATTCCCGCCACTAGGATGGATGGGAGAGGGATGGGGAGCTGATGGTGTGGGGACCCACGTACAGACTGAGAAAACACATGACATCATCAGGAAGTGCGTTTGGGGCGTGTGTGAAGGATGGGGGAGTAATTAATTGATGAATTTAATTAGTTTGTATATCATTTGATATCAAAATTGGGGTCAGAGTCCCATTACCCTACTACTTCTGTCATTAGCCAATGCAGTAATATGCCAACAGCCACCTCTCAATGGCAGTATCAAACATTTTCACAATCAGCTTTACCGAAAAGACAAACTCAGTGGCCATTAATAATTAAGATTTATACCAGACATTCAATTATTAAGGAAGCTAACTGTGGGCCTTACTAGACGTTAGAATAAACGTGCACCTGCCAGCACAGCAATGTGATTAAAATAGAACCACCTATAGCCAACAAATGAAGTTACATGCGCAACCAGAGGAACTAAGTTAAAACAGTTAATGGCTGTCTACAGCCACAAATACAGACCCTAAAGACACCAGTTTGTACCTACTGGGGCAGCAGAGGTAGATACACAACACTTAATGTAATAGTGGCACAAGAGGTGAACTCACTAAAATGCAGTAGATCAGTAAACAATTTATAAAAAAAGTGTATACGTGAAATTCGCTGATCAGCTCTTTTACAGACACATAAGATACATCTGTCCAGTGGTGTATAAGGGGCTGAACGTAATCCCGAGGTGTCTACAGTTGATTTTTCTGTTTGATGGGCTGTGAACTTATTTCCACTTGGAGGCATGTCGGACAAAACATCGACACCCGCTTCCGCGCTCCCTCCTGCATTCAAAGAATAATAATTATGAAATGACTTCTAGCTGCCTTGCAGTATACAAACTGCTTTAATCCTAGTATCACTAAAACTAGAAATCAGATGCACCGACAAGTGGGGCATGATTGACGATCACAAGAAATACAAACGCCAAGAACGTTTTAGGGGATTTACTCGAGCATGCAGCCACCTAGAAAATATAAAAACACAGAGATTGTACAGACACTAACATACCACGTCATTCAACTTCAAGATAACAGAATGCCAAAACTGCAGACACTACATTTAATAACGAGCCCACGTTCACCACAAGCCGCCACAAGTCGCAAAACGTGCTCAAAACGTATAGAGAAAACCCAGTACAGAAACAAAATAAGTGCATACATACCCCACAATGAAACAGGCCAGCCACGAAAATCGCTCGTAAACTGCGAAGGTAACCAGGGTTCCGGGTGCCACAACTCTTGTTAACCAAATTCAAAACTGCTGTGCGTTGCTGGAATGGACAAAAAATGCCTACCCACAAAATACAACTTCTGAAGTGAGACAGGTTCCCAAGTCAAGTATGCTTCTTCCAAATAATTGGGTTGCTGACAGTTTGAATTCCAACTGGCGTCTCGGCGTCAACACGCCAACAACACACACCCCGCCAACAACACATACCCCAAGTCAGGCTGTCGACATCACACGATGTTCAGTCCACAGTGATGTGAACAGAACAAGTCTCCACAAGCACACTGCGCATGTCCACATATTGCTGGTCAGCGCCGCCTCCCTTCCCCCTTGTGGAGAGGCGTCTTTGGTTAAGCGACAACTGATCAGAGACATTGCTGTGAATGTCTACTTTCGATATAATTGACTGGACCAAAAATAAACGGAGCATATGTCAGTCCTGCCACCCCCCTCCCTCCAACCCCGACCATACGTTGGAAGAGGAGGGGTGGAAGTGACCAGGTGTCAAAGTGTCAGGGGGTCCCCAGCATTTTGGTTACCACTACTGATCTTCTGTTGGTCAATATGAGTCCAAGTAAGTTTACCAATGGATAAGTCTTGGATGAGTAGACCCGTGGTCTAGAGGTAGCGTCTTTGATTCATAATCAAAACGTCTTCGCTCCTGGGTTCGAACCCCGCCACTGCCTAAATAATCGGCATTGGCGGCCGAAGACTTCCGGCATAAGAAGTCAGCGTCATTCTGCCAACGGCCTTGTCAAAGAGGACGGAGGAGCGGATGGAGGTTCAGGACACTCTCTTGTCCTAGGGGTGGGAAATTGCCCCTAAAGGCGGAAGAATCAGCAATGATCAACGACATGAGGATGCAGAAGGCAATGGAAACCACTGCATTAAAGACACGTAACGTTTATCCACAGGGCATGTGGCCTGTAATTGAAGAAGTGTCATGATGATCTCTCCGTTGGCAAAAGATTCCGGAATAGTCCCCCATTCGGATCTCCGGGAGGGGACTGCCAAGGGGGAGGTTACCATGAGAAAAAGATTGAATAATCAACCAAAGGATAACGTTCTACGAGTCGGGGCGTGGAATGTCAGAAGCTTGAACGTGGTAGGGAAACTAGAAAATCTGAAAAGGGAAATGCAACGGCTCAATCTAGATACAGTAGGGGTCAGTGAAGTGAAGTGGAAGGAAGACAAGGATTTCTGGTCAGATGAGTATCAGGTAATATCAACAGCAGCAGAAAATGGTATAACAGGTCTATGATTCGTTACGAATAGGAAGGTAGGGCAGAGGGTGTGTTACTGTGAACAGTTCAGGGACCGGGTTGTTCTAATCAGAATCGACAGCAGACCAACACCGACAACGATAGTTCAGATATACATGCCGACGTCGCAAGCTGAAGATGAACAGGTAGAGAAAGTGTATGAGAATATTGAAAGAGTAATGCAGTATGTAAAGGGGGACGAAAATCTAATAGTCATGGGCGACTGGAATGCAGTTGTAGGGGAAGGAGTAGAAGAAAAGGTTACAGGAGAATATGGGCTTGGGACAAGGAATGAAAGAGGAGAAAGACTAATTGAGTTCTGTAACACGTTTCAGCTAGTAATAGCGAATACCCCGTTCAAGAATCACAAGAGAAGGAGGTGTACTTGGAAAAGGCCGGGAGATACGGGAAGATTTCAATTAGATTACATCATGGTCAGACAGAGATTCCGAAATCAGATACTGGATTGTAAGGCGTGCCCAGGAGCAGATACAGACTCAGATCACAATATAGTAGTGATGAAGAGTAGGCTGAAGCTCAAAACATTAGTCAGGAAGAATCAATACGCAAAGAAGTGGGATACGGAAGTACTAAGGAATGTCGAGATACGTTTGAAGTTCTCTAAAGCTATAGATACAGTTATAAGGAATAGCGCAGTAGGCAGTACAGTTGAAGAGGAATGAACATCTCTAAAAAGGGCCATCACAGAAGTTGGGAAGGAAAACATAGGTACAAAGAAGGTAGCTGCGAAGAAACCATGGGTAACAGAAGAAATACTTCAGTTGATTGATGAAAGGAGGAAGTACAAACACGTTCCGGGAAAATCAGGAATACAGTAATACAAGTCGCTGAGGAATGAAATAAATAGGAAGTGCAGGGAAGCTAAGACGAAATGGCTGCAGGAAAAATGTGAAGACATCGAAAAAGATATGATTGTCGGAAGGACAGACCCAGCATACAGGAAAGTCAAAACAACCTTTGGTGACATTAAAAGCAACGGTGGTAACATTAAGAGTGCAACGGGAATTCCACTGTTAAATGCAGAGGAGAGAGCAGATAGGTGGAAAGAATACATTGAAAGCCTCTATGAGGGTGAAGATTTGTCTGATGTGATAGAAGAAGAAACAGGAGTCGATTTAGAAGAGATATGGGATCCAGTATTAGAATCGGAATTTAAAAGAGCTTTGGAGGACTTACGGTCAAATAAGGCAGAAGGGATAGATAACATTCCATAAGAATTTCTAAAATCACTGGGGGAAGTGGCAACAAAACGACTATTCACGTTGGTGTGTAGAATATATGAGTTTGGCGATATGCCATCTGACTTTCGGAAAAGCATCATCCACACAATTCCGAAGACGGCAAGAGCTGACAAGTGCGAGAATTATCGCACAATCAGCTTAACAGCTCATGCATCGAAGCTGCTTACAAGAATAATATACAGAAGAATGGAAAAGAAAATTGAAAATGCGCTAGGTGACGATCAGTTTGGCTTTAGGAAAAGTAAAGGGACGAGAGAGGCAATTCTGACGTTACGGCTAATAATGGAAGCCAGGCTAAAGAAAAATCAAGACACTGTCATAGGATTTGTCGACCTGGAAAAAGCATTCGACAATATAAAATGGTGCAAGCTGTTCGAGATTCTGAAAAAAGTAGGGGTAAGCTATAGGGAGAGACGGGTCATATACAACATGTACAACAACCAAGAGGGAATAATAAGTGTGGACGATCAAGAACGAAGTGCTCGTATTAAGAAGGGTGTAAGACAAGGCTGTAGCCTTTCGCCCCTACTCTTCAATCTGTACATTGAGGAAGCAATGATGGAAATAAAAGAAAGGTTCAGGAGTGGAATTAAAATACAAGGTGAAAGGATATGAATGACACGATTCGCTGATGACATTGCTATCCTGAGTGAAAGTGAAGAAGAATTAAATGATCTGCTGAACGGAATGAACAGTCTAATGAGTACACAGTATGGTTTGAGAGTAAATCGGAGAAAGACGAAGGTAATGAGAAGTAGTAGAAATGAGAACAGCGAGAAACTTAACATCAGGATTGATGGTCACGAAGTCAATGAAGTTAAGGATTTCTGCTACCTAGGCAGTAAAATAACCAATGACGGACGGAGCAAGGAGGACATCAAAAGCAGACTCGCTATGGCAAAAAACGCATTTCTGGCCAAGAGAAGTCTACTAATATCAAATACCAGCCTTAATTTGAGGCAGAAATATCTGAGGATGTACGCCTGGAGTACAGCATTGCATGGTAGTGAAACATGGACTGTGGGAAAACCGGAACAGAAGTGAATCGAAGCATTTGAGATGTGGTGCTATAGACGAATGTTGAAAATTAGGTGGACTGATAAGGTAAGGAATGAGGAGGTCCTAAGCAGAATCGGAGAGGAAAGGGATATGTGGAAAACACTGATAAGGAGAAGGGACAGTATGTTAGGGCATCTACTAAGACATGAGGGAATGACTTCCATGGTACTAGAGGGAGCTGTAGAGGGCAAAAACTGTAGAGGAAGACAGAGATTGGAATACGTCAAGCAAGTAATTGAGGATGTAGGTTGCAAGTGCTACTCTGAGATGAAGAGGTTACCACAGGAAAGGAATTCGTGGCGGGCCGCATCAAACCAGTCAGTAGACTGATGACCAAAGAAAAAGAGTAAGCTCACTTTGGGAAGCCAGTTTGACTATCCCGTACTGTCTGACAAACTGTGGCAACAACTTAGGAGCGCCCTTCTGCCCCCTTTGCTTTGCCCCCAGAAGTTAGTTAGCAATAATAGGCCTCCCACCTGTAGCGAGGTCAGACCCCAGCCATTGTTATGTTGCATGACCTCCCTCTAATGTTATACCTTGCAAATTCCCAGTTATTCCTGATGACTTTGGGATACTTTTCCTCAGGCAGGACGTCATTAATGATCCATAAGCCCCATAGTGGCGAATTAACAGGGGAGAAAATTATTAACTCATCACACTTCAAGTTTATACTATGGTTAAAACGATAAGCAAAGTAAGGTTGTAGCAGTAGGGAATGGAGTTTGCATGGCACTGGCAAACAAAACTTTTCCTGGGACATAGAGGCTGGAAAATCGTCGCTTACCAGAACTCTTGCGCTCTCAAAAATAGAAAAAAATGTGACGGGGATATTTAAATTTTTGCTAGAGGTACCCAACATGCTTGGCAGTAGCCAAACATACAGAATAAAGGTGTCCAATACCACCAATACATACGTGTTCCCTTGTTTAGTGAGGTGTAAGAAGCCTATGCAATCGATGTGAACTTGTCCGTTGGGTCCCTGGCCTATCGGAGCTAGGTTTCCCTATCTGGGTGTTGGGGTTGTGCTTAGCACTCATTGACACTGACCATCTCATTTTCGGATATTATCATTTAACGTAGGAAAGATGAGATATTCGTTAATTTTGATGACAGTTTTCAATATTCCTCATTGCGGTACACATAAGGATAGCGAGAATAGCTAAATACAGGAGGGACCACCTCCTGAGGGAAGCAGAGTTTGTTCTACATCTGCATCTACATACATACTCCGCAATCCACCATACGGTGCGTGGCGGAGGGTACCTCGTACCACAATTAGCATCTTCTCTCCCTGTTCCACTCCCAAACAGAACGAGGGAAAAATGACTGCCTATATGCCTCTGTACGAGCCTTAATCTCTATCTTATCTTTGTGGTCTTTCCGCGAAATGTAAGTTGGCGGCAGTAAAATTGTACTGCAGTCAGCCTCAAATGCTGGTTCTCAAAATTTCCTCAGTAGCGATTCACGATAAGAACGCCTCATTTCCTCTAGAGACTCCCACCCGAGTTCCTGAAGCATTTCCGTAACACTCGCGTGATGATCAAACCTACTAGTGACAAATCTAGCAGCCCGACTCTGAATTGCTTCTATGTCCTTCCTCAATCCGACCTGATAGGGATCCCAAACGCTCGAGCAGTACTCAAGAATAGGTCGTATTAGTGTTTTATAAGCGGTCTCCTTTACAGATGAACCACATCTTCCCAAAATTCTACCAATGAACCGAAGACGACTATCCGCCTTCCCCACAACTCCCATTACATTCTTGTCCCACTTCATATCGCTCTGCAATGTTACGCCCAAATATTTAATCGATGTGACTGTGTCAAGTGCTACACTACTAATGGAGTATTCAGATAACACAGGATTCTTTTTCCTATTCATCTGCATTAATTTACATTTATCTATATTTAGAGTTAGCTGCCATTCTTTACACCAATCACAAATCCTGTCCAAGTCATCTTGTATCCTCCTACAGTCACTCAACGACGACACCTTCCCGTACACCACAGCATCATCAGCAAACAGCCGCACATTGCTATCCACCCTATCCAGAAGATCATTTATGTAGATAGAAAACAACAGCGGACTTACCACACTTCCCTGGGGCACTCCAGATGATACCCTCACCTCCGATGAACACTCACCATCGAGGACAACGTACTGTTCTTTCTGTCATAGCAGTTGCTATATAAGAGCATCCCCTTCTTGAGTAAGGACCCCAGCACCTCATTACCATCTCTGAGCTGTTGCCTTACGTTCTGTAACTGAGGTTCCGCATATGACTTGTCTACTAAACATCCCGAAGAGCCCCAGAATCTCCCTGAGGACTGCTCAGACATATGCACATTCTTTGGAATTTGGCAGAACTCTACCTCGTCCTGATGCTGAAACATTCGACTAAGGGAATCAGCCACACTGCTATCCACTCCTTTTATATGTTACATCTCAAAACGGAAGGCGGAGATCACAACAGCCCACCTGGATATTCACTGAGTTTTCTGCAGTCTAGCTTATACTCATGCCAAAGGCTGATTGTTCATCTCTAAATCGAACATACTCAAGATAGAACTTGAAACGTTCCTCGGCAAGTAACAAGGCAGCGTCTCTAGTTTGTACACACAGCACACTCTGCACCTCATTGGAAGTGTTCTGTGTGCTGCAGCAGGTTAAGGTGGCGTCCAGGTGGGCAAAACTGGGAATGAATTTACGAAAAAGAACATCATTCCTATGAACCTAGGTCCAGGTGCTCGTTAATTTTGCTATAATCCACCACATCGTCCAGGCAGTCAAAGACACATTTAAATTTTAGGTCACATAGTACCAAATGTGATAGTCGCGACAGTATCGCTACCCCTATAGCCAAACGAATTGAACACCTCCTCTGGACCTAAAAGATAAATATCGAAGGGCGACCACTCTGCCTCCACAACACACTCCACGACGGTACTTTTGTTCACACAAAAGATAGTTCTCACCTAGCGTACACAATTAAATATACATCCAGTTCACTCGAGAAAATCACACCCAAGGACCACATCCGTTCTCAATTTTTTCATAATGATAAACTCCAAAGGCTAGGACAGCCCCTGAATGCTAAGATGCAGCGAAACGTACCCCACAACAAGTAATGGCTTTCTATTTATCATTTGACATGATACATGTGACCTCTGCATATCAGACACCTTACAGACATGAGGAAATTTGTTGTCATCTTCAGTACACTAGTGACACATTACCCCTGTGTCCAATAAAGTGCACACTGGTTCATGGTTCACAGTAGAGCACACCAATAATAGATCAACACGTGAAAGAGCCCTGACTGCAGCATTTCAACAATCTATGTAGCTTCGTGCATCAGCCTGCACCTGTATGGTGTCAACTCTTACCACCTTTTCCCATGGTACCGGATAATCAAGCACCTGGTTGAGCTTTAACACACACTCACCTAGTCCGACTTAGGAGTAGGCCGGCTATACTGAGAAGTCGATTTTTCCACCCCTAGGTTAGAAGTAGATGACGCTTAATCACGCTTCTGATCACTGAAACGGACATTTCCAAGACTCAGCACTAATCTATCTAACTCAGAGACGTTTGAGGCTTGCTACACAACAGGTCCTCCACAGGCTTCCCTTCTAACATGTTATTTACTGCTTCCAACTCTGGAACGTTTAAGCATAAATCCGTCTGGTTATTCAAATATCCTCAATATACTGCAGCAAGACTTCTTTATGTCCATGAACCCAGTAGGAATGTCGACTCGATAGAACATTGTAGAAGGCTTCCTCCTAGAAGTATACTTGCAACCTACTTAATGAGTCACCTTCATCAAGGACTTCCAACACTATTCTACTTAATTTGCCGCAAGTCAGGGGGTAAATAAACTGAAATATCACCGAGTCAGTGACTCGCAAGCGCAGTGTTAGCCACAACAAATATATCACTTGTTCATTAATTTCAACAGATAGGCAAGAGTTTCGCAGTACCACAGACCAAAGCAGATGAAGCAACTTTTTAAGTAAGTTCACACCTTCTACCTGACCCCATCCTACAGGCTCGGATATTTGCTGCTGACTGACCTATCCAGGACCAGAGCCCTCTTCTCATCCCGCATTTTCCTGCCAATTCAAAAGACCATTTTCGAGCTGTAAATTCCTTAACGCACAGTTCCTCGGGTGCTGATTTCTGTGTCAAATCCGAGTCAATAAAGTGAGGTCTTTGACTCGATTCCCTAAGTTATTTAACTGGGCTTGGATTCTGAATACACTGCCCTGTTGTAAGTCAGTGTTAGCGAACAGTCCGCAGCTCGTGGTCGTGCGGTAGCGTTCTCGCTTCCCACGCCCGGGTTCCCGGGTTCGATTCCCGCAGGGATTAGGGATTTTCTCTGCCTCGTGATGACTGGGTGTTGTGTGATGTCCTTAGGTTAGTTAGGTTTAAGTAGTTCTAAGTTCTAGGGGACTGATGACCATAGATGTTAAGTCCCATAGTGCTCAGAGCCATTTGAGCCATTTGTTAGCGAACACACCTGCCAGGCGACTGCCGCAAATAAAGCTACTGTACAGAAAGGGCAACAGCCTCAAAGGGTGCGGGGCAAAGTCAGCACATGCGGGGACCAAGCAGCAATCGGTATTGTAATTGTAAACTGTCGAAGCTGCGTTGGTAAAGTACCGGAACTTCAAGCGCTGATAGAAAGCACCGAGGCTGAACTCGTTATAGGTACGGAAAGCTGGCTGAATCCAGAGATAAATTCTGCCGAAATTTTTACAAAGGCACAGACGGTGTTTAGAAAGGATAGATTGCATGCAACCGGTGGTGGCGTGTTTGTCAGTGTTAGTAGTAGTTTATCCTGTAGTGAAATAGAAGTGGATAGTTCGTGTGAATTATTATGGGTGGAGGATATACTCAACAACCGAGCTAGGTTAATAATTGGCTCCTAAGCAGCATTAGTGGCAGAACAACTGAGAGAAAATCTGGAATACATTTCACATAAATTTCCTCGGCTTGTTATAGTCTTAGGTAGAGATTTCAATTTACCAGATATAGACTGGGACACTCAGATATTTAGGACGGGTGGTAGGGACAGAGCATCGAGTGACATTATACTGAGTGCACTATCCGAAAATTACCTCGAGCAATTAAACAGAGAACCGACTCGTGGAGATAACATCTTGGACCTACTGATAACAAACAGAATCGAACTTTTCGACTCTGTATGTGCAGAACAGGGAATCAGTGATCATAAGGCCGTTGCAGCATCCCTGAATATGGAAGTAAATAGGAATATAAAAAAAGGGAGGAAGGTTTATCTGTTTAGCAAGAGTAATAGGAGGCAGATTTCAGACTACCAACAGATCAAAACGAAAATTTCTGTTCAGACACTGACAATGTTGATTGTTTGGAAAAAGTTCAAGGCAATCGTAAAATGCGTTTTAGACAGGTACGTGCCGAGTAAAACTGTGAGGGACGGGAAAAACCCACCGCGGTTCAAGAACAAAGTTAGGAAACTACTGCGAAAGCAAAGAGAGCTTCACTGCAAATTTAAACGCAGCCAAAACCTCTCAGACAAACAGAAGCTAAGCGATGTCAAAGTTAGCGTAAGGAGGGCTATGCGAGAAGCGTTCAGTCAATTCGAAAGTAAAATTCTATGTACCGACTTGACAGAAAATCCAAGGAAGTTCTGGCCTTACGTTAAATCAGTAAGTGGATCGAAACAGCATATCCATTGCTCTCGGTCGTTAAATGAAGGCCATCGGCTACTGCACTGTCCGTGGTGGGAGGTAATGCCTCTCGGTATCCTCGGAACACTCTTGACACTGTGAACCTCGGATTATGGAATTCCCGAACGATTTCCGAAATGGAATGTCCCATGTATCTGGCTCCAACTTCGATTCCGCGTTCAAAGGCTGTTAATTGCCGTTGTGTAGTCATAATCACTTCGGAAACCGTTTCACATTACGCACCTGAGTATGAATGATAGCTCTACCAATGCACTGCCCTTTTATATCTTGTGTACGTGATACTACCGCCATCTGTATATGTGCATATCACTATCACTTGACTTTTGTCACCTCAGTGTACAAGTAATTGAAATAAACGTTTAACGTGCAATGATTTCGTGAGTACCCGTTACCTGCAACAGACATGTTGTTCTCAAAAACACATAGTATTCTACTCCACTACGGGAAACAATTTTTTTTATCGACTGCAATGAACATTTACAAACGTGACGGAGTCAGTGAATGATGTCGTGGTGCAAGGTGTTGCAATTTTTCAGCACAGTTACAATTTCATAAGAGATGGCACCTACAATTTGTGTCCAAAGAAAATCAAGAGGGGTCAAACCCTTAAACTTATAGATTACTTTACTACAGCAAGGGTTCAGCCCAACAGTGACAAAATTTTTCATTGCCGGTATTTACGATGAATTGCGGAAATTCGGATATTTATCTCTGAGTTTTAGTGCATTTCGGAGATAGGTGTGCAAAAAGCTTCTGCGCTGATATTAACTGGTGTTAATCTCACTGTGCTCGTCCTTTAAAAAAATATGTCATTAAAATGATTGTGGCAATGTTTCCGTTGACGCGAGGTTTGAGGGTACCAACAACATAACGAAATTATGTTACACTAGTGGCGAGACGCAATCAATACCTTCACTGCGCGATAACAACGGTGAAGTCACTGATGACAGTGACACTAAAGCAGAGTTATTAAACACGGTTTTCCGAAACTCCTTCACCAAAGTAAATATTCCTGAATTCCAATCAAGAATAACTGCCGAGATGAGAAATATAGAAGCAGATATACTCGGTGTAACGAATCAGCTTAAATCACTTAATAAAGGCAAGGCCACCGGTCCAGATTGTATACCAGTCAGGTTCCTCTCAGAGTATACTGATAAAATGTCTCCACATTTAGCAATTATATACAACCACTCGCTCACAGAAAGATCCGTACCTAAAGACTGGAAAATTGTTCAAGTCATACCAATACCCGAAATCGGATGTAACATTAATTCGCTGAATTACAGGCTCATATCCCTAACGTCGATTTGCAGTAGGGTTTTGAAACATATAGTGTCTTCGAACATTATGAAGTACCTTGAAGAAAACGATTTATTGACACATAGTCAGCACGGTTTCAGGAAATATCGTTCTTGTGAAACACAACTAGCTCTATATACTCATGAAGTAATAAGTGCTATCGACAGGGGACGGCAAATTGATTCCATATTTTTAGATTTCCAGAAGGCTTTCGACACCGTTCTTCACAAGCGTCTTCTTACTAAACTGCGTGCCTATCGCCTTAGTTGTGCGACTGGATTCGTGATTTCCTGTCAGAAAGGCCACAGTTTGTAGTAACAGATGGAAAGTCATTGAATAAAACAGAAGTAATATCCGGCGTTCCCCAAGGAAGTATTATAGGCCCTCTATTCTTCCTGATCTATATTAACGACATAGGAGACAATCTGAGTAGCCGTCTTAGATTGTTTGCAGATGATGCTGTCATTTACATCAGATGATCAAAACGACTTGCAAAATGATTTAGATAAGATATCTGTATGGTGCGAGAAGTGGTAATTGACCATGAATAAGGAAAAGTGTGAAGTTATTCACGTGAGTATTAAAAGAAATCAGCTAGATTACGATTACGCGATAAGTCACAGAAATCTGAAGACTGTAAATTCAACTAAATACTTAGGGATTACAATTAGAAATAACCTAAATTGAAACGATGACATAGATAATGTTGCGGATAGAGCAAACCAAAGACTGCGATTCATTGGCAGAACACTTAGAGGGTGCAACAGGTCTACTTAAGACACTGCTTACACCACGCTTGTCCGCCGTATTCTGGAGTACTGCTGTGCGGTGTGGGATCCTCATCAGGTGGGACTGACGGATGACATCGAAAAAGTACAAAGAAGGGCAGCTCGTTTTGTATTATCGCGAAATAGGGGAGATAGTGTCACAGACATGATACGTGAATTGGAGTGGCAATCATTAAAACAAAGGCGTTTTTCGTTGAGACCAGATCTCATGAAATTTCAATCACCAGTTTTCTCCTCCGATTGCGAAAACATTCTGTTGCCACCCGCCTACATAGGGAGAAATGATCATCACGATAAAATAAGAGAAATCAGGGCTCGCACAGAAAAATGTAAGTGCTCGTTTTTCCCCTCCCGTTCGAGAGTGGAACGGTAGAGAGACCAGCATGAAGGTGGTTCATTGAACCCTCTGCCAGACACTGTGTTGTGAATAGCAGAGTAATCACGTAGATGTAGATGTAGATGTGTACCTCTCCGTACTATTCATGCCTTAAACTTTATTTCAGTATCTTGAAAGCTCGCAAAGTAAAAGGGGTGTTAAGGTCTTTCGTGACTACCCCCAGTATTTCGAACTTCATCTTAAAGGCTTTTGCTACTGAAAGACCTTCTACAGTAGGGCGTTTGTGTCGAAGGACGCAGTAAGTTGTAAAACGAAGTAAAAGAGCCGTGCAATTAGTACAGAAATTTAAACATGTTCTACAGCCGTACTGTTGATGGTTTCCTTGCATGTGATACAGCAGAGAAGTTTTTTCCTCACAACAGACGTCCGTGTTTTATAAAAACGAAGGACATAGAAAGCAGGAATTTGATTGATTTAGCAACAGACATTTTCCTATTAGCAACAGGAACTGTTAATAATCACTGACTCCCTGCATAAAAAAGCACTTGCTCTGACCTCCCCGTGTTCTCACGCTTGTACGTATCAGCAGATCTCTGGCACCGCCACAAGCCCCTCCCACCGTTGTGACACGCTGCAACTTGTCTCCTCCATCTCGCCTACGCGGGGCATTATCCACAGCATTGGCGATAAGCAGCAATTGAGCGTTTACGACGCGAAATTCGTGGAAGACCTCGCCCGCATCCGTAGTTACGTTCTTCTCGACCTTGACCAATGCAGTCAGTTTCGCGGATTATTTTTGGAGATCGTGGACCAAAATCAATGCCAAAACGGAAACTGTTGAGTGTTTGTGTAAATCGAATTTTCTTCTACAGTAATACGAGCGTAATCTCCTGTTTATTTCTACAATCGTTTACATCAGTTTACAGCTTGAACATTTAGCTATTTTTCGACATAATCACCATTTCTGTCGATGCATTTTTATAGACGCTGTGGCAGTTTTTGTACGCCCATGTCATACCAGCTCGCCGCCATGCTGTTCAGAAAGTTATGAACCTCTTCTTTCACCTGGTCGTCGGAGCTGAATCGCTTTCCGGCCAAATGTTCTTTTAACCTAGGGAACAGTTAATAGTAATGGGCGCCAAGTCAGGACTATAGGGTGGGTGGGTGGTTACGTTCCACTGAAACAGTTGCAGAACAGCAACGGTTTGCCGAGCTATGTGTGGGCGAGCGTTGCCATGGAGAATGTGTGCGCCCTTGCTCAACATTCCTCTTCTCCTGTTCTGAATTGCCCGTTTGAGTTTTTTCAGATCTCACAATACCTGTCAGCGTTAATTGTGGTCCCAGTGGGCATAAAGCTGACCAACAATACCCCTTTCCGGTCCCAAAAAACGGTTGTCATGACTTTACCGGCAGACTGTCTTTGTTTGAATATCCGCGGCTTTGGTGAAGAAGGATGCCGCCACTGGTGTGATTGTTGCTTGGTCTCAGGTGTAAAGTGGCATGCCCAGGTTTCGTCACCCGTGACAATAGAGTCCAGAAAGTTGTCCTGTTCGGCTGCAAGGCGGTGAAGAAATACGCGGGAAGCATCAACTCGTTGCCGCATGTGGTCCTGTCAGCATGCGTGGCACACATCTTGCGCACACTTTCCGGTAGTTCAATGTTTCTGTTATAATTCTGTAAGAGGTGGTTCGGAAAACCTCAGGAACCAATTTGCAGAGATCATCCAGGGTGATCCACTGATCTTAACGCATGCTTTGCTCAACCTTCAACACTGTCTCCTCAGAAATTGACGGTCTCCCGCTCCTTTGTTCATCGTGAATTTCGGTCCGACCCGCTGCAAACTTTCTACATCACTTACGAACATTTTTGACATCCATGCACGACTCACCATACACTTCCGTCAATTGTCGATGTATTTCAATCACCGTAGAGCCCATTGCGTTTAAAAACCGAATAACTGTGCGCAATTTGCACTTGGCGGTAAATCCAACGGGAGCTCCATTCTCAACGGCTGCCAAGCCAAGACTGTGCGCATCAGCGCAGCGTGCGCATGATTACACACAGCACTCTTCATAACAGTGTGACAAACTGCCACACAAACAGAGTTCTAGACTTATAAAAAAACAGGAGACCTTACTTTTGGGATTACCCTCGTATGTTCCACTTATGTGTAGGGCCATACAAGGCAGATGAACTGTAACAGGTAGTTTAGATCATCCCACATATATTTCGTGATTGAAGAGGCACAGCTAAAAATCAACCGAAAAATAACAAACAGGTAGTGATTATCTCTAAACTACTGCACTGAAGTAGGACTCAGGTAGTTGTGTTTGAGCTATTTTCTTTACAAGTCACGAGTTTTGGAAAAATTGTAGGTGGTAAGATTCAAAGACTTTTTAATGCAAACGCACAATCTAAAAGAATGACAGAGTTGTGACAACTTTTGTCATTTCACAGATAGTCGACATGAAGCACTATCAATCGATAAACGCTTGTCTAATTTTTCTAACTTCAGACGTACCTGAATTTTCTCCTTGCACGTACTAATTGAAAATGACTTTATACTTATTGTTCCGTGTTTACACGAAACAAGAATAACTGGTAAACGCTTCACATACAAAGGAATCATAAAGACAGATTGTACCCTGATAATGCTTTCTCTCCAGCTGTGACAATATGCAGCAGCTACCAACATTGTTGAAACAGCTGCTAAACGTGACACATTTATATTTTGATCATGCCTCAGTGTCTTTCAAGAAACTTGCCTAGCATAACGGTGTATGTGTTTATATTAAAGAGAACACGTGTGTGGAAGAGTCACTTGACTTACTTGCATTAGTCCCAACTAATATTTTAGTAGCTTCTCTATAATTATTTCTCTTACCTATGGTTTCTGTATCATTTTCCATATTATGTTTTACCTCTTGAAGTAGTCCTGTCACGTACAAATTTAATTTTGTGTTATTGGGTTTGTTTATTTAATCTAAACAGTTATTTCAGCACTGTTTTTCGAATTAAGTGTTAATGTTTTTCCCTGTTTGCTCCTGTTATTCTTTTTTTTTAGCATTATGCTTTTTAAATTAGTTTACCACTGCACTATCAAAGATGACATTCAATTTGTGTTTGGGCCTCAGCCAAGATGAGTAACATCTTTTCCAGTGTTGTTTACAAACACTGTAACTTCTTTGACGACGATGGTCAGTGGATGTCTGATGATGGCCCCGTAAACCAAAAACCAGTTAACTGAATAAATTAATCACGTAGAACATTCGCAATATTGTGTTATTACGCAGCAGAAATGTATTATGGGCAAATGTAACGTTTTCTTCTCATCTCCTGCCAGTACCACGTTAGTTTGTTTCATGTTCAATGGATCACTTGTATAAAAAATCGTGATGATATACAGCGAGTTATTTTAAATTCACATCACACATTGTTTTGAAAATACATCTTCATGCTATGAAACTTCCTGGCAGATTGAAACTGTGTGCCCGACCGAGACTCGAACTCGGGACCTTTGCCTCTCGCGGGCAAGTGCTCTACCATCTGAGCTACCGAAGCGCACACTCCGCTGCAGAGTGAAAATCTCATTCTGGAATCTTCATGCTGATTAGTGACTAGTTTTTTCTTATAAATAAGACGTCCAGATGTGAGTTCGTAGTTCCTACCCACCACATTTCACAAATTCAGCAATAGATATTCTATGGATAAGAAGGATTTGTCAAGGAAAAGTTTTTTCAGTTCTTTTTTTGTTGTTTTGTTTTCAACTTTTACCTTGCCTGGTAAGTGATCAATAATTTTGGTTGCAGTATTTTATTCTAAAGAAAACTTTAATGTGGTGTAATGAATGTCAGTTATTCTTCTGGTATTGAAATTATGTACAGCATTGTTCCTTTTGAACTACTGTGGGTATTAACAACGAACTTCATCAGGGAGTAAATATACTGTGAATCAGTAGTCAAAATGGGTAACTCCTTCAACAGATGTTTAAAGAATGATTGTCAGTGGGCACCACATATTATTCTTACAGCATTCTTTTCAGCGATGAAGGTTTCCTTTTTTTTCAAAGGTGAGTTATACCAGAACATTATTCTATATGATATTACTGGATGAAAATATACAAAATGTGTCACTTACTAATTTTTCTCTTCCCAAGATTTGAAATGATTCTACGTGCACACGTGGCACCACTATGTTGTTTAATGAGTTCCAAAATATACTTCTTACAGTTTCTCATAAATATTAACACCTAACAAATCTGAAAATTCCACCGTACTTATTACACACATCAAAAAAGTTTTGCAACACCTCGGTTCTAAGAGGTCCGGAACCTGTACAGAAAACTGAAATAGAGACCACCCTTTTTATTGCTCATGAAAACCACACATGGCATTTTGTACCACCATACAGACGGCCGCGGGGGTCGGGCGGTTCTAGGCACTGCAGTCCGGAACCGCGGGACTGCTACGGTCGCAGGTTCGAATCCTGCCTCGGACATGGATGTGTGTGATGTGCTTAGGTTAGTTAGGTTTAAGTAGTTCTAAGTTCCAGGGAACTGATGACCTAAGATGTTAAGTCCCATAGTGCTCAGAGCCATTTGAACCATTTTTGAACAGCGAGACCTTCAGAGGTGGTGGTCCAGATTGCTGTACACACTGGTACCTCTAATACCCAATGGTACGGCCTCTTGCATTGATGCATGCCTGTTTTCGTCGTGGTATACTATCCATAAGTTCAGCGAGGCACTGTTGGTCCAGATTGTCCCACTCCTCAACGGCGATTCGGCGTAGATCCCTCAGAGTGGCTGGTGGGTCACGTCGTCCATAAACAGCCCTTTTCAATCTATTCCAGGCATATTTGAAAGGGTTTATGTCTGGAGAACATGCTGGCCACTCTAGTCGAGCGACGTCGTTATCCTGAAGGAAGCCATTTACAAGATGTGCACGATGGGTTTGCGAACTATTGTCCATGAAGACGAATGCCTCGCAAATATGTTTCCGATATGGTCGCATTATAGGTCGGAAGATGGCATTCACGTATCGTACAGCCGTTACGGCGCCTTCCATGACCATCAGCGGCGTACGTCGGCCCCACATAATGACACCCCAAAACAGCAGGGAGCCTTCACCTTGCTGAAATCGCTGTACAGTGTGCCTAAGGCGTTCAGCCCGACTGGGTGGCCTCCAAACACGTCTCCGACGATTGTCTGGTTGAAGGCATATGCGACACTCATCGTTGAAGAGAACTTGATGCTAATCCTGAGCAGTTGTTGGGCTCATCTGTACTGCGCTGCATGATGTCGTGGTTGGAAGGATGGATCACGCCCGCGACGTCGGGAATGAAGTTCCGCACCATGCAGCCTGTTTCGCACAGTTGAGTCGTAACACGACGTCTTGTGGCTGCACGAAAAGCATTATTCAACATGGTGGCGTAGCAGTCTGGGTTCCTCCAAGCCATAAACCCTAGGTAGCGGTCATCCACTGGAGTAGTAGCCCTTGGTCGGCCAGAGCAAGGCATGTCATCGACAGTTTCTCCCTCTCTGTATCTCCTCCATGTCCGAACAACGTCGCTTTAGTTCACTCCGAGACGCCTGGACACTTAAATTATAGAGAGCCCTTCTTGGCACAAAGGAACAATGCGGACGCGATCGGACCGCGGTATTGACCGTCTAGGCATGGTTGAACCACAGAAAACACTATCTGCGTACTCCCTTTCTGGTGGAATGACTGCAACTGATAGGCTGTCGGACCCCCTCCGTCTAATAGGAGCTGCTCATGCATGGTTGTTTACATCTTTGTGTGTGTTTAGTGATATCTCTGAACAGTGAAAGGGACTGTGTCTGTGATACAATATCCACAGTTAAGGTCTGTCTTCAGGACTTCTGGGAACCAGGGTGATGCAAAACTTTTTTGGATGTGTGTTTTTCCCCACCGTGTGTTACGATTATGACTTTTGTGGTACCCTTACGTGTACAGAACTGAAAATGTTCAGTCTTTTTAAAGCTGACGGTAACACAATTTGCAGAAAACCAGTCAACGATACTTTTCAGAACATTGTTTACGATGTAATGTCATCTTTAAAAATAACTAACTCTGCTATAATACGTTAGATGGGAGGTCGATTACATACATGAGAGTCACTAGTGTACCTCAGGAGTAGGTCTGGAGAACCATACACACGATTTTTCCTCAGTCAGAATAATGTGCCGGGACTACATTTGTTGAATTACTAAGTACAACATTCCGCATTCTTTTGGTTAGAAAGGACGCTATACATTGGTTGGTTATACAATGATCAGCCAGAATATTTGACCATCCACCTACTATGAACCTACTACCTATCTAGCCGGTGGCAGCGTTCCCTAGCGAGGAATGACTGATATTCAGACACAAACACGTTGCATTTAGCGTCAGTGAACGTCTCTGTGTAGAATGGGGAAGGCACGCGATCTGAGTTTGGCCGAGGTGAGATCGTGATGGCCCAGAGGCTCGCCTCGAGCATTTCGTGAACTGCTGTGGTCAGTGTCTTCAACACGTGGTGAAACGAAGTTGAAACCACATGGAGGTATCGTGGGGTTGTGTGGGCACCCTCATTACAGATTTCGGATGTCGTTGGCTGGGATGACTGGTAAAAAAGGACAGGTGACGAACTGTTGCGGAACCAGCACCAGACTTAACGCTGGGCAGAGTACAAGTGTGTTTGAACACACAGTGTACTGAACACTTCTAGTGATGGACCTCCGCATCCGACGACCCTTATATGTGCCAATGTTAACACCACGGCATCGACAACTACGACTGAAATGGACACGTGACCACACGCACTGGACGGTGGTGCAGTAGCAGAGCATTTCAAGGTCTGATAAACCCCTATACCTTCTTCATCGTGCCGACGGGAGAGCGTCTTTCAGGAAAACAACTGCTTGCGGGTTTGAGCATCCATGGGTCTACTGGAGCTCACGCAAGGCACTTCGACTGTCAAGGAGTGTCGTGCACTGGTTGAAGGGCAAGTACATCCCTTCATGACGGTCATGTTTCCCAACAGCAGTGGCATTTTTCAGAAGATAATGCGCCGTATCACAAGGCCAGGAGTGTGATGGAGTGATCTGAGGAACACAGTGGCGTGTTCCAACTGATGCACTGGCCTCCAACCTTCTATACCTGACCCTGATCAGATTGTAATTGATGCCGCGTTGAATCACATCCCAAATGTGTTGACATCTGGGATGTGATTCAACGCGGCATCAATCACACCCGTCCTCGGAATCTGCGGGTATGAGGTTACCTGTGTGTGCAGATGTGGTGCCGAGCCTCTCCAGAGATCTACCAAAGCCTCATTGTTTTCATGACACGATGCGTGGCCACTGTTATTCCTGCCAGCTTTTAGGTAAGTGGTTACAATGTTCAGGATGATCAGTGTGCCATTAATCAGGTAAAACCTCAGTTTATCTAATAAAATATTGTGGTTTATACAGACAAACCAAGGCAGGCCACGTCAGTGCCCCAAGTTGCAATCAAAACGACGAATAGGCAGAACGCCGATATTCCATAATGCAGAACGCTCCTGGATGGTATAGCCTCAACTCGCAAGAGCAATGGGCTTGAATCGTAAATTCAGCAACATGATCTCAGTGATGAGAGGTAAATACATTGTTCTAATAGCAGAGCTTAATTTAGTAAGAGAGTGAAAGTTTCACAACAACACCTATCAGTCTCCTGATATGGAGGAGAGCCAGTAAGCTGAATCCCTGAAACTCATAGAAGGGAGGATTGGTTCAAATGGCTCTGAGCACTACGGAACATAACATCTGAGGTCATCAGTCCCCTAGAACTTGGAACTACTTAAACATATCTAACCTAAGGACATCACACACGACCACGCCCGAGGCAGGATTCGAACCTGCGACCGTAGCGGTCGCGCGGTTCCAGACTGAAGCGCCTAGAACCACTCGGGCACTCCGACCAGCATAGAAGGGACGAGAAAACCGCCGAAGAGCAGGGAAACGTAGGGCACATTCAGCCATCGCCAACAAGACATAACGTCATTGCCTCAGACAAGGAGTAATTAGTAGATTTACGAGCCTTGGTATCCATCTTTAAGTTGCTGTACACCAGCTACAAGGCCGAACATGTGATGTGCTGCTACAGTTCACCAAGATGACTTCCATCTTCGAGACTGCTAAATGGATGATCTGCCTTTCTTGATCTCTATGAGCTGTCGACCTCACAGTCACTAATGAGAAGACGTAGAGAACTCTGTTTCTGGTTTATTGAGCCGAACTGATGGTGTTTGGCTCACTGTCCACCTACTGCAGTATTCAGGAGGCGTGACCACTGCTGCCCCCGACTAGTACCTGCAATCAGTGATCAACATCCCCAGCCTTGCTTGGTTATGCTGTTGCTCATCTCCACACCGTGCAGAGAAATTGGCCAAGCAGAACCCTTCGATATCAAAGGCAGTGCTCTGGTGAGCATGCAGTCTCCATCCTATACAGCAAGGCCTGTTGTACTGACTCCGCCGATCGCCAACGCAGCCTGCAGCCCTTTCCACACGATGGTTACATGAGCTGCATGCCACAGGTTGACGTGCGCGAGAGACTGTTGAAACAGATTCAGCTAGTCCTGGGTCCCGCGTTGCACTGCCGCCTTCCTGGGCGCCGACACAGAATAGAATAAACGATCGTAAATTTTAATGTAATAAGTACTTGCACATAATGTACACTACTGGCCATTAAAATTGCTACACCAGGAAGATGACATGCTACAGACGCGAAATTTTACCGACAGGAAGAAGATGCTGTGATATGCAAATGATTAGCTTTTCACAGCATTCACACAAGGTTGGCGCCAGTGGCGACACCTACAACGTGCTGACATGAGGAAAGTTTCCAACCGATTTCTCATACACAAAAAGCAGTTGACCGGCGCTGCCTGGTGAAACGTTGTTGTGATGCCTCGTGTAAGGAGAAGAAATGCGTACCATCACGTTTCCGACTTTGATAAAGGTCGGATTGTAGCCTATCGCGATTGCGGTTCACCCTTTCGCGACATTGCTGCTCGCGTTGGTCGAGAACCAATGACTGTTAGCAGAATATGGAATCGGTGGGTTCAGGAGGGTAATACGGAACGCCGTGCTGGATCCCAACGGCCTCGTATCACTAGCAGCCGAGGTGACAGGCATCTTATCCGCGTGGGTGTAACGGATCGTGCAGTCACGTCTCGGTCCCTGAATCAACAGATGGGGACGTTTTGCAAGACGACAACCATCTGCACCAACAGTTCGATGACGTTTGCAGCAGCATGGCCTATCAGCTCGGAGACCGTGGCTGCGGTTACCCATGACTCTGCATCACAGACAGGAGCACCTGCGATGGTGTACTCAACGACGAACCTGGGTGCACGAATGGCAAAACATTTTTTCAGATGAATTCAGGTTCTGTTTACAGCATCGTGATGGTCGCATCCGTATTTGGCGACATCACGGTGAACGCACATTGGAAGCGTGTATTCGTCATCCCCATACTGGGGTATCACCCGACATGATGGTATGGGGGTGCAATTGGTTACACGTCTCGGTCACCTCTTGTTCGCATTGACGGCACTTTGAACAGTGGACGTTACATTTCAGATGTGTTACGACCCGTGGCTCTACCCTTCATTCGATCCCTGCGAAACCTTACATTTCAGCAGGATAATGCACGACCGCATGTTGCAGGTCCTGTACTGCCCTTTCTGGATACAGAAAATGTTCGACTGCTGTCCTGGCCAGTACAATCTCCAGATCTCTCACCAATTGAAAACGTCTGGTCAATGGTGGCCGAGCAGCTGGCTCGTCACAATACGCCAGTCACTACTCTTGATGAACTGTGGGTATCGTGTTGAGCTACATGGGCAGCTGTACCTGTACGCGCCATCCAAGCTCTGTTTTACTCAATGCCCAGGCGTATCACTGCCGTTATTACGACCAGATGTGGTTCTTCTGGGTACTGATTTCTCAGGGTCTATGCACCCAAATTTCGTGAAAATGTTATCACATGTCAGTTCTAGTATAATACGTTTGTCCAATGAATACCCGTTTATCATCTGCATTTCTTCTTGGTGTAGCAATTTTAGTGGCCAGTAGCGTAGTACCGTTCGCGCACAGCGCGCCGACTGACCTGCTCCACGGTCTCTCATCCTGACACAGTACGGCCTCAACCAATTCCCTTTCAACAGTGGCTTCAGACCTACCTATGTCTGCTGCCGTCGCTGTAGTAGGTCCGCGTCTGCAGCATCATTGACGTCACCTTTGGCGTCCATCCCTATGCAATGCAGTACGTGATTGAGATTTTTGTGTTGGCATTTCTCATTACGTTCTTGTTTGTGGCCATGTCCAGTAGCAGGGACATTAATTCCGCTTTTGTAGTGTCATTTGTAAACCGCAGGGAACCTGCAGACTTATAATTATTCATAGCAAATAACAGGGAAATGAATTTGACGCCAGAGAGGAGCAAAATTTGTAAATTTTCACGCCATGACTAAGTCAGTACCATTTATGGGTGATATTTGTGGAAGATTTGGACACTTGTAGCGAGATTGTACACAGTCACATAGGGTTATGACCCGGCGTAGGAATTAATTTGTTTTATTGGCGCGTGCAGTATAAGTGCAGCTCTTCCATTTCTTTCTTTTGTAATGGCAGTAGTAGATCCGTAAAATGGTGGAAACATATGCTGCTACCACGGGTGAAGCCGTCGGAGCAAGTAAAAATGTATGATCTGGAAAATGAAGGCCTGTGTAATCAAGTTGAAACCTTACAAGCTGCGGTGTAGCATTGTAAACAGTGTCAGGAGCAGCTATGATCGTGTTAAGTGCACCCTCCCCTCCTCTCGACAATCACCAAGGAATTTCATAACGCCTTTTCCCGGAAGAACAACGGAAGATGTCACTGTGTTCATTAGAGATGTATTAGCTACCACAGAATTTTGCAATTGGAGGAATGAAACATGTTTGTGTATGGCTAACTAACGGTTAATGGGCGATGTGAAAATAATTATATAATGTATCATCAAAGATGCACATGCTATGCTGTGGGACGATCGATATGACTGGAAATTCTTCGTACACCGCAATCGCAGTTTACACACTTTTATAGTTCCAAGTTGATGTGGTTTAAACAGTCTTATGCTATCATCATCTGATCTAATGGTAAAATTTAAAGACAATAAGTGGAGGGAGGAGGAAGACTACAATTAATTTCATCGATTATATAAAATTCTATATACGTTGTGGAACTTGTTCTAAAACTGCCACGTTACATTTCCTGAAGTCAAACATAAAAGCCACTGCAAACCCATATATATATCTTGATAAAACCCAACTGATAAAATGCATACTTATGATAAAATGCACACAGTGGACAAAATTCTCCATTTAATAAAATTCTCGTTCCCTCAATGCATATTGGCTTCTAACATGACTCTCCCAAGCTTGCCGCACAGCACTACACTGCCGGCGGAGAGTTAAAATAGAGACGAGAGATCCGCTACAAAGTCAGCTTTCTCGCCGCTTGATGGGGTGTGTAGTACAAGCTGAATAATCATGTGCTGTGGTTATAGGCAATCGATGGCGGTGCACCAGAAACAATGGTGGATTTTTCAAGGTGTCCGATATAAAAATTAGGAATGCCAACTTTTCATACATATAAGATTACCTTGGGCCTACGCTTCCCATAAAATATGCAGTGATTACACACTGAGCGCTTATTGACAGTGAGGAAACAACAATAAAAATAAAATTTTTAGACGTAACCATGTACAGTAGTGTATTGGTTTTGTGCCACATATTGACAGAAATAAGTTTTATTCCTATCCACATGTTCCCGTGATGTACTATAATGTACAATGAAGCTGGAAGCTTAGTATACGTGCTCGAAAATGACAAAATGTTGGAACTGGCCAATCGCATAGATAACAAAAAAATATATCCTATCTGGACCATGTTTCCATCCTCAAAACAAATTGAGGCTGAGGACCCTCACAAAAATAAAATTTTAAAATGATCGGATTATTTAAAGAAAGACCTATATATTTAATTAACAAAGCAACGTGACATCAAGGGTGATACTTCGCAGGGCCCCTCCAAGTCTGGACGGCTTAGCATTCGCGGTGGCACCTCCGTGTTTTCTTTTTACTTCACATTGCTTTGTTTCTTAAGTATAAAGACTATTCCTTATATTTTTTGGTTATTAATATTGTTTTCTCACTGTCAATTAAGAAAAAGTATCTAATTACTAGAGATTTTATATGGAACACAAAAGCTCAAGGCAATTTTATTTGTATGGTCAGGTGGAATCCGTAACTTTTTTTCGGGCACTTTGAGAAATTCACCTTCATTTCTAGTGCACCCACCATTAACTACTTCTAACTATAGCATGCGATCAATGAGCTTGTACTGTATCCAGTGACAGATAGGTTACTTTGATGCGGATCTCCTGCCTCTATTTTAACACCCCGCCAGCAGAGTATTGCGGGGGAGCAAACTTGGGAGAGTCATATTAGGAGCCAAAATGCATGATGGTACGAGGAGTTTATTAAATGTGTGCATTTTGTCGACTGGCCTTTTTTCCAAGATATGTATACATGTGGAGTGCCTTTTATACTTTCAATTCATAAGTTCCAAAGGTACGAGGAATTTTGTATTTTACATAATCGGTGAAATTATTTGTAGTCTCCCTCCCCCCGTTTTCTCTCTACGTTTTCCCTGTAGACCAGATGATGGCAGCGTAAGACTACTGAAACCGGTCATCTTGGAAGAATAAAAGTGTTTACATTGCGATTGCGACATTGTAGAGTGTTCTTCATTTCGAAAGTATCATGAGGCACTTAGCGATGGAGGAATGTTCCGGGAGGTGGCTAATGGTTTGCACCAGCGCTACCGGCAGCATAACAGCGGATTTTTTTTTAGACGGGAATTGATTAGTTTCATGCAGAAGAGAACGAGTCAGTGGAATTTATTTCATATAAAATCCAGAAGATTAATGGACAAACACAAAAAGTAGAAGCTGATTCAATTACCTTGCACGAGGCAGGTAACAGGTCTCTCGATTTTTCTCTTGCAGGATATCTCTGCCGACATGTCAAGCAGAGTCAGGATGGAGAATCCATCTGATCTGGTCGAAGCTTTTGGGATCGCCTTACAATTGAAGGTACTATGTATTGCTAAGAAAGGGCGTAATAATCAGGTTCTCGTGTCTGAAGTCAAATGTCACAGACGGGAAAGTAAGGGCCATATGTAGAAGGAGTGTCGCCAGCTATGTTGTTAATGAGTCGGCTCGGGTCAATCATAACTCGCGACAGTACAGGAATAAAGAACAAATAAACCATTATGAGAAAAGAGCGTCTTTGCATCGCTCATTTGAAGGAATTGGCAGCAGAAATGAATAAATAAGCAGAGATAAAATGGTTCTTATTAATCTACTTATTAGGCATAGCACAGGACAAGGAATGTAGCTTCTTAGTAGACTCTGGCGCACATGTCTCAGTCGCTCGAGTGGACGTCTTAGGACTTGGGTTGACTCAATACGGGTTACGTGGAGTACATGACAACGACATGAAGTCATTATGGACAACACTGACTGACTTTAGCATTGGAACTAAGAGGTTCCAAGAATACATGGAATTGTTGCCAAATGTTGGTAAAGGCTAGTTTAGATTCTTGGACTGAACTTTCTGGATAACTATTACGCAAAAATCGATTTTTTACTGTATCCACCTGAACACAATGTAACTTTCTTTCGTACTGTGAACAGCTACAACATGTGTGGCAATGTTGTAATGTACACCAATCACGGAGTTGTTGTCAGAATTCCCATGACAGTATCCCAAAAGGTACAGGGAAGTTGGTTTGGATTCCTGTAGATGCCAATATGCCACAGAACGTGTTGTGTGGTATAACCACTACAATGTAACGAAGACCTACACTAAATGCACTGTTTTGTATATAGAAGTCTAGCACACATCAGTAATATAAACAGAGAGTTAATGATTCCAGTCCGGCTAGTTAATTCTGGCATGGAGAAAGTCTGTCTGCCAGAAAGGTTTGATGACTGCAATTTGAGGTGTTCTCGGTAAAGTAGACTCTGATAGGTAATGTAATAGCCAGAGCTGCAACCAAACTGTTAACGCATTTGGTGATAGTCCATGGGGTGCTAATGTCGTCATCAGGCCAAATAAGTCGCTCAGCGATACAAAAAAGTACATATTCTCTTGTAATCACGGAAACTTGAATGCCAAAACCGTTAATCATACATATTCTGTTACCAGTATTATGGTGGCATTGGACAATCTAAGTCAATGCAAATACTTTTTAACAATGGCCCTAAGTTTAACAATGGCCCTAAGAAATGAGTACCGTCAACTAGAAATAGTAGTTCTAGAAGACAGACTGAAAACTCTTTTCACAACTCCAGCAGTACTGAAAAATGACGCTTAGACTTAAAAACACGCTAACTACATTTCAGAGATAGTTGGATGGCGTTCTTCACAGACTGAAATCTAAAAATGCATGGTTTAGACAGATGATATCATTATGTTTTAGAGAGACATTACAGTCTACAAACAGCAAGTCTGACGACGAGCAAAGGTAAACACCACTTTGCACAACCAAAGTTAAATATTGTTAATGCTGTGATTAGTGCAGAAGAGGTAAAACTGATCCCTAACTAAGCATCCCATAAACAAGGGAACAGCTTCAGTCATTTCCAGCCCTATGAAATATTGTTACAGCCGTTCATTAAAGATTTTGCAAAAATTACCAAACCATTGAACCAATTTTTACCAAAAGGTGTTAAATTCGAATGGAGAACAGATTGCCAAACAACATTTGGGACTTTCAAGAAAATACTGACATCAGATTCAGTATTGATATTCCCAGACTTCAAAAAAAATTCATCCTTTGTTTGATTCTAGTAATAGTGCACTCGGTTGCGTTTTCAGTCAAAATTGAGATGGTCAAGAGCATCCTGTGACGTCTACATATAGACAACTCAATAATACAGAACAAATTTATTTCGTGACAGAAAAGCGAATGCTAGCAGTGATTTCGGGAATTTCATACTTTTGTTGCCATGTGTATGGTCAAAATTTGATAGTAGTAACACATTCCTAAAATAGTTGTTGGGATTAAATTATCCGTCTCGTGGATTAACCATAGCAATAACAACATATTTTCTAAAAAAATGTTCAAATGTGTGTGAAATCTTATGAAACTTAACTGATAAAGTCATCAGTCCCTAAGCTTACACACTACTAACTTAAAGTATCCTAAGGACAAACACACACAGCCATGCCCGAGGGAGGACTCGAACCTCCGCCGGGACCAACCGCACAGCCCACGACTGCAGCGCATTAGACCGCCTTTTTTTCAATAATCTTTATTGAAAAAACTAACAGTACATATATATACACTATGTAAGAGTTCTTCAAGGTACCATTTAAACATATACAAACAACTCTTAGTTAAGCAAAAAATATTAGAAAACCATTAAATACAACAAAATGCAACGTATTCTGTCTTCTTCCTTTTTTATTTGTATTTATTTATTTATTTATTTTTTTGATCGTTGCAAGAGAACGTGGATAAGGGTGTTGCATCATGTGACAGGTAGGCATGCACACCCCAACTTTGAGGGGAGTCAAGGAAGACGCTGAGGAGATAACCGTCAAAAATTTGTCGATAGGATGGTTTTCGGGTGAGGGTGCTATGCGCGGTCACGACTTTGTACCAGAAGTCAAGGACTGTATGCGGATCACTCTGAAAGAGATATTCTAAAGCCTGCCCTCGAAACCAGATTAGGGTATGGTGCTTAGCAAGAGGGTAGTGAAATGTCTGGGGCAACAACAAGAAATCTGGGGTTACCGTCGTTGGCGGGGCACGGAGGTAAAAGCCCACGATTCGTTGGATGAGGAGCCATACGTTTCGTTTCAGGCAGTGTGGATCATTAAGGAGGGAGGTATTAAGCTTCCAGTAACCTCTGCTGCGCCACACTGACTGAGGTGGCAGAGCCAGGGAGCAAATGACGGCGCAGTGGTCCGAAAATGCAAGGGGCCATCGTTCAGCTTGGGTGACTTCGTTGCCAAGGTGGGCAGCGACATAAAACCGGTCCAGTCTGCTCGCAGAATGTGCTGTATAATGGGTAAAATCGGGGGTATTGCCATGAATTTTCAACGTCGTCGGCCCATGCTCCTGTGCTGTGGGTGTGTCCAATGTCCATGGGAATTGCGACGTGGAGAGAGAGATCTGGAGTTGTCGGCGGGGAGACAGGCATCTCAACCTGCGCACAGGTCGTTACATTGTGCGTGGCGACCTCCATGGTGGTCCCGTCCTGCTAAACGCCTTGTTCATCGTGAAAGCGGTCCGCCGACCTCTGCGTGGAAATGTCGGCTGGTTGGGTGTCGTCTTCGTCGTCGCGGGTGGCGACGCTTTGAGAGCCCGTGGGTGAACGGCGGCGGCGTTTCTGCCTACGTGGCGAGCGTTGTTTGCGCATGTGTTCCTCAGTGTCAGACGACGGCAAGGAAGAGCGTCGACCTGGTTCGAAGGCGTCGGTGGGTACAATGAAATTGTCAAACAGGTGTTGTGAAGAAGTACTGGTCTCCTCAGCGTCCGGTGCGGGAGCCTGTTCGGCGGCAAGGTTGTCAGGTGGGGCGTCTGCACCGTCCGTAGGTGACTGGGACGGTGGGACGTGCCGATCGGAAGGACCGGGCGACGGACTGGATGAAACTGTAGACGTGGCAAGAGCCGCTGCGTAAGTGACCGGTAGGGCGGTCATCATGGGTGTGACGGACGCTTGCGACAACGGCAGCTGCACGACACGCCGCTGAATGCATTCAGACCGTAGATGACCTTCTTTCCCGCAACCGGAACAGGTCCGAGGTTGGTCCTCGTACATTATAATGGCACGGCAGCCTCCGATACGTAGATACGAAGACACGTGTTTCTGCAGCTCGATGCGGACCTGTCTAACACCGTTTAAAACGGGATAGGTTTGAAGTTGTACCCATCGTTCGGCAACATGTTCCAGAACGTTGCCATAGGGACGGAGCGCCTCGATGACGACGTCTGCAGGTAGTTCGAACGGCAGTTCGAAGATCCTTATCGTCCGTGTGCCGAGACCTGCGTGATCGACGGATCCGACGTTGCCGTCAGAATGACAGAAGCGCAGTCCACGTTTTGCCTCTTGAAGCACCTTGTCGCACGCCGCATCGGTGATCATTTTGACGTAGACAGTACTGCTAACTATGGACAGGTGGATACCAATTAGATCCGTTGGTGGTATTTAACTTCTACCTCCAGGGCCTTGGGTCGGGCGAACTCGGAACAAAAGTTGAAACGTGATATCTTCTTCCGATAGTTGTGCGCCATGGTGGCCTAGAAGGGAAAACGGCACTTGACAGCGGCCGAAGTAAACACAAACACTCGGTGCGCGCCTCGCCCGCAGCGCTCTGGCGCGTGATCGCCTCGCAGCACTGCCGGCGGCAGGCTGTCCGGCTAATCCCGCGCGGTCATATTTTCTATACAACATATTTTCTATACTACTCATTACCCAGAGGGGAGTTACTTGATGCCTACTTAAAAAAGGAAAAAAAGGAAAATTCGTTATTTTTTATTTACTTACGTTAATAACACACTTTCTGAAGACATACTGATTTAAAGTATGGTCCAGAATTGGAAAATATCTTTCATCATAATCTTACACAGACACACTTTCAGCAATGTGTGATATCAATATAAAAAATTTAAGAAATACAAATTTCGTTCATTGTGGTTGACTTTTACACACAACATGTTCTTTAAATAGATATTGGTGTGTAAGGTCAGGGCTCGAAGCACAGAATATGACATACTGAAGAAGAGACATCTATCCATAAGACTTAAAATTTTTGGTTAAATTTCTGAAAATTTGAAACATTTACATAAGAAATTCTTAAAAAAATTTCAAAATGTTTGTATAAAATAACCTGACCCTCCTGCTTGAAATTGCAAGGGTTAAATGAGATGTGTGCCCCAGCCGAGTGAATTAGATTATGAAATAGTTCATAAACCAAGCAAGAAGCATGAAAATGGAAATTTATTGAGCAGAAAAAATTGGAGTATCGCAAATGATACTTAAAAGCATAGCTGAATGGCAAAAGGCACAAGCAAGTGACGTAGAATGACAGGAATTTAAATTTCAGCAACAGTTCATGACACAGGATGGGCTTACTCTGCAGATCAAAAAAATGCAGATTACGTGTAGTATTCCAGCAGCTTTCAGGTGCGATGTTTTGCAAGTGCATGACCATGTGTTAATATCTGATGACAGTCACAGAATTACAGATAGTAGAACTGCCAAAAATTCTGGTAGAAAACTAGGAAAAGTAACGTGGAAGAGTCCATTCAAAATTGTGTATCTTGTGCACAAAGGTCCGATCCTAGACACCAAAAAGTTCTTTTGAAAAGATTGCTAGAAGCGAACAGACCATTAGTAATTCTTCGGTAGAACGTCTTGGAACCACTTAATAGAACACCTGCAGGAAATTAGTACTTATGAACAATAATAGCTCACTTTTACGAATACATCTAAATGGTAGCAATCTCAGATCAACACCCTAACACAATAGCACATGCCTCAGTAATTTATTGGATCCTTATGTTCACAGTACCAGATACCGTAATAACAGACCAAGGTACAAATTTCATGTCTGATTTAATGAAACAGTTATGTTATTTACTTTTAATTAACCAGTTAAGAACATGTCCTTTCCATACAGAAGCCAGTGGACGAATGGCAAGGGTTCAGGTCGATTTCCAAAATGTTGAACAAATATGTTAACAGCCAACATAGCACTTGAGCCACATACCTTGCATTCGTAACTTCTGGGTACAGTACTAAAGCTCACACCAGTACCAGTCTTTCATCATAAGAGGTCAGTCATAAGAGGTCAGTCATAAGCGTCAGTCAGTAAGAGAATTCGAGAAGTTAGGCAAAGAGTAGACGAGCCAATACAAAAGCTGTAGAAAGTCAATAACAGACAGGCTAACCGGCCATTGACATTCTTCTGTGCTTTGTGCACACGCATTGCCCGAACTCTTACGGGACTCGGTAAGATTGTCTGCCGCGAGTAATGAGTGTAATGGGCAGGGGCACTACGAATGTAGTGTGTGGACATTAAGTTAGGAATGTGGGTCTCACGGTTAGCGTGCAAGGGATAAATCCCTACAGTCGCACTATCCTCTGTGCCGTCGGTGGCTCAGATGGATGCCTCTGTAATAAAAAACTGAGTGGAAGGATCAACAAACGAACTTTAACGGTTGTCATATGACGTCCGCAACGACCAAACACAACGATCACCAACGAACAAAGTGCAAAAAAAAAAAAAAAAAAATCATGGATAGAGTGTCTGCCTTGTAAGCAGGAGATCCTAGGTTCGCGTCTCGGTCGGGGCACATACTTTCAACATGTCCGAAAGAACAGATACCATAGTCATATATTTCATCTAAGAAATTTAGAGCACAAATACGCCAAACCCGACAGAAAAAGTACCACAGACCTTAATCGGGAAAAGAGTATGTTTGGATGCAAGAGGAAGGTTACTGAAATCCGTATTTGGCGTGGCAGACAATGAAGATACACAAAATTTAAGTAATACAGTACAACAGACATGGAAAATGGTGAATAATACTGGAACTGCGATAGAATATCATACTATGCAGTTGACAAATCACAGGAAAATCGTAAGAAAATTGACTACTAAAGTGGCACAGAATGCAAATGGTGTTGTGTGAACAATGAATAACAACTCTGAAAGAATTCAGACTCTGGTCAGTTCGTTAGGCAGCAGAATGAGCATTGCCAGACTGTTGCGTGTATCAGCGTGAATTACACGAGTCTAGGAGTGGTAACACTGCAAGTCGCAGTTTACCATGCCACGCACGAACACCCGGTTCTACACTGTTGCCTCTAACACAATTCCAAGCACGATTAGTACAAGTACAAAAAGAATTCCCTGCAGAACAACAACATGTAGTAACTCTAACGGACAGAAATCTAGCCTTATTCTGCAACATACCATCAGATAGATCAAACCAGTACCATTATTTTACCTTTCAGCCTCATCCAATAAAATAGGGAACGGTTTACAAGTGCATCCAAGTACAAACGACAGATGTATTACTAAGCTTAGAACGAATAGAAGCTTACACCCTGATGTCATTAGCAGACTTGTAAGACAGTATATGCGAAAGCATCATGGTTTGTCAACCAGAGCCATACTGACTCACGTACGGGCAGGTGACATGCAGTTGTTAGTAGGCAAAACGGAAGTAACAGAATGTCAAACATATTTCCAGGGCGTGGGAGCATGCTGGATTTATTCAGTTTTCGCACCCGAAGTTGTCATTGTAAACTCCTGCCAAAAAAGAATACCCATGGGCATGACCAAAATATATTAATAATGACCAAAGATATTAATAAATAGTACAACTTGCGATATACGAGGAACACAGTTTAGT
Organism: Schistocerca piceifrons; assembly: GCF_021461385.2. NCBI lineage: Eukaryota > Metazoa > Arthropoda > Insecta > Orthoptera > Acrididae > Schistocerca > Schistocerca piceifrons. The sequence goes on from NC_060141.1 coordinate 724,712,089, forward strand.
TTTCCGGCTAATATAAAAGGTACAACCGTAGTACAGTTTTCGCAACCTACGTCGTGTTGGCCGAAAAAAGCGCTACAACTGTTGTCCATACAAAAGCCCACATTTCTCAACAACATTCTACACCCCGCCCTATTGCTCCGACAATACGAGCTGATAGCGTCACCCGCAAAGGACGAATATTGACACAATAAATTTTTAAGCATATTCAGGACTACGGAAATAAATAACGGTATAACATCACTATCACAAGTATTGTCGCTACGTGCTGTTGTGGTTTTACTGACAGTTAGTGCATTCTACTTTTGCTTGGGCCATAAAACCACTCATCCACCTGAATCATTTGGCTAAATAATAGCAATAAGGAATCAAAAACTGTAACAGAGAGCAAGACTGTTCTATAAAATAAGGACTCAAAAGAGACAACATGCAAATAAGAACAGATCAAAAACCATCGTGAATAAGATTTTCAAACGTGTAAATAATAGAAAAATGTACAGTGTGGAATTACTTGTGCAACTTGTATTTCACGAGAGTGTTTCAGAAGTAAACTAAGAAAAATTCAGGAAGCATTTTTTTCACGAAGAGGGGAATGTTTGTTACACAGAGAAACATTCTCAAAGTCATCTCCAGCTAGCACCAAGCCAAAGAAAGCAGGGCCAGTGCCCTGTGTTGAAATGAAAACTGCAAACAGACAGAATGCCAACATCGCAGAAATCAGAACAAACCCGGAAGATACTGCCAAGCAACAGGCTTGAATGATAAACTCAGCAACATCGCCTCAGCGAGGGGAAGACAACACATCATTCTAACAACACGATTTGATTTCGTAATAGAGGGTAAAAACGTCTTAAGAACACGTATCGGCCTGTTGATATGGCGGAAGGCAATAATCTGAAACCCTTAAAGCCATTCTTCCGACATAGAAGGGTGGTAAATACCACTGATAGGGCCAGAAAAGTAGGCCAAATTTGGACATCCTTCATCTCGTAGTATCTACTCTGAACAATTCAGTTATTCACAGTTATTCTTAAAAAAAGTATCGGTTAATTTGCCTCTCTACATCTAACTTCGGTTGTTACTAATCTGCACCAATTAGCAACTCAATATTACAAAATTAGTACATCAAAATGAAATCACAGTAAAATTTTGAAGTACTGTTGTGACTTGGCAAGACAGCCAAGTCACTATGAGAGGAAGCCGAAAGGCACGCGCTTAAGCTCACGCAGGCTGGCGCGAGGTCTGGAACAGTTAAGGGAATTAATAGTAGCAAATAAAGTACGCAGTTGATATAATACTTAACTTTAATCCACAATTGGTGTACATCGCTCTTGACGGTACATGTTATAATCTCAATATCAAATGCTATGGCGCCTTGCTAGGTCGTAGCAAATGACGTAGCTGAAGGCTATGCTAACTATCGTCTCGGCAAATGAGAGCGTAGTTGTCAGTGATCCATATCTGGCAAAGTCGGCTGTACAACTGGGGCGAGTGCCAGGACGTCTCTCTAGACCTGCCGTGTGGTGGCGCTCGGTCTGCTATCACTGACAGTGGCGACACGCGGGTCCGACGTATACTACCGAACCGCGGCCGATTTAAAAGCTACCACCTAGCAAGTGTGGTGTCTGGCGGTGACACCACAAGTACTGTGTCAAGAATAATAATGCAAATTTTTCAATATTTATGTTGTAGACCATTTTCAAATCAGTGAATATATGTGAATAATATTTGAGGAACGTAATCTTATAACACATAAGGTGAGTCTCCAAAAGACATTATGTCACATTTTTTTAATGATCTGTAAATATATTTACTGTAATTTCATAATTTAGCTACCCTCCTAGCATGTTATGCTCCTATAAATGACAAAACCCCGAGACTTTATATTTTTAAAAACATTTATACGTTGTTACCTGAGTCGAATGTCTCAGACTTATCTCATAATTTTTCTTATTTCTTTGCTTCATTTAAAGTTCACTGTTGACTGTACATTTTTGCAATTCAATGCTCCATTCTTCAATTATGTCTGGTGGCTAAAAAACATATTATCTGTTAGTCTTCAAACTGTCTAAGAAAAAATTGATAGATGAATAAATTCTTCAGGTACTAGAAGAATCCGATCATCTCAGCCGTTTAACCGATGAAGATTTGGTCTAAAAACCAAATGCTGAACGTAAAGACTGGAATGCCCGGCCCGGTTAGCCGTTCGGTCTAACGCACGGCTTTCCGGGTGGGAATGGGTGCCTGGTCCCCGGCACGAATCCGCCCAGCGGACTTGTGTCGAGGTCCAGTGAGCCGGCCAGTCTGTGGATGGTTTTTAGGCGCTTTTCCATCTGCCTCGGCGAATGCGGGCTGGTTCCCCTTATTCCGCCTCAGCTACACTATGTCTGCGATTGCTGCACAAACAAGTTCTCCACGTACGCGTACACCACCATTACTCTACCACGCAAACATAGGGGTTACACTCGTCTGGTGTGAGCCGTTCTCTGGGTGTGGGGCGGCGGAGGGGTTGTGGACCGCTGTGGCTGCGGCGGGGACGCAGTGTCTCCGTCGTTCCTAGACCCCCAGGTGACATACAATACAATACAAAAAGATTGGAAAGAGTATCATGTAAGTGTTGTCTGTGAAATAAGTTGTGTAGCTGACTTAGCAGATACTTCTAGAAGATGAAGATGATACCTATAATATTGAACGTATTGAAGCTGTATTTCCTGAAAGAAAACGAACTGAAGAACTAAAATTACGCCTCACGAAATAAAAGGAGGGATATATAATACAAGATTTCAAGTTTATGTGGTCAAGAGAATTCCTTTGAAAACTATTGTAACGCCGGCAGGCACGTTTGAGCTACACTTTTCGTCAGATATTATAGAGAAATTTGTACAGTTTACTAACAATGAAACTGAATGGGTGTATCAGAAAAAGAATTCTGAGAACTATTAGAGAAGTGTAATAGTGCAGAAACAGGAACTCTCATTGGCCCTTGATAACAGCTGGTCATCTAAAAAGAATTTTGTCCAACGTAAGACTACTGTGGAGTTATAAGTATGGTCCACCAATATTTAGAGCCACACTGGATCATCAGAGATGTGAAGACTTCTATTGTTTCTGCTATTCGATATGATAAAGCTACAAGAAGCGTTCTAAGAGAGAAAGATAAATTTGCTGTATTCAAAGAGACTCGGGAGGACATAAATCATAGGCTTCGGAAATGATACCTACCAAACAAAAATCCGACGATCGATGAAGAGCTGGTTCCATTCCATTGACAGTGTGCACTTAGCCAATTGGTATATAAATAAAAAATCTGATGAGTGTGAAATAAAATTTTTCTGGTTATGTGTCTCAAAATTTCTATTCATTGGAAAGGCTGCCATAACTTGGAAAAGGCGGAAACTAAAGAGGTAAAAATGTTGGTTTCAATACTGTCACCCATCTTGCAATATACTCTTTCGGTGGTTGCCAAAACATCAAAAAGAATAATTTTTCACATCAATGGCCGTAGCATATTTCCTACTACAACATGGGTTGACACCTACAGGAACACTTCGAGAAAATAAAAAATTTATACCTAGAGAATTTTCCTCAAAGAAAAGAAATCCAGGAGGAACGTACTACGGAATATAGTGTCAGTTGCGATCATTCTCTACTGCCATACGTTCCAAACAAGTGTAAAAGTGAAGTACTACTTCCTACAATGCATCATACATCAAATGTAGTTATGAAGATACTTCTAAGCCTGACATAATAAAGTGCTGTAATGAGGCAAAAGGCAAGGTGGACTCATTAGGTCAGATGGTTCATACTTTCTCCAGTAAAAGAAAAACATGAAGATGGCACCTGAAATAATTCAAGCACTCAGTTGATGTGTGTAGAGTCCCTTCATATATGGTAGTTTTGAGTAAAAGCCTGGCGTATAACATCAAAAAGATGAGAACTAGGTGTCAGATTTTTCTTGTGGAACTCGCTGAAAATTCTGTTCGACCATGCATCAAAAGAAGGCCAAACCTTTATTTCAGAAACCTGTTCTTCAATGTATGGAAAATGAGGTGCAAAAAACTCAAGACTCCATTGCAGTAGTAAAAGAAAAAAATCCGGTAAAGAAAAGTTGTTAGATGTGTGACTCTAAAAAAAGGAAGAATGCAGAAAACTGTTTGTAGTACCTGCAGAAGAAAAGTATGTAGGGAGTATTCAACCTCTGTAGTGAAGTGCAAAAGTTGCTCACTGTGGAAACAAAACAAAGACAGAAAATATTGAGGAAAAAGGTTGATAATATAACATAAGAATTCATAACAGGTAAGTACAATATCTTTTGCAGGGTTTATTATTCAGTGGATTTTAGAAAAATAAATAAAAATTTTGCAACTCAACCATTCAAAATACTGTTAATTCGTATTATCATTGTTGCCTTAGTGAAACAATAGCATTATAAAGAAAAAATACATGTGACTCTTGCAGACTCATGTAAGGTCTTTATCACGAAAAACCATCCTGGACGTGTTAGGATGAAGTGAACATGCAGAGAGCAGTCAAGCCATGTGTGTTGGCTCAAGCTACACTTAGATGTCAAACAAAGAGGAACAAAACAGGCACTGTTGCTGTTGCCTGATTCTGAGTTGAGATAATTGCAGATATATGCAGTTGTTTAGATTTAACAGCTCAGTGTTTACTTAATTTCTAAAACTTATCCATTTTGGTCACTAGCACACCCTAGCTCGATTCACAGCTAATCGATTTCATTCGTAGTGCTGAAAGGAAAGGCAACGGTGTGAAGTTCCTAATCACCAGACTGTATTTAAATAACATAGACGGATTCCAAACCTCTGTCTAAGGGATTGATGCCATAATGAGTAAGTATTCGATCTGAATGGGAAATTTTCATTTCTGTTTTTTCTTTAAGTTACTCGATTATAATGCAATCAAACCTGGTCCAATTCTAGCTTGTCCTTCTTCTGTAACGTCGTCGAGTGAAAGGGCGTACAACGGTCTCCTTCCTTTTCTTCCGTTCAAAACCGTTCACCTTCTTTCACGGAATAAGAGCTTGCCACTTTGTTGGTTCTGATCACTCCAACGAATAGGGAAACCGTGGGTAACACAAGAAATACTTACGTTTATCGATGAAAGAAAGAGGTACAAAAATATTCATGGACGTGCAGGAATCAAATAGACATAAGTGCAAGGAAGCAAACACGAGATGGCAGCAGGGAAAACACAAGGAAATCGAAAAGAAATGGCTATCGGAAGGACTGATTTAGCATGTAGAAAACTAAAAAAAAAAACCTTTGATGAAGTTAAAAGCTAAGGAGGAAACATTAGGATACCGTGGGAACTGCACTGTTCAATGCAGAGGAGAGAGTGAATAGTTAGAAAGAGTGCGTTGAAGGCCTCTGTGCGGAAGAAGACTTGTCTCATGACGTGTTAGGAGAAGAAACAGGAATCGATATAGAAGAGATAGGGGATCCAGTGTTAGAAGCAGAACTGGAAAGAGCTTTGAAAGACTTACTATCGAATAAAGCAGAACAGATGAATAAATTACATCAGAATTTCTAAAACCATTGCAGGAAGTAGCCATAAAGTGGCCGGTGTAGAATGTATGAGTCTGGCGATATACCATCCGAATTTCGGAGGAACATCATCCACACATTACCGAAGAATGCAAGAGCCGACAAGTGAGAGAATTATCGTACAATCAGATGAGCAACTCATGCATCCAAGTCATTGACAAGAATAATATGCAGAGGATTTGAAAAGAAAATTGAGGATGTGATAGATGACTATCAGTTTGGCTTTAGGAAAGATAAACGCAGCGGAGAGGCCACTCTGACTATGTGGTTGATTGTGGAAGCGAGACTGAAGAGAAATCAAAACATGTTACGATTTCATGATCGGGAAAAAGCTTATCACAGTGTCTAAATGATGCACGACGTTTGAAATTCCGAGAAAAGTAAGGGTAAGCTACAGGGAAAGACGGATAACATACAACATGTACAAGAAGCAAGAGGGAACAAAAAAGAGGGAGAGGAAGAAAGAAGCGCTCGAATTAAGATATGTCTTCTTTCGGCCGTACTGTTCAATCTATACATCGAAGAACGAATAACTGAAATAAAAGAAATTTTCGAGAGTTAAAGGATGTTAGTGACAAGATGCGCTTATGACATTACTATCCTCAATGAAAGTGAAGAAGAATTACAGGATGTGTTGAGTGGAATGAGCAGTCTAATGACTACACAACGTGGACTGACAGTAAATCGAAGAAATACGAAAGCAATGAGAAGTAGCATAAATGAGAAGAGCGAGAAACTTATCGTCAAGATTGGTGATCACGAAGTTAAGCAATTCTGCTACATAAATAACTAAATAACCCATGACAGTCAGAACAAGGAGAACATATGAAACAAACTAATACTGGCAAAAAGGACATTGCTAGCCAAGAGAATTCTATTAGTTTCAGACATAGGCCTTAATTTGAAGAAACAATTTCTGGCCGCGCGGGATTAGCCGAGCGGTCTTGGGCGCTGCAGTCAACGACTGTGCGGCTGGAAGCATTTGATATGTTGTGTTACAGAAGAATGTTAGATATTTGGTATACTGATAAGAAATGAGGAGGTTCTGCGGAGAAACGGCTACGAAAGGAGTATACGGAAAACACTGAAACTAAGAAGGAACAAGATGGTAGGTTCCGTGGTATTAGAGGGAGCTGTAAAGGGTAGAAACTGTACAAGAAAACACAGATTGGAAAACGTCCAGCAAAAGACTGAGGACGTTGTTACAAGTGATGCTCTGAGATGAAGAGGTTGGCACAGGAGTGGAATTAATGGCGGGTCACATCAAACCAGTCAGAAGACTGAAGCTTTTTTCTTTTTCTTTCTTTTTTTTTTTTTTAAAGAAATATCTCATCCGCCTTAGAAATCCGTCATGGCTATCAACAACACAAACATAACACTACATCTCGTCGTTAGTCTACCCGCGTTCATCAAATCAAAAAAGAGTGGCAAATTTGATGCAATAGAAAGAGACATCAAGATTCTGAAATAACCACAGAACAGAATTATGAATGACTAATGAGGTTTCCTATATTTTTCACATATAGCTTCCTACTGTTCTGCCAGTTTTCTGTCATACTTTCATCTAAATCTACACACATACTCCGCAATCTACCATACGGTGCGTGGCGGAGGGTACCTGGTACTACAACTAGCATCTTCTCCTTCTGTTCCACTCCCAAAAAGAACGAGGGAAAAATGACTGCCTATATGCCTCTCTACAAGCCCTAATCTCTCTTATCTTTGTGGTCATTCCGCGAAATATAAGTTGGCGGCAGTAAAATTGTACTGCAGTCAGGTTCAAATGCTGGTACTCTAAATTTCCTCAGTTGCGATTCACGAAAAGAACGCCTCCTTTCCTCTAGAGACTCCCACCCGAGTTCCTGAAGCATTTCCGTAACACTCGCGTGATGACCAAACCTACCAGTAACACGTCTAGCAGCCCGCCTCTGAATTGCTTCTATGTCCTCCCTCAATCCGACCTGATAAGGATCCCAAACGCTCAAGCAGTACTCAAGAATAGGTCGTGTTTTATAAGCGGTCTCCTTTACAGATGAACCAAATCTTCCAAAAATTCTACTAATGAACCGAAGACGACTATCCGCCTTCCCCACAATTGCCATTACATAGTTGTCCCACTTCATATCGCTCTGCAATGTTACGCCCAAATATTTAATCGACGTGACTGTGTCAAGCGCTACACTACTAATGGAGTATTCAAACATCACGGGATTCTTTTTCCTATTCATCTTCATTAGTTTACATTTATCTATATTTAGAGTTAGCTGCCATTCTTTACACCAATCAGAAACCCTGTCCAAGTGACCTTGTATCCTCCTACAGTCACTCAACGACGACACCTCCCCATACACCACAGCATCATCAGCAAACAGCCGCACATAGCTATCCACCCTATCAAAAAGATCATTTATGTAGATAGAAAACAACAGCGGACCTACCACACTTCCCTGGGGCACTCCAGATGATACCTTCACTTCCGATGAACACTCACCATCGAGGACAACGTACTGCGCTGTATTACTTAAGAAGGCCTCGAGCCACTCACATATTTGGGAACCAATCCCATATGCTCGTACCTTAGTTAGGAGTCTGCAGTGGGGCACCGAGTCAAACGCTTTCCGGAAGTCAAGGAATATGGCATGCATCTGATATGCTTCATCCATGGTTCGCAAGATATCATGTGAAGAAAGGGCGAGTTGCGTTTCGCAGGAGTGATGCTTTCTGAAGCCGTGCTGATGCATGGACAGCAACTTCTCTGTCTCAAGGAAATTCATTATATTCGAACTGAGAATATGTTCGAGAATCCTGCAACAAACCGATGTTAAGGATATTGGTCTGTAATTTTGAGGATCCGCCCTTCTACCCTTCTTATACAGGGTGTTACAAAAAGGTACGGCCAAACTTTCAGGAAACATTCCTCACACACAAAGAAAGAAAATATGTTATGTGGACATGTGTCCGGAAACGCTTACTTTCCATGTTAGAGATCATTTATTAGTTCTCTTCAAATCACATTAATCATGGAATGGAAACACACAGCAACAGAACGTACCAGCGTGACTTCAAACACTTTGTTACAGGAAATGTTCAAAATGTCCTCTGTTAGCGAGGATACATGCATCCACCCTCCGTCGCATGGAATCTCTGATGCGCTGATGCAGCCCTGGAGAATGGCGTATTGTGTCACAGCCGTCCACAATACGAGCACGAAGAGTCTCTACATTTGGTACCGGGGAGCCGTAGACAAGAGCTCTCAAATGCCCCCATAAATGAAAGTCAAGAGGGTTGAGGTCAGGAGACCGTGGAGGCCATGGAATTGGTCCGCCTCTACCAATCCATCGGTCACCGAATATGTTGTTGAGAAGCGTACGAACACTTCGACTGAAATGTACAGGAGCTCCATCGTGCATGAACCATATGTTGTGTCGTACTACTAAAGGCACATGTTCTAGCAGCACAGGTATGAAATCATGATAACGTGTTCCATTGAGCGTAGGTGGAAGAACTAAAATGAGCTCTAACATGGAAATTAAGCGTTTCCGGACACATGTCCACATAACATCTTTTCTTTATTTGTGTGTGAGGAATATTTCCTGAAAGTTTGGCCCTACCTTTTTGTAACACCATGTATACAGGCGTCACCTGCGCTTTTTTCCAATCGCTCGGGACTTTACGTTGGGCAAGAGATTAGCGATAAACGCAAGCTAAGTAAGGAGCCAATACAGTGGAGTACTCTCTGTAAAACCGAATTGGAATCCCATCAGGACCTGACGATTTATTTATTTTCAGCCCATCCAGCTGCTTCACATCCCCAGGGATGTCTATCACTATGTCCTCCATACGGGAATCTTTCCCGAGCATCTGTAAATAAAGAATAGGCAGAATAGCAAACCGACATTCTCTTCCAACGGATATGAAACAAAAGACCACAAATGGGTGGAACGGGAGGCGGCGAAGGCAGTTTGCGTTCGCCGACCGTTCGGTCGAGTTCCTTTTAATAGGAACGTGATTCTCGTGACATTGACTTTCTACGAACAGACAGAAAGTACGCTGCGGGCAGTTCCGGTGGAAATACGGGAAACCTACCGAGTAAGCGCCTGACATCCGAGCAGAGGCATGATTGCGATCAGCGGTGCCCGCACGAGCCCGCCCAATTCGCGATCAGCCCGCGCTGCCGGCCGGTAGGTGTGCGACGTTGCGCCGCGCCGTGTGCAAGGCCGCGCCCGCCAAGGTCGCCAGCGGCACCACGTGCTCGTGCCCCGTCTCTTAGTCACAGCACAGGTGGCTAACGGAACCGCGGCCTTGGCGCGCGCTCGCACTGCCCGCTGCCGGTGCGTTGGCACGCTTTTCGTGCCAGTGTTACATCACCCGGACACCTACACTGTTTGCTTCCGAAACAGACACACACCGACCGCCAACAGCAAATCTAAGACTGCAATACTGTACCTACTGAAGTTCGTACACCAGCGTGGTTGGTGTCAATCTGAACCAGAGAGTTTCGATAAAATGACGTAACAAAGGGTGACTTTCGACTGCTTTCTTCGGTTCTTATAAAAATTCACTTCCTGGAGAATAGTCCATCAGCATATAATGTTTTTCATCGGCTGTTACTGCGTTGCTGCTCAAAGAAATTACCTGACTGTCAATTCGAGAGAGGGTGAAAGATGATATACAGGGTATTGCAAAAAGGTACGACCAAACTTTCAGGAAACATTCCTCACACACAAATAAAGAAAAGATGTTGTGTGGACATGTGTCCGGAAACGCATAATTTCCATGTTAGAGCTCATTTTAGTTTCGTCAGTATGTACTTAACTTCCTCGATTCACCGCCAGTTGGCCCAATTGAAGGAAGGTAATGTTGACTTCGGTGCTTTGTATTGACATGCGACTCATTGCTCTATAGTACTAGCATCAAGCACATCAGTACGTAGCATCAACAGGTTAGTGTTCATCACGAACGTGGTTTTGCAGTCAGTACAATGTTTACAAATGCGGAGTTGGCAGATGCCCATTTGACGTATGGATTAGCACGGGGCAATAGCCGTGGCGCGGTACGTTTGTATCGAGACAGATTTCCAGAACGAAGGTGTCCCGACTGGAAGACGTTCGAAGCAATTGATCGGCGTCTTAGGGAGCACGGAAGGTTCCAGCCTATGACTCGCGACTGGGGAAGACCTAGAACGACGAGGACACCTGCAATGGACGAGGTAATTCTTCGTGCAGTTGACGATAACCCTAGTGTCAGCGTCAGAGAAGTTGCTGTTGTGCAAGGTAACGTTGACCATGTCACTGTATGGAGAGTGCTACGGGAGAACCAGTTGTTTCCGTACCATGTCCAGCGTGTGCAGGCACTATCAGCAGCTGATGGGCCTCCACGGGTACACTTCTGCGAATGGTTCATCCAACAATGTGTCAATTCTCATTTCAGTGCAAATGTTCTCTTTACGGATGAGGCTTCATTCCAACGTGATCAAATTGTAAATTTTCACAATCAACATGTGTGGGCTGACGAGAATCTGCACGCAATTGTGCAATCACGTCATCAACACAGATTTTCTGTGAACGTTTGGGCAGGCATTGTTGGTGATGTTTTGATTGGGCCCCATGTTCTTCCACCTACGCTCAATGGAGCACGTTATCATGATTTCATACGGGATACTCTACCTGTGCTGCTACAACATGTGCCTTTACAAACACGACACAACATGTGGTTCATGCACGATGGAGCTCCTGCACATTTCAGTCGAAGTGTTCGTACGCTTCTCAACAACAGATTCGGTGACCGATGGTTTGGTAGAGGCGGACCAATTACATGGCCTCCACGCTCTCCTGACCTCAACCCTCTTGACATTCATTTATGGGGGCATTTGAAAACTCTTGTCTACGCAGCCCCGGTACCAAATGTAGAGACTATTCGTGCTCGGTTGTGATACAATACGCCATTCTCCAGGACTGCATCAGCGCATCAGGGATTCCATGCAACGGAGGGTGGAAGCATGTATCCTCGCTAACGGACGACATTTTGAACATTTCCTGTAACAAAGTGTTTGAAGTCAAGCTGGTACGTTCTGTTGCTGTGTGTTTCCATTCCATGATTAATGTGATTTGAAGAGAAGTAATAAAATGAGCTCTAACATGGAAAGTAAGCGTTTCCGCCGTTGGATAAGCAGCTGAGCAGCAAGTCGTATACTCCTAGCTCACTCATTTGTTACATAGTTTAATTCTTAATTTCTTTGCGTGTTTTTGGTACTTGCATTGTTTAATTCATAAATTTCGGGCGTATTATAGTATTTGAGAGTTGTAGCATCGCGTTTTAGTACCTGAATAGTGTAATTTCGCTTAGTCTCCTTCCGCCGCCGAGCAGAGTCAGCAGTGCGCAAGTAGCAGCATTACTGCATTTACTAGGCAATCTTGTATTTTAATAACAGTTTAAATTTTGTCGATTTGTTTGCGCTCTCTGTAGATTAGTTCAGACGTTCTTTGCAAAACAGTATTTAGCATGGATAGGGACTGCAACTGCTGTGTTCGGATGCAGGCTGAGTTGGCATCCCTTCGCTCCTAGCTTCAGGCAGTGTTGGCTTCGGTCACACAGCTTGAGGCTGTTGCCAATGGGCATCACTGTGGGGGTCCGGATGGGGGTTTGTCGGGGACGGCCAGCTCGTCCCACGCATCCCCTGATCGGACTACGACTGTGGTTGCCCGGGATACTGCCCGCATTGAGGCTGATCCCTCACCTGTGGTAGAGTGGGAGGTCGTTTCAAGGTGTGGCAGGGGGCGAAAGACATTCCGGAGGGCTGAACGGAAAGCCTCTCCAGTTTGTCTGACGAACCGGTTTCAGGCTCTGTCTCAGGCTGATACTGATCTTCGGCCTGATATGGCTGCTTGTCCTGTTCCAGAGGTTGCCCCTCAGTCTGCAAGATCCGGGCAGTTGCAGAGGGTGGGCTTACTGGTAGTTGGGAGCTCCAACTTCAGGCGCGTAATGGGGCCCCTTAGGGAAATGGCAGCAAGAGAGGGGAAGAAAACCAATGTGCACTCCGTGTGCATACCGGAGGGAGTCATTCCAGATGTGGAAAGGGTCCTTCCGGATGCCATGAAGGGTACAGGGTGCACCCATCTGCAGGTGGTCGCTCATGTCGGCACCAATGATGTGTGTCGCTATGGATCGGAGGAAATCCTCTCTGGCTTCCGGCGGCTATCTGATTTGGTGAAGACTGCCAGTCTCGCTAGCGGGATGAAAGCAGAGCTCACCATCTGCAGCATCGTCGACAGGACTGACTGCGGACTTTTGGTACAGAGCCGAGTGGAGGGTCTGAATCAGAGGCTGAGACGGTTCTGCGACCGTGTGGGCTGCAGATTCCTCGACTTGCGCCATAGGGTGGTGGGGTTTCGGGTTCCGCTGGATAGGTCAGGAGTCCACTACACGCAACATGCGGCTACACGGGTAGCAGGGGTTGTGTGGCGTGGGCTGGGCGGTTTTTTAGGTTAGATGGCCTTGGGCAAGTACAGAAAGGGCAACAGCCTCAACGGGTGCGGGGCAAAGTCAGGACATGCGGGGACCAAGCAGCAATCGGTATTGTAATTGTCAACTGTCGAAGCTGCGTTGGTAAAGTACCGGAACTTCAAGCGCTGATAGAAAGCACCGAAGCTGAAATCGTTATAGGTACAGAAAGCTGGCTTAAGCCAGAGATAAATTCTGCCGAAATTTTTACAAAGGTACAGACGGTGTTTAGAAAGGATAGATTGCATGCAACCGGTGGTGGAGTGTTCGTCGCTGTTAGTAGTAGTTTATCCTGTAGTGAAGTAGAAGTGGATAGTTCCTGTGAATTATTATGGGTGGAGGTTACACTAAACAACCGAACTAGGTTAATAATTGGCTCCTTTTACCGACCTCCCGACTCAGCAGCATTAGTGGCAGAACAACTGAGACATAATTTGGAATACATTTCACATAAATTTTCTCAGCATGTTATAGTCTTAGGTGGAGATTTCAATTTACCAGATATAGACTGGGACACTCAGATATTTAGGACGGGTGGTAGGGACAGAGCATCGAGTGACATTATACTGAGTGCACCATCCGAAAATTACCTCGAGCAATTAAACAGAGAACCGACTCGTGGAGATAACATCTTGGACCTACTGATAACACAGACCCGAAATTTTGGACTCTGTAAGTGTAGAACAGGGAATCAGTGATCATAAGGCCGTTGCTGCATCCCTGAATATGGAAGTTAATAGGAATATAAAAAAAGGGAGGAAGGTTTATCTGTTTAGCAAGAGTAATAGAAGGCAGATTTCAGACTACCTAACAGATCAAAACGAAAATTTCTGTTCCGACACTGACAATGTTGAGTGTTTTTGGAAAAAGTTCAAGGCAATCGTAAAATGCGTTTTAGACAGGTACGTGCCGAGTAAAATTGTGAGGGACGGGAAAAACCCACCGTGGTACAACAACAAAGTTAGATAACTACTGCGAAAGCAAAGAGAGCTCCACTCCAAGTTTAAACGCAGCCAAAACCTCTCAGACAAACAGAAGCTAAAGGATGTCAAAGTTAGCGTAAGGAGGGCTATGCGTGAAGCGTTCATTGAATTCGAAAGTGAAATTCTATGTACCGACTTGACAGAAAATCCTAGGAAGTTCTGGTCTTACGTTAAATCAGTAAGTGGCTCGAAACAGCATATCCAGACACTACGGGATGATGATGGCATTGAAACAGAGGATGACACGCGTAAAGCTGAAATACTAAACACCTTTTTCCAAAGCTGTTTCACAGAGGAAGACCGCACTGCAGTTCCTTCTCTAAATCCTCGCACAAACGAAAAAATGGCTGACATCGAAATAAGTGTCCAAGGAATAGAAAAGCAACTGGAATCACTCAATAGAGGAAAGTCCACTGGACCTGACGGGATACCAATTCGATTCTACACAGAGTACGCGAAAGAACTTGCCCCCCTTCTAACAGCCGTGTACCGCAAGTCTCTAGAGGAACGGAGGGTTCCAAATGATTGGGAAAGAGCACAGATAGTCCCAGTCTTCAAGAAGGGTCGTAGAGCAGATGCGCAAAACTATAGACCTATATCTCTTACGTCGATCTCTTGTAGAATTTTAGAACATGTTTTTTGCTCGCGTATCATGTCATTTCTGGAAACCCAGAATCTACTATGTAGGAATCAACATGGATTCCGGAAACAGCGATCGTGTGAGACCCAACTCGCCTTATTTGTTCATGAGACCCAGAAAATATTAGATACAGGCTCCCAGGTAGATGCTATTTTTCTTGACTTCCGGAAGGCGTTCGATACAGTTCCGCACTGTCGCCTGATAAACAAAGTAAGAGCCTACGGAATATCAGACCAGCTGTGTGGCTGGATTGAAGAGTTTTTAGCAAACAGAACACAGCATGTTGTTATCAATGGAGAGACGTCTACAAACGTTAAAGTAACCTCTGGCGTGCCACAGGGGAGTGTTATGGGTCCATTGCTTTTCACAATATATATAAATGACTTAGTAGATAGTATCTGAAGTTCCATGCGGCTTTTCGCGGATGATGCTGTAGTATACAGAGAAGTTGCAGCATTAGAAAATTGTAGCGAAATGCAGGAAGATCTGCAGCGGATAGGCACTTGGTGCAGGGAGTGGCAACTGACCCTAAACATAGACAAATGTAATGTATTGCGAATACATAGAAAGAAGGATCCTTTATTGTATGATTATATGATAGCGGAACAAACACTGGTAGCAGTTACTTCTGTAAAATATCTGGGAGTATGCGTGCGGAACGATTTGAAGTGAAATGATCATATAAAATTAATTGTTGGTAAGGCGGGTACCAGGTTGAGATTCATTGGGAGAGTGCTTAGAAAATTTAGTCCATCAACAAAGGAGGTGGCTTACAAAACACTCGTTCGACCTATACTTGAGTATTGCTCATCAGTGTGGGATCCGAACCAGATCGGTCTGACGGAGGAGATAGAGAAGATCCAAAGAAGAGCGGCGCGTTTCGTCACAGGGTTATTTGGTAGCCGTGATAGCGTTACGGAGATGTTTAATAAACTCAAGTGGCAGACTCTGCAAGAGAGGTGCTCTGCATCGCGGTGTAGCTTGCTCGCCAGGTTTCGAGAGGGTGCGTTTCTGGATGAGGTATCGAATATATTGCTTCCCCCTACTTATACCTCCCGAGGAGATCACGAATGTAAAATTAGAGAGATTAGAGCTCGCACGGAGGCTTTCAGACAGTCGTTCTTCCCGCGAACCATACGCGACTGGAACAGGAAAGGGAGGTAATGACAGTGGCACGTAAAGTGCCCTCCGCCACACACCGTTGGGTGGCTTGCGGAGTATCAATGTAGATGTAGATGTAGAACATATTTTCTTTCTTTGTGTGTGAGGAATGTTTCCTGAAAGTTTGGCCGTACCTTTTTGTAACATCCTGTATAAAATATTGCTCCTTATTTATTTATTTAGTTATCACATAGTCTTACAAGTACACAAAAGTATCTACAGTCAAGTGGAAATGTTTAAATGTGACAACCAGTCACTTTCTGCTCCTTTTTGACTTTCCTCTGTGTGAGGAAGTTCAAGTGGAAGTTTGCGGCCTGTTGGCCTTTACTCCCCTAAGAATCTTGACGAAACTTGTTTCTTGGACTGTTTGGTTATATCCGGAACTGGCAAGGAGTGCCGATAATCTATTTCTTGTTCTTGTCGATGTGACGCTTTTTTTTCTTCTTACTGGTGACTGAGGACTGTTCCTCGGTGTTGGCTTGATACGTAACGTATTCTGTCTTCAATTGTTCTCCGGAAATTAGATAAATGATTAGACAACGCATCTGCATTGTAGTGAAGATAGGGTAGGACTCAATGAGCTCAGAATCCTCCCTGGAAAGTCCCTGATGTGGGAGTGACGGTTTTGGATGGTTTGGTGGGACAAAAGGATAGGGATTTCCGTGGTAATGGTATGTACCGTCGCGAAGCGAACTAGCAACCTTCTTCATTACAGCACTTGCGCTGTACATGTCTGGAAGCGGGAGGAATGGTAGTTCTTCCCACTCTTCTTCATCTTGAAGCTGCTTCGGTGTCCTTTTACTGTGTCGCCTCCCCTTCGACAAGCACTCCGTCTTCAGACCACAAGTGGCCCATCCCGACCATCCGACCGCCGTGTCATCCTCAGCTCAGGATGCGAATAGGAGGGGCGTGTGGTCAGCACACCACTCTCCCGGTTGTTTTGATGGTTTTCTTTGATTGGAGCCGCTACTATTCTGTCGAGTAGCTCCTCAATTGGCATCACGAGTCTGAGTGCACCCCAACAATAGCAACAGCGCATGGCGGCCCGGATGGTCACCCATCCAAGTGCCGGCCACGCCCGTCAGCGCTTCGGTGATCTGACGGGAACCGGTGTATCCACTGCGGCAAGGCCGTTGCCCATTCTCCTTCGGCAGGCTCATCGATTTGCGTGGTCACCGTTGCGAACTCCTTCTCTCGTGCAGGACTCGTCTGGGTGGCGGTGTATGCTCTTGTGGCGGAGTCTTCTTTGGCTGAACAAAGTTCCTGCGTCAGCACAGCAATCTGACGCCGGGCCTCACCCAGTTCCGCCAACATGGACGCCCTCTCCTCCGCCATGACGGATTTGAAGGCGGACATGGCTTCTTGTACAGCGTCCTTTAGACGCCTGACGTCTTCTGTACAAGAGACCACCTCTTCGTGTGTGGTGGCCACTTGCTTCTGCGTCTTCCTCTTGTCCGGTCCGCGCCAATTCCTCTTGTAGGCGCAGGAACGGGCGTTCACGCGCGTGTGCGCCGCCACAGTTGAAACAGGTACAAGGGGTATCCTTCTCCTTCTTGCAGTCAAGTGTTTGCGCACACTTCAAACACGCAACTGCGCCGCTGGAGTGCTTGGCGACATGGCCGAGCTTTTGGCAGCGAAAGCACTGCGCTGCAGTCTTCTTCTTCCTGTTGCCGGACGTCCCTGCTAGCGTGAGCAGCAACTCCGCTAGAGCTGCAGCTTTGCGTCCCCTTCCGCGTCCCGACATCTCAACCTGCAACAGCGACAACAGCGATGCGTACCTCTCCGCAGCCTGAGCGGGAATGACAACCAGTCAAGAACACTTTGGGTCACTTGACGCAAAGTCCTCGGATCACCGTCAAATGTTCGAAGTGGGCTCACCCTAACAACGTCAGCTATTGTTTGCTCTTCCACTCTACAGTCCCAGCCAGCATATGGACGGAACCCCCACTTCTTTATGATGTAACCATATCTTCCTTGGCCAGTCCTAATGTGGTGCAGCCTCGACCAGATTTGGCGTGGTATTTCGAATCAATCGACCTTCTTTGCTGGATCTTGAACTAGATGAGTGATGTTGGAGAAAAGTTCGTTCCAGCGCTGTCGCCATTTGAAGATCACATCGCAAGAACCGACACTTTCTAAACCAACCCAAGGTTGTTCGCGTGATTTCAGAGGAGTTCTCGGTAGATCTTTTAGTGCATCATACGAGGGACTGTCCTTATGAGAAGTAATCTTTTTGAGCAAGTCTGTCTTAGGTGTTTTACTCCTGACATCTTGTGGAGCAATATTAGCTAAGACAGGCAGCCACTGACTGGCATTTGATGTGACCGTACCTGTATCAACTCTCATGGCTTCATTGTGCTGCACATCAATCTTCGTTGTGTGGCGACTGTTCTTGACACAAAAGCACAATATTCTCCAGCAGAGTATACAAGAGCGAGTGCAACAGAGGCTTCAGTATTGGCATCCGCAACCCCAGCAGTCTTGTGAAGTGAATTTTTCCCTTGAGATAAGTTTCTCAAGGTGATGCACTTTTGTTTGAATGTAAATAACCGGTTGGTTCAAATGGCTCTAAGCACTATGGGAGTTAACTTCTAAGGTCATCAGTCCCATAGAACTACTTAAACCTAACTAATCTAAGGACCTCACACATATCCGTGCCCGAGGCAGGATTCGAACCTGCGACTGTAGCGGTCGCGCGGTTCCAGACTGCAACGCCTAGAACCTCTCGGCCACACCGGCCAGCTGTAAAGAACCGATCCAGAGTGATTCCTAGACATGCTGGATTGTAGTTATGTGGTACCTCCATTCCATGGACAGTCTCATGTAAATTCCTTTGGGATTTTTTATGCTTAGGTGGAATTCAGTAACCTCAGTTTTATTTTGGTTAGTCTAAGTTTCCATTTATGGGAGATTCATTCAATTACATCAGATTACTTGTCAGCACACTCTCACAGTGTATCAGGTCTTTACCGTGGGAGACTAATGCCAGGTCATCTGCATACTGGATTTTCATAGAGGCTGTGTCTGATATTTCATAGATATACTGGTTAAACAGGTTGGAGGCGAGAACTGATTCATGAGGCAGGCCATTATTTATAGTTCTCCATCTGCTAGCTTGTACATTCGGGAACACGTCAAAGTGCCTGTCAAAAGACATGTTGTTAATTAGAAACGCCAGATGTCGGCTGGGATGCTTTCAGTAAGCTTCAACATCAATCCCTCCCTTCAGACAGTGTCATAAGCCGCGTAAGATCCACAAAACCTGATCCTGGTTTGAGGCGTCCCTGAAATTCAGCTCGTACTAGAGTTGTCAATGTTAAGACCTGGTCGCAGGAGTTCAGATGTTTCCTAAAGCGACCTTGTTCGACAGCGGTGATTTGATAAATACGTTCTTAGATACGATTTAGAATAAGCCTTTCCACTAATTTATAGGTCATGCTGAGCAGAGATTCTGGTCGATAGTAAGCAGCACCGTTTTCGTCTTGGCTTGGTTCTAGGATGGCAATTATATTCGCCTGGTAGAAAAGGTTTGGTAATTTCCCAGTTCCCAGAATATCACTGCAAAATTCACGAACCACAATTTTGTTTTAGGTCTGACAGCTTTAAGAATCTCTGGATATACGCCATCAAGGCCTGCAACTTTATTTACCTTTCGCTATTCAAGACTATATCAAGTTCCCCAATACGGAAATCACGCGAGTAGTCTAGGCGTGGTTCTAGATTGGACCTGCTAGTTCTTCCACGAAGGCGCTGATGCACAGCAGCAAGCACGCCAAGGCTGCTGCCACACGTGCAGTACGATGGCAGCAAAGAAAGCACTCATCACCTCAAGTCGTTGTACTTATTGCTAAGCGTCGTGGTCCTGTGAACCAAGTGTCTTCATCCTGGACCGTTACAAGTTTCCTTCTAGAGCCTGGTGAAGCGGTAGACCGGAGATCTTTTTATGTGCCCATGCACCTGCTTGCTGCTCTTCCCCTTGCCCTCTTCCCTTCTTTCGATCTTCCATGATAATTTTCTCTAGATTTGACTCATCGCTCATCACAATACGGCCAAGGAACAGGTGAATTTTTTGACTGACAGGAGAAGAAAGATTGTTCAACACTGCACCCATTTGTTCTTCTTCCGGTGCCCATCATCCGCACCAGCACCAGTACCAATGCTCAAATCCATCAATACACTGCTTGTCTCTGGCCTTAAGTGACTTTCTCAACCAGAAAAGAAGACGGAAAACGGGAGTGCCTCAACAAGATCGATCTTCGTGATGCTGTTTATCGCCCTGTTCTGTTGGTCTTGGTGAATTTCTTCATAGCCAATCGCTCTATCGAGGTCCAGCTTCTATTCTCATCTTCGCAGCTTTCCGACTCCTGTGTCGCAAATTGTTTACCCGAGATAGATGAAACAATACACGACTTTAATAGATCTGTAAGAGGGACCTCTGCTCCACCATGAATTATCACGACTTTTGTCTTGCTGAGATTGATGTATAGTCCACTCCATAGACTAATGTCCTATATTTTTGTTTGTAACTCAGTAAGTGCATCTTTAGTGCTGGCCAAAAGCACGGTGTCATCAGCAGCTCGGAGATCGTTAATTGTTCCTACACCAACTGAGATGCCTTTAGTCCAGCCTTTGGTCCTAACGACAAATTCGGCATAAATGTTGTACATTCTGACGGACAGGACACCACCCACTTTCATATCTTTTGTTGCACTGAAGAAACCAAGCGTGTCTGCACTCGTCTTCGCAGCTGCGAGAATATGACTGTACAGGCTTCTGATCAGTGATGGGACACCAGTTTCTGCCAACGCTTGCCCCAACGTTTCTCAGACAGCACAGGCAAAGGCTTTCCCATAGTCAAAGATAAAAACAGGAACACAGACCTCCCTCAGTTCCTCAGTTACTTGTATGTTGCATGTGCTGTGGGCACATGAGGCTGAATGTACGTCTGCAAACGCTGTTTCAAGAAATAGAGCAAAATTTTGCCTGCATTGGGGATGAGAGCGATAGTTCGATAGTTGGAGCAGTTCCTGATTAACGTGTTATTGTGTAAGGGGATGAAGATACTTGGACCATCCTTCTGGCCACTCCCTGTTTCCCATATTCTTTTATACAATGAATGCAGCATGCCAATACCTTTCTGCTCCACTACCTTGATCAGGGTCCGAGATATACCGTCTAGACCAGGAATTTATAATTCCTCAGATGTTGAATTCAGTTCTCTACCTCAGTGCTCAAGATTGTAGGTTTCAGCGTAAGTTGTTCAACTCCCTGATTTTCTGTGCCGTTGTTAATTACAGGATGGCAACATAGTGAAAGAACTGGAAGCGAGGTGTAGCAAAGCTAATGCAGTGAGCGCTCATCTACGATCTACTCTCTTCTGCAAGAAGGAAGTCAGTAGCAAGTCTAAGTTATCTGTGCACCGTTCAATCTTTCGACCAACTTTGTTGTATGGGATCGAAAGCTGGGTGGCTTCAGGTTACCTTATCAATAAGGTTGATGTTACGGATATGAAAGTAGCTAGGGCGATTGCAGGTACTAGTAGATGGGATCAATGGCAGGAGGGTGCCCACAATGAGAAAATCATAGAAAAACTGGGAATGAACTCTATTGATGTAGCAGTCAGGGCGAACAGGTTTAGATGGTGAGGTCATGTTACACGCATGGGAGAAGCAAGGTTACCCAAGAGACTCATGGGTTTAGCAGTTCAAAAATGTTCAAATGTGTGTGAAATCTTATGGGAATCACTGCTAAGGTCATCAGTCCCTAAGCTTACACACTACTTAAACTAAATTATCCTAAGGACAAACACACACACCCATTCCCGAGGGAGGACTCGAACTTCCGCCGGGACCAGCCCCACAGTCCATGACTGCAGCGCCTCAGACCGCTCGGCTAATCCCGCACGGCGATTCAGCAGTAGAGGGTAGGAGGAGTCGGGGTAGACCAAGGAGAAGGTACCTGGATTCGGTTAAGAATGATTTTGAAGCAATAGGCTTAATATCAGAAGAGGCACCAAGTTAGCACTGAATAGGGGATCATGGAGGAATTTTATAGGGGGGACTATGCTCCAGACTGAACGCTGAAAGGCATAATCAGTCTTAAACGATGATGATTGTTAATTACAGAATAAACTTTTCGCAGTTTCCATCTCGCAACAACGTCTTCCTCGTCTACGATAGGGTTGGCTCTTTCGTCGTCTACAACCCTGGTAAGAGTATTAAATTCATCGGAGATGCTGTTGAGTTTCCTGATGAAATCACGTACTGCAGTGCGCTTATGATGGTCTTCCAACTCATCTCTGAAACCGTTAATGCAATATGATATGTCCTTTCTACAATTCCACTGTATTCTTTGCACAGGTTCTTAAATCTTAGTTCAGTCTAGGTAGTGCGGAAACCAGTTTTCTTCAGATTGCTTGTCTCTTCAATTAACTGTAGTTTGGACTGTGATATCAGGATATTTTGCGCTTGAGGTCGTTCTGGTGTCGGAAATGACGACGAAACAAACTCCTTCAATCGGCTCCTGTTTTGTGTTGCTTTTGTGCAATATTGGCCTTACAAGCTCAACAAAATCCCGGAGAGAGCTTCATTGTTTGTGAGATTTAGCTGGCTTTCTCCGTTATTCTTCTTATATCTGAACTTAATACGTATTTTCATGGAATTCTTCCACAGTCATCGCCAAGAAAGGCCTTACACTCCAGGACCGAAGTCTTCCAATATCTTCGCACCAATATGAAGAAAATGTGGTTTCTAAATCTATCATCAGATGATATCCAAGTGTACAGTCATCTTGAGTCATGTTGGAACACGTGGTGACATAGTTACTCGTGCACATATCCAGTAACTACCTGCTTCAGTCATTTCTCTCAACTAGACTGCAAATGAGTGTCCTGGGTAGTATCTCCAATTTAGGACTCTAGCTTCTTTGAATTATTTCCCTTTATTTGTTAGGGATCTTACTAATGACTAGTTGTTTGTAGAACTCACCGATCTCCTTATCCGGTGCTATAGCAGCGGCAGCATTGACCTGAATGATATTGAGTTTAAACGGAGAAGCATTCAGTTTGATAGAGACCATCCAGTCATTAAGAGGTCTGTAACCTGTAACATAGCCGTACATATCTACAAGTACGATTATCGCAACATCATTCTTGCTTTCTTCACTAGTCTCTGAAAATTACACAGTTTTCCCTCCTTGGGCCATGAAATGGCCTTCCTCTTTGAGTCTCACTAAGCCCAAGAACATGCAAGCCATAAGCGCTCATATGTCTTTCTACTGTGGCAACTTTTCCCATCTGTAGCAGTCCATGTACAAGTAAGTTTTCTTACAATATACATTGATAATTTCTACTGTAGTGTTGGTCAATCCTCACCCCACCTCATCCTCCCCCAGAGATCTATCTAGGGGACTTGAAGCCGCAGATAACTTAGAGCTGGGCAAAGCGAAGGGGCTCTCACTGGAAAAATTCCAGTGGCGGTTTCCCGTTGTCCTCCATTAACCTCTGTCTGCTCATCAACTGAGATTTCCGACATAGCATGGGCACCACCTGTAGGTAGAATGTTGGAAAATTGTTCGTGACAGAGGCTAACGAAACTCTGTTGCTGAGTTCTTGTAATGGCGTGTCACCCCTTTTATGGACAGATTCTCAAGGTGTTCGCAGAGACTCTTCATGTCATTTCCTGGACCCAAGAATGCATTGTCAGCATTTCATTTTGGTGTCGTATCCTCGTCGCTGGTAAATAAGGTAACATGCGTCGTCTGGCAGGGCCTGGGCGTCGTGACGATACCGATCACGCATACATCGGCGCCTCTTCCTCCTCTGGCATTCGCTTCGTTTGATGAAGAAAAATGATAGACGGAATTGTGGGTCAGTAGACTATTGGAGTATTTTACAACGAACTGAATCATCACCGTAGTTTCTTTTTAATTGATTGACCAGGAGAAAATCGCCTTATTAGGTAACTGTTAAGTACTGCTAGTTAAATGCCATATGTGTTATTCTCTTTTACTCGTGCCCACCTGCTCCTTCCTTAAGTGCCGCATGGAAGGGCATAAAAATCTCGCCACAGAATTCCCAGGCCCTAGTAACTGGCTCTGCCTCTTGAGCGAACGTTTGCAAACTATCAGTCCAGACCGTGGAAGGCAATCAACATCGTTGGTTGCTGGGGATGCTAATTAATTAAGAGACTGAGGAAACTGCACAGGCGATACAACTATAATTAAAACTGCTCAGTGTTAAACAAGGGGATATTCTATAACTTACGAACATATAGCTGACAGAAGCCCCCATTAACCATATGAGCTAGTGACATACAGTAATGCTAATCAATGCAGGAGTATATATATATAACTTTAAAAATAACTTAAACGATCGATGGATTTCGAAGTACAGTGGAGACTTGAATTCACGTGAGAATCATGACGTATCGCAGAGAGAACTGAACTCATGAGGTAAAGATCGAGGTGACAAATAGGGTGTCGTTACAAAAACGGATTACCAGATGAGAAGGTAGACTGTGGCCATTTGAAGAGGGACCGCATTCGTGCCAGATTACCTATGACATCACTGATTATGAAGTACACTGTTAATAGATTTCTGACAAAAACCAGTTGCCGTATCTATGAAATTGCGGGAAATTCAGACTTTGGTAGAGAAATCCAACATAGCAGAATTTTGTTGATGGGTTTCCCCCAATTTTTTGGCATCATTGTGGAGTAAGTCTGTTATTCTAAGTATAAATTGGCAGGAAATTTAAAAATCTAAGATAGTACATTGTCGTGCTGGAATTAAAGATGGAGAACCTAGAATATGAGGACAGAGTGCTTTGTTGTCAGATTTCCCCCTCATAACAAGTTTCCCAAGGTGCTATTCACTCAAAGGTGTATACTTGCTTATAGAATTCCTGCACACTGCTTCTTCCTACCCCAGTTCCTCTAAGCTGCGTTCCATACTGCCTGTCCTAAGTTAAATTCCACTTTGATGTCACAATTTAAGTGATGTTGCTACAGCCACAACTCAGCGAGAGCTAAGTTAAAATGGAATGTGGAAGTTGAAATGTAAATGACACATATGCTTTAATCCACATTGTAAAATTCTGTCACATTAAAAATGATAACACATATGCTTTAATCCACATTGTAAAATTCTGTCACATTAAAAATGATCTATAACACACACAAACCTTCTGCAGGAGACGTAAAAAGTCGGAGGTGATGCACACATATCGTGTGGGCAGGACATGTGCAATGTAAGGTTAGGCACTATGCTTGCAAAATTCAGCAAGAGAAATGAAGGTGTGGGATAGGTGCAGCTTTTAAAACACGCTGTAATATGCATTACACATAGCTCAACCACAGTTCTGCCTGAACTCCTGTTTCTTGTGCTCTGGCACGTATCAGGTATGCCTGAGAATGACACATACTTTTTTTACAAGTCCGATCGGTTATCCAAGCAAACTGGGCCAAACACATAAGATGGGAATGTATGACAGTTTCTTTTGTGCTTTTTTAGTGCTTGATGCCCTACGTGAACACTACATTTCACGACGAAGACACTGAACTGCCTTCAGCAGCAAAATCTGTCGGCATGTAGTAGAGTAGAAATGAGAGCTCACAGTACAGCAAGACAACTCAGTCCCATGCGGTACCAGCACTGGAGAAAGTGGCGCACCTCCATAAATACATAGCAGCTATGTGATTGACGCACTCTGGTGGCACTGTGCGGCCAGCTACTGACCCACACAATGCACCCCATCAGCCACCGTGGCCTTGCAGTTCACTGTGGTTATGAGCCTAGAGCATTTTCGATCTCATTTGTCATGTCTAATTTACAGTCACTCCAACAAATCTCTAAAACTGATCACACTAATGTCTTCTATGATATTTTCTTGCCGGCCGAAGTGGCCGTGCGGTTCTAGGCGCTGCACTCTGGAACCGCGAGACCGCTGCGGTCGCAGGTTCGAATCCTGCCTCGGGCATGGATGTGTGTGCTGTCCTTAGGTTAGTTAGGTTTAACTAATTCTAAGTTATAGGGGACTAATGACCTTAGGAGTCCCATAGTGCTCAGAGCTATTTGAACCATCTGATACTTCCTTAGCAGTAAACAACAGTGCCCCACTTCACACCACTTAGGAAGACAACTTGATAATTTTGAAAACATCGGATATAGTACCAAAATCAATGAAAATTTCAATCAGAGGAAACAGTCAGGATCACGTAATCTCCTATTTATTAAAATATCCTGCACCATTAAACAGCCATCTACAGATTAGGAGCACAATTTGGCTGGAACTGAAGGCAAGTGGTCACAACGGTAACTATTCTGACCATACGCCATTTAAACGAGCCGAAACTGGTCTTTTAGTGAATGAGACACACTGCAATATTGACCGGGTTTTCTATTTGATCATCAAACATACCAGATCGCTGTTACCTCCTGATCATCTTGCTCAAAACTGTCGATGAAAATTTGCACATCAAGAAGTGTGAAGACAGTCTCCAGATGAGCTCCTGTGATTTTAAATCGTATGTTGTTCCGACGACTCCGAATTCTGCGTTGAAAATAACGATTATGGTACCAAATTCAAGGAAATGTATACCTAAAGAAGTGTGAAGTCTATTTCCAGATGTAGTATTATATTTTTATGACGAATATTGTACCGACAACCTTAAATTTTGCTTTGAAAACTTGTACCCAAAGAAGTGTGGAACTGAAACTTCCTGGCAGATTAAAACTGTGTGGCCCGACCGAGACTCGAACTCGGGACCTTTGCCTTTCGCGGGCAAGTGCTCTACCATCTTTTTTTTTTTTTTTTTTTTTTTTTTTTTTTTTTTTTTTTTTTTAATCTCATTTTGTTCACTTTCGTTCGTTGCATCTGCTCGGGGCGGACGTCGTAAGACATCCGTTTAAGTTCGTTATTGACCGATTGACTCAGTTTTTTATTACAGAGGGTAACTAACCCTCTCACCGAACACATCATCTGAGCTACCGAAGTACGACTCACGGCCCGTATTCACAGCTTTACTTCTGCCAGTATCTCGTCTCCTACCTTCCAAACGCGAAAGGCAAAGGTCCGAGTTCGAGTCTCGGTCGGGCACACAGTTTTAATCTGCCAGGAAGTTTCATATCAGCGCACACTCCGCTGCAGAGTGAAAATTTCATTCTGGAAACATCCCCCAGGCTGTGGCTAAGCCATGTCTCCGCAGTATCCTTTCTTTCAGGAGTGCTAGTTCTGCAAGATTCGCAGGAGAGCTTCTGTAAAGTTTGGAAGGTAGGGGACGAGATACTGGCAGAAGTAAAGCTGTGAGTACCGGGCGTGAGTCGTGCTTCGGTAGCTCACATGGTAGAGCACTTGCCCGCGAAAGGCAAAGGTCCTGAGTTCGAGTCTCGGTCGGGCACACAGTTTTAATCTGCCAGGAAGGCACATCAGCGCACACTCCGCTGCAGAGTGAAAATTTCCTTCTGGAAACATCCCCCCGGCTGTGGCTAAGCCATGTCTCCGCAGTATCCTTTCTTTCAGGAGTGCTAGTTCTGCAAGGTTCGCAGGAGAGCTTCTGTAAAGTTTGGAAGGTAGGGGAATAGATACTGCCTGAAGTAAAGCTGTTAGTACCTGGCGTGGGTCGTGCTTCGGTAGCTCAGATGGTAGAGCACTTGCCCGCGAAAGGCAAAGGTCCCGAGTTCGAGTCTCGGTCGGGAACATAGTTTTAATCTGCCAGGAAGTTTCATATCAGCGCACACTCCGCTGCAGAGTGAAAATTTCATTCTGGAAGTGTGTAGCTTTTTATAGGTACAGTATTATGCTTTTAAAATGAGTGTTGTTCCAACAACACTGAATTTTCTCTTGAAAATAGCGAATATAGCACCGAAATCAATAAAATTAGTATATGTGATTAAGGACAAATGATATTTGCTAGAAACTCTTAAATACCACCATAAATTCGACAAGATATTCAATATTTTTCTCATCTGAGAACATCTGGAAACGGTATTGAATAACGACCAGAAGTCAGGAACACTAACTTCCAACTCATATTTGACAATTTAATCGGAGAACAGTTTCAAATAAGTCTGTCATAAGCTGATTCTCTCCATAGCTTCCCGTATTTCAGAGTACAAGCCACAGAGGTTCACGATGCATGAACGTTTCGAAGTTACTTGACACAGAACAGCTAACATACAGAGGTACACAAATGTCTCTCATTTCTTCATTTGCAAGTGGAATAAGAAAGTGAACAATTAGCCGCGATATAAGAAGTACACCACAACCATTGTTTGAAGGCTTACAGAGTACACACAGTAGCCTTTCTAAGGTTTGAGGCTTAGAAAAAGCAGAGTAGGTGTGTGTCACGAAACACACCGTACACACGTCACACCTCTCCACAAACAACACAGCTCACCACATACCACACAAACACCACAACATACAACAGACCACACCACACACAGTACCACACTACACACACAACACTCACGAAACGCCACAAGTCACTACAGACAGCATATCCCCAGGACACACCATACACCACAGAAGACATACCACACAGAACATATACCAGAAATTGCACACCACACGCTCAACACAACTCACACAACACCAATCACATACCAACCACACCTATCACCACACACCATAATTCTAATTTCTGATGAAATATACGGGTTCTAGCACAGGAAAATGTGTTATAGTAATTCATATACTTGTGTCAGTCGCTGTGGGTCACTTGGTGGAGTAGTAATAGCAGTATTAGTAATAGTAGTAGATTCAGTAGTTATACACAGTAGATCATATGCCGAATTCAGATTGAAATAGGTTCTCAACTAGCTGTAGTTGCAGATTCACAACCACAGATTCTCAGCCAGCAGTAATGCAGGAACCCATAGACTCTTTTGATGGGTAATGGGTGATGCTATTATTTATTAACACAACACTTATTTTTGCTGTATATTCACTTTGGAATGATAAAAATTGGATATCAATGTAACAAAATGTTTAACTCCAACCATACTTCCGAAACAGAAA